>NC_139383.1:147304166-147965000 GCF_054392235.1 Sus scrofa | reverse complement strand
AGCTGCAGCTGCAGGCCTACACCACAGCCACAGCAACACTAGATCTGAGCCACATCTGCAGCCTGCACTGCAGCTTGCAGCAACATTGATCCTTAACCCACTGAGTGAGGCCAGGGATCAAACCTGCATCCTCATGGACACTATGTCAGGTTTTAACCCACTAAGCCACAACAGGAACACCCTTTCCTCTTTGCTTTTAACATTTTCTTCATCTTTAATTTTGTCAATTTGATTACTCTGTGTCTCAGTGTGTTCCTCCTTGGGTTGATCCTGTATGGTATTCTCTGCTTGTCCTAGATTTGGGTGACTATTTCCTTTCCCATGTTAGGGAAATCTTCAGCTATTATTTATTCAAATATCTTCTCAGGCCTTTTCTCTCTTTCTTTGCTTTCCAGGACCCCTCTGATGTGAGTGTTGTTACATTTAACATTGTTCCAGAGGTCTTTTAAACTGTCCTCATTTCTTTTCATTCTTTTTTCCTTATTCTGTTCTGTGTCAGTGATTTCCACCAATCCGTCTTCCAGCTCACTTATTCATTCTTCTTCCTCACTTATTATGCTATTGATTCCTTCTAGTGTATTTTTCTTTCCATGTATTATATTTCATCTCTGTTTGCTTGTTCTCTAAATTGTCTAGCTCTTTGTTAAACATTTCTTATAGCTTCTCTCTTTGTGTCTTCATTCTTTTCCCAAGATTTGGATCATTACTTTCACTACTCTGAATTATTTTTTAGGTAGATTGCCTATCTCCACTCCTCTTAGTTGTTCTTCAGTGGTTTTGTCTTGTTCTTTCACCTGGAGCATATTCTCTATCATCTCATTTTATCTAACTTTCTGTGTTCGTGATCTCCATTCCTCAGGCTGCAGAATTGTAGTTCCTCTTGCTTCTTTTGTCTGCCCCCTGGTGGATGAGTTTGGTCTAGGAGCTTGTGGCAGGCTTCCTGGTGGGAAGGACTGATGCCTGCCCACTGATGGGTATAGCTGGGTCTTGTCCCTCTGATAGGCAGGGCCATGTGAAGAGGCATGTTTTAGAGGCAGCTCATCTGCTCATGAGTGGGGTTCCCATCCTGTTCATTGTTCAGCCCAAGGTATCCCAGCACTGGAGCCTGCAGGCTGTTGTGTGGGGCCAGATCTCCTTTCCAAAATGGCAACCTCCAGGAGAACTCACACCAATGAATATCCTCTGGGGCCTCTGCCACCAGTATCCTTGCCACCATAGCAAGCTACAACTGACCCCCACCTCTCCAGGAGACCCTCTAAGACTTGCAGGTAGGTCTGGTCCATCCTCCTATGGAGTCACTGCTTTGCCCTGGGTCCCAGTGCACATGAAACCTTGTGTGTTTCATGGAGTGAAAGAATGGAGTGTGTTTCCCCCAGTCCTGTGGAGCTCTTGCACTCAAACTCTAATAGCTTTCAAAGCCAAGTGATCTGGGGGTTCCTTCTCCCAATACCAGACCCCCAGGCTGGGGAGCCTGATGTGGGGCTTAGAACTCTCAATCCTGTGGGAGAGCCTTTGCAATATTATTATTTTACAATATGTGTGTCACCCTCCTGGAAGGTATGGGATTTGCTTATATCACAAAAGCACACTTCCTACTCTCTTGTGGTGGCTTCTTCTTTGTCTTTGGATGTAGAACATCTTTTTTGATAGGTTCCAGTCTTTTTGTCAATGGCTGTTAAGCAGTTAGTTTTAATTTTGGTGTCTTCATGAGAGGAGGTGAGCTCAAGTCCTTCCACTCCAGCTTGTCTTTGAATCCCAGAGGGCTTTGAGAAACAACATTGCCTCTGAATAAAACAGATGCCTAGATTGAGGATAATATTTATAGCAATTATAATAGCTGATATTTATCAGGCCAATAGAGTGCCAGGCATGGGATGACCATGTGGCAGAATTCACATCCACTAATCCCCAAAAAGCCTGTGAGATTGGAACTAGAACCACCATTTTACAGAGGAGGGTACTGAGGCTTGAGTACTGACTTGTCCAAGGTCACACAGCTGGTGAATCACTAAAGATTCAAGTCCAGGCCCGTCTACCCTTAGTGTCCTGAATGTGAGCTTCTGAGACTGAGAATGTCTGACTCCAGTAAGTGGGCACCTTTCAGAACTCTCAGAGCACTCTGATGAGATTGGTCAGGTTTTCCTTAGCCAGAGCATGATTGTATAAATTCAAAAAAGAAGCCCCTGGATTGGGGCACAGAGGACCTACCCAATTAATAGTTGTTGGGCCTTGGACCAAGCTTACCAGGTCTCCAAGTTGTTTTCTCCATCCATGAAGCAAAACCAGGGGACTTTGAGTCTCTTTCCTCTGGGAATTCTGGTGGGTATAAAAGATGGTGATGGGAAAGGACTGGGCTCAAATGAGAGGGTTGCCGTGCCCACATTGGTGACCTAGGGCTGACCCACAGGAGAAATTGTGGACCTGTCCTTTCACCTTTCTCTAGGCAGAGGACAAATGAGAAGTGAGAGATTTGGTCTATTCACTTTCCAGATCAGACTGCCTGAATCTCCCTGGGCTACAATGAACAGGATCAGTCTTCGGGTCAGATTCTTTTTCAAGGTGCACTAAATGTCCTTGACATTTCATGGGCAGGCTCTCTCTGTCAGAGTACCAGGCCCTGTTTCTTTGGTTGGCCAACTTCACTTTGACCTTCAGGGCACAATTCAAGCTCCATTTCCTCCACAGCACTTATCACATAGTGAAAAAAATTGTCTGCTTCTCTGTTTCCCACAAGGATCACACAGTTGACTGAGCTTTGTGAAAGGGGGGACACTGAGCTGAGTGTCTCAGATCTTGGTTCAGGACTAAGTGTGAAGTTGATACCTTAGTGTCTGGGGGACAGAGATGAGGTTGGACAAAGTAGCCATCCCAATAGCTGTTCTCATTTTAACCTACCCTCCACTTTCTGGAGCTTCCAAGCTCTTTCCCATTTTTTTTTTAATGCTGTGCTATTTTACATGTAGCCTATTGGATGCTATGCTTGGAATTTGCCTGTCTCTATAAACAGATGCTCAGATCATCACATACAGGCATCTAGTTCTTACTTTGATTAATTTAGTTAATGCAAAGAACATTCCTGGCACAGATTAGGTGCCCAACCAATGCCAGATCCTTCCTACTGATGGATTTTGGAGATGGATAAAGTTGACAGTAAACCCCATGGACAGACAACTTATTAGTTTGAATACTTGTCCTGTTGAATACAACAGCTCATGCCATTTTTTTGGTGGCGGTGGTTGCTGTTGTTTTTACAGTTTGGAGTTGTTGAAAATAAATGACCCACCAGTATACTCTTTTTGGTCAAATTCATATTTGAGATTCACTTTATATTCAACATAAAATAACTGTGTAGGAAGAATGTGATCCCGAAGATGCTATTGTTTCTTAGTGACACTGGCACATTTTAGCAGCTTTCTTAAGATCTTAAGCTAGTTTAAATCTCAGGCAAATCAAGATTTGAATAGAAACTGAATTGTGAACATAAGATAAAATTTCTCAAAACTGTTAATCTGATGGATCTGTAGTAGGCAAAAGAATGACCCCAAAGGTGTCTACACCCTAATCCCTGGAACTCATGAAAATGTTAGGTTACATGTCCAAGGGAAGTTAAGGTTGCAGATGAAAATAGGTTGTTGGGGGTCCCCCCAAAAAGATGTCACCAGAACCCAGGAGAGAGCTGTGGAACAGATTCCTCAGAGCCCTCAGATGGAACTCCCCCTGTCAACACTGATTTTTTTCCTTACCATCTCCAGAACTATAAGCCGACAAATGTCTGTGTTGTTGTTTTTTTTCTTTTTATGACCACACTTGTGGCATATGGAAGATCCCGGGCCAGGGATCAAATCAAAGCTGCCAACCCACACCACAGCCACAACAACACCAGGTCCTTAACCCACTGAGCAAGACCAGGGATCGAACCCACATCCTCACAGAGACAACGTTGGGTACTTAATTTGCTGTGCCATAGCGGGTATTCCCGGTTTCGGTTGTTTTAAGCCATCCAGCTTATGGTTCTTTTAGCAGCAGCTCTAACAAACTAATACAAGTCACTAACCAACTGACTTACAAATGGAGAGATTATGATGGATTATCTGTGGGTCCAGTGTAATCGCAAGGGTCCTTGAAAGCAGAAGAGGGAGGCAAAAGAGAAGGCTGGCCTGATGCCATGTGAGATCTCAGCCTAACTTTGCTGGCTTTGAAGATGGAAGGATGCTAGGGAGTCAGGGCAACATCTAGAAGCTGGAAGAGGCAAGGACACAGAGTCGTCCTGGAGTCTCCTGAAGGAACCAGCCCTGCCAGCACCTTGATTGTAGCCTAGTGAGATCCATGTCAGACTTCAACTTCCAGAAATGTAAGATAATGAATCTGTATTATTTTGAGCCGTTACATTTATGGTAATTTGCTACAGCAGAAATTAACAAACAAAAAGAATACAGCATCTCAGTTAGTGACAGAGCTGCCCAAAATACAGTAGTTCCTCATCTGTGGCTCATGCATTCCAAGACCCCCAGTGGATGCTTGAAACCCAGGAGAGTACAGAACACTACAGATACTTCTATATACCGTGTGTTTCCTGTAGTATTGGGCAGGTAACCTATACAGCATGTATATGCTGGACAGAGGGATTGTTCATGTCCTAGTGTGGACCAGTTGGGATGGTACGAGATTTCATCCCACTGTTCAGAACAGTATGCATTTGTTCTATGAATTGTTTGCTTCTGGAATTTTCCATTTAATGTTTTTGGACCATATTGACTATGAGTAACTGAAACTGCAGAAAGCAAAACCACACTAGGGATCATCGGCTGTACCTGGTTAGAATGATTGGACTTGAAGTATGTGTGAAGGAGCTGTGTCTGTGCCGGTTAGGAGAGGCCGTCCTGACCCTGGAGGAGTGGGAAGGGCCTGGATTAGGGAAGTGTTAATGGTGGCTGCATCAAGAATTGGTTTTATTACTTTGAAGAATTGCTAACTCAAACTTGGCTGATAAGTGTCTCTGCTAAAGTTTTTAGAGGACACAAGTGAAAAAAATTCAGACTTGTATTGTAATGGTAATATTAATTGTACAGAACTGCAGTCCCTTCCCAAACTACTAGACCTGGGATCAGTGTGGCTTTAGTCTAATGTTCAAGTGCATAACATCATCCCACTGCCCTAGATGCATCTTCTGCAGCTATGGTCCTTCAGGAGAGTGATTTCTTTCAGCCACCAAAAGCAGAGTTTCTGGAAGGCCACTTTTTCTCTCTATACCTCACCAAGGTATTCTTGAAGTTCAGAAGCAAAAAGTTCCAGCTGAAAAGTAGCTCTGATAGCCTTCAGTGTGTGCACTCGGGCCACAGAGCCCTCCTGTAAGCGGCTCATCACACGTTTCAGGTGGGATGGTCTGAGGTTTCTTCCAGAAAGAGGGGGAAGGATACCTGGGTTCTTTTCCATTCTGTCATCCTTTTTCAAATTATAGCACACCAGAGGCAAAGGAGTGAAGACTGGGGAGGGCTGGCAGTCCCTCCCAGATCTGACCCCTATGGACCTGATTTTTCCGAGAGTGGGGTGGGGCTGGAGTTATTGCCAAAGCAGGCTTCTGTCAGCAGTTTCTGTCCCCCCAGGTGGCCTGAATGTGACCTTGGTGTGAACAGAGTCAGCACCCACATTCCCTAGAGCACTTTCTCTGGTTGTGTGGCCCAGAACGGAGATGCTGGCACCTCTGGCCCTTGGCCCACACACCCAGGGCAGTGACAGTCCCATGAGTATGACATAGATGTCCCACTTCCTGGTATCAGCTCTGGGAAGCATAGCAAACACAAAAGATAGGAGCAGGACTCTAAGCTCTTTTCACAGTTGGGGTCAGCACAGTAACATCAAATAGATCTCAACCTAAAACCTACATTTCTATTCACAGAAGCAATTACAGAAGGTCAGAACAAAGGAGATCTGCCTGAGAGTCAGTTTACAAGGGAGAAAATCAGAGTAGGCACTAAAAGAGGTACAATGTGGTTACTTTTAAAAAAAGAAAATTTTGTTGTGCAGTTGGGCAGCATTAATGAAAACAAGTCCCCACTTAAAGAGAAAAACCATCACATTCTCTCTTGCTACTTTCAGAACACATCCAGGCCATTCTGCCCTGGACAAGTCAATCCATTTTAAGAATAGGAGTAACTGATTAGAGAATTACAGGGCATTGAGAATCTGCAAATTATTTCGGTCAAGAGAAGAGAAAACTTAAAAGGGAAACAAAGGAGCTATCTTCACATAGTCAAGAGGGTATTCACTGTCCTCCAAAGACCAGGACAGGGAGAAAGGGATAGAAATTGGTTCAGTTCTCTCCGCAGTGGTTAGGCAATTGTCAGGTACTGACAAGGAGCAGTGTCCTACTATCTGGAAGTCTCTATATCCTACCAGAAAATACAGAATAATGACAAGAAGTTATGTTATATGTGGCTTAGGTGCACCAGGCTCTCCATCAGCAATTTGCAGGCAGTGTGTTACTTGTCCTCATACCCTAAGGCCAGCACTGTGTGTATCTCCTTCCGTGAAGAAAAAGCAAGGGATCTCATAAGAGGAAGCTCACTGGAGTTAGTCCCTGGGCCATGAAGGACAGAGTGGTGAGCTCTGCCAAGGGGACTGGAAATGCGTTCTAGACAAGGCGGCCTGAGCTTGCCCTGAGGGACGAGGAGGAACCATGTGGGGATGGAGGCAGGGGCCGGGTAGCTCCATCTTCTCAACATTTAGTCTGACACCCTCCACCACTCTCAGCTGCTGCAAGCCCCCCTTTCCTCCCACCTGGACCATCGTGGTAGCCCTGCTCTCCCTACAGCACCCCTAACCCTTATAGGCAGGTAGCTGTGTAGAACCAAGTGCCCTGGAAGGCAGGTCCTCCTCTCTCCAGATCCTCCAGGGCCGCATCTTATTCAAGCAAGAGCCACATAGCGAGCCAGGCCCTGCCTAACCTTGCCCTGCTGCCTCCCATGCTTGCTTGCCTTTGGCCCTGCCAGCATACTCCTCCAGCAGCGCCTTGGCCCCTGCCGTGCCCTTGTCCTGAGCGTCTTCTCCCAGAGAACACAGGACTCAGGCCTCACGTCCCTCCATGTGCTGCCCAAATGTCAGGCTATCCTGCCACCTCGGATCAACTAGCGATCAGTCCTCACCTCCTCTCTTGTCTGCCCTGAGCCACTTTACTTTTCCCTAGGGCACCCACTACCATGCGTATTCTCTATGCACACAGGATATATAATATGTTATCTGTGCATACATTTCGGTATGTTCTATTCTGCTCTATATTGTTCACCAGTATACTGTCTGCCCCCCATTAGAAGAGTGAGTCTCAGGGGCAGAGTCTGTCTTGTTCATTGGCCCATCATCAGAACCAAGAACTGTGCCTGACACGAGGGATGCCCTCAGTGAGCGCACGGGGTGGGGATGGCTGAGTGCACAGGGAGGCTGGAACCAGCACCACCCAGCCCCCCTCCAAGGACCTGCCAGCAGGAAAACACCTCAGATATTCCTAAACAGTGGGATGGCCTCATCATATCTGGTTTCAGGCTGGATTTAGGAGTGTGTGTGTGTGTTTTTCTTTTTAGGAAAGAACCTGTGGCATATGGAAGTTCCCAGGCTAGGTGTTGAATTGGAGCTGCAGCCACCAGCCTATGCCACAGCCACAGCCACCCCATATCCGAGTGGCAACACCAGATCCTTAACCCACTGAGCAAGGCCAGGGAACAAACCCTCATCCTCATGGATACTAGTCTGGTTCTTAACCCACTAAGCCACAATGGGAACTCTGGATTTAGGACTATTTTGACTCAGGTAGGAATGGAGTGGTTATCAGAGCTGGCCAGCCATCCAGTCAGCACTGCGTTGTCATGTGGTGAGCTCTTGGGAGTGGGAGTAACTCAGGCTGAGTTAACTGAGGCTCGTCCAGGGACCAGAGCTGGAGAGAGAGTCTCTTAAAGGGCCTTCAAAGCCCCATTTGTGTCCTGAAAAATCACAGTTCCCAAACTGTCAAGCTTCTTTCCAACACCCTAAGGCCATCCAAGACCTAACAGAACTGGAATCCATGAAATATTAGGCAGGTAGGCAGTGTTTTAATTGATTGATTTTAAACTCATGGCCTCCACTGCTTAGTCTTCCCAGGGCCCATATGTCACTTAAGAGTGACAGTCCCCACTCAGGAGGGCCCTCCACCCCTTGGAAAGGAGGGAGTCCTGGTGTGTTCAAGCTGGGACTGGGGTATCCTCAGTGAGGGCTGCACCAGTCAGCTTTCGTTCATGGTCCAAATAACCCCCTTATCTCTAGCATACACCAGGGTCATTGCTACAGAGCTCAGCTGTCAGAGTGTTGCCTGCCACTGTTCTCATGGCAGAGTGCATGAAACAGAAAGAGTGAGAGACAAGCCACATTCTCACACTCAGCTTCTGCCAAATGTGACCAGCGTCATGACCACTCACACCCCATTGAGCAGCGTGCATCACAAGACAACAGGAGGGATATGAAGGGACAGTAACTCAGTCTGCCATTGGGATGGGGTGGAGGCAGGGGCAGGGGGTGCAGGGAGATATCTGTGCTGAGTAGGCTATTGAATCACTCAACTCAGACCATTCTGACATTTTGCTCGGATATTCTGGAATTCTATCAGTTGCAAAGCTGAGTTTGTCTCCCTCCCTCCTGCAGCAGACCCATGATTCCATGGCCCTTTGTTCTCTCACTGTTGTTTCTCTTTCTTGGCAGGTGGGTGGCAGGCCCATGGAGCCCCTGCTCAGCCACCTGTGAGAAGGGCATCCAGCATCGGGAAGTGACCTGCGTGTACCAGCTGCAGAACGGCACACACGTCGCCACTCGGCCCCTCTACTGCCCGGTCCCACGGCCATCGCCAGTGCAGAGCTGCGAAGGCCAGGACTGTCTGTCCATCTGGGAGGCATCCGAGTGGTCACAGGTGAGTGGCATCGAGTGGTCGCAGGTGGATGCCTGGGCTCTCACCAGGGCTGAACCCACCACCAGGGCCTAATCCACCACCAGGGCCTTGGGGCCTTGTCCACAGGCCCTCCCCCATGGTACCTCTCCCTCCATGGCGCTCATGACACATCCCCACACAGCCCAGTCCTCACCGGTCCCCAGGGCATCTCTAAGCTGTATTCTCACTCACATCTTAAATTCCATCTGCAATCTCAACATGGCCTGAAAAACATGGGTAACGTGTTTTTATAATGTACACGTTTTAGTGTTTTTGTTTTTGTTTTGTTTTGTTTTCGTTTTTGCTTTTGCTTTTTAGGACTACACCTGAGGCATATGGAAGCTTCTAGGCTAGGGGTCAAATCAGAGCTACGGCTGCCAGCCTACACCACAGCCACAGCAGGATTCGAGCTGTGTCTGCGACCTACACCACAGCTCATGGCAATGCCAGATCCCTAACCCACTGAGTGAGGCCAGGGATCAAATCCACATCCTCATGGATACTAGTCAGATTCGTTTCTGATGAGCCACAATGGGAGCTCCAATGTACATGTTCTTGGTAGTATATAGCACAGTACTGTTTGATATCATTTCCTAGGAAAAATTCTCATGTAAATATAGATGGATGGATGGATGGATAAGAAACAGGTAGGCAGGTAGGTAGGTGGAAACATAGGGTAGCTGCCTTAATTTCCTTTGGGCAAGTTGGAACTGGGGTGTGGTCGGGCTGGAAAGGTGGTTTCAAAGGCTTCCTTCAACCCCTTGTCAGTCTATGTTGATTGCCAGAGGCAGCGGATGTTGGGAGCTACAGCTTTTAGTGTGTGAGTCAGAATTACAAATCTCCTGCCATAAAACATTTTGGAAAGAGGTCAATTAAGCCTTAAGTTTTAACTTTGAAGACTGATCCTGGAAATATCTTATCTTTGGTAATATCATCCTTGAAGGCTTTGCATTGAGTATGCATTAATGATTGTGATTGTTTGGCTATAAAATCAAAAAAAATAAAAATAAAAGAGCTGAATAAAGAGCAAGCTTGCCTGGTCCTCCATCAGACGTGTTCTAGGAAAGTCAGAAAGGCTAAATCCAAGACGCTCTTCAGTGTGGAAAATATTTTTAAAGTTCCTTTTTATTGCCAAACAGTTGGAATTATTTTAAATAAGGAAGTATGCAGCCCATTTTTAATGAACGAAAAGTCTGCCCTTGGCTGCTCTAAAACTGAGTTTACTTTTTAGACAGATCTTGACATGTACCTGTTTAGAGACAAGAGTTTTCAGCCTACCCTTTGAGATATTTTAGGAAAAGGAGAGAATTTAAATTTTTTTTGTATTTTTCTTTTCTCAACATGTACCTAGATTAATAAGTTGAATATTCAGTGGACTTTCAGGGAAGGGGATACTTGCTGGCGTGGTAGGGGCAGGTGTGCAGTTTTTCTCCCTTGCCATGAGCCTTAGGGCTCTGATCACCTGGCTCTTAATCCAAACAAGCTTTATTAATTTATTAATCAGATCCAAACCATGAATTTTCCACTTATGGGACTCTTTCTAAGCGGGAAAAAAAATGCCTCCAAACTAAAATAAACAAGCCTGACATAATCAATAATCATTAGAATATTGAAGAGCACAGTTCTGGAAAATATGAGCCAATGGGAACAGGATTTAGATAAATATTCCTATATCTCTATTCCCGTGTCTGTGTGTTACCTGATCCTAATCCTGAAATAGTTATGTATAACTTTAGCTCAGCCCAGCCTGGAGCAGAATGCTTCTTTCTAAACACTTCACTTGGAATCAAATCATTCTCCCACAAGATGCTCACAAAACTGGTATTCCTACCACTCCACCACACGCTGAAGCCCCTCTAACATTTCTTCTGGAAACAAGCAGGTTTCAATTTCTCGTGGGAGAGTTTTTATTGATGAGCTGCCTCTGTTCAGCCAGCAGGGTGATCATTTCACCACCTCCTCCCCAGCTTCTTCCCAAGTTCATTAGAATGAGAAACAAATCTTGAGACAAAGCAAAAGGCATTGATGCTCTCCTGTCCTTGACTGCTGTTTCCATCCCTGGGTCAGCAGACAAGAAAGAAGCTGACCATCGCCCACCAAGTTCCCTTCCGAGGCGACCCCAGCCTGCGGCACTGCCCTTGGTGAAGGCTGAAGGTTTCTAGCCAGTGGGCTGCTGGTCAAAAAGGGCCAAGCCAGGGCTGGGTCAAGAACCAGGCTAAATATTGAGTGTTTGAAATGCAAGGAAAGAGACAAGGAGCACAGAGTAGAGAAAGGCCACCAAGAACTCAGGTGAGTAGGCCCCCAGTTGCAGGAGTCAGTGGTATGGGTGCTGGTGCCAAGGAGGAGCCTTTGAGGTATATTTGAGAATGGAGTTGATGGAGTGGTCTGAAAGCATTGCCACACAGAGAGTCAGAAATACGGCCCTTCAACACAGTAACCCAGGGGTATGTGCAGCTGCCCTCTGGGCCCCAGCCATCCTGTTCAGGGAGGCCTTGTGGCTGAGGCTTGCCAAGGACTGACCTACACCCAAGATCAGTACATGTGCTCTCCCAGTTCCCCTCAGGTGATAACACAACCGGCTGTGAAGCATCTGTATTTCTTCTCAAACAAATCAATATACGTTTGTCTCAAAAAAAAAAAAAAGAAGGATGGGACCTTCAGATGGAGAGCCAGGTCCAATACATAGGAAAAATAAAGCCAGATAACATTTTGAGAGAATTTGTAAAAATAAATATAAAGAATGACATTTGGAGTTCCCATCGTGGCACAGCAGAAATGAATCCAACTAGGAACCATGAGGTGGTAGGTTCAATCCCTGGCCTTGCTCAGGGAGTTAAGGATCTGGTGTTGCCATGAGCTGTGGTGTAGATCACAGATGCAGCTCAGATCCTGCGGCTGTGGCAGTGGCATAAGCTGGCAACTGTAGCTCCGATTTGACCCCTAGCCTGGGAACCTCCATATGCCGCAGGTGTGGCCTAAAAAGCAAAAAAAAAAAAATGACATTTGTCCTTTGTGTGTATCTTTTCAGTGGACATGGTGGAACTTTTTTTTTTTTTTTTCTTCTAATGGCTGCACCCGAAACCTATGGAAGTTCCTGGGCCAGGGATTGAATCCAAGCCACAGCCTCAAACTATGCTACAGCTGTGGTAATGCCGGCTCCCTTAACCCACTGCACCAGGGCCAGGGATTAAACCTGCACCTCTGCAGTGATCCGAACTCCTGCATCAGATTCTTAACCCACTGCACCACAAGGGGAACTCCCATAGTGGAACTTTTTAAAAGTTGAGTTTGTGGTACCTCAAGAAAATCACTGCTATCGCTTCCCAAAAGTATCACTATACTTTTGGTAAATCTGTATAAAAACAGAAGTTAGAGTTTGGGGGGCTCTGCTTGTGTGGCTAGTGGACAGCCCCAGTGGGAGCTCTGGGACCCACTGATTGTGAGGAAATCCCCCTCAGTGTCTCCTCAGCAGCCTGGCCCTCCTCGTGTCTGTGCGTTTGTACATCCAGCCTTCAGCCCGCCATCTCTGCTTGCGTGGGGGGTTTGGACATCGGCACATGGCCAATGAGAGGGCAGGCTCCCTGCGTTCCCAGGCCATGTCACCTCTGCTTGCTGGCCAAGTCAGTCATGTCCTTCCAAGGTCATGGGTCCACTCTTCCTTGTGCTTTGTTTTGAGGTGGGGCAGCACTCACTCTTGCCAGCCAGCCACCATCCCTCCCAGCCCAGAGACACTCCAGGTGTGCTCCCCAGGTCTGCCATGTTGATGCCCTGTCCACCCCCTATGTCTCTCATCATGGCTTCCTTGGATCTTGCTGACTGAGGGTGTGGGAACCTGGACCTCTCAGACCCTACTCGGGTCCCCTCCCTATACCATCTCTTGCTGTGTTTCCCAGAAAGTAAAGAGCACAGGGGATGTCACCCTGTTCCTATTCTTGGCATTCACATTAAAACCATCATTGAAGTGCACTGCAGGGCTCACCAGCTGCCTTCACTGAGAGTCAGCTGTGGCTTTGCTTTTCCATCTCTTCTTCCCTCCCCCCCACCACAAAGTGGCGCCTTTGCCCCAGGCTGGCCCAGGCAGAGCACACATACCTGGAGGCCACCTGGGATCATGCACAGAAGATACAAGAAGTTCAGGAGCTTTTGGAGGACAGAACCATAGCATCCTCATCCTTGCATCCTCAGCACTGGGTTTGGCACTTGGTAGGCACGTCATAGATGTTGATGGGCTTAACCAGATTGCCCTGGATTCAGTTTCCAAATGGTGTCTTTCAGTGTTCTGCCAACTGCGGGAAAGGGACACGGAAACGAACTGTGACGTGCACCAACTCACAAGGAAAATGCGACGCGTCCAGGAGACCAAGAGCCGAGGAGGCCTGTGAGGACTATTCCGGCTGCTACGAGTGGAAAACCGGGAGCTGGTCCAAGGTGAGTGCAGTGCATGTGGTGTGCTTCTATCCACCCTGGCAACACAGTGACTCAGGACACAGGGATTCTGCTCTCCCGTGGACCCCAATGTGACCTGGTGGTCCTAGTCTCCGCAAGCCATCCCACTTTCTCTCCCAGCTCGGGCACCTACCAGTGACTTCACAGTGTGCCTTCAGAAGGGCACTGAATGTCCCCAGTGCAGGAAACGGGTGCTCTGGGTGCCAGTCTGTGATCCGAGTACATCCTTCATTGGGCTTGCTGCCCCTCCACCCCCACACCCAGCCATCAAGAGAGCCTCAGAAACGTGTGGGAGCCTGTCCACAGGCAGATGCAGTGGGGATGGTAGACAAACAGCCCTTTAGGACCCTTGGGTGAGGGCCTGGAGGATGCAGACAGGGCCTTTGGGCTGAGAGAGAGAACCAGCCGTCTCCCAAAACCTGGGGGCAGGGGAGTTAAACAGGAAAGTAGAAGTTCTTTGCTGGTCAACCCTCCTTTTATTCATTCACCTGACATCCTTGACTGATACCCGAGGTTAAGTACCATTGCCATCTATGAGAAATGTCCAATAGGTCTTCTAGAGCCTTTTCCCAAACACTGTTCAATTTCTAAGTCTGATTTTATGATGAAAATTCCCAGCAAGAGCCTAGAGTATGTTTGTTTCCTTTCAATCTCAGCAACTGGAAGCTCCCTAATTGCTTCTCTTGATATCCGCTCTCCAAGGCTGCAAACTGGTGGCCTCAGAGCCTCTGGTGTTGCGTGCCCTGTGCACTGTCTTAAACAGTCTGGAATTCATTGCTAGCATTTAAAGATGGGAAAGTTTCGCCTGGAATTCTGGCGACACAGCCTACATCCTCACGTGGCCTTTGCAACCTGGGGCCCAGCAGGGGTTGGCACATCTCCCCAGCCACTTTGCTCTTGAATTTACCTGCCTGGATAGGCAGAGTAACATTGTCTGGACTCCACACATCCAGGTATGGATTAGAATAAGTCTATCATTATAGCTGGGGAATTACAAGGGTCTTTGAGTCACATGCTCAATGCAGGCTGTCCTACCAAAGGGTGACTCCCGTGGTCACAAGTGTCCTTGGGCAGGAAACAGAGGCGAGGAGGGGTCAGCTTGGGCCTGGGCTATACATACCTCAGGGCCTGGGGACCCGGCCTCGTTTCTTCTTTGAGGTGCCCCCTGGCACCAGCCCTCCCCTGCAGGGTCTTTAGAAGTTCAGAGAAGTTGCCCACCTGGGCCACACCTCTCTGGCTGAGTCCAAGCTTCTGAACCCCGATGCAGAGCTCTGAAAACAAGTGGGGACAGAGCGAGAATGTGGCTCTGAGCCCTACAGGTGGGCATTGCATCTATTTCTCCAGCCCAAATGTTCTGGTTTTGAGGACCAGGTGGACACTTTCATTTTCTTGAGCGCTGTGACCTTCTTGGTCCTGGGAGCAGCAGAACATCAAAGGACAAGTATGAATAGCACCAGAGGAGCACAGTACAGCACTTGGCCCCTCCTCAGCCGAGGTCATGGGCTCATGGTCCTGCAAACTCCCCACCCGACACACAGCCCACCAGGCCTAGTTTTCAGGAAAATAGAGGTTTAGGTGGCCTTCCTCTTCCTAGCCAGGCCATGAACATAGCACCTCCCAGCCCTGGGGGCAATGAAGTGTCGGAAGGCCATGGTGCCTGCTTTTTGCCACTGCCAGCTTGGTCGGCCATCCCAGGCAATAAGAACAAGAAACCCCAAGGGAATGTAAAGATCTGGGCAGCTGTCCAGGGCTGGCACCCAGTGGCATCCAATTAATGTGCATCTGGCTTTTGGGACAAGCTCTGGGCCTAGACTAGTGCCAGCTGCTCCCCACACCCAGCAAGTCTAGCCAGAGCAAAGACCTGGGGCCAGCTCGTTCTTCCAGGCCAGGGACCCTGAGGATGCCTGTGTGTGTGTGTATACCGGGACTAAGGGTTGGTAGGGCTGGGGCACACTGCATAGAACTGGACTGAGGCCTCCATTGCAACTGTTCGCCTCATCACTGGTCCCTTCTGCAGCTGCCATCACTGGGAGGGCTGGCGTGTACACATGCACACACACATGCACACACACACCAGTAGAGTTATAGAAATCCACTCATTGCTTATCCCTGTGCCTGCTCTGAGGAGGTGGGAAGGATATAGATCCTGTGGGGCCCTTGTCCTCACCTGGTGACCAGACAGTGGAAGTGGATTCCATGCAATGGATCTTCCCCTGACATTTTCACTTGTAATTCAGGCTGGATTTGCTTTCTGATTGATGTATTATTTTTGCTGTCCCCTTGTCATGCAATTGGGGTCAGTGCCCTTTTAAATCCGTTGCTGTGGGTAACCCTCCTGTAACCAGCATTCAAGTCCCCCACAGGCCAGGCTTTGAAGGCAGCAAAAAAAGTTGCTCCAAAGGAAAGTAGAAATCTGAGGGCCGTCAGATCATCCGTGTGTCTGAAAGCTTTGGCATCTTCCAAGCAATCTCCCGTCACTTGGTCCCAAGGTGCTATTGAGAAAGATTAAGCCTGTCTCTAGAAAGGTGATGGATAGGCCATTCCAAGGACACGCCACGGGTGCTGTCCTGCACTTCCAGAAGTGAGAAGGACTAATCACCCCTCTCGAGAAGGGGCCGGCACCCATCCCCTCCTTTAGCTGGGTGCGGAAGCCTGAAACAGCACCCAGAAACTTGGTCAGGCTCACCAAGAAGATTTGGAGCCCATCCCCCCACCCCCAACCTCAGCAGATGGCTGAACCCTAACCAGGCTCCCATCCGAGAAACACCAGCTTCACATTCCCAACCCTGCCAAGGGCATTATTACTGCTCAGTTCTGTTTGGAAAATGTCCTGCAGCTGTCTGCCCTCCTGGGGTATTAGCTCTTTCCAGATCTGTACGAATCATTGTTTTCTCCCACTAGATGCTGGGCCCATGCTTTCAACCTGGAGGGGAAGAAGAGGGAAATGTGACTGGAACTGGGGGAGGAGGAAATTGCACCTCCTTATGGAATAGTGTGACTTTTGATCAAAAGTTGAGATGTTTCAGTTTCAAGACCAGAGGCATCAATCACCACTGAAATGATGGGATGTTTCTAATTAGAAACAAATTATTCCAGAGAGATGATAGTAGCTGGTAAAGAAAGCCATTGGCTCGCAGTCTAGAGTATGATGTTCCCTTCAAACAAAAAGATCAAAGTGGCCATGGACTTCCTGGTGCCAGTGGAGGTCCCCTGGAAGGGGGCTGGCCTGACTTGCAAGACCTGTCAGACCCTGTTGTGTCCCCACACCTGAGCCCCAGCATTTCCCGAGGCCTTTGGAGGTCCAGTGGAGTCATCGGCAAGTAGCTGTAGCTGCAGGGCCCTGGGAAGAAGCCAGGGAGGGCCTTTCACTCCTACACGGCTGTGTTGGCGCATTCCCAAGACAGCTGTGAGGCCGTCCCGTGTTGTGGGCACAGAGATGGGGGCTTGAGTTCCATGGCCTTAGAAATGAGCATACCCTGTGTCATGAGGGAGGCTTGTTCCAGAAAGCTCTTCAGCCCAGCACCACTGCTGAAGCCTGCACTGGCTTTGGTGAGGATCGACCCCTCCCTCAACCCTGCGAAGCTAGCCCAGGTGGGGCCCCCACTTGCTGTAGGCCTGCAGCCAAGTCACTGTGGTTTAACCAGCATTACCCTGAGCTCCTGTTCTGGGCCGACCTGTGCTGGGCCCTGGGGGTTCAAGAGTGGACAGTGACCCAGCCTAGATACAGACAGGCAGGGTGCTATGGACTAGGCCACATTGAATCCCACTGGGCAGGTATGAATGCGGTCCCAAATGGGAGTGATCATGGGAAGAGATGCTATTTTTCTTGGGGTCAGTGACAGTGGCCCTGACGTTCACCTGGGGCTTTAAAATTCAAAAAGCACTTTCGCTCACTTTCTCTCATTTGACCCTATCCCCCTTTTACAGGTGAAAAAACTGAGGCTCAGAATGATGTAGCTTTTTTTTCCAAGGTCACACAACTAGAAAAATGGCAGGGCTAGGAGCCTGGTCCCTGCTTTCTGACACTTAACTTACCTTTCCTTCAGGTACATAATAATGTCAGAGGCTTAGATTTCTAATTTGGAACAGGAAGGAGCTGAACTGTGCAGCTCTAAGCATCATAGGCATAAGCTGATTGAAAGAGCAAGTCTTGACCGACTCTCTCTCCAACCCAGCAATAAAAACCTGCTCTCGCAACGGCTTTGTATCAGTCATTTGCACTATAGTATAAATCTGTCGTCTCTGTAGGGGAGCATGCACATTGTCTCCCCATATTTGTGAAATAAAAAGTTGAGTCCTTATTAAAAGAGACTTGGGCACCAAGGAGCAAACCTAAGAGGCACTGGGGATCCCAGGGCCTTTTCCTGGGATGTGCTAAGCCATGCGGTGCAGGCAGCCAGCACTCTGAGCAAAGACAGGATGAGCATGTCTTCCATTCGGTATTAGTCTCAGGAGTGTGCGCAGCAGTGAAAAGAGGGTCATTAAACCTCAGGGCCTTTCTGGGAAGGGTCAGGAGGGAGAGGGACCAGGTACCCCCTTGGTGTGGAGCACTTTGGGTAGGTAGACAGGGTCAGCCACTGGGTCACGGAGGTCAAGAAAAGTCCTGGGCCCACACCTGCTCAGCTGAGAGGAAGAAACTTGTTGTAGAGCAGTAGGGTCACCGGAAACTGCCAGGAGAGGCTCCTGCCTAGAAGGGACCTAAGTGCAGTTGAACCTTGTACAGCGCAGGTCTGAACTGCACAGGTCCACTTATACACAGGGTTTTTTTTTTTGTTTGTTTATGGTTTTGTTTTTTGGTGTTTTTGTCTTTTAGGGCCGCACCTGCGGTATATGGAGGTTCTCAGGCTAGACATGCCCAGTAGGTGCTCATTTTTATCATCATCGTCTTCACACTCCTTATCCACTGTAGTTGCAGCTCTCTTATCTCCTATGAGAATCGCATTTCTTGTATAGGCTGTAAAATATTTATGTCTTAGGAGATGAACTCCTTGAATGTGGTTTGGACCCTATGAAGCAGCACATGCCCTGACCTGGGGCCCCCACATGCTGACAGCCTGGCTCGAGGCAGGAGACAGTTCTGCAGCACTTGCTGGGCACCTAGGCTGTCCTTCTGTCACAGGGGTAGAGGGTCTTGCCAGCAGTCACCAATGAGCCAGGAAAGCTAAGTTACCAAAGCAGGAGTTAGAGCTCCTGCCCAGGGGCAAGTGGTGAGGCAGTCCCCTCTGTGCTCCAGGCAGCCTCTGGAACCAGAATTAAGAGCTCCTGGGATCACCAGCCCTTCTGGTTCTGTAACTATAACATCCCAACCATAACCTGTAGGTCACTAAGCTGCAAATTCACAGAGACTGAGAGAAACCTGAAGCTAACGTAAAAGATAGGAGGGAAAAACAGCTTGAAAGGGAGTATGCGTTGGAGGGGGAAGGTGTGTATGTGTGTCTCTAAGAAAGCATTTTCAGGAGTTCCCATTGTCGCTCAATGAGTGGGTTAAGAACCCGACTAGGATCCATGAGGATGCGGGTTCGATCCCTGGCCTCACTCAGTGGGTTAGGGATCCACGGTTGCCACAAGCTGTGGTGTCTCTGATTCAACCCCTAGCCTGGGAACTTTCATATGCTGTGGGTGCAGCCCTGAAAAGAAAAAAAACAAAGAAGAAGAAGAAGAAAGAAAGCATTTCCAGTTTCAAGGCTGGAATAAAGACTGAGGATTTTCATTATTGTTTAAACCTATTTCAGGTTTCAGCAGCTTCCTAAGTTTGCATGGCTCATGCCAAGTCTGGGGGCAGGGGAGGGGTGTATCTGTCAAAAATGCTTTTGCAGAGCTTTAGACATTTCACTAGCCCAGGGCCTCTCAGTTACTATAAGGGAATTCTCCCCCCAGACCCTCGACGTCCTGCTGTGCTGCCCCGTCCTGCCCCTCCCCCTCCCGGAGGCCGGCTGGCCCCTCAGAGGATGGAGTGGGCAGGGTGTGCAGTGAAGGTTCATCTTGAACCTGGTCTGCTGCTCGCTGCAGCATCTATGCAGGGAGTTCCCAATCATCCTCCACTCAGTAGGAACCAGCGCTTGTGTGTGTATTAAACGTGCCTGTCGCGTTTTCCTCTTCCCCAAGATTTTTACAACTTCCTTTAGCTAATTCTCAAGCCATCCCTTTGGGATCTGGTGTCATTTATAGCGTGATTGTACAGCTGGGAGAAGTGATGAGGCGGGGGTCCAGGCCCTGGTGAAGCATGTCGTCAGGACGGAGCGCCACGTGCTGACAGAGGCCAGGTCCCTCCCTGCTGTGGTGGACGGGGGTGTGTGGCCCAGGGAAGAGTCACAGGGACACTCTCAGCCTCACACTCAAGCGGTGCTGTGCCCCGCAGACACTGTTCCTGCCGTGGGTGCACATTTACTCTGCACCTACTGTGTTCTGAGCACTGCCCTGGCCATAGCGGCTGTTGGCCGCTCGTGGAAACGAGTTGAGTCCGGTGCCCTGCACCAGCAGGCAGGCAGCAGGTACTGCTGCCCCCCACCCCTCAACCATCATCACCACCCACAGAGTGGGAGGCAGGTCAGTAGGCCTGTGTGATGTGCAGCTGCAGAGGGGGCGTGCGGAGCTGCCCTTACTCCAGGCCGTCTGGCAGGGAGCTTTTCTGGCAGATTTATTACTGCTCTGTTTTTGTCCCGGTTTCCTGAGTCCCCAGGAGCCACATTAAATGTTAATGTCATGAGGACTTGGAAAAAACTATCCAACCGTGACAGAGTGCTTCAAACAAGACCAGATCTGTTTGCTAGGATTTTAAAAACCTGGAAAATGGTTTCGCAGTGATGCTTGGGGCTCATTCGGCATTATCAGGAGATGCTGCAGTATCTTCACTGTTTAATGAAGGGGAGGCAACAGAGGTGAGATTCCTCTTCTGTGCCTGTGTTACCCTTGATGCAACGAGCTCAGGTTACAGGAGGATGCAACCCAGCAGCCCCTCTGGTATTGCATGTATGTTCAGGCCAAATTCACCTCTAACTGTGCTCCCAGATGTTATCTGGCTGAGCCGCCAGATCAGTACTGGCAGCCAGGCAAAGGTGGACGTCCACACCTGCTTGTGAGGCTTGGTGACAGCATGGTGGCCCAGGGAGAGTTGAGCTGGCCTGGGGACTCGAGGCAACTTCCTGGGCCCCTGGGACCCCACCCCCACCCCCGTCAGCTCTCTGCTCTTGGCCCTACGCTTGCTGTTGTTAATAATAATATCAATGTCTGTCTAGGGCCCACTCCGTCCCAGACTGCCTGCTCAGCACCTGCTCTAAGCTGTCTCTAATCGTGGAAAGCATCCTGCAAGGAAGGTTTTATTATCCTCAAGCCCCAGATAAAGAAGCTGGGGCTCATATAATATGTTTCAATAACTTGCCTGAGGTCATGCAACTAGTGAGGGGGATGGTGAAGCATTCTGATAGGCCTGTCCTGCCCCCACTGCACAGTCCCATGTGAAATTCTGGCCTGGAGTGGGGGTGGAGGTGGGGATTGTTCACAGATCTTAGGCCAGGGGCAGGCTGGGCGCCACCTCGGTTCAAATGAAAATGCAGCAGGCGTGGAAGGTGGCAGCTGCACCAAAGGATCATTGGGGAATTCTCCACTTTTATCTCTAATTACCTAGGTAATTCTATCTTACTTAGGAAGACACAGAGAAAAACTAGTCCACAAACCAGATGGGAGCATGGTAAAATTTTTTCGGCGCATTGTCTTTTCTGCAGACTTTTCTGTAGGTACACACACACCTGGGTACTAAACACAAACAGGATGGTTTCTGTGTGTAACCCTGGAAGCTGCTCGTCTCCTCCCCTAATGCTTTGAAGCAACCTCTGTGGGGCTCAGAGACCCTTTCCAGGTGGCCAAGCAAACCTTCAACATTCTCATCAGCTCCTCCATATAAGCACAAGCCATTCTCAGCCCAGAGCTGTGCACACCGCAGCCCCCAGGACTCCAGCTACAATTTAGCAAGGCCTAACCCCAGTTGCCAGGAGGGGTAGAATCTCCAGGGTCTCAGAAATCTTCAGGTCAGCCCTGCTTCTTCCCCGGCCCAGCCCTGCCTCACAGAGCTGCTAGAAAGCCATGAAAACAGATGCATGAGTCTCTCTGGAAGAACTCTGGAGACAGCATCTGTGATCTCATGGGACAGATCTTTTTATAGACTGGAAAATTAAAACCCAGTAAGCCAAGCAAGGAAAGATAATGAAGAAATGGTAGAGTGGAGCAATGACTTGGTTTGTTATTCCTGGCCCCCCACAAAAGCTCCATCCAGTGCAACCTCTAATTCATACAGGAAGATGGAATTTGACCACTGGGATGGCACGGCTCCTGTCTCTCCCCTGCCCATCACCAACTCTGGGACCTTGGGCAGAACACTGAGCCCCATCCAGCTCAGTCACCAAGGTCAGCCCCTTAGGATAGTTGTGGAATGTTCCGCACTGTTCTGGAATCCTACTGGTGAACCCACAGACAGCATGAACACACTGCCCACACAGGCTGGAGTGTGTTGTGTATGCTCTCCCCCTGCCCCAACCTGGCCCCAGAGCAAGTTAAACAAGACTAAGAGCCTTCAGAGGTGGGATTCATCCCAGACTCTTGAGTTGTATGATAGTCGTTGATTCTTTCCTGACAGAGACTTTGTCAATTTTGCATTTGGTTTTAGGAGACCCATAGGATTGAACCCTTGCCTGGATGTTCACATAAACGACACCTGCACCAACTGCAGGGTCTGAGTGCTGGGAGGATGGGCAGCTGTGGGAGCAAGATGGGCATAGTCCCAAGTCCTTAGCCTGTGGTCTGTTAGCCTGGGCAGAGTTTCCTGGGGAATCAAAACCCCACAGGTGCCCCACCCCGGATACACCCCTTCTCCAAGGAGGACCAAGAGGACCCCCCACTCTCCCTCCTGGTGTGTCCCCGACAGCAGGTGGTGCCAGTGAGCACAGTCAAGAAGTGAAGATAAGGGCCGGTGGTGTCTGTAGAGCAGCAGATGCAGCCCTTTCTACCCCAAGTGCCCAACAGTCACAGAAAGAAGGCCCCACATGCATGCTTTCCCAGGGAGAAGGGTTTTTAAAAAATTTTTTACAACCAGTTTAGATAGAAAAGTCTTCAATGGAGGTTCCCATCATGATGCAGTGGAAACGAATCCAACCAGTATCCATGAGGATGCAGGTTCGATCCTTGGCCTCACTTAGTGGGTTAAGGATCCAGTGTTGCTGTGAGTTGTGGTGCAGGTCACAGAGGCAGCTTGGATCTCACGTTGCTGTGGCTGTGGTGTAAGCAGTAGCTAAAACTACAATTCGACCCCTAGCCTGGGAACTTCCATATGCTATGGGTGTGGCCCTAAAAAAGCAGAAAAAAAAAAAAGAAGAAGAAGAAGAAAGAAAAGTCTTCAGTGATGTAGGTGGACTAGTCAAATATCTACTTAAATATGTAACTTATTCATGTAGTTCTACATTCATTTTTAAGGTTGTATACTATGTTTTAATTTAGAAACATTGCTGTTTTTGGTCTTTAGCATATTATAAAGTTGAACTTAATGAAATTGCTCTGTATGCAGGGTCAAAAACGGTTGAATATAAGCAGTTTTGAAAGGCGTAACCTAATGTTTGCAGTGTCCGTCTTCGTCATCACTCACTCCACTTTTGGAGCCCCCTGTTCAGTTTGCCACAAAGCGCCAGGGCACTGCCATCCCAGTTCACTGAGATTCGGCCTTTTTTGATCTGTATTGCTTCTTTCATTGGCTATTTCCTCATAAGCT
Source organism: Sus scrofa (assembly GCF_054392235.1). Taxonomy (NCBI): domain Eukaryota; kingdom Metazoa; phylum Chordata; class Mammalia; order Artiodactyla; family Suidae; genus Sus; species Sus scrofa. The sequence continues at coordinate 147,941,856 of NC_139383.1, read as the reverse complement.
GTGGCATAACTTTGCTCTACATGGGCATGACCTTGGCTCCAAGTTTGTGTGACATTGCTCTGCATTGGCATGACCTTGATCCACACTGGCGTGACCTTACTCTGCCTTTGTATGACTTTGCATTGGCAAGACTTTGCTCTGTGTTCATGGGATTTTGCACTGCATTAGGACTCTTGGGGCCCTTTCTTTCACTCATGCTGTTGGTGTGGATTTCCACCCTTCTGGGTATAACTACTCCCCAGATTCCTTTTTCTTTTTTTCATTTTTTAAACTTTTATTGAAGTATAGTTGATTTACAGTGTTGTCCCCTGATTACTTTTCAAGTGATCTTTAAACAATTCCTACACCATCCTCCCTCATATATGGTTATGAAGCCCTACTTCCAAGAGAAGACAGTTACATTTCTTTGCCTCTTTTTTTTTTTTTTCTACCCCCAGGTGATCTTGCTACAAATAACTTAGGTTATTTGCCCAGAACTGTGAGAGGTTTTGTTGTTACTTAAATACAAGGCAACTTATTCTTTTCCAATAATAATTTTAAGTGAAAGCCTTCACCCCTATATTCAAGCACACCTGTTACCTGTGTATAAGCTCAGCAGTCAGGGTTGTAGGTGGATGTTGTGTAAAGTCTCAGCTGCCTCAGAAAAGAGAGCTCTTCACACCCTGTGCAGGACACTGGGAAGAAGTTCAGCCTAGGTCAGAGGTTCTCAGCTTTGGCTGCCTGTTCAGTCACCTGGAGAGCTTTGAAAAACACCAATGCCCTGTGCCTCCCCAGAGAGACTGATTGATTGGTCTGGAACATCAAAATTTTAAAAGCTTGGTTCCTAGGGGGAGGGGGAGGGAATGGGATGAATGGGCAGTTCAGGGTTTTTGGATGCAAACTCTTATATTTGGAATGGATGGGCAAAAGGGCCCTCCCTACGAACTGTATATGATTGGGTCACTTTGCTGAAAAACAGGAATTGAAGAAACATTGTAAATCAACTATACTTTAATAAAAAAATTATTAAAAAAATTTTAAACCTTGTCAAGTAACCCCATGCTACAGATCCCGGGCTGAGGCCAGCTCCCTCTTGAGACACCCTCCAGGTAGAGGTCACGTTGCCATGGCACCTGTCCCATGTTCCATGTCTCCTGTTGGTGGGAACCTCCTAACATGACCTCCTCTTTCCACCTCAGGACCCCTCAGACTTTCATACAGTCCAGTCCAAACTCGAGGTCTGGGGTAGACCCCAGAAATGTGTGTTATTCCCAAGGCTGTGAGCAGCCCTTGATGGATTTATCCAGAAGATGGGATATGGAGCAAGGTCCACCTCCATGCCTGTCGGGGAGAGCCAGTTCTGGAGTTCTGGTTTGAACACAGCAGGGCCCACAGGTCGGGGAGGTGGGGGGGCGGCTTGCAGATTTCCTACCTTTTTTGTGATTTGAAAAGTCTGGGCCCCATCAGAGCACCATGCCTTCTGAGCTCTTTATCCACTTAAAGTTAAAAAAAAAAAAAAAGTGATCCTGCTTGTCAGACTAGAAAGCCGAGGAATTCACCTGAGGCACAAAAGCCCCTTTGGGAGCACAGATGGTGGCCACTTCTCACAGACAGTCGTGCCACAGACTCCCACCGAGCCTGGGCCAAGTGACCCCTCACAGACTCCCAGGGGAGGCCCTTCTCCAAGCATAGGCCACGGTCAGACCCTGGGGAGGAGATGGGGAGGCACGTGATCCAGACAGCACCAGCGTCCTCACCACATGTGGCATTCAGAGGACAGGCCCTGCTCCCCTCTCTCCACCCCGAGGTGCCAGTGTTAACTCCAGCTGGGCTCCGGCACCTGCAGCCTTTGCTTTATTACACTTTTGCAGAGCGCTCTCAGAACCCCGTAAATCATGGGTTGTGTGCGTGCTGTGGGACTGCAGCTGGAGAGAGCACACGTGTGGACCTGGCTCCCTGCCTGGGAGGAGTCCAACTTCATGGAGGGATGGTTCCAAGGGCCCCCAGGAGACAAGCAAGGGTGGAGGAGCTGGCAAGCAGGATAGGGTCAGGATAGGGCCGGATACCTGGCAGGTTCCCTGACAAACACTTTAAAGGAGGGTAAAGAGGAACAGGAAGGAGAGCAGGAGAGCAGAACATAGTAAAAATCCTGCAGGGCCATTCATTGGGAACGTTGGATGGTCTCCTGAACCCCACTGGCTTGCTTTTTAGCAAACCCAGGTCTGTAGATGCTGAAGATGCCAAGAACTAGGGATTTGGTGTCTAAATTAAAACGGTTAGCCACAGCATTAGTCCATGAGTCCGTTGTGCCGAAAGATTACACTCTTCATTTTCTTTAACTTGACTTAATTCTGAGCCCCAACCCTCCAGGCTTGTGGAAATTCAGCCCCATCATTACTGGGCTCTTCTCTACCCCCAGGAGCCATGCTGCACACTTTCTGAAGAAGTTCAAAGCCCAGATGTTATTTGGAACAGGGGTGAGAGAGTGGAAGATGAAATGCAGCCCACATAAATAAACATTTCAGCAATGGTCCTGTGTCTTTGTCAGCTCACGCTGCCGTAACAAAACCCCACAGTCTGGGTGGCTTAAACAAGATGTTTATCGCTCATAGTTCTGGAGGCTGAGAAGTCCAAGGTCAAGGTGCTGTCAGATTTCGTTCTCGGTGAGAGACCACTTCCTGGCTTGCAGATGGCCACCTTCTCACATGTCCCCTGCATAGTGGAAAAACAGAGCTCTGATTTCTCCTCCTCTTTTTATAAGGAAACTAACCTCTTCATGGGGGCCCCACCCTTGCAACCTCATTTAAACCCAGTTACCTTCCAAAGGACCCACCTCCAAATCCCATCCCACTGGGGGCTAGGGGCTTCAACATAGAAATGTTGGAGGGGATACAGACATGTAGTATCGCCAACATCTTGGAACAGACTTCCATCCGGAACTGGTAGGCAGCCAAGCCCTTTTGTCCTACAGTTATTTCAAGCACTTAGGAATGACATGCAGGGGGCCAGATCCAGGAGTGCTGGGGTGTGGGGTCTTCCTCAAAGCCTCTCGGCCTGGGTTAGGTCCCCAGCTCAGCCATCCCTTTCTCTGGCAGTGCTCGTCAACCTGTGGGAAGGGCCTGCAGTCCCGTGTGGTCCAGTGCATGCACAAGGTCACAGGGCGCCATGGCAATGAGTGCCCCGCCCTCTCTAAGCCGGCAGCCTACAAACAGTGCCACCAAGAAGTCTGCAATGACAAGATCAACGTGAACACGATCACCTCCCCTCGCCTAGGTGAGTGCCTCTGCAGGCCCCCGACCTCTGGCGGGTGCTGGTTCCCACAGGCAGTGGGGGTTCCATAAGCCAGAAAACCCCCTCCTCGGGCCTTATGTGAGTTCTGGAGAGGCCAGCATTTGTCAGTTCTGTAGAAGATCTGAGGATTCAGAGATGGAATTTTATTCCTCGCCATGAAAAAGACATTTGTTAGCTGCAGTCTCAAACACTTGAGCCCCTCTGCCAACAAATGGGGAACACGGGGAAATGTTCCTCATATGTTTTCAGGTTCTGCACATGAAGGAGGCAAAGGAAGTTGTTTGCTTTGGGAAATGAAGGATCTGGGGGTGTCATTCATGAAATTTTTTTTGCTTTTTTGGCCACCCCTGCAGCATATGAAAGTTCCCAGGCCAGGGGTCAAACCGGTGCTGCAGCCGCTAGCCTATGCCACAGCCACATCAATACCAGATTTGAGCCACATCTGTGACCTACACCACAGCTCAGGACAAAAACGGATCCTTAAGCCACTGAGCCAGACCAGGGGTCAAACCTGCATCCTCATGGATACAAGTCGGGTTTGTTTTTTTTTTTTTTTTTTTTTGTCTTTTGTCTTTTTTTGTCTGTTGTTGTTGTTGTTGCTGTTGTTGCTATTTCTTGGGCCGCTCCCGTGGCATATGGAGGTTCCCAGGCTAGGGGTTGAATCGGAGCTGTAGCCACCGGCCTACGCCAGAGCCACAGCAACGCGGGATCCGAGCCGCGTCTGCGACCTACACCACAGCTCACGGCAACGCCGGATCGTTAACCCACTGAGCAAGGGCAGGGACCGAACCCGCGACCTCATGGTTCCTAGTCGGATTCGTTAACCACTGCGCCATGACGGGAACTCCCCAAGTCGGGTTTGTTAATTGCTGAGCCACACGGGAACTCCCTGTTCATGAAATTTTGGTGATGTATGCATAGGGTGCTCCTTAAGCTGATGTTGAGAAGAAAATAGATGTGTTAATAAGTTGGAGTCTCCAATTGGCAGGGACCTTTGGTGTGAGCAGTTTGGCTCTGAGTGCTCCGAGCCGGGCCCTTTCCCAGGCCAAATCCCCAAGAAGAGGGTTTAGCACCAATCTGATAGTTCCATTAAGCAGAGTTTCCACTTTTCCAAATAGAAATCCCCAGGGAACATTTTCCCACGCCAAGCCCCTTTCCCTAAGGCTGGAATGGCATCATCCTGAAGGGGATTTCTAAGCAGCTTCACAGTTGGGGGGTGGTGTCTCTGAGCTTGCAGAGGTGTACCTCAGGCTGTGGCATGCACAAGCCTCCTTGGTACCCTCCAGAGACCTCCCTCAGGCCAGACCATCTCTCTGCATGACCAAGACCCCAAAGGAGATTCAGGCCACTTGCTTGTGGGCCCGTTGGCGTCCACAGCCCTGTGCCATTCTGATTTATAAATGCCAACAGATGATGTCCTCTGCCATAAAATGACTTAGCTCAGAAGCAGGGGGACATGCCCTCGCCCCGAGGAGACAGCCAGATCGGCCAGGATGTGTCTCTTGTAGAAGAAAGCCACACCCATGGTGGCCCTGGCCAGGGCGTGGTTTCCCCACTTTGTGTGAGCTCCAGTGTGCATGTGGGCAAGGGTGGCCCCGACTGTGTCAGACCACAGGCCATCCGTGTGTGCACAGTGACATCCCCATACCACCCATAACCACTGGGCTTCCTCTCTCCACTCTCCCCTTAGCCGCCCTGACCTACAAATGCACACGGGACCAGTGGACAGTGTATTGTAGGGTCATCCGAGAAAAGAACCTCTGCCAGGATATGCGATGGTACCAGCGCTGCTGCCAGACATGCAGGGACTTCTACGCAAACAAGATGCGCCAACAGCCACCACTGCCGCCGCCACCAAGCTCATGACACGCGGCCCAGTGGTCCCGTGACACTTGGACACGAGCTCTGACTCCTGACGACACGGCTCGTTGAAAGCCCACCCTTACCCCGAGAACACACCAGCCCTGCGGCCAGGACCCCCCACCCCGACCCCAAAGCATACCCGCTCACCCAGGAGGCTGTCCCAGGAATCCAGCTGCCTAGAACTTGAGAATGGACTTGACATTTGCTTAGTGCTTTTTATACTTAATATATTGTTAACAGCCACTGGATGGCTTTCTACGGTAAGGAAAAAGTAGGCGTGAGTCACAAAATAGTTGTAGTGTCTAAGGTTCCACGTACCTCAAGGGGGACCCTCCGACAGACGATGGTCAAGAGAGACGTCACTGGGTGCCTCTGTCTTGACTTTCCTCTGACGTTCGAATTCCCAGTGCTTGATGTACTATGGGGGGGAGGAGCCAAAAAAAGGAGACATTTTACTTTAAAACAGGCTTTATTCTGAAAGCCAGTGACAGCCCGGATGGAAGGACAGATGTCAGGGAGCCTCTGCCAAAGGTTTGTGCGGACAGGGCCGGGCTGCCGGGGCCCTGCTGCCTGCGTCAGAGATCGTGGTTCCTAGATCCCTGGCCTTTCCATGGAAGTCTTGTCCCTGAGGGATTGAGTCTGTGAACCAGCAAGGACACCGGGGCCCTGTGGTTCTACACACCACCTGCCTGGGGGAGAATATTCCAGAAGGGCTTGGGTTTGGGAGGCATCTAATCTTCAGCTCTCTGCTGTCCCCCACCACACAGGGAAACAGAAGAGCCTCTCTTCAAGGTGCTGTGAAATGAAGCCCATGCTAATTTTGGCCTTGAGGTTGCTTCCTGGCATAGAGGTGAGCTCAGGGCAGCCTTGACCCCCTCTGCATCTGGGACCCCTACTCTAGCCAGTACTTCATAGAGCTTTGCACCTTACAGATGGCTTCCCATCGGCCACCACTGCTGCCACCACCAAGTGGCCATCTAGTCCATGTTGGTTCTCAGGCTCGGGCCCTGTTGCCTTGCCCTGGCACGGGGTAGGGTTCCTCCAGGGCCACTCAGCCTGGTGTCAGGATGCGGGAAGGAGCCCCCGGCCAGCATCGCCGCACACCCACCGAGTCTTCACATAGCCCAGACGTCACAGTGCTTGTCATTGCCATGCTGTCATTATTGTCCCATCTTAGTAGGGCAAGAATGACACTCAGAAAACTATGAAGGAGGGCCTTGCCTCCTACAGTCCCCTTGCCCCTCCAAACAGAGCTGTGCCCTCTCTGGAACCCAGGGAGATGACAAGAGGCCCCTGTGAAAGCACAGAAGATGGTGGGACCCTTCCCGCCCGGTCGCTAGTGGGGAGGGGACCTGACATGCCCCGGCAGGTTTGCTTTGCTGAGCAGCCGGATGGGTGTTTGATGGGTGCTTGTGTTCAAGGACTTCACCATGAGAAACCCACCCTCTCCTCCCTTATTTCAGAGGAGCTCTCACTTAAGCTAATCTCCACGGGATCATCTCCAAGCGTTTCTTGATTTATTGGTGCTGTGTTTGTGTATCTGTGTGTGTGTTTTTAATGTCACAACTATAGGGTCAGCTTAAATCAGAAAGACAGGAAAACAAACAAACCAAAAAACCTCCCTGCCATCTCAAGTCTGTCTAACGGGCTTTTTAGTTTGTGGTTTAGCTACTACCCCAGAGGCAGAGAAGTGGTCAGGCTGGCAAGGAACCGCTTCCAATCCACTTGAATCCTTGAGAAATGTTGAGAAAGCGTCCCAGGTGCTCTGTGGACCCCAGAGGGTGCCAGGATGGGCAGCCCACCAGGATGCCAGTGACCTCCAGCAGCTACCCAGGGCCTGTGCAAAACGCTGTCCTCCCTGCAGACTCCCCAGAGCCCCTCAAATTCCTGGGGAGCTGGGGAGTCAGTTTCCTCTCAGCCTCAGAGAAGCTGTTCTTTCCCACAAATGGACAGAAAGTTCTCAGCCTCTGGGGCTGAGAAGCAGAACCAGGGTGGCTTCGCTTGCTCGTCTGCCTGGGAACCATGGGGCCCACCCCAGCTGGGCAAGCACTCAGTGCCTCTGAATCTCCCCACTGGCTGGCCACCTCAGCTGTCAGCTGGATGCCCCTGGCAAGAGCCTTGCACCCTCTGAATGCAAATGAATGATTCTGCCATCAGTTAGACATCCCCTTGGTTCCCCAAAGTGCAGGTCTTTCTGAGCGCCTTTAGCTCATGCTGGTACCATTGTTCTGAAATTCACCAGCCCTGCCTTCTCTTCACGGCACAAGCAATGACTGATTTCAGTGAAGCCATCCTAGCATTCTTGTTCCACTTTGTACAGAAGACAGTGAACCCCTGTCATTATAACAGTGACAATTACTTATTGTTAACAATACCCTGGACTGTCACTCAAGTACTGTACCTTTTTGGTTGCACACATGTGTTACTAACTACAGTCTCACGATCTTATGGTGCTATTTTCATTGGTGCAAATGAAACCTTCTCAGTTGACCATGGCTTGATATTATCAGACACAGGGAAAGACCCACAATGGCAATAATATCATTGCTTTGTTCTCTTTACTTCATTTCAGAGTCAAATGTATATATTTTCCACTAGTTAACTTACATTACGTACTGTACCCATGGTATTTTTGTTTTACTTTTTGGTGCTGGTTTGAAAGAAAAAAAAAGAACAGAAGACAAACATTGGACACCACTGTAAATGAGAAATTAATCATTTCATTGGAAGTGAGTTGACTATGTTTAATAAAATGTTTTTCCATAACAATTTTAAGCTGTCTGTGAAATACAAGACAAAAACCAGTCCTCAAGGGCTGAAGGAGGGAGGCTGTGTCCTTTCCTTCTGCAGTGGTCACACTGCTTGCCTGGGACTTGGCTGCAGTGCGCCTCAGCCTGCCGACCACAGCTGTGGATGGGGTCAAAGGTTGCTGGTAAATGCAGTTCTGGCGGGTGGCTGCATCTCCCCAAGCGAGCACTAACAAATCATTCAGTCCTAGGCCTCATCCCTGTGTGGTTGCAAAACCCTGGGTGGGGACACGGAGGTCTGACAGCTGTGCCGTGAGTCTGTGTGTCTGATATAGAGCAGCCACCCTGTTGGCGGAGCCACCTCTGCTCCATGGGGGGAAGAGGGGACAGGGACCCCTCTCATGTCTACGACATTGCTTCTTCAACATTAGCCCCCACCTGACCCTGCTGACAGCATTAGATGTGAGCCAGAATCCTCTTCCATTAGATGTGAGCCAGAATCCTGGCCCTTCTGAACGCCCTGGATGGGGACACGGCCAGGCCACCACACCACCATAATGGGGACCCCACCTGAGCTAGACATGGGCCTGGGATGTCACAGCTCCTGCTCTTTGGGGTCTTGTCTCCTCCTGGCTTCAAGGAGAAAGAGCTCCCCACCCAAGAATTTGGAGCTTCATTGGACAGAGAGCCTCCTTTTAACATTGGAGCAATACCCAGAAATTTTACAAATATAAAGATCATTTGTTTAGTGGACAGCTAACTGCCCCCAGCCCCCCAGTTGCCAGGAAACCTATATTTTGTGTTTATCCCCAGCCATCAGCCACCTGCCTCAGAGACCTGCTAGAACCCTCTCCTTTCTCTGAGTTCTAATCTCTCTGGTGGGCTAACTTCTAAAAGCCCAAATGCTATATGATTTCTTTATAAGCTGCTTGGACTCCTGTTTATTAGATGAAATTGATAATCAATCAGCGAGTGTTGAGCAGGCTTCTCTTAGAAACCAAGCACTTCCTGGAATCACCAAGAACGCAAATGGACAGAAGACCTGCTCTGGAACCCACAGCCATACACACGAGCCTGGAGGCCTGGGCAGCAGAGAAAGAGCGGGAGCTGCAGGAACTCCAAGAAGGGAGAGGTCAGGCCTGTCTTTGTGAGTTTGTTGATTGCCCATCTGGACACAGGCTAGAGGGGCTGGGGTGGAATCCTTTACAGTGGCTCTCTCCCTCCACCAGGGTTTTGGCCAAAACCCTATGTTTCTACTTCTAGACACAAACCTGCCTGCATCTGTGTCCTCCTTCTCCATCTGACAAGTGGCTCAGTCCTCAGGGAAGGCCAGCCTCATACCTTCAGTTAACCCCCACTGGTTCTCTACACTCTGTCTCTACCTCCAAACTTTCATTAACGCTCCACTCCCCTGGCTTTCCCCCTGCAGTGTACTAACACTGCTCTTGGCAGGTCACCAGTGACCTTCAGGTATCAAATTCATACACGTTTCAGGATCCTATTCTCCAGCTCTCAGCAGCCCTCTGCTTTGGAACATCCTCTTCTCCAGCCTAGAGATCACTCTCTCCTGCCTTTTCCTCCTCTTTGTTCACTGGCCTTCCTCTGCCAGCTCTTCTAGGCAGCAGAATGCTCCAGAGCTCAGCCCTGCTTCCCCTCCTCTCTGTATTCTTTCTCCCAAGTCATGTCACCCAGACTCATGGCTTTTAAAAACCATGCACATTCTGGTATCTCCCAAACTAAACTCTTTACTGTTGACCTCTGTACTCATACATGACCTCTCCATATGCACCGTCAATCCTACTTGAAGCTCTGGGGCCAGGATGGCCCTTCAGAGTTGTTCTAGATCTGACATTTAGTGGGGATAGCTCACTTCTGCTCCATGTGGCCTCATCTGGGGAAGCTCCAAGGGCAAGCAGAAGCTGGTGTTGTCAGAAGTCTTACACGCTTGTGTATCTGATGCCAGCCGTAAGGTCCTCAGATAGGACCGTTGACCGGAACACTACAGGTGGCCTCGCCAAGGGGTTGCTTGGCGACCCTCAAGTATAATGGCAGAGTTTCAGTGGCAAACACCCTGAGGGACAGATATGGGAACACTCATGAGAGCTGGAACACTCATACGACCATTCAGCATCACTTCCACCATCCTCACAAGGACAACTCAAGTTCAGTTCAAGGGGAGGGGACAAAGAGTCCACCTCTTACTGGGAGAATGGTAAGATTCGGGGAAAGGGGGTAAGATGGGAAATATTGTTGTGGCCATCTGAGGAAAGAGTCCCCCTTATGAAAAATATACTCACCCCTCCCTCATCCTACCCCCCAAATCTCATCCTATTTCAGCATCATATTCAGGCTCAAAGTCCAGGATTACATCATCTAAAGCAGGTGCAAGTACAGACGGGCTTCCTCTATTGTGGATCTCCAGGTACAGCTGCTTTTTTTTCCCCTCATTTTTAAAAGTTGTATTGAAGTATAGTTGATTTACAATGTTGTGATAATTTCTGCTGTGCAACAAAGTGATTCAGGTGTACATATACACATGTCCATTCTCTTTCAGATTCTTTTCCCACATAGATTATCACAGAATGTGGTGCTATACATCAGATCCCCACTGGCCAATCATTCCATATACCACAGTGTGTATATGCCAGTTCCAAACCTGCAGTTCATCCCTCCCTCCCACCTGTCCCCTTTGGTAAACATAAGTTGGTTTTCCAAATCTGTGAGTTTGTATCTGTTCTTCAAATAAGTTCCTTTGTATCCTTTCTTTAGATTCCACATATAAGTGATACCATACAATGTTTGTATTTCACTTAGTATGATAATCTCTAGGTAAATCCATGTTGCTGCAAATGGCATTATTTCATTCTTTTTATGGCTGAGTAATATTCCATTGTATATATGTACCACATCTTTTTTTTTTTGTCTCTTTTAGGGCCACATCCACAGCATATGGAATTTTCCAGGCTAGGGGTCAAATCGGAGCTGCAGTTGCAAGCCTACACCACAGCCACAGCCATAGCTATGCATATCTGAGCTGTGTCTGCAACCTAGACCATAGCTCATGGCAACCCCGGATCCTTAACCCACTGAGCAGGGCCAGGAATCGAACCTGCACCCTCAAAGATACTAGTAGGATTCATTACCACTGAGCCACAACAGGATCTCCTACCACATCTTTATTCTTTTCTCTATCAATGGACACTTAGTTTGCTTCCATGTCTTGGCTATTGTGAATAGTGCTACAATGAACATTGTAGTGCATGTGTCTTTCCGAATTATGGTTTTCTCTGAAATAGATGCCCAGGAGTGGGATTGCTGGATCATATGGTAGTTCTATTGTTAGTTTTTTGAGGAAACTCCATACTTTTTTCCATAGTGGTTGTACCAATTTACATTCCCACCAACAGTGCAGGTACAGCTTTTTGAACATTTTCTCCCAATTGAAAGACCAGTGAACTCAAAATAGATGTTATTTCCACTCAATTCCAAATACCCAAGAGGAAATGCTGGGAATGTACCACTGTAGACACTCCCTATTTAAAAGAGGGGAAGGGAAGCAGGTTGCAGCCACTGTCCATAGTAGTTCTGAAGTCCAGCCTGTTGTAACATGGCCAGTTCCATTATGCTCAGCCCTGTTGCCTCCAAAACCCAAAGAGGCTTGCTGCTTGCTGTAATTCACTCTTAATGGAAAGGGCAGCAAGATGCAATAAAGTTACCCTTCCTTTGGAGAGGATATCCTGACATGGCCCAGACCATTGGACAACTAAACACTTCACTGATATAAAAATTTTCCTTGAATCTTCCTGGGGCCTATCGCCCACCCTCTAGAGTGCAGATATTTTAATAAGGCCTTTTCTTCCTTGCCTGGCCTTATTAACTTGATGTCTACAGTTGAGGCCCTTTGGAGCTACATTATAACCAAGAACAGGAGAGTTAACACAGCCTTGAGGAAGAATGAACATAAATGGTACTGTGTCTGTCACACATGAATGTGCACCGAAGGAGTGAGAAGCAAATTTGGGTACATGGAAATATGGAACTCTCATGCAATCATAACAGGACTCAGCTTAACCCATAGGGACCTTGGGAGCTGGAATGGCCCATCAAAGTTGCTGAGGCAAGGGGGCATGCTTTTTCTTTTTTTTATTATTATTTTTTTATTGATTTACAATGTTCTGTCAATTTCTGCTGTACAGTAAAGTGACCCGATTATACAGATATACATTCTTTTTCTCACATTATCCTCTATCATGTTCCATCACAAGTGATTAGATATAGTTCTCTGTGCTATACAGCAGGATCTCATTGCTTATCCACTCCAAATGCTATAGTTTGCCTCTATTAACCCCAAACTCCCAGTCCATCCCACTCCTTCCCCCTCCCCCTTGGCAACTACAAGTCTGTTGGCTGTGTCTATGAGTTTGCTTCCTTTCTGCAGATAGGTTCATGTGTGCCATATATTAGATTCCAGGTATAGGTGATATCACATGGTATTTGTCTTTCTCTTGAGAACTAGTGCAAGAATTTCTAGTTCTGTCCATGTTGCTGCAAATGACATTATTTTGTTCTTTTTATGGCTGAGTAGTATTCCATTGTATATATGTACTGCATCTTCTTAATCCACTCATCTGACGATGGACATTTAGGTTGTTCCCATGTCTTGACTATTGTGAATAGTGCTGCATTGAACATAAGGGTGCACGTATCTTTTTGTATGAAAATTTCCTCTGGATATATGCCCAGGAGCGGAATTGCTGGATCAGGTGGTGGTTCTATATTTAGTTTTCTGAGATACCTCCATACTGTTTTCCATAGTGGTTTCACCAATCTACATTCCCACCAACAGTGTAGGAGGGCTCCCATTTCCCCACACCCTCTCCAGAATCTGTTACTTGTGGACTTACTAATGATGGTCATTCTGACCTGTGTGAAGTGGTACCTCATTGTAGTTTTGATTTGCATTTCTATAATAATGGTGATGTTGAGCATTTTTTCATGTGTCTGTTGGCCATCTGTATGTCTTCTTTAGAGAAATGTCCATTCAGGTCTGCTCATTTTCAGTTGGGTTATTTGTTTTTAGCTGTTGAGTTGTATGAGCTATTTGTATATTTTGGAGATTAAGCCCTTATTGGTTGCATCATTTGCAAGTCTTTTCTCCCATTCCATAGGTTGTCTTTTTGTTTTTTTTAAATGGTTTCCATTGCTGTGCAAAAGCTTGTAAGTTTGATTAGGTCCTATTGGTTTATTTTTGTTTTTATTTTTATTGTCTTGGGCAACTAACCTAAGAAAACATTTGAATGATTGATGTCTGAGAATGTTTTGCCTATGTTCTCTTCTAGGAGTTTTATGGTGTCTTGTCTTCTGTTTAGGTTTTTAAGCCATTTTGAGTTTATTTTTGTGTATGATATGAGGGTGTGTTCTAGTTTCATTGATTTACATTCAGTTGTCCAGTTTTCCTAGGATCACTTGCTTAAGAGACTGTTTTTTTTCCCACTTTATATTCTTGCCTCCTTTGTCAAAGATGAATTGACCACAGACCTGTGGGTTTATTTCTGGGCTCTCTATTCCATTGTTCTGTATGTCTGTTTTTGTGCCAATGCTACACTGTTTTGATGACTGTAGCTTTGTAGTAGTGTCTAAAGTCAGGAAGATTATGGGGAGGGGCTGTAACCTTAGGATTCAGTTCCCTTTGCTGAGAGTGAGGCTGAGAAATGGCTCAGCTGTGAGTTTGCCAGCACTGCTAGCAGCTGGGGGCATGAGGGCCATAAGGGGACTGGGCACCACAGCAACCCACTTCTTGCCTCAGACCTAGATTTTCAAAATGATGTTCCCAATCCCCCTCCCCCACTTACACATGCTTCTCCATCTCAGTTAAGGGCACCACTATCCAGTAACATCTGATATCAAAACCTCAAAGGCATCCTTGTTACCTCAGTCTCCCTCTCCATCCCCAGTCCAATGCAGTCGTATATACTGTTCTGCCTCCAAAAAAAAGTCTGTCTGCTTCTTCTGTCTCTCTGTCACTGCTGTGCGCCAAGTCACAGACCTCTCCTGAGGCCCTTGCAAAAGCTTCTCAACTATCTCCCTCCCTCCTCTCTCTTTGTTCTTCACACCTAATCAGAGTAAGGTTTTGAAAACATAAATCATGGCCCTCCTCACTCAGAAACCTTCACTAGCTACTCACTGCTGGAGTTTTCTCATCTCACACCTGTGCAATTTAGCCCCTGCTGTCCCCCTCTCCTGCCCTGCCATCCTCACACACACATACCAGCCATGGTCTGTACCCAGATCCTTCACCTTCATCCCCACCATCAGGCCTTTGCAGGTGACTTTCTCTCTACCTGTGGGTGTCCTGCCTAACCCTAGTCCTCCCCTGTGGCTCATTTTTTGTATCCTTTGTGTTGCAGATGAAATGTTATTCCTCAGATGGCATTCCCTGCCTCTAGGGCACAGCAGCCATCTTTCCTTCTGGGTAATTGTCATAACCTATCACTCTTTTGTCAACTTTCTCACTTGGGTATTGTCTATTTTCCTATCTAGAAAGCAAATTCCTCTGGAGCAGGAAACATGTCCCTCTTGTATATGACTGGATAGCCGGTGCCCAGCACAACCTGTCTCAGGTGAGTATGAGTCTTTCTTTTCAGATAAGTTCAAGAAGGTACCAGAAGATGGTTATACTAGATAAGAAAATTACACTCTAACTTCAACCTTTTTTTTTTTTTTTTTTTTTTTTTTTTTTTGTCTTTTTAGGGCTGCACCCGTGGCATATGGAAATTCCCAGGCTAGGAGTCGAATCAGAGCTGTAGTTGCCGACCTACACCACAGCCATAGCTAAGTGGGATCCAAGCCACATCTGCAACTTACACCACAGCTCACAGCAATGCCAGATCCTTAACCCACTGAGCAAGGCCAGGGATCGAACCCATGTCCTCTTGGATACAAGTCAGTTTTGTTACTGCTGAGCCACAACGGGAACTCTCTCAATTTTTTTTTTTTTTTTTTTTTTTTTTTGCATATGCCTTAAATAGTACAAATATTTGGATAACCAGCTGTAGGTCAGGGAGAACAAGATATTGGCTGTTTTTCAAATTCTCCCCCTTACCAAGTACCCCTTGTCAACAGAGACAGCTGTTTCCAGGTGGTTGCCATGGTGATTTAAAGCTGTTTTCTCTCCTTTCCAAGCTATCTTTCAAAGAGGAGAGTGATAGACTCAGGAGGCAGGGAGTTTCTGGTTTGCTAAGGATTGTCGTTAGTTTGTTGTGGCGCCACCATCTGGTCTTTCTGGAATAAAATTCTAACCTGGGGGTTTAGGGACTTAACAGGACAAACCCTCCTGCCTGGCTGGGTTCCAGGGCAGCTAAATGCTCACAGTGGGATTTCCGTGAGCAGGGACCACTTTTATGACCACCACCATCCATGCACTTGTCATCCCCTTGGCTCTGAAGCCCCTTTCAGAAAAGCATCCCCTTGTAGATTTGGAGTCACTTCAGCATCACAGGGTAGAACATTCAAAAACAACCAAAAAATTAGAAGGTTCTCCTCTTGGAATTTCTTAGAATGCTGGGCTTTCCCTTGAAAAAGACTAGATACTAAGGTCTGGGGAATCCATCCCATTGTAAGAAAAATGTAAATAACCCAGTGAATCAAAGGGCCCCTTGGTAGACAGAGCCCAGTCAAGCCAAAGCTAAACTCCTTCTGCAGAGCGATGAGGAGAAGGTCCAGCACACTACCTGGGCTGCCTAGGGACCTACCCCATTACTAATAATTATTTTCCACCATCCAACACTCACAAGGTATATACACCGACATGGAGTTCGACTTACATGAGGCTCAGGGAAAGCGGAAGTGTCCAACAGTGGTCTCCAACAGGCTGCATCCTACTTCTCTCTCCTTCTTGCTCTCTTTTTCATGCTTTCCACTTGCTATCTCACTTTCTGTCTCCTTCTTGGACCAGTATCTGCTTATTCTCGTTCTCCTTCCCTGTATCATCTCTCCTTTGCTCTTTCCTCCCTTTCTGCTGCCTGCATTTTCATCCCACTCTCTCCAGTTTCAGATAATTTTTCACTCTGACTTTGGATGCCCTGCACATGTAGGAACTTCCACCAAGGCCCCAAGGAGTGGCAGCCTCCTCTAGGGGTTGAATTTCCACTGAGATTTGAGATTGCCAAGTACTCTTTACAACTCACTCTCAAACCACTCACCCAGGATCCTTGCAAACAAACTGCTCTCTAGATGTCTTAGAGGTCCCTGGAGTCTCACTTTGAGTCTAATTCTGTGTGCCAATCACACATTCAACAGTCTTTGGGCTAATGATGGATCTCTAGCCATTGGCTTTCTTGCCGCTGAGGTTTGTTTTAATACGCCAGTTGACAGTTATAAAATGGCAATTCTGGAAGTCCCATCCAAGGATTGCTATGTATTAACACATCATTAAAATGGTACATGGCAAAGTCAACATACAATTATAATTGTTGACCTATCAAATACTGAAAGTTTTGGAAACCTCACTGGAAGCCAAATGCTGTGTTATTACACTGGGATTCCATGAAAGGAAGAGTGTGTTGCAAATGGTTTGATGTGTTAATGGTTTTTATCAATATTGTTTTTTTACAAAATAAGTAGATGGTGTGTCCAAATATATTATAATGTATTCCATTTTTATTCTACATATACCTCATGGACATATGCACACACATATAATGCATACATGTGAAGTGTAACATGTGGTCACACTTGGGCAATCTATTGTGACCTATATAATGGCCCAAGAGCTATTCAGCAGGGTCCCTGAATCCATAACTCTCAATTAGGACAGAGGCTCCCAAGGCAGCTGCAACACCCATCTGAATGTATAAGTTATGCTTTATAAAACTTATATCATGACTCATACATTAAACAATCATTTTATAGCATAAGCCAATAACCTTTTTATTGAGCAGTGTAGCCATTGCAGAGTGGAGGGACAGATGAATGATGCATCCTCAGAGCCTCATAACAATGCATCCTTGTACCTTCTCTTGGCAAATAGTG
This sequence comes from Sus scrofa, assembly GCF_054392235.1. NCBI lineage: Eukaryota > Metazoa > Chordata > Mammalia > Artiodactyla > Suidae > Sus > Sus scrofa. The sequence goes on along the minus strand of NC_139383.1, from coordinate 147,924,946 downwards.
GCTCTGCCCAAGTGTGGCAAAGTATTTAAGCCAATTCAAAATTAATAGGGCTGTTGGTTCTGAATTCAGGATAAACAAACCTCTGCCCAAGGAGATATTGGATCTACTATCTTTCAGATGGGTTACCCCAGCAAAGCCAAGTTCCCTTGTAAGCACCTCAAGTGCATCCTGTGCCTCTGACACTGCATTGGTCACAAAAGTCACCTCATAATGACATCACCTGAGCTTTCCAAGCATCTGAAGGGGTTGGAGCATATTGAATAGTTCTGAGTGGTTTTCTCTGTCTAGACCAAGCTCCCTGACCATGGTGGTTGGAAATCTGTCTGCACATGGCCAGTGGCAGATATAAGCTAGACTTTTCTGTGGCTATTTTAGGATATTCAGAGAGAGAGATCAAAGAGTATCACATGTTTTAAAGAAACAGGAAGTCATAGAGCAAAATCAAATGGATAAGGGAAAAAAAAAAAAAACAGCAACAAGAAGACTCAAAATTGAGAGGCAAAGTCGAAAAAGAACATGAACAACCCAAAACACTGGATAAACTCTGGAGATAAAGGAACCAAACAGAGGATTCATGAATTGGAAGGTAGCATTGAAGGATTTAAGCCAAAAGGCAGTACAGAGGAACAAAGGAATTTTTCAAAGGAAGTTTTTAAAAGTTAAGAAAGAGTGAAACAGCTTGAAAGTTATCCACGTTTGTCTGATAGGGGCTCCAGAGATAAGAACAGAAGCGGCAGCAGAGCAGCCATATTTGAAGAGCTAGCAGCTGAGGATGTCTAAGAATTGATGAGAGACATGAGTCCTTAGAGTGAAAGGCTTCGCAATAAGCAATGAGATCCTGCTGTATAGCACAGGGAACTATATCTAGTCACTTCTGATGGAACATGATAGAGGGTAATGTGAGAAAAGAATGTACATATATATGTTTGACTGGGTCACTTTGCTGTACAGCAGAAATTGACAGAACATTGTAAATTAACTATAATAGAATAAAAATCTTTTTAAAAAAAGGATAAAAAATAATAGCTTGCTACAAAGAAAGCAATAACTATAATGCTGTTTATGTGAGGTAAACAATCATTGCATTGTGTTTTAAAGAATAGAAAATGTAGCTAGAAGAACTGGTTTCGTTATTCACTTAGCTCATATCTTTAAAACTTCAACACTGAACTGATGCTTAAAAAAAAAAGAAAGACTTCAAAAAGAGTGAACAGAATAAATAGAGGGAAATCCACCCTTCACTCATCATAGTGAAGCTACGGAAATCGAGAATGAAGAAGAAATCTTAAAGCAGCCAAAGAGAAAAAAACAGATGACTGCAAAGGAACAACAGTCACCTGACAGCAGAAGCCTGGAGTCACACCTCTCGAGGGCTGAGAGCAGCCACAGCCCTGCATTGCTGTCCATCTCCCATTAGTGTTCCGTGGCACACTCAGGGGCAAGCTCAGGCTGTCTTTCTCCAGAATCTCCCATAACAGACAGGGATTGAGCTTCATGTTCCTGGCCCTACCATCCATCCTGTCATATAAAAGCCAAAGCCTGAGAATCAACCCATAGCCAGAACATCCCCAAGTCATGTCACTTTCTGTTTCCTAAGTTCAGTCTGTCCCTTGTCCCTGGCATCAGGGAGCACTGTTCTGCTTCAAGCCCATTGCAGCAGCCTCTTGGCTGGCCTTGCCTCCAGCCAGCACACCAATACTAAAGTGACTTTTTGAAGACCATGTCTAAGAGGGGCTCCCTTTACTGCTTCCCGGCTCAAAGCCCATCCCTGGCTCACCTCAAAACAGCCCTGTCCTGTCCCGCTCCCGCACCCTGCCCAGGCCTGCCTGTGGACCCCCAAGTCAGGTGTTTGAAAACCATGGCCCATCAGCCATTCCTTCCCACTGCCTCTTGTTATAAGTAGACTTGTAAGGAGTTTCTGTTGTGGCTCAGTGAGTTAAGAACCCAACTAGTATCTGTGAAGATATGGGTTCGAGCCCTGGCTTGGGGGGTTAAGGCTTTGGCATTGCCATGAGCTGTGGTGTAGGTCATAGACACAGCTCGGATCTGACATTGCTGTGACTGTGGTGTAGGCCAGGAGCTACTGCTCCCGTTGAACCCCTAGCTTAGGAACTTCTATATGCCACGGCCCTTTAAAAAAAAAAAAAAAAAAAAAGAGTGTTATTGGAACGAGCCCCCCCCCCCCATCTGTCTGTGTATCACCCGTAGCTGCTCTGGCACTGCAAAAGGCATAGTATAAGGTCTGCAAAGCCTAAAATATATAATGGGTGACTTTTTATAGAAGACATTTGCCACATCCTGCTCTAAATGCTCTGAAATCCCCGTCCTTTCCTCAGGCTGTTCCTTCAGCCTGAGCTAGCCTTCCTCTCTGTCCCTCTGTGGGGACCCCATCCCCTTGCCCCCGATGTGTGCATCTGCCACTCTGATAAGGCTCACAGCAATTGTTCTCCCATGAGGCCACGAGCAGCTGTGGGGGACCTGGGCCTCCCTGGGCTCAGCTCCCAGCCTGGTGAGACACTGGGTGGTTGAGAACATACCAGCAGAGGGCAGAAGGCAGTCCTTCCAGGGGTATGCTGCTGGCATCTTTCATGGTGGCAACATGAGCTCAATGTTCAGAGTCTCAGTCACAGTCAGGCAGGTCACTGACCCTTTCTCCCAGGGCCAGCCAATTCCAAGCCTGGTCTGACAGTGTGCTCTTCACATGCAAACCAACTGGTCCAGAGCCCACACCCCACCTCCCCTATCAGGCTCCCACTCAGGGCCACCGTCCACCTGCCCTGATCACCCCAGGACCAGGTCTCGGGCAACTAGAAACAGTCCCTATGCCCCAGAGCCCTGAAATTATTCAAACAAGCCAGTCCTAAGCCTGATAACCTTGACTTGCTGGTTCCCTCCTAGAGAAACCACAATAAAGGCTTTTGCCGAAAAGAGGAAAGAAGCTCTTGCCCATATCAGCCCCCACATACCCTCTACCTCCTGAGTGGCCCTGGTGCTACCCAGGTGGCCCCGTATGGCCTGGCCTGCTCCCTCCCCTTGGGAACTGCCAGTCACAAACTGTCTCGTCATTGGCAATCGTTTTCTAGCTGTCAGCCTTGCTGTACCTCATGTAGTCTAGGAACAGACTGTATTTTACAACAGGATGTGAAGAGGGAATGGTCCTGACTCTCAGCAGGATTTAGACAGGACCCACAGGTGGACATTGGGGCCCATTTGCCTGGACAGGTCGTTTCTTGGGAGGAAAGCAGAAAAGTCAGAGGGTTGTGTTTAAGCAGATGGTCACTGGCCCCTCCTGCCCTGCCAGTTCAGCTCACCCACCCTTGGCTGACCTATGACCTGCACTTCCTTCTCAGGGTGAGAAACCAACCTGACTCCTGGTGGCTCTCTTTTGAAAGAGAAAACACTAATAAATCAATCACCCAAGTAGTTATTCTATCTCATTATCATACAAGCTCTCCAGCCTTTTGGACCCTCTGCCTACCCAACTGGGACTCCAGCTCTGGTAAGCTGCAATGCACCTTACCTTGTCAGAATGAAAAGATACCCCCCAACATACACCAAGGCCTGAAGGAATTCTTGCTGTGGGGTCTAAGGTCTGAAGGTTGATTTGGGGGTGAAAGCACCTCAAAGTGAAGTCCCATCAGTTTTGAGTAATGAAGAGACATGCAGAACATCTATCATTGCACAGACAGAGGGGCTGAGACAGGAATGGACCAGCTGTGGAGATGCTCTGGGCTTTACCTCTTACAAAGCAATGATCAGTGACTCGCTCTGCTGAACAGAGTACGTGGAACACCTCAAAGAGAAGATACTGAAGGAGGAGAAAGGATTTGGAAGGCAGAGGAAAGGAACGAGAATCCCGGCCAGAAGGGACAGACCACAAGAATGGAGATGGATGGAAAGTTGCCGGAACATGGGCTGTGGCATTGTGGGTATGATGGGCGTTGAACCTGCAGATGCAAGGACCAGCATGTTTCCAGTTCTGCACCCCCAGGGCCCAGTGCTGGGCCTGGTGCGGATGAATGCCTCCATAAAGACATCTGGATAAACGAACGTGGACATGAGGTGGCTGTGGTCAGATAAACGGGACCTTGAAGGCCCGACAAATAGCATTTTGCCTTCTGCATGGAGCAGACTAGCTGGGCTCCAGGCAGAAAAAGCACACCTCATTAGACATCGTTGCTTCTGAGATTTCATGCAAGGATAGCCAGGGGTGTTTCTGGGCTGAGCTAGGGGAGTTGGTTAGGCCCTCCTCCTAAAATAAATAACTTGCACTGCTTGTCCCTCAAGGACAAAATATGGTTCCCGGAGTCTCATTCCTTGCAATATACATATGCAAAGCATTAGCCAGCAGACACCCACTCCCTGGCTCATTTAGAGAGTAAAGATTTTTGCCAAGGTCACCCAGCACTAAATTAGGGATGAAACTGAGAGCAGCAAAGACCCTCAGCCCTGCCCTAATTACGCTTCTCTGGGGTTTTTCCCCTGCCTCAGCCAAGTACCAAGGCTCATCTTCCAAACCATAGAAGGAGGCCCTAGCTAATGTCTAGGCCCCAGGGCACGGACCCTTTCCTCCAGGCAGCTAGATACTCACAGCTGTGTGGCCCTGTCCTCCGTGATTGTTTCCTTTGGAAGCAGATGGAACCCTTGAGTGGGGAGGAGATGGCTCATGTAAGCCTGATAAAAAACAGGGAGAGGTGTGAGCTGAACTCAGAAGGAAATGGGCCTGGCCCAGCTCCGTGGGAAATGCTCAATTGGTGATATTTCCCTGCTCTGTCCCATGGAGGGTCCCTTCACAAACAGCTCCTTGGCAGTTCCCATTCTGGCTCAGGGGTTACAAACCCAACTAGTATCCATGAGGATGTGCGTTCATTCCCTGGCCTTGCTCAGGGGGTTGAAAATTCGGCATTGCCAGGACCTGTAGTGTAGGTTGCAGACACAGCTCAGATCCTGCATTGCTGTGGCTGTGGCAGACGCCGGCAGCTGCAGCCCTGACTCGACCCCTAGCCTGGGAACTTCCATATGCTGCAAGTGCGGCCCTAAAAAACAAACAAACAAGCAAACAAAAAAACTCCTTGGACCTTCCAGAAGGCCCTGGCATCTTTATATGATTCCCCACCCCTCATTCTGGCACTGGAAAGCTGGCCACCCAGTTCCATTCAGCAATCTGAACAATTATTCATGGAGAACTTGTGTGCCAGGCCCTGTGCTAGGTGATGTCACCTGAACAATAGTGTGGGTTCTGTGGCAAGTGCATGAAGAGGCCATGCATACATGGGAGGTATGATAGGCACAGCCCTGCCCTCATGAGCTTATGGTCCTAAATCCTCCCACTTCACAGAGTCAGTTCAATATCACTGTGCAGAGACCACATCTTAAAAAGACCTGGAATGAAGACACAGGCCTGGCTTCTTATGGCTATTTTTATATCGTGTTAAAGTGGAAGTTTGGGTTGCTATGAAGACAATCCTTGACCAAAATGGTCAAAACCAAGAGGCAAGACCAGTTACACATCTCTTAAAGCCCCTCACCCACTTTATGTATCTGAAAGCATTGATGACTAAAGGATTTCTTGGGATAGATCTGTCGGTGTGCTGAGAGGTGGGAAAAGGGGGTGATAAGTGCTCTGGTGTCTTATAAGGACACTAATCCTATTAGTTCAAGGCCTCACCTTATGTTCTCATTTGACCTTCATTACCTCTCCGTAGGTCCTCCCTCTAAACATAGTCATACTGGGGCTTAGACTTCAACATATGAAGGAGCGGGGGGAACACAGTTCAGTTCTGATGGCAGAGCAGGAGCTGCAGCAGAATCAACCTGCACCCAAGTGTGTCTGAATGTGTGGACTCTGTATGAAAGCCAGCTGGGGAGGGGTGCTGTCCGAGAAGACTGTGTGATCAGGGGACCACACAGCAAGGGTCCCCATGTGGGACCCAGCAACATCCCAGGAGCTAAAGAAGGGATGTCAGCCACAACTGGAGGAAAGCAGGTCTCCCATGTCACGCAACAGGGGAGATCCCCACATATCATGGAGTGATGGGCGTGTATCTTGAACAACACACAGGAGTGCTCTAGGAGAAAGGTCAGCCCTAAGTGCCTCCCAGGCCCAAAGAATGCTTCTGTCCTGATAACCCCATCAGTAGGACCTGTCCTGCTTCCCTTTCCTCTCCATCAACTCTAAGCCCACAGAAGAGGAAGAATGCCCAGATGGGGAAAGCTCAAAGATGCTTATCATGAACCTCTTCTGCAAGGAGGTTTCCAGCCCAAGCCAGAGAAGGAGGAGCCCATTTCAACTTTTAAATAAGTTCAGAGCTTGGATTAGTCAATGGAACTGGATATTTTTATTACTGAATTGAGACCATATTTTGCAACTTAAATTGACTTGAGAAAGGGACTGGAGAGCTGGTTATATTACCTAGGAGAGACCAGAAAATTCATAGGCCAAAATTTTCATCCAGGGCCAGGGGAAGAATCAGCCCCACAGAGTGGATTTATAGGAATAGTGAGGAGGCAGCAGTCAGGTGACTCTCTCAGCCATGGACTTTTTGTGTGCTCAGTGCCACAGGTACCTGAGGGTATGTGGTCTTCTAATCCTAAAATGGGGACAATACAACATACCATGAAAGATTGCTCTGAAAATTCAATTGTATGCATTAATTCTACAAAACACCTAAAACAGAGCTTGGTACACAGTAGATCCAAAGAAATGGTGGCCAGTGTTAGTGTTCATGGTAATAATAGTAGCTGGACCAGTAGCATTAAAAAGTGGCTTTGCCATGTGCAACTCTAAGCTTGCTTTGTGTTTTGTCCCTCTGAAGTTTCTGGTCCAATGGGGCTCTGAGGAATTATGTCCCCAACTGCAAGGAAATCTGGCCCTTCTTTACAGACTAATACAACTTTTGAATTTTATGTGGAAATCTTAAACCTCTCCTTCTCCTATGGTCTCCATTTAGGGCTTTGAAAATACACAATGTGCTGTATATTGTTTCTCCCCAGACACATGCTGAATACTAATCACTGTTTTCCAGAGAGCTCAGCATCTGGGCAGCTCTCTACCCCCTGGGATCACTGATGGAATTGGACTAATACCAGGACTGGTTACCTCAATACGTCACCTACTCCCAAATATCATTAAATAAGCTTTGTGTCAAGAAACCTTAAACCTTCAACTTTTCACTCATTTTAGTCTTTTCTCAGCACTCTTGAACATGATTAGTGGTGATACCAAGCCATGAATAAGTTATACATGGCTCAAGTTCTAATTCACGATTGATTAGTTCTTTAACAATGGCCTGAATAATGTGGTGTTAATGGCCAGCCCTGGTGGTCTGCTCCTACCAGAAACCCATTACTAAGACCTTACTAAGGGATGTGTTTTATAGCATCCCTTCCAAAGTCCAGTATCAACTCAAGGGTTCAACCACATTATTGAATAATTACTATGTGCAACTGGCTGGAGCATTACAGACAATGTAGAGGTCACTGCCCTAGTCTTCTAAAGACAAAGGAAAATACTATAGTGTCTAAAGTCAACTTTCCTTCAAGTGGGTTATGTTCTGACAGGTTTGGAAACAGATGTCCTTGCATGGCATTTAGGATGAGGGTGGGAGAGAAGGCAGCCTTGCAAAGCAGCAGAGGTCATGGTTGCACAGATAGGAAGTACAATTCTTAGAGGCCCAAGGATGAATAAAAGGATGCCTGAAGCTGTGGGGAAAGAAGATAAGTTAGCAAAGAGGAAGAACAGGAAGGCAGAAGAGGCAGATGGCCAAGAAATATGGATCCACATGAAGATGTAAGAGTGGTAAAACTTACTACATAGGTAAATATAAAAGCAGATTCTATGGAATGAAAGATTGTAGGCCTCCAGTATTCATATGTTAAGCCCTAATTCCCCATGGGATCCTCATATTTGGAAATGGACTTTTGGAGGTAATTAGGATTAGTTTGGGTCATGAGGCTGGGGCCCTCATGATGGGATTAGTGCCCTTATACAAAAAAGAAGAGACAGGAGATTTCTTTGCCTTCTGCAGCTAGAAGTTGTCCATCTTCAAGTCAGAAAGAGGGCCCCTATCAAAACTCAACCATCTAGCACCTTGATCTTGAACTTAGCCTCCAGAATTATGAGAAATAACTGTTGTTTAAGCCATTCAGTCTTTGGTATTTGGTTATAGCAGCCTACACTGACTAAGACAACAGTATAATTTAGGGGGTATTGTTTGTTTGTAATACCTTTGTTCTATATAATTTAAAAGGCAACTACATAAAACAATAATTTTAAGTCCGTGTTAACAGGTTCATAATATATAGAGGTGTACTTTTGTGACAATAAGAGCATTAAAAAGGAAGAAGAAACTGAGCCATATAGGAGCAAAGTTTTGTATACCATTAAAATTAGGTTGGTATTATCCCAAACCAGGTTGTTATAAATTATGATGTTAACTTATAATTTATAAATTAACAGGACAACCTGTTAGGACAACCACTAAGGTATATATATATTATACATTATTATATATATTATAATATATATAATAAAAGAAACAAGGAATGCTCATTTCAGCAGCAAATACACTAGCATTGAAATGATACAGAGAAGATTAGCATGGCTCCTGCACAAGGATAACACTCAAATTTGTGAAGCATTCCATATTTTTGACAGCTGTCTATAAATCAATGAAGTTAGAAGATACCCTCACACCAGGCACAAAAATAAACTCAAAATGGCTTAAAGACTTAAATATAAGTCAAGACACCATGGGAGTTCCTCTGTGGCTCAGCAGGTTAAGGACCTGGCGTTGTCACTACTGTGGCACAGGTTTTATTCCTGGCCCAGGAAATTCCACATGACATGGGTGTGACCAAAAAGAAAAAAAGACAAGACACTATAAAACTTCTGGAAGAGATCATAGGCAAAAAATTCTTGACATAAAATCATACCAATTTTTTCTTAGGTCAGTCTCCCAAGGCAATATAAATAAAAACAAAAATAAACCAATGGGATGTAATCAAACCTACAAGCTTTTGCACAGCAAAGGAAACCATAAACAAATGAAAAGACAACTTATGGAATGGGAGAAAATATGTGCAAACGATGCAACCAACAAGGAATTCGTTTCCAAAATATACAAACAGTTTGAACAATTCGACAACAACAAAAACAGCCCAACTGAAAAATGGGCAGAAGAGTAGACATTTCTCCAAAGAATACATACACATGGCCAATAGGCACATGAAAAGTTACTCAAGATTGCTAATTATTAGAGAAATGAAATTCAAAACTACAGTGAGATATTACCTCACACCTGTCAGAATGGCCATCATTAAAAAGACTACAAATAACAAATGCTGGAGAAGGTGTGGAGAAAAGGGAACCTTCCTACACTCTTGGTGGGAATGTCAGTTGGTACAGCCACTATGGAAAACTATAAAGAGGTTCCTCAGAAAACAAAAAATGAAATTACCATATGACCCAGCAAACCTATTCCTGGACATATATACTTGACAAAAATAACTCAAATAATGCATCCCTATGTTCATAGCAGCACTATTCACAATAGCTGAGACATGGAAGCAACCTAAATATCCATTGACAGATGAATGGATAAAGAAGATGTGGTATATATGTACTACGGAATACTATTCAGCCATAAAAAGAACAAAATAATGCCATTTTCATCAACGTGGATGCAATTAGAGATTATCATATTAAGTGAAATATGTCAGAAAAAGACAGATACCATATATCACTTATATTTGGAATCTAAAATATGGCACAAATGAACCCATCTACAAAACAGAGACAGACTCAGAGGCATAGAGAAAAGACTTGTGGTTGCCAAGGGAAAGGGTGGAGGGAATGGGATGGACTGGGAGCTTGGGGTTAGTAGATGCAAACTATTACACATGGAAGAGATAAACAAGTTCCTACTATATAGGATAGGGAACAATATTCATTATCCTAGGATAAACCATAATGGAAAAGAATATATATATGTTTATAACTGAGTCACTTTGCTGTGCAACAGAAATTAACACGACATTGTAAATAAGATATATAGGAAACAAACAGCATTATACTTAAAGGTAAAAGACTGAATGCTTTCTTCCTAAGATCAGAAACAAGACAAGGATGTCTGCTCTCACCATTCTTCTCCTGAAAGATGGCATTTCCTGGATAGATATCCTGTCCCCTCTTTTTCTAGCTCAGGGTCTTCATCAGTAGACAGAATTCCCCCAACCCCCAAACTTTCCCATCCCCTGGCACTGCCTCCCCATTGCACACTTGGCCTCTGAGGGACAGCGGGCAGGCAGGGATGGTGGCTTTGGCACTTTGGGCCAGGAGAGGGGTGAGGTCTAGCCAGAGATGCACCATCAGGAGAAGCCTTCAAGTCATCCACCCTCCCCTGAGTAATCCACCTGATGCTCACAGCAGCCTGCATAACAGAGAGTAGTGTGAAAGATGGAAAACCTCCGTTCTAGGTAAGGAGAGTTGCCTCCAGGGAGTGGCTACCTCCTCTGGCCTCTGACATTCAGGAACCAGTGGTTTAGTGGTAGGGGATGGGCAGCTTCCTCCACCGAAAGTGAGGGGGGCAGGGAGGGGAAGAAGGAGCCAGGCCAGCAATAATGGATAAACAAGGGCATCCCCTAGCTGGCCCCAGGGCACTTAGTTCAGCACCTCGGGCAGAGGAGAGGTTTAGGAGAGAGGTCCTCGGGGCCAGATGTTTGGGGCTGCTGCACTTAAGTCTCTTGGTTCCAGCTTCATCCTGGAATCTTCAAGCACAGGAGCCTCTGACTGGCATGGGCTGTGGGGACACACAAGGAATCGGAGGCCCTGGAGGTCAGGGGCTTGCTCACAATCACACATCTCTTGAAAGTTCTCATTTTAAGCTGAGACCCAGGGGCGTGAGCACAGGTCTGGCAAACCCCATAGAGCCTCTTGTCAGTTTTTCTGCATCTGTCAAAAGAAGTCTTGTGCCAGAACCCAGTGCCTTCTGGGTGCTCTGAGTGACAAGCCCCAGCCTGAGTTAGAGGAAAATGAGCCAAGGACAGTAGGAAAACCATGACCATTGATATCAAATTGATGCGAGTTTAAATCCAAGCTCTGTCACTCACAGACCAAACAGGCAGCAAGGAGCATGCCTCCAGGTTGGAGCCAACGCGACGTCACAGTGCCCCCTGCCGGCCGGGCGCCCTCACTCTGTGCGTCGAGTTGCCGTCCTCCCTCTGCTGCCTCTCATCCATGTGGGCGCACATCTAGGCCCCACCTGAGCCTGAACCAGGACCTGCAACGCAGGCTCAGGGCCCTCAACCTGGACTTAGGGCTTCCCACCTCGCCTAAGAAGTAAGGGAGAACCCGGACAGGAAGGTGTCAGCCCTGTAGACCAGAATGATGCCCCATAAGAAGGGATGCCTCGTACAGAGGGCTCTTCCAGAAGAAGGAAGGGAGTTGGATATCTACCCCAATTTTCATCAGGATAACTTCTGAGCCAAGCACAGCTTTGTGAGCCTCAAAGGACCGCTAAACCTGCCATCAAGTGGGCATAAAGACGGAAATCCAGTAGCAATTATGTCCATTCTACAAAACAAAAGCTACTGTTATTGCCATACACAGGATAGGTGTCTTGCGAGCTGTTAATTCACCTATCAAATATTTATTCAGAGTCGCACCAGGTCATGGTCAGTTGTTTGGGATGCAGAAATAATAGCCATACCTCCATACTCATATTCCTATTCTCTTTACTTTATCTGCAGTACTTTTTTTTTTTTTTTTTTTTTTTTTTGGTCCTTTTGACATTTCTAGGGCCACTCCTGCGGCACATGGAGGTTCCCAGGCTAGGGGCCGAATCGGAGTTGTAGCCCCCCGGCCTAAGCCAGAGGCACAGCAATGCTGAATACGAGCAGCGTCTGTGGCCTACACCACAGCTCATGGCAACGCCAGATCCTTAACCCACTGAGCAAGGCCAAGGATCGAACCTGCAACCTCATGGTTCCCAGTCGGATTCGTTAACTATTGAGCCACGATGGGAACTCCTGCATTACATTTTGATATAGTACTTATTACCATCGAAAATATCACATAATTTGCTTTTCCTCATTTTATTATGTTACCACACATGTGTGCACAAGCACACACACACACATTTCTGTGTGTATCTCTAGCACTTGGAAAAGTGTCTTTAAAATAGTAGATGCTCGGAGTTCCTACTGAGGCACAGAGGGTTAAGGATCTGGTGTGTCTCTGGTAGGGCAGCTTCAGTCCTCAGCCTGGCACAGTGGATTAAGGATCTAGCATTGCCTCAGCTGCAGCTCTAATTTGATCCCTGGCCCAGGAACTTCTTATGCCGGGGGTGTGGCCCAAATAAGTAAATAAATTAGATAAATAAATAGTCAGTGCTCAATGAGTATTTATTGACTCAAGGAGGTCACAATTTAGTAATCTGACATCCCTCAAATTTCTGTAAATATTGAGGGAATATATTCTTTTTTATAGATGCTAAAATTGAAAGTGGCTTGCATGAAGTCATTCCACTGTTTATGGCAGAGTCAGGAGGGAAGCCCAGGTTTGTTGATGCCAGATCTTGTGCTTTGAATGCCTGCTCCTACATATGATAATTACTGGATAAAACAGGGAGAAGTAAGGGAAACTACTATTATATTTGTTCTTAACCTTACTTTATTAATTTTTATTTGTTTGTTTTCTTCTTTTTACAGCATATGCGAGTCCCAAGCTAGGGGCCCAATTGGAATTGCAGCTGGCCCTGTGCCAGAGCCACAGCAACACTGAATCTGAGCTGCATCTGCCACAGTTTACAACAACCTGGGATTCTTAACCCACTGAGCCAGCTCAAGGATTGAACCTGCATCCTCACAGAGAAAACATCAGGTCCTTAACCCATTGAGCCACAATAGGAACTCCTTATTTTATTAATTTTAAGTGATGAGTTAACATTGTGAAATTCATACAGCAAAATGGCAGACTGTATCTGCTCAAAAATTCCTCCCAGACCACTCCATATTAAAATGACAAAATAATTTTAGCTACACATGTTGAAAGATTGGCTGAGCTAGCAATAAAGTAAGGAAAATAATCAGAGGGCAGGAATCACAATGAAATCAAAATTTTGAGTGAAATGACTTTTGTGCTGAAGGCATCTGCTGGTTCCTGGTGGCCTAGAGCCACAGCTGCACTGAGCTATGTTGAGCACAAATTTAGGAGTGGTGAGGGGGAGAATTCTGCTCAGAGGCCCCTGCATAAAGACAGGACTCTTGAGGAGAGTCCACTGTGGCTCAGTGGTTAACGAATCCGACTAGGAACCATGAGATTGTGGGTTCGATCCCTGGCCTCGCTCAGTAGGTTAAGGATCTGGCATTGCTGTGAGCTGTGGCGTAGGTTGCAGAGGCAGCCCGGATCCTGAGTTGCTGTGGCTGTGGTGTAGGCCACTGGCTACAGCTCCGATTTGGCCCCTAGCATGGGAACCTCCATATGCTGTGGGTGCGGCCCTGGAAAAGACAAAGAAAGACCAAAAAAATAATAAATAAATAAATTTTAAAAAGACAGGACTCTTGAAGGTCACTACCATCAATGGGTGAACACAGAAAGAAGGTAACAAGAATTCATACTCCCTGTGAAAACTGAACAACTCCCAAATGGAGAGTGAGCTGAAGTTGATAGTACTCCCTGGCACCTGACAAAAGTAAACATAAATTTTCTGGAGAAAATGTAAGCCCATAATCTTTCATATGAAGAAGCAAACTGCTGTGAGATAGGTTCTGTGTCCAGAAATGGTGGACCAGGTGGACCAGACTAACTCTCCTTCTAGTTAACAGTAGGAGATCTTAACATCACTGGACAGCTAGCAAGACAGTGAGAAATTGTGGGGAAGAGGGAGAATCCCAGAGAAGTTAGCCCAGAATTTGAAGCTACTTGACCATGAGATGCTACAAAGAGACTACTCCTCAAAGGGACTGAAACCCAGCTTCAAAAATTATGCCAATCCTTGATTAAATTAGGATAACCTGGGATCAATCTTGTATTACGCACCCTTACTTAATTTGGTCCTTAGTATTTCAATAGCTTCTTCACGGATGGAGTTGGGGTGGGGTTGTTCCTAGATACAAGATCATGTCATCTGCAAACACAGATTGTTTTACTTCTTTATTTCCAACCTGAATGCATCTTCATTTTCTTACCTAGTTGTTCTGGCCATAACTTTCACTGCACTATTGAATAGAAGTGGCAATAGAAGATATCCTTGGCTTGTTCCTGATCTTAAGCGGTAAAATTCCAGTCTTTCATTATTAAATATGGTGTAAGATATAGGGTTTCCATAGATGCCATTTATTAGATGTAGGAAGTTCCCTTCTATTCCTAGTTTGTTGAAGGTGTTGCTCATGAAATGGTGTTAGATTTTATCAAATGTTTTTTCTGTGTCTATCGAAATAATCATATGGGTTCTCCTCTTTATTAATATGGTATATTATATTGATTGATTTTTGTATGCTGAACCAACTTTTTTTTTCTACTATGGAGAGAAAAGTTTATTAATATTAGAATTGTAGAACTGTATTATTTAATCATACAGTTGCATTATTTAATTATAATTATCATAAATTCTTTGATGGAGAGGAAATCAGAATCAGATGTAAGAAGACTTCAGCATTCCAAGAATGATGTCAAATGACCCCCTTCATGGTGGATTATGCACTTATTTACTATGAGATATATTTCTTCTTCAGAGATTCCTTGTTTGTGTATCAATTGTAGAATTTGGTTTGCAGTTATTCTGAAGTTTTGATATGAGTCTATATGTATATGAGATTATTTTAAGTTGTTGGTCTCTTAATTGCAAGTTCATCTCCAGTGTCCTGTATTTGTACCCACCTCTTCTCATGATTTCTGATTTTGGTGGTATAATTGTGCATGGATGATTTTGTATCTTTACTGTATGTATACCTTTACTGGTGTGCCTTGTCATTTGTGGAATTTTTGTTTCCTATTGCTGTCTTTTCTTTTCTGCTTAGAGAAGTTCCTTTAGTATTTGTTGTAAGGCTGGTTTAGTGTTGCTGAATTCTCTCAGCTTTTGTTTATCTGTGAAGGTTTTGATTTCTCCTTCAAATCTGAATGAGAGCCTTGGGTAGAGTAATCTTGGTTGGAGGTTTTTTCCTTTCATCACGTTGAGTATATCATGCCATTCCCTTCTGGCCTGCAGAGTTTCTGTTGAAAAATCTGCTGGTAGCCTTATCGGGGTTCCCTTGTATGTTATTTGTTTCTTTTCCCTAGCTGCTTTCAAGATTTTATCTTTAATTTTGATCAGTTTGATTCATATGTGTCTTGGGGTATTCCTCCTTGGGTTTATTTTATATGGTACTCATTGTGCTTCCTGAATTTGAGTGAGTGATTCCTTTCCCATGTTAGGGAAGTTTTTGGCTACTATCTCTTGGAATATTTTTTCTGTCCCCTTCGCTCTCTCTTCTCCTTTTGGCACCCGTATAATATGGATGTTGGTGTGTTTAACATTGTCCCAGAGTTCTCCGAGACTCTCTTCATTTGTTTTCAATCTTTCTTATCTTTTCTGTTCTGCATCCATAATTTCTACTAATCTGCCCTCCACCTCACTTATTCGTTCTTCTGCCTCCTGTATTCTGCTGTTAGCTGCTTCTAGTGAATTTTTTATTTCAGTTATTGTATTTTGCATCTCTTCTTGTTTAAGTTTTATATCTTGTATCTCTTTGGTCAGTGTTTCCTGTAAGTTATCCATCTTTGCCTCCAGTTTATTTCCAATGTCTTGCATCATCTTCAGCATCAACAATCTAAAGTCTTTTTTCTGGAGGCTGGGAATCTCCTCATCGCTTAGCTGATTTTCTGGGGTTTTTCCTTTCTCCCTTATCTGAGTTATAGTTCTCTTGTCTTTTCATTTTGATAGGTTTTTGTTGTGGTGACCTTTTTATAGATAATAGAATTGTAGCCTCTCTTACTTCTGGTGTCTGTCCCCCTTGTGGCTGAAGTCAGTATAGGGGCTTGCTGTAGGCTTCCTGATGGGAGGGGCTGATACCTGCCCACTGATAGGTGGAGCTGATTCTAATCCCTCTGGTGGGTGGGGCTTAGTCTCTGGATGGGATTAGAGGCAGCTGTGTGCCTGAGGCTCTTTAGGTTGCCTGTTTACTGAGCGACAGGGCTGTGATCCCACCTGGATTGTTGTTTGCCCTGGGGCTTGTCTTTTCATTTTGATAGGTTTTTGGTGTGGTGACCTTTTTTTACAGATAATAGAGTTGTAGCCTCTCTTACTTCTGGTGTCTGCCCTCCTTGTGATATGGGGGCTTGGTGTAGGCTTCCTGCTGGGAGGGGCTGATGCCTGCCCCCTGGTAGGAGGAGCCAATTCTACTCCCTCTGGTGGGTGGGGCTTAGTCTCTGGATGGGATTAGAGGCAGCTGTGTGCCTGAGGGGTCTTTAGGTAGCCTGTTTACTGAGGGGTGAGGCTGTGATCCCACCTGGGTTGTTGTTTGCCCTGGGGCTTCTCAGCAGCTGGCTGATGGGTGGGGCCAGATTTTCCCAAAATGGCCACCTCCAGAGAAAGGCACTGCTACTGAATATTCCCAAGAACTTTGCTTTCAATGTCCTTCCCTCACAACAAGCCGCATTCCCCCTGTTTTCCCAGGATGTCCTCCAAGAACTGCGGTCATGTTTGCCCCAGATTCCCTTGGAGACTTTGCTTTGCCCTGGGACTCAGTGCACATGAAAGTCTGTGTGTGCCTTTTAAGAATGGGGTCTCCGTTTCCCCCAGTCCTGTGGAGCTCTTGTGCATAAGCCCCACTGGCCTTCAATGCCAGATGCTCCAGGGCTCTTTCTCCCTGTGCCAGAACCCCACACATGAGATTTTGATGTGTGGCTCAGAACTCTCACTCCTGTAGGTGAGTCTCTGTGAACCAGTTAGTTTCCAGTCTGTGGAGCTTCCCACCCAGGAGGTATGGGGTTGTTTATATCGTGAATCGCCCCTCCTACCGCTTGATGTGGCCTCCTCTTTTTCTTCTGGAGTAGGGTATATCTTTTTTAAGGTTTCCAGTCCATTTGGGTGGAGACTGCTCAATCTTTAGTTGTGAATTTTGTTGTTTCTAGGAGAGAAGTTGAGTCCTTCTATTCCGCCATCTTAATCCTCCTGAACCAACTTTTATATGTTGACTCCTAGGACAAATCCCATTGTATCATGGTTTATAATCCTTTTTATGAGCTACTAGATTCAGTTCACTAATGTTTTGTTGAGGGTTTTCACATCAATCACAAGTATCACTGGTTTGTAGTTTTCTTATGAAGTCTCTGGTTTTGGTATCAGGATAATACTGACTTCATAGAATGACTTGAGAAGGCCTCCTTTCTCTCTCTCTCTCTCTTTTTTTTTTTTTTTTTTTTTGGTTAGGATCTATAAAAGGTTTGCTTTTGTGTGTGTGTGTCTTTTTAGGGCTTCAGCTATGGCTTACGGAAATTCCCAGACTAGGGGTCAAATCAAAGCTACAGCTTCCAGCCACAGCCACAGCCACAGCCACAGCCACAGTCACAGCCACTTTGGGTCTGAGCTGCATCAGCAACCTCCACCACAGCTCATGGCAATACTGGATCTTTAACCCACTGAGCAAGGCCAAGGATCAAACCCATGTCCTCATGGGTACTAAGTCAGGTTTGCTACTATTGAGACACAATGGGAACTCCCAAAAGATTTGTATTACTGATTCTTTAAACCTTTGATAAAACTCTCTGGGGAAGCCATCTGGCCTTGGATTTTTGTTTTTGGAAGTTTTTTAACTGGTATTACTGACTCAAACTCTTTACTTGTTATAGATCTTTTCAGTTTTCTATTTCTTCTTCAGTCAGTCTCAGTAGTTCATGTCTTTTTAGAAATTTGTCCATTTTTTCTAGTTATGTAACTTGTTGGCATATAGTTGTTCATGCTCTTCCCTTCTAATTCTTTTTATTTTTGTAAAGCTGGTAGTCAAATCACCTATATTATTCTTGGTTTTAGTAATTTGAATCTTTTTTCACTTGGCCATTCTAGCTTAAGTTTGGTCATTTTTGCTCGTTTTGAAAAACGAACTTTTGATTTCATTGATTTTCTCTATCACTCTTCTATTTTCTGTTTGTTTTTGGGTTTTTTCCCTACTTCAATCTTTATTATTTCCAGGCATTTACATTGAGGTAGAAAAAAGTTAAAAGGGCACTCCAGGATGGGGAGATGGCATGAGCTAAGGATATGTAGATATATGTGAAAGAGCACAACACATTCATAGAATGCTTGGAAATTCTGTGTAATAGTTTCCAGAGTTTAGTAGGAAGAAAGGGGGAAATGGAGATGGAAAAGTGGATCTGGGAGAGCTTTGTAGTCTATGTCAAGGAAAAGTCTGGATTTTGTCCAGTAGACAGTGTAGAACCAATGCTGGGGGAGGGGGTTGTACAAATGAATTACATTTTAGGAAGATTATTTCAGTGGCTGTGTGGAGATATGTGGGAGGCGGGTGAGAAAGGAGACAACAAGTAGCAATAAACAGCTTGCAGTGTTGGTGAGGATGAGGAAGAAGGAATGGTATAATGGGGATTTAAGAGGTCCATTTGCAGGGTTGATACACCATTAACCCTAAGGAGGTGGAGACAAACTGGGTAGGGATGACTGGATTTTCTGAGTGATTGGGCTGGTGGTGGTGACCTTGGTCATGTGAGGGGAGAGGAAAGGGGAAGATGGGTTTGATTTAGGACAGGTAGTGTGTCAAGGTGTCTTAAAGCATCCAGACAGAAATGTTCAATGGGCAGTGGGAGACAGACTAGGAACACAGGAAGAAGTCAAGGATGTTGGGCAGGTTTGAGAGGCTTTTGTGTATAAGCAGAAGAGGTGTAACCCGCTCCAGGGAAAAGGCCAAGAATGAAAGAAAACCTAAAACACCCATGCTAACACCAATGTTGAAACCTTGAACACAAGAAGAGCCAGCAAAGGAGCTGATGGGGACTGCCAGAGAGGAGTAGTCAGCACTATGAGAACACTGGGATTGAGAGTGGTACCTCAGGGGCCAAACAAGGGATCCAAAGCAGGGCATAGTCAATGGGGCCAAGAGCCCCAAAGAGGTCAGTAAGATGAGGCTGCCAATGTCCATTGTATATGGCAATGACCACAAGCCACTTCTTCAAGGACAGTGTGGGAGGCAGAAGCCTGAATGGATTGGGCTGAGGGGCCAGGAGGGTGGGAAGTGGATGAGCAAGGGCAAATAACTTTTCCAGAAGTTCCACTGGGACAAAAAGGAGAGAGGGACAGTGACCAGCAGGAAGCCATGATTAGAGAAAGTTTGTTCTTTCACTTTTGCTCGGTTGTCTTGGGGATGTGGTGATTAATATCATGTGTCAACTTGACTGGGCCACAGGGTACTCAGACATTTGATCAAACATTTTTCTAGATGTGTCTGTTAGGATGTTTGCAGATGAGATTAACATTTAAATCAGTAGACTGAGTAAAGCAGATTTCCCTCCTCAATGTGGGTGTGACTTATCTAATCAGTTTAGGGTCTAAATAAAATAAAAAGGCTGAACCTCCCCCTGAGTAAGATGGAATTCCTCCTGCTACCTTCAAGGTGGGATATTGGTGGGGGGCACTTCCCTACCTTCAGGCTCTAACTGAAATATTGGCTTTTTGTGGGTCCCAGGTCTACTGGCCTTTGGACTGGGGCCACACTATTAGCTCTCTTGGATCTCCTCTTGCCAACTGCAGATTTGGGGATGTCGCCCTACATAATTGTGTAAGCAATGTCCTTATAATGTGTGTGTGTGTGTTGTATGCATGTTCTGTTTCTCTGAAAAATTCTAACAAATGCATTCCCTGGGAATGGTAGGAAGATAAACCTTCAAGCTGAAAGCAAGAGCTGTGTGGACAGGTTGAAGAGTGGAGTAGGGGAACTAGTGGGTGGAAGGGGCCCAGAGGAAGGGACACTGCTCTGAGAGGGTAGAGCTATTTACCCATCCAGTTACAAGGCCTTTAGTCTTCATCCATTATTTCATGCCCAGCACAGGTCAACAAGGCTTTGTTGTTGAGGAGTCCCTTAGACGTGAAATGGTTTAGATGTGAAATGGTTTATTTCCCCAGCATCTGCCACTAACTGCACAACCTTCTTTACCAATGGGTAGCAGCTCCTTAACAAGTTCATGGGGAGCTATAACTGTTACTCACTCCAGGGATTAAGACTCAATACTGCCCATTTGTTGCGTCTTTACTCTGAAACCCATTTAAAACTCCTCTTAACCTCAGTGCCCATGGCTCCTATCCTGTTGCACGAGTTCCCTTCATGAGGGCTTCAGAGTACTGGGCTGGGGTTGGGGCTCTTCCATTTCCTTCCCAGACATTCCATGCCCCCATCCTTAAGCCTTGAGGTCATGGCACGACGCTTTCTAGGAGGCTTACCTCCAAACCCCTCTAGAGCAAGGAGAACCCGAGGCTCCTCGTCCATGTACCCATTCAGAGGACACATCTCCCACTCATTCCCTCAGCACCAGGAGAGGAGGAAATGGCTCTCTTCACACTCACAGTGGTCCTCAGTCAAGGCCCCTCCATCTCTCACTGTCTTCCAACTCCTATTGCTTGGGGAGGGAGGTCTGCAAAGGGTAATGAATTAGAGAATGCAGGAGGCAATGCTAAGTGAAGCATAAAAGCAGAGAAGGAACCAGAGAGGAACTGGTGTTGCTGACTCAGTGGAGGGATGGCACATGGGCCCATCTGGTCAAGGCTGAAGTGCATGGGTAGAAGTCCCAGTAGGAGACCAGTCCTTCTTAGCTGTAATCAAGGCGCACACCAACCCTGGGTATGAATATGCAGATTCTGGCTCAGTGTTCCCAGATGAGGCCTTGAGGTTTTGCATTTCTAACTCCCTGGGGGTTCTGGGGATGCTGGCCCCAGAACTGCCCTTTGAGGGAAATCCCATTTCAGATGCTCAAAAGGGCCAGTTGAAGTCTCTTCTCAAAATCCCACCTATAAAACCTCTCCCATGCCCTCCCCTCACACATGCTCCCTTTCCTGTTTCATTTTATCTTCTATGACAATGACATGAGCAGAGTATATAGCAGCCCCCACATAGACAAGACTGACAGGGACTGTCCTTTCTTTCTCTGAGGCCTCAGTCTGTGAGCCCAAAGGTACATCTGTGGAGGTGCTGGGCTGGAACAAGCCACTGAGCCCCAGTTTGTTCATCTGCAAACTGAGGAGGATAATGCCAGTCTCACACACAAAGTGAAGTAACTCATGTAGTGACACCAGCACCTCCTACACATATAAGGGCTCAGTGACCTGGCCAGAGAGGATAGTGCCCACCTTCTGCTGTCTTTCCACATGCTTCAAGGGTGATTCTTGCCCTGCACTCCCCTTGTAGGCCCTCCTCCACAGGGCCAGGTCCTGTGGAGGAGGGCCTGCTTCCATCATTTACACAGCTGCTAATCAGGGTCTCCCATTCACCACCCCTTCACCTGCTACAGAGTCCCCTGCTGACCCCAGTGTCTGCTCCACACTCCTCACAAAGGACTTGCTAACTACCTCTCTATAAAGTGCCCTCACTCAGCCAGATGCCGTTCCAGCAGAATCACAGATGCTACTAAGTCCACATATAAATGATATCATATGATATTTGTCTTTCTCTTTCTGACTTACTTCACTTAGCATGAGAGTCTCTAGTTCCATCCATGTTGCTGCAAATGGCATTATTTCATTATTTTTATGGCTGGGTAGTATTCCATTGTATATACGTAAAACATCTTCTTAATCCATTCATCTGACGATGGACATTTATGTTGTTTCCATGCCTTAGCTATTGTGTATAGTGCTGCTATGAGCATATGGGTGCATGTATCTTTTTAATGATAGTTTTGTCCAAATATATGCCCAGGAGTAGGATCACGAGACCATATGATAGTTCTATATTTAGTTTTCTGAGGAACCTCCATAATGTTTTCCATAGTGGTTGTACCAATCTACATTCCCACCAACAGTGTAGGAGGGTACCCTTTTCTCTTCACCCTCTCTAGACTTTATTTGTAGACTTATTAATGATGGCCATTTTGACTGGTGTGAGGTGGTACCTCACTGCAGTTTTGATTTGCATTTCTCTAATAATTAGTAATGTTGAACATCTTTTTATGTGCCTACTGGCCATTCCTATGTCTTTAGAGAGATGTCTAGGTCTTCCGTCAGTTTTTCAATTGAGTTGTTTTTTGTTTTGTTTTGTTTTGTTTTTTGCTGTTGTTGAGTTGTATGAGCTGTTTGTATATTTTGGAAATTAAGCCCTTTTTGGTTACTTCATTTGCAACAATTTTCTTCCATTCTGTAGGCTGTCTTTTTATTGTTGTTATTGTTGTTGCTGTTCTTTTTAATGTTTTCCTTTGCTATGCAAAAGCTTTTAAGTTTGATTAGTTCCCATTGGTTTATTTTTGTTTTTATTTCTATTGCCTTGGGAGACTGACCCAAGAAAACATTTGTACTGTTGATGTCAGAGAATGTTCTGCCTATGTTCTCTTCTAGGAGTTTTATGGTGTCTTATGTTTAAATCTTTAAGCCATTTTGAGTTTATTTTTGTACATGGTCTGAGGGTGTGCTCTAGTTTCATTAGTTTACATGCAGCTGTCCAGTCTTCCCAGAACCACTTGCTAAAGAGACTCTTTTTCTCATTTCATATTCTTGCCTCCTTTGTCAGAGAGCCATTGAGCATAGGTGTCTGGGTTTATTTCTGGGCTCTCTATCCTGTTCCATTGATCTGTATGTCTGTTTTTGTACTAGTACTGCACTGTCTTGATTACTATAGCTTTGTAATATTGTCTGAAGTCTGAGAGTTATACCTCCTCCTTGGTTTTTGTTGCTCAGGATTGCTTTGGTAATTCTGGGTCTCTTTTGGTTCCACATAAATTTTTGGATTGTTTTTTCTAATTCTGTGAAAAACGTCAGGAGTAATTTGATAGGGATTGCATTAAATCTGTAGATTGCTTTGGGTAGTATGGTTGTTTTAATAATATTAATTCTTTCATTCCAGGAGCATGGGGTATCGTTCCATTTCTTTGAATCCTCTTTAATTTCCTTGATTAATGTTTTATATTTCTCAGCATATAAGTCTTTCACCTCTTTGTCAGGTTTATTTCCTAGGTATTTAATTTGGGGAGGTGTGCGATTTTTAAAAATTGGTTTTGGTATTGGTTTTTTATATTCTTTTTCTACTATTTCATTATTAGTATACAGAAATGCAATCAATTTCTGAATGTTAATCTTGTATCCTGCTACTTTGTTGAATTCATTGATCAGTTTGAGTAGTTTTCATGTGGAGTCCTTAGGGTTTTCTATATATATAGTACCATTTCATCTGTATAGAGGGACAATTTTACCTTTTCTCTGCAATTTGAATATCTTGTATTTCTTTAGTTTGTCTTATTGCTGTGGATAGGACTTCTAATACTATGCTGAATAAAAGTGGTGAGAGTGGGCATCCTTGTCTTGTTCCAGATTTTAGAGGGAAGGATTTCAGTTTTTCTCCATTGAGTATTATTTTGGCTGTGGGTTTGTCATAAATGACTTTTATTATGTTGAGATATGTTCCCTCTATACCTACTTTGGTAAAATATTTTTATCATGAGTGGATGTTGGGTTTTGTCAAATGCTTTTTCTGCATCTATTGAGATGATCATGTGGTTTCTGACTTTTCTTTTGTTAATGGGGTATATGACATTGATTGATTTGCATGTATTGAACCATCTTTGTGAACTTGGGATGAATCCCACTTGTCATGGTGCATGATCTTTTTAACATGTTGTTGGATTTTGTTGGGTAAAATTTTGTTGAGAATTTTTGCATCTATATTCATCAAAGAAATTGGCCTAAAATTTTCGTTTTTTGTAGTATCTTTGTCTGGTTTTGATATTAGGATGATGGTGGCTTCATAGAATGTCTTTGGGAGTGTTCCTTCTTCTTCAGTCTTTTGGAAATGTTTAAGAAAAATTGGTATAAATTCTTCTTTGTATGTTTGGTAGAATTCACCTGTGAAGCCATCTGGTCCTGGACTTCTGTTTGTAGGGAGTTTTTTTTTTTTTTTAATTACATATTAAATTTCATTTCTAGTGATTGCTTTGTTCAAATTATCTATTTTTTCTTGAATCAGTTTTGGTTGGTTGTATGTTTCTAGAAGGTTGTCCATTTCTTCTAGATTGTCAAATTTGTTGCTATGTAATTTTTCATGGTATCTTCTTATTTTTTTTTGAATTTCTGTAGTATCCCTTGAGATTTCTCCTTTTTCATTTCTTATTTTGTTTGTTTGGGTTCTCTCTCTTCTTCTTGGTGGGTCTGTCCAGAGGTTTGTCAATTTTGTTAATCTTTTTTTTTTCTATCGTTTTTTGACTCTCTATTTTATTGATTTCCTCTCTGATCTTTATTATTTCCTGCCTTCTGCCGACTTTAGTTTTGTTTGCTCTTCTTTTTCTAATTCTTTTAGGTGATAGGTTAGGTTGCTTATTTAATATTTTTCTTCTTTTTTGAGGAAGGCCTGTATCACTGTGAACCCCGCTCTAAGAACTGCTTTTGTGGCAACCCATAGGATTTGAATTGTTGTGTTTTCATTGTCATTTGACTCAAGGTATTTTTTAATTTTCTTTTTGATTTCTTGTTGACCCACTGGTTTTCCAGTAGATGTTGTTTCGTCTCCATGTAGTCCATTTTTTTCTCGTTTCTTTTCTTCTGGTTGATTTCTGGTTTCATGCCATTGTGGTCAGAGAAGATGCTTGAAATAAATTCTATACTCTTAAATTTGTTGAAGTTAGTTTTGTGCCCCAGTATGTGCTCAATAACACTGCTAAGTTCTTATTTCCCTTTACTTAGAAATGAGTTTTAAAGCATTGAGGGAGTTCCCTGGTGGTTCAGCCAGTTTAGGATCCAGAGTTGTCACTGCTGTTTGATCCCTGGCCCAGGAATTCTGCATGCTGTGAGCAAAGCCATAAATACATATGTACATACATACATACTAAGCCACACTGAAAAGATAGCTACCTCTCCAGGTTAATTTGCAGGGTGCTAAGCTGTGCCACAGGCTGGTCACTAGACTCTGACATTTCACCCTTTGGATCATGTACACAACTGTTTCCCATTAAAATACAAGCCAGTGACACTAACCAGCTTCTAAGCTTGAGGGTCTACAAATCTGAGTTAACCTGGGGAAGTGGGTACAGGGAACATCCAGGCAAGGGATGTGGACCAGCCTCAGGGTTCATTGAACAGCTTTGTAAATCAGCTCTGGACTAACCTGGGGCAACTTGGGGGACTATAAGTAGTCAAAGTTACTTGCCTCTGTGCTGGGGAGAAGTTTTCTTGAGTTTTATTATCAAAGCAACAGCCCAGGTTGAAGCTTGGACTTTTGGGGTCAAATTTTACAGAGATCCATCCTGCCTTTTCTAATGTAGATGGCATGAAGGGCCCCAGTTAGGCACCCTCTTTTATGCAGGAGGCTTAGGAATCTGGCCTTTGCCAGACTGAGAAATAGGTCCAAAGAGAAATCTAAGAAAGTGCTTCCAAATTGGCAATGTATCCCCTTGCTTACCGGTATGTTGTGTGTGTTTGTTTATAAATATCTAGTTCTTTCAAAAGAACAAGAGGCGCCTCACAAAACTGACATAAAACAGATTAATAAAATTAAAACCAGAAAACTAGGAGAGTTAAATTACTCTCTGAGTTAACTTTTAGATTTTGCTCTGAACTTTCTGGCAGCTACAGTAACGAGGGACATGTTCCAGGTTTCATAATTCTCCTTACGGTAACACCTCACAGATTCCCTCCCACCCCAAACCCATCTCCTTCCTTGTTCACTGATGTCCTCAAACCTTCACTGAGCATCTACTATGTTGGAGGCCCAGGGCCAGTCACAGAGGGCCCCTTCCTCAGAGAGCTCTTAGCCAAAAGCAGTGTTTTCCAAGCTGTTGAAGGCTCCCCCAGAAGCCAGCCAGCTGAGATGCTCTGCAGCCCAGAGCCAGGCTTGTGCAACAAGGGCAGAGGGCTCCCTCTTAACTGGGAGTGCTCAGGGAACCTCTCCTGGCCAGAGAATGGGCCTGTCAGTGATCATGCCACTGCAACGGCAGCATGTTGCTAAAGAGGATAAATCTGGGACTTGGGCCCAGACTGCCAGCATCTTACAATAAATCCTGACTCAGATCTTGTCTGTGTGACCTTGGGCAGGTTACTTCACCCCTCTGTGTCTCAATTTCTTCATCTCTAAAATGTGAGTGATAATACAGGTCAACAATTTAAAAATCCAAAAATATCTCAAAAATGAAAAAAATTATAATAAATCAGGGCAAGACCTCACTACCTTGATTCAAGGACGTCTAAATTGCTTATTTAATCCCACTTAGTAGGACTATCCATACATTTGCTGCAAAAATATAAATGTGCTTAATAACAAGATGCTATTCCGGATCCTGCCAGGGTTTCTGGAGCTCTAACAGTTCCTGCTGTGGCTCAATGGGTTAAGAACCCATGAGGATGAGGGTTTGATCCCTGGCCTTGCTCAGAGGGTTAAGGATCCAGCTTTGCCACAGGCTGTGGCATAGGTCACAGAGGCAGTTCAGATCTGGTGTTACTATGGCTGTGGCATAGGTCTTAACCTGCAGCTCTGATTCAACCCATAACCTGAGAACTTCCATGTGCCACAGCTGCAGCTGTTGCAAAATAATAATAAAAAGAAGAAGAAGAAGAAGAAGAAGGAGAAGGAGAAGGAGAAGGAGAAGGAGAAGGAGAAGGAGAAGGAGAAGGAGAAGGAGAAGGAGAAGAAGAAGAAGAAGAAGAAGAAGAAGAAGAAGAAGAAGAAGAAGAAGAAGAAGAAGAAGAAGAAGAAGAAGAAGAAGATACAGATTAGAATCAGGAAAAGAAAAACGTGCATAAGGTAGGTCCAGGAAAAACCTCCAGTTGTCCTCACCTGGTATCACGTGGGCAGTGCTTAATTCTCCTAGCAAAGACATGTGAGAACAGGTAACAAGTATTGACAACCAGGGATGGTCACCTGAACTATGGCGTCCAGGGTTTTTATTGGGAGCCAGTTACATAGGCACGGAGTGACCCCGGGCCTGACCCTGTCACTTAGTCTCCAGCCTCCCAGAGGTCAAAGTGATACATGCATGGCTCAAGCCCCCACCAAAATCACGTTGTTATTCCCAGGTTATCAGACACCATTTTCAGGTAAGTTATCCCCCGGGAGCTGGTCAAGGGCCAGTCCTGAAAGGCTTTTGGAATTTGCAGAGTTTGGGCAACCCACGCCTGCCAAGTTAACTCTTGCCTGTCCAGAAGTGCAGTAGCTGGGCCATCATTTGCTGATGACAGTAGACAAAGGTTAAGAGAACATCAAATCATGGTTATAGCTGGCTGGCAGGGGATGGCACCTCCAGCATCAGTTAAACTGAAGAAGCCACTAGGGAGAGCCAGACCAGGACAAGCATTTTCCTCCAAGAGCAAGACTCCAAACCCAATCAGTTGAATATGGGCACCTTCTTCCCCAACAGAATCAAGTATGATGGTGACTTGAGCACCGTTATTCAATAGAGCCAAAAGAGTTCGAATCTCAGAGTTCCTGTTGTGGCTCAGCAGGTTAAGAACCCGACATAATGTCTGTGAGGATGCCAGTTTGATCCCTGGCCTCATTCAGTGGGTTAAGGATATGGCATTGCTGCAATAGGTTGCAGATGTGACTCAGATCTGGTGTTGTGATGTGACCATAGGTTGCAGATGTGACGAAGATCTGGTGTTGCTGTGGCTGTGGTGTAGGCTGGCAGCTACAGCTCTGATTTGACCTCTGGTCTGGGAACTTCCATATGCTGCAACCCTAAAAAGAAAAAAAGGTTTGAGTCCTTTGCCACCCCCAGAATACTCAGCATTTTCCTTAAGGTGGCTGAAGTCAGTAGAAGGGATAGAGGGGGGCAAACTGGGGACAAAGAGGGATAGAGCACTGTGTACAGTTAGCAAGATTTTACCTTTACTTTCAGGTTCAGTGGCCAATAGTGGCCTAGGATCAACTAAGGGAACTTGTTTGGGGTCCACCCGAAACTCTGCACTGAAGAGCAAGGCCCCTCTTGCTGACACCACATGCTTCAGCTCTGGAGACTCTTTCACTCAGCAGCCATAACCACACTGACTGGGGGCAGAACCGAGGGGTCAGCTACCCCAGGGTCCTGGTCACATCCCTTCCTCCTGCCTCCCAGACAGACAACAAGCAGAGCATCATTCAAGCTGCCGCCTCTCAGCTTACCCCTCACCGCTCAGCCTCTAAACGTTCATTATTAGGGAGAGCCTTGGGGGCCTTTACTTCCTTGTCCCTCCTTCATCACTTGGGGGAGAACATGTGCTGGACCCCAGGGTGTCTCATCATATCCCTTCCCCAGTCCTCAGAGGCTATGGTCTTTTCGCTTCAGATGGCCCTGTCTATCATCATCCCATTCTCATGACCGAAGACTGTCTGGATATATAGTGTCTGAGACTTCACCCAACTTGCAAGCAAACAAGTTATGTAGGTGCTGGCAGAGAGCACAGCCTCTTGGGTCAGAGGAAGGGGACTTTATTGCTCACAGCACAGCAGCATCATAAACTTCACACTGCTTCCATTTCCTCTCCCCCTTCTGTATTCAGTTCCCCAGGGCTGCCACAATGAATCACCACAAACTCTGTGGTTTAAAACAACAGAAATTCATTTGCTCACAGTTCTGGAGGCCAGAGGCCTAAAACAAGGTGTCGGCAGGGTTAATCTGTTCCATGCCTCCTTCCCAGCTTCTGGAGGTCTCCAGCTCTTTCTTGGCTTGTACTGGCATCTCTCCAGTTTCTGCCTCTGTCTTCACATGGCCTCTTCGTCTGCAACCCCTCTGTGCCTTTTTCATTGGGATGCCAGTCATTGGCGTAGGGCCCACTCTAATCCAGTAGGACATCATTTTAACTTGACGGCATCTGCAAAGACCCTATTTCCAAATGTTACATTCCCAGGTCCTGGGGTTAGGACTTGAACATGCCTTTGGCAGGGGCATGAATCAACCCACTATACCAACAAATTCCATGGAGTGATGCCAAGGTAGGGACAGGTGACTTCTGTGCATCCGGTGGGTTGCATCATAGCTGAGGAACCCAAAGTATGGGAATTCTCATTCTTTTTTCTTTTTTCTTTTATTTTTTTATGGCCACACCTGTGGTAGATGGACATTCCCTTGGCCAGGGATTGAAGCCGAGCCACAGCTGCAGCAACACTGGATCTTTTAACCCACTGCATGGGCCAGGGATTCAAACTGGCACCTCCACAGGGACCCAAGCTAAGGCAACTAGATTCTTAACCCACTGTGCCAGAGAGGGAACTCCAAGGAATTCTCATTTGTTTGCAATGAGCTGCAAGCAATCTTGCCCCACCTTTGCCCCAGAGGAAGAAATCGTCTGGATAGCACGCATCTGCCCTTGCTGGAGAGAGGGAGACACTGGATCACTGGATCTCTCTTCTAAGATGGTTCATTACACAAACATCCCTGAAAAAATAGTCCAGAATCAAAGACCACAGGTACCCCCTGCTTGCAAGATATTCAATGTCAGCAGAGAATTGTCCTCCAATGAAACACAGGCTCTCTGGGGAGATGAAGACAGAGAAGGTTCTCAGCAGAGGAATGAGAGAGGCTGGTGTAATGCTCCAGAGCCCAGGACATCAGAGCCACTGTCTCCCAGCACACATGACACAAGCCTAAGCCTGAGCCGAGTGCTACCCTCTCCCAACTCTCTTTCACCAGCAGACACAAGAAGCCAGGTCAGTGTCTCCTTTGGGGCCCTGTAACCTTTCTGCCCCCCCTTTTTTTTTTGCTGCACAGCAGCCTGCCCTGAGTTCAGACTAGGGCCTGGGCCCTTGCTGCCTATCTTTATACCATGGTAAACAGAAAGCATGGCATGAAGTTAACTTCCCTGGCTCTGCAGTTAGACATCCAGCTCTGCCCCTAGGTGATCCTGAGCCTCAGTTTTCATCATCTCTAAAATGGATAAGGAGTTCCTGTTGTGGCTCAGTTGGTTAGGAACCTGACTATTATCCATGAGGATGAGGGTTCAATCCCTGGCCTTGCTCAGTGGGTTAAGGATCTAGCACTGCCATGAGCTGTGGTGTAGGTTGCATATATGACTCAGATCCCATGTTGTTATGGCTGTGGTGTAGGCCAGCAGCTGTAGCTTTGATTGAACCCCTGGACCGGGAACTTCCATATGCCATAGGTGTGGCCCTAAAAAGAAAAAATAAAATAAGACAAAATAAATAAAACAGACGACAACAAAAGGGACTGTTATGAGGGTGGAAGAAGACAGTTCTCACTACCATTGCTACAATGTGGACATCCCTCTACACACTGGCAAGCCCCAACATTTAGTCTTTAAGAGTGGAGCCCCAGGTGGCTGTTGGGGTGCACTGCAAGGAAGTTGGAGCATGATTCACTTGAATGTGAATCAATGGGCCATTCATCACCCAAGCTGATGCTGGGCCTCTTGTAAAACTATCTATGACACGGGCCAAGGATTTAAATCAGGTTAGGAAAAAAAGAAAGGCATGGATGACTTCAGAAGCTGGCCACTAGCCTCACATCTGATCTTCTCCAAAGCATCGCCAGTCACACACCAGCCACCCTTTGAAGAGGCAAAAAGGGAGGGCAGGAAGCTCATTCGTTTCAAAGTCATAAAGTTTAAAAGTTCATGTTACTGAAAAAGTCCCCAAATAGATCCCATTGTGCATATGACTTTAAAGTTCACCAATGATGATATTTCAACCCAGCAGGAAAAGGGTGAGCTACTTATTAAATGCTTCTGGCACAGTCGGCTATCCAGCTGAAGACTATCAAATTGGGCCCTATTTTACATCGTACACAAAAAAATTAATTCCAGAACAATGAAAGGTTTAAATATAAAAAAAGAAATGCACTGCAAATCTTAAAAGAAAATACAGGAGATTAAATCTACATGTCAATTTATCTATTCAAACAGGCAACCCAGAAAGCACATCTGACTATATAAACATTTAAAATTTTTAGATGGTAAAATGGACAACAAACAAGTTCGATATACAAAGAGCAATTTTGGAAAAAGAGGTGTGCCACCCGAATAGGCAAAGGGTTTATATCTACTGGGATGAGTCATGTGAACTTGCTGTCTTCATTGGCCAAAACACTAAAATATCAACAATTTCATACAGTTCAACCTAATACAATATTGACAAGAAAAAAGGCAAAAGGACAAATGGAAAAAATTAGCAAAATTAGGAGGCAATTTCAGCAGAGAGTTCTAGTTGCTTACTCCAATTACCATCTCCCTTGACCTCTATTTCTCAGAAATAAAATTCTGATTTTAGTCAGGGTAGTATATCAAAAACTAAATTTCCCAGCCTTCCTTGCAATGAAGTGTAATCACTGGACTAAGTTCTGACTCAATATATGCAAGCTGGAGTATTATGTGTTATGTCCAGGAAATATCCTTAAATGGAGGGAGTATGCCCTCCTTTGTGCTTGCCACTCTCCTGCTGCTTGGAATGAGGATGCAATGTCTGGTGCTCCAGCAGCTATCTTGGTACAGAAGGCTGAAGACCACAGTTATTCTAGACAGAGCAGAATGGAGAACTAGAAGATGGCCAAGTTAATGACAGGTCTGCAAAGCCATGATATGAATCCTGAATTTCCAATCTCCAGAATCCTTTCCCAGGAGACACATAAAATTCTATGTGATTTAAACTTCTTCTACTTTGGGTTTTTCTGCTATATGCAGCTGAACCTAACCCAACTAACACAAGAATTTACAAAGGAGCAAATTTAAATGACTAACATGAAAATGTACTCAAACTTGTTAGTAAATAGAAAAATGTGAATTAAAGAAACAACATATTACTGTGTGCTCATCAGATTGATGAAAAATAAGTGTTAATGTGTATTATGGGCAAAGATGCAGGGAAAAGAGTTCTCTGAAGATTGGCGCTAAAATGTGAATTTGTTGTGGCATTTTTGTAAAGTAACCTGACAGTACCTAATAAAATTCAATCTACCTAAACTCTT
The DNA here is from genome assembly GCF_054392235.1 of Sus scrofa. Taxonomy (NCBI): domain Eukaryota; kingdom Metazoa; phylum Chordata; class Mammalia; order Artiodactyla; family Suidae; genus Sus; species Sus scrofa. The sequence goes on along the minus strand of NC_139383.1, from coordinate 147,892,884 downwards.
AAATCCAGCAACCTTATTCCTAGGAATTGAACTCAGAAAAATAAAGGAAACCATGTGTATATAAGGTTTTATTTTTATGGGTGTTAACTGTAGCAATGTTTTTATTGGAAAAACAGGAAACAAAGTGAATGCCACTGTTAGGGAGATGGTTAGATGAATTATGGTTCATGCACACCTTCAATAACATTGTCTCGGGTTTGATTCCCTGAGAAATAGACTCTCAGGCTGAGATCAGTGAACAGGAATGTTATTGGGAAATGCCCTTGGAAATCACCCTATTAGAGAAGCTTCTGCCAATCCACAAAGGGCTGAGCTGGATAGGTATTTCAGCATTGCCCAGAATTGAGCTTAAGGGACAGGTCTTTGTACCCCCACATGACCAGTCATTGGAACAACCCCAAGATGGGACTTAACCTTCAGCAGACAGCAGTCCCCAGTTGGATCACTATAGCATCACCCATTACTATCTAGTCTTTGTGCCACTTGGGTCTACTGAATTTGTATAATAAGTTCACTTCATCTGGGAATAGCTCCTTCTAGATTTTTGTGAGTCTCTTCTGGAACTTTGGAGCTGGCTCACCCACTGACCAGCAATAGAGACCACCTGACTGGGGGGAGCTGGCACTAGTAGCCTCTGGCATGCTGTTATGGCACAGTGGGCAACTGTTCTGGCTATTTTCTCCGTGTCTCTACACATTGTCTTTTTTCTGTGTGCATCTCCCTTTGTGATCAAAGGGAGGGGAGCACAAGGGTGGCATAATAGCTGAGACTACTATAACAAAAATACCATAGGTCGGGAATACCACAGGTATTTACTCCTTCTTGGGGATTGGGAAGTCCAAGATCAAAGTGCTGGCCAATTCTGCTCCTGGTGAGAGCTCTCTTTCTAGTTTATAGACAGATGTCTTCTTGCTATGTCCTCACATAGAGAGAGATTGTCTTTCTCCTATCTCTTCTTATAAGGGTGCTCATTCTGGTCACCAAAGCTTCATTCTCTTGGCCTAATCACTTTCCAGAGACCCCCATCTCTAAATATCCTAATATTGGGGATTAGGTTTCAACATATGGATTTGTGGATAACACAATCATTCAGGCTACAGCAGCTTCCAAGTTTAGAAGATGAGGTTTATTTTTACTCACATCATGTATGAGTTTCCTAGGGCTGCTGTGACAAAGCACCACAAAGTGGGTGGCTGAAACAACAGAAATTTATTGTCTCATAGTTTTGGAGGCCAGAAGTCCAAGATCAAGGTGTCAGCAGAGCTGGTTCTTTCTGAGGGCCATGGGGGAAGGATCTGCTACAGGCCTCTCTGTGTGATTGTAGATGGCTATTTTCTCCGTGTCTCTACACATTGTCTTTCTTCTGTGTGCATCTCCCTTTGTGATCAAATTTCCCCTTTTTGTAAAGACATCAGTCATATTGGATTAGTGCCAACCCTGATGACCTCATTCTAACTTGGTCACCTCTGTAATGACTCTCTCCAAATAAGGTCACATTCTGAAATTTGGGGAATTAAGACTTCAAAAAACATATACATATTTTTTAATGGGAACACAATTCAGCCCGTAATATACTATGTCTATCTACTGGCTTCCACAAGTGGCAGTTGAGGTTTTGCACTATGGAGGTCCTGCATGCCCCACCATATCATAGAGACCCTCCTTACCCACCCCTCAGGTAGAGTTATGACTGGGTTAGATCAGCACGCTCTCTTCACAACTGAGTTATATAGTGTAACACTTTTAACTTTACATTCTGCACTAGTTTCTGTGGGTTTTGATACAGAATTGCTGGGGTTTTTTAAAACATGTGTTTAGTTCTCTATGTTTTTATCAATAATCTAATCATAAACTCTCTGCCAGTCTCTCTCAATACATTCAGACATATCTGACTTGCTTCAATCTGCACTGGTACCCCTCACCCACCCATGTACACCCTCACCACCACCCTTCCTTCTGTGATGAAGTCTCTGTTTCCTGGGTGCCTTTTTATTGCTCTTGTTTTACTCCTTGGTTTTTAGAGAAATGATCCTGCAGTGGCATCTTAGAAACATTACATGGGAAATAAATTCTTGTGGATGCTACCTATTCAAAAATATTTTTATTTATTTCACCTTCTCACTTCATGGATAGTTTTACTGGATCTAAACATTCTAGATTTAAAACAATTTCTCTTTTGAATTGTGAAGGCATTTATCTACTGCCTTGTTTCCAGTGTGATAATGAGAAGTCTAAAGTCATTGTTATTCCCATTTCTTTGAATGTGACCTGATTTTTTTCATTGCTTTCTTGAGACTTGTTAGATAGTCTTTTTGTCACCAGTATTGAAAATTTCTCTGTGAGGTGCCTGGATGTGGATCTGTTTCATCCTTTAAAACTGAATACAGTTGTGGGGATTTTCTTGAAGTATATTTTTGATTATTTCTTCCCCTCTATTTTCCCTTTTTACCTGTCCTCTTTCCTGACACTCCTATCATTTTGATATTAGACTTCCTAATTTCTTATAATTGTTTCTCCATATTCTATCCCTGATTTTTGCTTACTTTCTGTAAGATTTTCTCAACTTTATGTTCTAAACTATGTAGTATTTATTATTTTTAATCACATTTTTAATTTTCAAGAGGTTTTTTTTTTATTTTTTATTTTTTGGTTTTGGAATATCTCTTTTTAATAGTACCCAGTTCTTGTTTCATGGGTCTGATATCTTCTTTTTTTCTTCCTCTCCCCTCCCCCACTGTCTGCCTTTCTTTCTTTTCCTCCCTCCCTGCCTCGCTTTCTTTCTTTTTTTGTTTAATAGTCTGCTCTTTGTTGAATTTGTTTCACCCAAGTTGCTTTTTCTCTGTATGTTCTTATCACTATTATTCATGTCAGAGACTGTCTTCAAATGTCTGCTAATTGGTGATTGTCTATTCATGTTTAAATGTAAAAGACTAAAAGACTGCTTGGATGCCTCAAGCATGGTGGGTTTATACCTATTGAGCTTTACTGTAGGGCAGGCTTCTCGACCTGGCACTATTGATATTTTGAGCTGGATAATTATCTTTCTTTTCGGAGGTGGCATTCCTGCACAATGTAGGATGTTTAGTAGCATCCATTGATATAGTAGCCCTCACCCAACCACACAACACCAGTCTGTATCTCCAGACATACCCAAATGTTTTTGGGGGTAAAATCACCCTTGGTTGAGAACCACCACCATAGAGTGACCTGCCTGGGCCATTCATTAGAAAAGCCTAGATAGTATCTTTAGGTCTTTCCACCCTCCCCCAACACTTCCTTTCTCCCTTCCTTCCTCCCTTCCTCCTTTCCTCCCTTCCTTTTTCAGTATAAATCCTCTTTCTTTCAAAACCAGGCAAAGCTATTCTCGTAGTTCTCTGCTTTCATAAGAGTTAGCGATTTCAGATATGTAGACCCCACCCCTTCCCCCTAATAGAATATGGATTAGTTCCAGGAAATGGTTAGAGCATAATCTGTTTGGGCTCAGCTTCTGATCCAAGGGCAATGGTAGCAGAAAATGGGAAAGCCAGATAACAACCCTTTATGCATCTTGGCTGAAAGTAACCAAAACATAGTGATAAAAAAGACAGAGCATGGGAATTTCTATCGTGGCTCATTGGAAATAAATCTGACTAGTATCCCTGAGGATGCAGGTTCAATCCCTGGCCTCTTTTGAGGGGTTAAGGATCCTGTGTTGCCATGGGCTGTGGTGTAGGTCACAGACATGGCTCAGATCTGGCATTGTTGTGGCTGTGGCATAGGCCAGAGGCTGCAGCTCCAAATTGACCCCTAGCCTGGGAGCCTCCATGTGCCATGGGTGTGGCCCTAAAAGAAAAAAGACAAAAAACAAAAAGGAGCATGGACTCTTGTTCTTAAGACTGCTCAAGAAATTGAGGTTATATGAGATGATGGATGTTTGCTAAACATATAGCAGTCATCATTCATGTTGTATGTAAGTCAAATCATTACGCTATATACCCTGGACTTATACAGTGCTGTATGTCAATTATATCTCAATAAAACTGGAAGAAATATTTAAAAATAAATAAAAAATAAATTGAGAAGCAATTTTATTATTTACCATTTAAAAAACTTGAATCATCAAATATATTGGAGGTTCCCCCCAGTTTCCTGCATTCACATGGCAACTCTGATGTTCCAACCCCTGTAACTGACTGCAACTCGGGAACCAAGCCTCGTCTGTGGCAGAAAATGGGAAAGTCAGCTCACACCAACACCTGATCCTTAACCCACTGAGTGGGGCCATGGATTGAACCTGCATCCTCATGAATACTAATCAGGTTCATTTCTGCTGAGTGACAGCAAGAACTCCCTACAAGAGTATTTTAAATGACTGTACTTATTTCATTTCATAAATGAGATGAATGAATTGAACCTAATCTCTTTCTACTGGACATTTTTGGTCACATGCCCCCCCCCCCCATTTCTCACTACTAAGAATGGTCTTACAGCAAATCTTTTTACATGTCCTCATTATTTTCTTGGTAATTTCCTACATGTGGGAGGTAGAATCAAGGAATATGCACATTTTAGAAACAATTGCTTCTACAGATTCAATGCAATCCCTATCAGATTACCCATGACATTTTTCACAGAACTAGAACAAACAATACAAAAATTTATATGGAACAACAAAAGACCTAGAATTGCCAAAGCAATCCTGAGGAACAAAAACCAAGCAGGAGGCATAACTCTCCCAGACTTTAGGCAATACTACAAAGCCACAGTCATCAAGACAGTGTGGTACGGGTACCAAAACAGACATACAGACCAATGGAACAGAATAGAGAACCCAGAAATAAACCCAGACACCTTCTGTCAATTAATCTCCGATAAAGGAGGCAAGAATATAAAATGGGAAAAAGAAAGTCTTTTCAGCAGGTGGTGCCGGGAAAACTGGACAGCTGGAACATGCCCTCACACTATGCACAAAAATAAACTCAAAGTGGCTTAAAGACTTAAATGTAAGACAGGACACCATAAAACTCCTAGAAAAAAACATAGGCAAAATATTCTCTGATATCCACCTTACAAATGTTTTCTCAGGTCAGTCTCCCAAAGCAACTGAAATAAAAGCAAAAATAAACTAATGAGACCTAATCTGACACGCTTTTGCACAGCAAAGGAAACCATAAACAAAAACAAAAAGACAATTTACAGAATGGAAGAAAATAGTTTCAAATGATGTGACTGACAAGGGTTTAATCTCTAAAATATACAAACAACTCACACACCTAAACAACAAAAAAGCCAACAACACAATGGAAAAATGGGCAAAAGACGTGAATAGACAATTCTCCAAAGAAGATATGCAGATGGCCAACAAGCACATGAAAAAAATGCTCGACATCACTGATTATTAGAGAAATGCAAATCAAAATTACTATGAGGTACCACCTCCCAACAGTCAGAATGGCCATCATGAATAAGTGCACAAATAACAAATGCTGCACAGGGTGTGGAGAAAAAGGAACCCTCCTGCACTGTTGGTGGGGATGTAAATTGATACAATCACTATGGAAAACAGTATGGAGGTTTTCCACCTTAGAAAACTATACATAGAACTACCATATGACCCAGTAATCCCACTCTTGGGCTTATATCCAAACAAAACTTTCCTTGAAAAAGACACATGCACCCGCATGTTCATTACAGCACTATTCACAATAGCCAAGACATGGAAACAACCCAAATGTCCATTGACAGATGATTGGATTAAGAAGATGTGTTATATATACACAACAGAATACTACTCAGCCATAAAAAAGAACAAAATAATGCCATTTGCAACAACATGGATGAAACTAGAGACTCTCATACTAAGTGAAGTCAGAAAGAGAAAGACAAATACCATATGATATCACTTATATCTGGAATCTGATATACGGCACAAATGAAACTTTCCACAGAAAAGAAAATCATGGAAATGGAGAACAGACTTGTGGTTGCCGAGGGGGTAGGGGAGGGAATGGGATGGACTGAGAATTTGGGGTTAATAGATGCAAACTATTGCATTTGGAATGGATAAGCAATGAGATCCTGCTGTATAGCAATGGGAACTAAATCTAGTCACTTATGATAGAGCATGATAATGTGAGAAAAAAAATGTATACATATATGTGTGACTGGGTCACCTTGCTGTACAGTAGAAAATTGACAGAACACTATAAGCCAGCTACAATGGAAAAAATAAAAATCGTTATAAAAAAATTGCTAACAAGTTCCCTGCTGGCTCAGTGGGTTAAGGATCTGGCATTGTCACTGTTGTGGCTTGGGTTGCTACTGTGGCGCAGGTTCTATCTCTGGCTCAAAAACTTCCCCACCGCTACAAGCAGAGCCAAATAAATACATTTAAATATTGCTACATAATGCTACAAATGCCCCCAATGGACACTCCCACCAAACAGCCTGAGAGTACCCTATCCTCACCTGTGCAACCACACACCATGGAATCCTCTTAGGTTTGAGTTTTTTTAGCTCTTTGCAGCTATATGAGTTTCCATGGATTTGACTCTCTATAAAGTGAACACGCCTTTTCTGTATGTATTTCTTTAGTGAATAATTTGCATCATTTGTTATTCTACAGAGTGTTTGTTTTTTCTTAGTGAGGTCTGAATGCCCTTTATATACTAAAGATATCAACATCAAAGATGGCACATTTTTTTACCCAATTTGTCATATGCCCTTTAACTTTTTTTTTCTTTTTAGGCTGCACTGGTGACATGTAGAAGTTCCTGGGCCAGGAATTGAATCCAAGCCGCAGCAGTGACCTGAGCTGGTGAGGTGAAAACACTAGATCTTTAACCCGTTGAACTATCAGGAAACTCCTGCCCTTTAACTTTTTAATGATTTTTTTTTTTTTTTGGCTGTACCAAATGCAATCTACATCTCAAACCTTTTTTCACTACTACTTTTCCATGAATTCCTAAAGTTGGTGACATCTTTGGAGCTATGAGCTTTAATGCTCATTGCTGCTTTTTTTCCCAAGGGCTTCTTTTATACCAATGACTTGACAATATGTGAAAGAAGTCAGGAGGTTTTGATTTTTCCATTTTGTGGATAGGAGACTGAGCATCAATGACCAATGGATATTCCCTCTGTCACTAGAGAACCCATAACCTGAGAAACCAGATCAAGACTACCAGATTCCTTCGAGTTCCTGTCGTGGTGCAGTGGTTAACGAATCCGATTAGGAACCATGAGGTTGCGGGTTTGATCCCTGCCCTTGCTCAGTGGGTTAAGGATCCGATATTGCCGTGAGCTGTTGTGTAGGTCATAGACATGGCTCGGATCCCGCGTTGCTGTGGCTCTGGCGTAGGCTGGCAGCTACAGCTCTGATTGGACCCCTAGCCTGGGAACCTCCATATGCCGCGGGAGCGGCCCAAGAAATGGCAAAAAAGACAAAAAAAAAAAAAAAGACTACCAGATTCCACAGAGTAGAAGTGGCAAATCAATTTCACCTCCTTTAACAATATTACTTGATTGGCTATGGCTGTCCTGGATATCCCGTGCAGAAGCCTTACAGCTGTCTGGACTTTTGTGATGAACTAGCGATGTCTGCCAGGAGGGTGGGTGGAAGGAGTGCATGGCCAGCCTGGAAGTGCAGAAGAAAAGAGGACCAAGGCCCAGAAAGCTTACAGAAAGATCAAGCTGCACAGCTGATACATGCAGAACTGGCAGAGGACTCCGTTCATTTTCCACAGTGCCTCAAAGCTACCGCTATCCTGCCATGCACACTCGGGCAAGTCCTTTGGGTCTCTAAGTCTTAAATTCGTCTCTAAAAAAATGAGAAGTTGTGGTGTAGGAAATTCTAATGACTTTGTCAATACAGTTCCCTGCTCTCCGTTCTGTGGTCTTTTGAAAACTCTGGCAAAAATAGCAACACATTATCTGCTCCCTGCTATCTCTCTTGCCATAGCTGGGGCTCCAGAGAAGGCCAGTGTCATAGTCAGCTCGGGCTGCCCTAACAGCAAACCACAGGCTGGGTGGCTTACACAACATAAGTTTGTTTCTCACAGTTCTGCAGGCTAAGGCCTACCTCCTGACCTTTTTGCATTCTGAAAAATGGCTTATTGCAAAGAACCACCCCTCCTTTCCCGTACAGCTTAGAGAAGACTCACAGATGCACTGCTGGTTTACCTATGACCTGGTCAGACACAGACTCTCCAAGTGCCTTTTGTTTGCTTCATATATGATGAGCTGAGCCTCTTGTCTCCATTTATCAATTGGAGCAAAATGCTTATTAACAAAGCTTCCATGAAGCTTCTCTCAAGGAGGCCCCCTGAGGCCAGCCATACAGTCCCACTTGAGAATAGGCTGGATTTATTGTGCAATCCTGCCATCCTTTCATTTCACTTCCCCATACCTAGTTCTTTCTAGCCTGGTTTACTCCTCTTTCTGCCTGACTCTTAGGCACTTGCAGACCATATATAGTCAGAGTATTCTCCCCATTGCAACAGGCCTTCTCCTCATGTTATAACACCCTCTTTCTCCACTTGCCATACTCCTTTAGAAGAAAGTCCCTTCTGAGTCTGGATTTATTTTTTACTGGACATGCTGAATGAAAGAAACAACCATAACTGATCAGGGTACAGCTGTATTAACTCAGCTTTGCCGTTCTCTTCCGACTCTTCTCTCATTAGTGACACCTTTATTAAATTCTGACTCCTAGTCTTGCCAAATCCAGTGTTTTGGCCCAGTGTTTTGGGCCAGATGGTTGGGCCTTTGGGGTCTTAGGACTTGGAGTTGGTGCTGCCACTTCCTATAAACTTCAGTTGGTCACTTAATGTCTCTCCTGTTAAACCACAACTTAATGAGCACCTACTAAGTGGGCACTGAGTTGGACACTAGGAATGGTGAGCGAAACAGAGATGATAATTAGGAGCAAAGGCAATAAAACAAGTAATTTAAGTGGGAAGTGCAATGAAGAACCAGAATGATCTGACAGACACAGAGGGAGGACATTTGTATACAGGGGAACAGGGGAGGCCCTGCTGAGAAAGTGACTCATTGATGCCTAAGAGTCAGAAAGTCTAGCCATGCCAGCAGCTGAGAGAAGGAAATTCCTGTGAAGGGCCACAGTTAGGAGAGCTGGGTGTTTAAAGGCCAGAGAAAAGTGGGGTGTGGCTGAAAGAAATAGTTACGGGGGCAGAGAATGCTTCCCAGACCTCACACTATCCTGGACTGTGACTGCCAATATAAAAAATTTGATTTTTAGGTGTCCCTGTGGTGGCTCAGTGGTAACAAACGTGACTAATATACATGAGGACTTGGATTCGGTCCCTGGCATTGCTCAGTGGGTTAAGGATCCACTGTGATCCGAGGTGTAGGTTGCAGGTGGCTTGGATCCTGCATTGCTATGGCTGTGGCATAGGCAGGCAGCTGCAGCTCTGATTCAACTCTTAGCCTCGGAACTTCCCTATGTTGCATGTGTGGTCCTAATAAAACAACAACAATAACAACAACAACAAAAAAAACACTTGACTTTTCTTCTAAGTGGGATGGAAAGTCATAGAAGAGGTTTCTGAGATTTTATTCTTTTAATCCTTTTGCTTTCTTGCTTAATTTGATTGCTAGTGAGGCTTAATTTCTTTTTTTCTTTTTTCTTTTTGGCTGCACCTGGGGAATGTGGAATTTCCTGGGCCAGGGATGCAAGTTCCACCACAGCAGTGACAGGAGCCACTGCAGTGACACCACTGAATTCTTAATTCGATGAGCCACAAGCAAACTTCCAGGTTTAATTTCTCTTCCCTGTTAGCCATTTGTGTTCTGATTGTGCAGAATTGTCTGCTCATGCTCTCCATCCATTTCACAACTTGGATCTTAGCGTGTTTATTATTTAAGATTAATAAAATTCTAATATTTTGCTGCATCCCTCCCCCCACAAGATTACTGGGGTTTTTTTGTTTGTTTGTTTTTCTTTTTTCTTTTTTGTCCGCCTCCGGGCAATATGGAGTTCCTACGGCTAGGGATTAGATCCAAGTGACCTACGCCACAGCTGAGGCAATGCAGGATCCTTAACCCCATGTGCCGGGCTGGGCACCGGACCTGTGTCTCAGCACTCCAGAGATGCCGCTGCTCCCGATGCACCACAGCGGGAACGCCTACCATTTGCTATTTAATTTTGCTTTCCTTTTTTGGGCTCAAGCTTTAAACCTTTGTGTTTTAGTGTGTAAAAGAATTCATCCATCACTTTTAAGCTTAAGGAGTCTCAGCCATCTGACATTTGATAAATTGTGTTTCTTTAGTCCCTGTTGTCACGGTTCAGGGTCTTAACATTCATGGACTTTTTTGTCCTCGTGCGCGGGGGGCGGGACAGAGCAAATTCCTCCTGCGTTCTGGCCCGGGAAGGTTCAGAATGCGAGACCCCTCAGACCAGAGGAGTTCCTTCTCCTCCGGAGGCCTCAGCTGGTGATAGGCACTCCATTGGCAATGCGAGCTTCTCGTTACAGATCAGGAATCCAGGTCTGGGCCAAAGTCCTCTTCTACTACTGAGAAAGCCGAGGCTCAGTGGAAAGCCCGAAGGGAGACTCAAAGGGTTTGATTGTCTAGAGCCGAGGCATAAACTGGAGCCTGGAAGAGCCGATGCAGCAGGGGCAGGCGAGCCTTTGCATCAGGGGTCAGGTCCTGGAGCTGAGGCCCCGCCGCGGCCCCCTATCCCGGCCTATCTCTCTGCAGGTCCTGTGCGGACCATCAGCACAGCTGGGCTCGGCCAAGTCCCCGCCCACCGCTGATTTCATTGGCTGCTTCGGCCGGCCCCACCTCCCAAGGACCAGCTGATTTTCGCAGCCAATGGGCTGCGGCGGCGGCAGCAGCGGCGACGGGTTTCGGCTGATCCCGGACGTGAGGTGCCCGGCTCTGAGGGAGGGAATCCGAGGTCCAGGTGGGGTGCCGCATGGGCTCTTTGGGTAGCCCCGCCTGTCTGTCTGTCGGGTGGCGAGCTATGGCTCCAGGTTCTCAGAGGTTGCCCTGCTGCCGCTGGAGGTGGGGCGTCCCAGGACGTGGAGGGCTGGCCCGAGGTTTCTGGGGTTGGAGGTCGGAGGTCGGAGGTCGGAGGGCGTGCCTTTGTGGAAAGTTGGGGCCTCGGAGGTCTTGGCATAGGGGTGGGCCGCTCTGGGCTTTTTCACTCGGCTCCTGTTTGAGGGCTCCCCCTCCCCGTGTCACGAAAGGAGTTCCGAGGGAAGCAGGCCTGCGAGCCGCCGGGGCGACCCGCGGGCGCGAGGAGAGTGGTCGCTTCCCTGCTCCTCCGAGCTCGAGCTCCAAGTGCGGGGAGGGGAGGGAGTGGGGCAAGGTGGGGGTCGCGCCAGGGCCACTCGTTCCCTAGGGGTCTGCTCCCCTCTGCCTCGGAAGGAACCCGGTGTGAGTTTTCACTTCTGGAAGTTCTTCCATCAACTTGGAGTGGTTAGGGCTGTGTTGTGCCTTCTATGCTGGTTCGGAAGTGATGATAAAAACCAGGTGTGAGGAGGCACTTGAAGGCAAAGGGACCTGTGAGAGACTGGACGAACTTCCTAGTTGGGTGGGGATCCTCCCCCTAACTTGCCTCAAGTGTGATAGAATTCATACAGTTTCAAAAGCGGAGTCTCAGAATTCTAGTCTTGACCTTAGTGAAGATAGTTGGGAATGCTTGAAGTATTGAGTAAGAATTTTTCGAGCAAAAGTTCTGAGTTTTAAGATTCTCAGTGCAAGGAAGGGAGTTGGGAACCGCCCTTACCTCTCCTGGCAGTGATCCCAGCTGTTGCTTTACTTCTCTGGGACTGAAAAGTTGTTTCTCTGCATGTGTGGGATTGAAGGACATGTAGCTGTGGATGAGGAATAAGGGGACAAAAAAAGGGGACTCTTGTTTTCTGTGCAAAAAAAATATGCAGCTGGGGGGGAAAGTGTTTCTATTTGCCTATCTCTCCCTTCATCTCATTGAGCATAAACATGTGTTTTGACATTTGTTTTATACAGACGGTATGTGTTGCCAATTTGTAATACTAGGCAAAGGAGTCATTTCTAACAAGGATACAATTATCATCAGTGTAGCCACGGAAGAATGAATATGCCTTGTGTGGAATTAACCCTGGGGTTTGGTTTTCAGTTAAGAAAATGAGGCAGAAGGGAGTGTTAACCAAGACCTTCCGAGGCCCAGCCATTGTCTGTAGAACTCCGACCAGCCACGTTTACATGTTTGAGAATGGCAGTGGGGACTCGGGGGACTCCTCTGAGGAAGAGTCCCACCGGGTGGCTCTGCGGCCTCGGGGCAAGGAGCGCCAGAAGAAGGGTGCCCACCAGTCTCACCAGCCTGGAGCAGGGGATGTGGTGCTGCTACAGCGGGAGCTGGCCCAGGAGGACAGCCTCAACACGCTGGCTCTTCAGTATGGCTGCAAAGTAAGAAACCCCACAAGTGACAGTGCCACCTGCCCTCTGCCACCTGTGTTTAGAAAAGCAGAGGAGCTCCCTGAAGTTTAGGGAAACTTTCTACCCTTTCCTGACCGCCAGAAGTGGTTGGGAGAAGTCCTGCTGCAAAGGATAGCCCTGTCTAGCTAGAGATGGGAGGCAGGTACCTTCCATTCTAAACCCTGGGGCATAAAGAGAGGGGATTAGTTAGAAAATGTTTTTCTGATTTTACGTTAATTTTATTTTTTAGATTTATTTTTTTATTTTATGATTGTAATTTTTTCCGTTATAGTTAATTTACAGTGTTCTGTCAATTTCTATTGTACAGCAAAGTGACCCAGTCATACATATATATATTCTTTTTCTCACATTATCCTCCATTATGTTCTATCACAAGTGATTGGATATAGTTCCCTGTGCTATATACAGCAGGATCTCATGGTTTATCCACTCCAAATGCAATAGTTTGCATCTATTAACTGCAGACTCCCAGGTTCCCTCTCTGCAGAATACTTCTCTTCTTCCTTGTTTTCCAAACTGAAATTCTGAAACCTTTTTTTTTTCTTTTGAGCACATTTTGTTTAAGACATAAGAGGGCCAGAGAGCTAGGCAGAATTTAACCAAGATTCTTTGGTATGCTTGTTGTTGTGTGTTTTTTTGTTTGTTTGTTTGTTTGTTTTGCTACTTTTCTGTTTTTAAAACTTTCTTGCTGGTTGTTGCTTATTTGGTAAAGTTTTACCATCTCTGTTTTAGAACTGCATGACCTAGCTTTTGTATGCTGTGCATCTATATAACACTGTTTCTCTCTTTAATTATGTTTTTAGCATTCAGAGTGGTTAACAATGGCAAAGTAAGTAGGAAGGTATTTATAGAACTGCTGTGTTTTCTCCTAGGGTGAAACTATTTATTTCATTTTGAAAATACTGTGCTACTGTTTTCTGTAGCTTTCTCTAAGGCTATACAACTACTTATTTTTAAAAAATTTCTTCATTCTTGAAATGTCTCTCATTTATCTGACAGGGACCAAATGGCTTAAGATGTTGTGTGGGGGTGTTGTGTTTCCCAGGGACATAAACCAGCTGCTCTCTAAATTGTACTGAGATTTACATTTGACTCTTATAATCAGCTTCTGTAGGCCAACCGTATAATGCATGGGCTAAAAAATGACTCCTCGCCCACAGAGACCTGAGTAGATGCAGTGGGTTTCTTGGAATAGTAAAATGTAGTTAATCCAAAAAGACTATATAGTATATCTAATAAATGATCAGTTTTCCTTTTTGAAGTAAATAAATTTGATGTTAGCTTACTGGGGTCAAGGACAGAAAGATCTCAAGCACCTTAAGTTTTAGGACATAATAAATTATGAATGTTCCCTATTTCAGTTAAATAATAAAAGCACTTGCTGAATAGTTAAATAACGAACGACGTGTTCATGAATAATTAATAATCATTAATGAATAATAATGACTGATATGAATAAAGTATTGCTTGTATTTATACCCTCATTTAAGTGAACTTAGGAGTTAAAACTTCAGAGTTCATCTCTGATGCTTTTGACAAGTTTTCAAACAGTAACTTGAGGGAGGATTTATCTCATTTCTCCCTACTTTTTATTTATTTTCTCCCCTACTTTTTAAATCTTAAGGTTTGATTATGAGCGGAGTTTGTCATAAGCTTTATGTTACTTTATAAAACTCACAGTCATGTTCCTTTCTCCTTGAGTCTTGATTTTGGAATAGAAAATTTCCATTCATATTTCCCAGCTTGATGCAAATTCTCTGCTTGTTTCTAATTTCTAAGAAGTGTTGTGAAATCCTTAAAGTGAATTGACTGTAGGTCACTTTTATTTTAAAAATATGTTTAGGGAGTTCCTGCTGTGGTGCAGCAGATTAAACTGTGGCATAGGTCAGGGCTGTGGCTTGGATTCAATCCCTGGGCCCGGAAACTTCCATAGGCTGCAGGTGTGGCCAAAAAAGAAAAGTTTATAGGCCATATAGTACTTCTAGGAAAGAAAACATCCTAGAATCATTAAGACACACCTTTAAAAATGTTATCACAGGTGAGCTACCTTCTTGAGTGTAGATCTGTATGAGGCTTTGTGTTTGCTGAATGCTGATGTGTCTACTGCAGCTACTAAATTAAATTCTGATGCAGGATAAAGTCAGCCAGACAGGGGCACTGTTGCCTCAAAAATTAAATGTAGAGATGTGTTCACCATGATGTGTTTCCATGATGCGTTCCACCTAAAAGCTTTTGTTGAAGGCACACTTTAAACAAACAATAAAGTCTTTTCCAAAATAATTTTAAGTTGTTCAAGCTTGTAATCTCTACAAAAATTTGATGATTAAGTTATACATTAAGCCTGAGTTAAAGCCAAAAAACAAAATTATTCAGCCTAAACTAAATTTTGTGTATAGGTACAGTTTTTCAGTTTTCATCAGATTCTTAGGCAGAGTAGGCTTGGATCATCACCTAGAAAGTTTAAGGACCACTTTGGGGATATTAGTTTTAAGGAGCTTTATGTATTTTGTGATGTTTGTCTTCATGGCTTCCTTAGGTCGCAGATATCAAGAAAGTCAACAACTTCATCAGAGAACAAGACTTATATGCTTTGAAATCTATTAAGATTCCAGTAAAAAACCACGGGATCCTAACAGAGACCTGCAAAGAACTCAGACCCCTCCTGAGCTCATCCACAGAGACCAGAGTGACCTTCGAGGAGCAGCCAGACCCTGACAGAGTCGCTGTTGGTGCCAATGCCCCATCTAGCCCACTGACGGAGTTCTTTAAGGGCATCGACCAGAATATTGAGCATGCCGTGCAGTCAGAAATCTTTTTGAGTGAAAGTTACTGCTTAGGGACCTCCAGTCAGCCCCTGCTTCCAGCTCCTCCAAAGACATCGACAAGTGGTGCAGACTGTGGAATTCAGTGGTGGAATGCTGTTTTTATCATGCTTCTAATTGGAATTGTTTTACCAGTGTTTTATTTGGTCTATTTTAAAATACAAGCTACTAGTGAGATCCCTAGTAGCTTGAATACAACTGCTGTCCCCAATGGCTCAATGATAATGAGTGCAGTTCCAGAGCAAGCCCCCAAATTAGTGATTCCAGGACCAACCATCCCCTCTTCAGACAGCCAATTCAGTCAGACCATCCACAGGGGGAACTAGCTATTGTTGCTTCTAAAGAATCAGGCCAGCTTTAGCAATTGGGCTCCCAATGTACATCAGCCAATGCTGGCCATATCTTAGGGTGCTGCATTTCCTTTTCTGTGACAAGGACACACTTCAGAAGCCACCATCATGTCGTCAGTAATTCTCATCGTGGGAAGAGCCTTGCCTGATCCAGGACTCTGGGAGCCAAAACACCAGTGTCCTGAGCCTCCCACTTTCAGAGAGGAGTGGCAAAAGAGATATTTAACATGTCAAATGCTGTTTCATGAAGGCATTTAGCAGGCTGGCCATGAGGGTCTTCACAGTAGCACTGTGTAGGCCCCCAGATTGGACATGCTTGGAGGGAGAGGAATGGCCTTGGCCAACGGACCTGCAGTATGGGAGCCCCTGGGTCCGGCTTTGGGTATCTGCTGTTTGCTGTGTCTCCTGTCTGCTCTGGAGGGTGACTGATAAATGGTGTTCTGTGTCTCCCCTGCAAAGGTGCTATGCAGTAGTGGTGGAATATCACCCTGTTTTAGAGCCTGACACATTGCAGTTGTAATAGGCCCTGCATCATATTTGCCCCCTCAGGTCACCTTTTTGAGGCAGTGTCCTAACTAGTATTAAAAAAGCCCAAAATCCAAATTGCTATAATATGGAGTAAGTAGCAGTTCCATTCCTCAAAGTTTAGAGAGCTACTTAATCTGACACACAGGCACTTTTTAAGCTCTGTGTGGTGCAGTCAGCACTTCCTGGCCAGGACGATTGGAGACCATGGCCCAGTTTCACCTGAGGAGCATTTCCACAGTGATGGCTAACTGGAGTCCTAAAGTCAGCATTCTTGGAAGGAGCTCTAGCTGGTCAGTGTCTGGAGTGGAGCAGGTATAGAGAGAAGGATGAGTGCCAGTCACTGAGGTCCCAAAATATGACACTTCTAAGGCCATGCTGTCTCTGGTCAAGCATCTTGCTAGCTCTTAGAGGCACACGGAAGAGTGGCACAGGGACAATAGGCTGCTTCCTGCTGCTTCCTTGACTCCATTCTTAGCCACAGAACAGGAATGGGCTTGGTCATTTTCCTTTGGGTGAATACAATGTAGCTTACATTGTTAAAGTATCAAAGACAATGGAGGGCCTAGAGGTGGCCTTTGCTGTGAAAGACAATAGGAAGTGGGGCCTGAGGTTTGCTGTTCTCCTCCTATGACAGGTAGCAGCGGTGCTAAGTGCAGAGGCCGGAGGTTGGCATGAGGCCTTGCTGGTGAAGCAAGTATGCATTGGGTAAGGGCAGGAGCCCACTTCATTACCATGGAGGAATGGTGGCAGGCTTAGCCTGGGAGAGGTCTATCTCCAGGGAGGAAAACAGCTTCACAAATGCTGAGCTTTAGGTAGGTTTAAGGTATTTGATACATTAGGCCTAGGTATCCATTTAAAAGATTTCATCAGGTACGAGGAAGGAAATGTGGCAGAAGAGTACTTGAGATGGGCTCCCAGTTTCTCCTCTCAGTTGTGTGAAAAACAGTTTTGCCCTGGGTTCAATTAGCACATTAAAATTATCTTTGAAATTAATCAGTTTCTTCAAAACCAAAATGGTCTTCAGGATTAAGTGAACTTGTGAACCTTTGCTACAGGAAATGTTTTGATCATGTAAATGCTTTTCCAGCCAAATGTTTGTGTGCACTGTGTCCCTGAGGGCCACAGGTTTCTCCAGCATTTGTCACCATTAAATTCACTAGTCTGGGCTTAGACTCCCATGAGAAATGACTTTTGCCAGACAAAGAATGCGTATCTGTATACTTTTTTCAAGTGGAATAAAATAATTTCTTCTGTGAAGGAAAATAGATTCCTTTTTTTTAATTTGGGGGTTGATTTAATTATTAAATATGTGGGATGATTTTGGAGAAAGTGGAGGTGTCTGTGTCCAACGGGTGAAAATCAGAGGGGTAACAAGCACAAACTCGATTGGTCTGCATAACGTGCTTTAAAATACATATACTGCAACTTTAGTTTGTGTTGGGAGATAAAGTTTTAAAGGAATAATTAGATTTGTTAGATGGCCTACAGTCCTTTTGGTTTAACTATGGTGTTAATATGGAATAGAAGCCAAGGGAATCTGTCACCAGCAAATGATGCTCCCCTTTTACTCTGGGGAGAAAAGCCTTCAGGGTCTAAGCAGAAGCCTCAGGGTCAACCATAGCAGGACTGCTCAGCCACGGCCATACATAGCTCCTCCTTAGGAAGTTAATTCTTTAAATCGCCTCTGGGTTCATTGTGAATGTCTGAGGGAGAACAATATGGTCCCTGAGATGATGGCTCATAGAGGGGATTTTTAACTTTTTCCCCCAGTTTTGATATATAACATACAGCACTGTATAAGTTTAAGATGTACAGCATAGTGATTTAACTTAACATGTTGTGAAATGATTACCACATGTTTAGTGAATATCCATCATCTAATACAGATTTTAAAAAGAGAGAAAAAACCTTTTTTCCCTGGTGATAAGAACTCAGGATTTACTCCCTTAACAATGTTGATGTATACCACACAGCAATGTTAGCTATAGTCATGTGCATCACATCCCTAGTACTTATTTATATTTGTAACTGGAAGTTAATACCTTTTTACCCCCTTCTTCTAATCCCTACCACCTCTCTTCCCCCCACCTCACTCCCTGCCTCTGGTAGCTACATCTGATCTCTCTTTCTCTCTTTTTTAATTAAGTTTGTTTTTTTCTTTTTTTAAGTTTCCACATGTAATTGAAATCATAATAGTATTTGTCTTTGACTGCCTTATTTTACTCAGCATCATGCCCTCAAGGTCTGTCTGTGTTGCTCCAAATGGCAGGATTTCCACCTTCTTTATGGCTGAGTAACATTCCAGTATGTCTTTGTGTGTATGTGGGGGAGTGTGTATCACAACTTCATCCATTTGTCCTTCACTGAACACTTAGATTGTTTCTGTGTCTTGACTATTGTAAATGAATAGTGCTGTGAACATGGAGGTACAGATATCTCTTTGAGGTAGTGTTTTCATTTCCTTCAGATATATTCCCAGAAGTACAATTGCTGGATCATGTAATTAGCTCCATTTTTTAATTTTTTGAGGAACCTCCATACTGTTTTCCACAGTGGCCATACCAACTTATTTATTTATTTTTTGTCTTTTTAGGGCCATACCTGCCACATATGTAGGTTCCCAGGCTAGGGATCTAATCAGAGCTGTAGCCACCGGCCTTTGCCACAGCCACAGCAATGCCAGATTCGAGCTGCATCTGCAACCTACACCACAGTTCATGGCAATGCCGGATCCTTAACCCACTGAGCAAGACCTGGGATCGAACCTGCATTCTCATGGATGCTAGTCAGATTTGTTAACCTCTGAGCCATGATGGGAATTCCGAAATACTACTGATTTTTGATGTTACTTTTGTATCCTGGAACTTTACTGAATTTGTTAATTAAATCTATCAGTTTCTTTGTGTGTGTGTGTGTGTGTGTGTGTGTGTGTGTGTGTGTGTGTGTGTGTGGAACTTTTAGAATTTTGAATACATAAATCATGTCAGCTGCAAATACTGACATTTTTGTTTCTTCTTTTGCAATTATTTCTTTTTCTTGACCAATTGCTATGGCTAGGACTTCCAGAACTATAATGAATAGTAGTTTTTAGAGTGGACACACTGGTCTTGTTCTGATCTTAGAGGAAATACTTTCAACCTTTGACCATTGATCATGATATTAGCTGTGGCCTTGTCGTATATGGCCTCTGTTATGTTGAGATATGTTCCTTCTGTACCTAATTTGTTAAGAGTTCTTTATCATGAAGAGATGTTGAATTTTGTTAGATGCTTTTTCAGTGTCTGTTGAGATGATTGCTTGATTTTGTTAATGAGGAGTATTACACTGATTAATTTGCAAATGTTGAAACATCTTTGCATCCCTGGACTAAATCTCACTTGATCATGGTAAATAATCCTTTTAATGTGCTGCTGAGTTTAGTTTGATCATATTTTATTGAGAATTTTTATATCCATATTCATCAGGAATACTGGTCTATAGTTTTGTTTTCTTGTAATGTCCTTTTCAGAATGGCCTCCTGGTAATGTTGGCCATGTAAAACAAGTTTTGGGATTTTCTCTCCTCCTTGATTTTTGAGAATGTTTTGAGAAGGATTGGTGTTAATTCGTCTGTAATTGTTTGGTAAAATTCACCAGTGAAGCCACCTGGACCTAGGCTTTTCTATGTTGGGAGGTTTGTTTTGTTTTGTTTTAATTCAATCTCCTTCCTAGTAGTTGATCTGTTCAGATTTTCTCTTCCTTCCTCATTCAGGCTTGGTAGGTTGTATGTTTTTAAGAATTTTTCCATTTATTCTAGTTTGTCCAGCATATAGTTGTTCACAGTAGCCTCTTATGATCCTTTGTAAATCTATATCAGTTGTAATGTCTCCTTTTACATTTGCAGTTTTTTTTTTTTTTTATTTGGGTACTCTCTTTTTCCCTTGGTTAGTCTAGCTAAAGATTTGTCAGTTTTGGAGTTCCCATCATGGTGCAGTGGAAATGAATCCAACTAGGAACCATGAGGTTGTGGGTTCGATCACTGGCTCACTCAGTGGGTTAAGGATCCAGTCTTGCTGTGAGCTGAAGTGTAGGTTGCAGACGTGGCTTGGATCCCATGTTGCTGTGACTGTAGCATAGGCCAGCAGCTGTAGCTCTAATTAGACCCCTACCTGGGAAACTCCATATGCCAAGGGTGTGGCCCTAAAAAGCCAAAAAAAAAAAAAAATTGTCAGTTTTTTGTTTATCTTTTCAAAGAACCAACCCTTAGTTTCATTGATCTTTTATCTTTTTAGTCTCTATTTCATTTAATTTGTAATCTTTATTTTCCTTCTCCTACCTTTGGGCTTAATTTATTCTTCTTTCTCTACTTCCTTGAGATATAAAGTTAGGTGGTTTATTTGAGATCTTTCTTGTTTCTTAATGTAGGTATCTATTGCTATGAATTTCCCTCTTAGTACTGCTTTTCCTGCATCCCATATATTTTGGTATGTTGTGTTTCCTTTTTGGTTTATCTCAAGAAACTTTTCAATTTCTCTTTTAATTTCTTCTTTGTACCATTGGTTGTTCAGGAGAGTGTTGTCTAATTGCCATGTATTGAAGAATTTTCCAGTGTTCTTCCTGTAATTGATTTCTAGTTTCATACCATTGTGTTAAAGTGAAAATACTTGGTGTGATTTCACTCTCCTTGAATTTGCTGGGACTTTTTTTTTTTTTTTTTTTTTTGGTCTTTTTGCCTTTTCTAGGGCCGCTTCTGCAGCATATGGAGGTTCCCAGGCTAGGGGTCGAATTGAAGCTGTAGCTGCCGGCCTACGCCAGAGCCACAGCAATGTGGGATCTGAGCCATGTCTGTGACCTATGCCACAGCTCATGGCAATGCCGGATCCTTAACCCATTGAGCAAGGCCAGGAATTGAACCTGCAACCTCATGGTTACTAGTCAGATTCGTTAACCACTGCACCATGACGGGAACTCCCTGCTGGGACTTTTTTGTGACCTAACATATTGTCTTCCTAGAAAGTGTCCCACGGGTCCCTTAAGAAGAATGTGTATTCTGATGTCAGATATAATGCTTTGTATGTATGTCTTAGATCTGTCTATAGCATATTCAGTTTGCTTTTTCCTTATTGATTCTTTGGCTGAAAGATCCATCCATTGTTGAGTCAGGTATTAAAGTCTCCAACTATTATTGTATTAATTTTCTTACTCCTTTTAGCTCTATAAATTTTTGCTTCATGCATTTGTGCTTTGATGTTGGTTGCATAAATATTTACAATTTTATATTTTATTGATGGACTGAACCCTTATCATTAGATAATGACTTTTCCTCCTTTAACCATTTTTAAAGTCCGTTTTGTCTGATGTAAGTATAGCTGCCCCTGCCTTTTTTTTTTTTTTTTTTTTTTTGCCATTTACTTGAAATATCTTTTTCCATCCCTTCACTGTCAGTCTATGTGTAGCTTTAAGGCTACAGTGAGTCTCTTGTAGGCAGCATATTATTAGATCATGTTTTTGGTTTTGTTTTTAATCCATTCGTTCTATGCCTTTTGATTAGAGATATTAATCCTTGTATGTTTAAAGTAATTATTGATAGATAAGGACTTACTATTGTCTTGTCATTAATTGTTTTTAAACTGTTTTGTAGATTCAATTTTCCTTGCTTCTTATCCTGCTGCCTTTTTTTGTGTGTTTTGGTGTCTTTTGGTACCATTATGTTTTGACTCCTTTATTGTGTTCTTTTGTGTAATTACTACACATTTGTCCCTGGTGCTTACCATGAGGTTTATATAAAATATCTTAAAATCATAACACTTTTAGACTGATAACAATTTACCTTTTAAAGAATTTTTAAAATTTACACGTTTGTTTCTTCACCTCACATTTGAGGTTACTGATATTAAAGTTTACATATTTTTTTATTTTGTGTAACCAATAACAGATTATTTTAGTTATGGTTATTTTTACTAAATTTGTTTTTTAACTTTTAAACTAGAGTTGTAAGTGAATTAGATACCACTGTCATATTAAAAAATCCAACTTTAACTATATATTTACCATTACCAGTGAGTTTTATGCCACTTTCCTATGTTTTTATGATGTTAATTAGTGTCCTTTTACTTCCACTCAAAGAACTCCCTTTAGCATTTCTTGTAAGGCAGATACGGTGGTGAAGAACTCCCTCAGCTTTTGTTTGGTTTGGAAAAGTCGTTATGTCACCTTTACTTCTGAAGGATAGCTTTGCTATGTATAGAATTCTTGGTTGAAAGGTTTTTTAAAAATATTTTGAATATATCATTTCTGGCCTGAAAATTTTTTATTGAGAAATCTACTGATAGTCTTATAGGGGTTTCCTTGTCTGTAAGTTCTTTTCTCTTGCTGATTTCAAAATTCCTTCTTTGCTTTTTGACTTTTGACAGTTTAATTGTATGTCTTGGTATAACCCTATTTGAGTTCAACATACTGGGGATCCTTAAGCTTCATGGATCTGGGTATCCATTCCTCTCTAGGTTTGGGATATTTTCGGCCATTATTTCTTTAAATATACTTTCTCTTTCATATCTTTCTCTTCTCCTTTTGGAATTCCCGTGTGTGTGTGTGTGTGTGTGTAAAACATATAATGGGGAGGATCGTGTCCCATAGTCCCATAGTCTTTCTTCACTCTTCTCTTTTTGTTTCTTTGACTGGATAATTTTAAATGTCCTGTTTTCTAGACCATTTATTCTTTCTTTTGCAAGGTTTAGCCTGGTTTTAAAGCTCTTTATTGAATTCTTCAGTTCAGTTATTGTATTTTCAGTTCTAGGATTTCTATTAGGTTTGGATTGGCTTTTTTGGTTTTGTTGTGTTTATGCATTGTTTTTCTAATTTTATTTAGTTTTCTATGTGTTCTTGTTTACTAAACTTCCTTGAGAGGATTATTATGAATCCTTTGATAGTTCAGAGATCTCAACTTCTTTAGGGTCAGTTATTGAGCTTTATTCATTTCCTTTGGTTGTGTCACCTTTACCTGAATTTTTTGTAATCCTTGATTCTTTACCTTGGTATCGCCACATTTGAATAAGTGGTCTCTTCTCCTCTTCCAGACTTTATAAGCTCTTTGACAGAGACAGTTCATCTGCTGGCTCAGTTTGGGTTTCTGGATGTGTCTGCTAGTAACATCCTTGGGCAGGTAAGCCTTGCTACCAGGGTCTGTTTGGGGGCAAGGCCGCTGCCTGGTGAGGGCCTGGGGAGCTGCTGGCTGAGAACAATTGAATAGAAATGCTGGCTTGGTTACCTGCCCAAGAAAGGCTGTAGGATGGGCTTCATGGTTGCCTGGGTTCTCTGGTCAGGTTTACTGGACAGTGGGGACTCATTACCATACTTAAGAATAGGGGCTATGAATTAGCTTGCCTGTCCAGGTAGAATAGGAGGAGCAGTGCCAAACAGCCTCTCAGGTGTTCTTGATCAGGCTTTCTTTGGGCAGGGGCCAGGAGTTATACTCAACAGTGGATGGGGCTATGAATTAGCTCCCCTAACTGGGAGGAGCAGGGGAGCCCTCCAAGCCCTAAAAGCCCTCTTTGCTTGAGGTCTTAAGCTAACCAGCTCTATACAAGTTCCCTGGTCCAATGGTACCACCCAGCTTTGCTCTGCAGATGATCATCTTTGCCTGCTGTACTCCCTGCTCAAGTAGCTGTGCTATGCAGCCTCCAGGTTTCCTGCCCTGCATTTCTGGTTACATGGGGCTGGAAGCTACCCTGAGCAGTGGGCCAGGCTGTGATTGACCAGGCTTTAGGGATGACAGGTTCTTTTGAGAACTTGAATCAGGCATACCTGCCACCTGCTGATTTTCCTAGTTAGACTGCACCATCATCTTGGCTCTGCAGACAAGCAGAGGTGCTAGTTGGGACCACTACTTGGGCACTGCAGGTAGCAACTTAGTCTTCCAAGATCTGCATGCAGGTTGTAGCAGGATTTTCCCCACATCTCTCTCTGTCATAGTCAGATTTTCAGAGGTCAAGGCCTCAATCCCAAGGGGTGAGCCACAAGGCTGATGAAGTTAGATGTCTACCCTCGGATCTTCCCATGAGAGGGGGACCCAGTGGCATCATGCTGCAGCAACCTGGTGGCGGGTGAGTGACAGCAGTGTGCAGCTGATCCTTTTAACCTTCTAATGCAGTCTGTTTGGATTCTATGGGATTTAAGCCTCACCTCTATATTCTAGGGTTCTCTCAGGTGTATCTCATCCATGAATAGTTGTTAGTTCTTTTGAGGGGGTGTGAAGTCAGAAATGACTTATGTTGCCATCTTGGTGACGTCATGCCTCCTAACATTTTTCATCAAGTCTAAGTCCTTAGTTTACTGTTGGGCTGCCCAACATAGCTTTTTAAAAAAAGTGTGGTAAAATATAAAATTTACCATTTTAAAGTGTACAATTCCATGCTATGAAGTACATTCACAGTGTTGTATAACCATCACCACTGTCTGTTTCTAGAACTTTTATCTTCCCAAACAAGTACTGTGTTCATTAAAGAATAACTCCTTTTCCCTCCTCTTCCTCCAGCCCCTGGTCAACCTTCTAAATCTATACATTTGACTACTGTAGTACTCAGTTCTGTATAAGTGGAATCATACAATATTTTTTTGTGTGTGTGTGTAAGGATCATTTTACTAGGCATATTATTTGCAAGGTTCATCATGCTGTAGCATGTGTCAGGATTTCATTCCTTCTTGAGGTAGAATAATATTCCATTGTATGTATACAGCCTATTTTATTTATCCATTCATCCACTGATAGGCACTTGGGTTGCTTCCATTAAAATAGATTTAAAGGGATCCATTTAAATAGATTTGCAGTGTTTCTTCGGCCCTTGATCAGAGAGTCAGAAATCCTACATTTGATTATTTTTGATAGAAAAAATTCTGAATTTCAAACAGTTGTCACCTTTTTTTTATTCTCTTTTTACTAAAATAAATTTACTCATTCATTCATAAAGTCTAAGTATATGCCCAGCTCTGTGGGAGATACAGCTGTGGGGAGGGCGGTATCTGTACTCAGGTAGAGTTTACCTTCCCAATAGACAGTAAGTAAACACAGTCATTTCTGATGTGAAAAGTGCTTGTGCAAATGCCCTTAGAACATGTGTAGCCGGTACCTGTATGAGGACAAAAGGGGAGTACACTTTTGATTTGAATTGTATCCATGTGCAGGATCCTGAAAGATCCTACCAGGTAGTCCTTACTCACTTTCACTTGCATTCTGAAGCCTTTGGAAGAAAGAATGAATTTAAATTTCAAAAGGCAAAAGCTTTGTATCCAGGGAATACCTGAAAGAGACACAAGATGAAGGAAAGCCAGTCAGATGTATACTGTCCACAATTACCTCAGGAAAGACAGAAAGGAAGCAAGGTCTCAGTACTATTGTTTAAAACAGTTTGGCCCAGAGGAGGTTTGTCCAGACTTCTAGCGACAGACTTCTGTGCAAGCCTGGTCTGAGGTGGTTTGGCAGCCTGAGAATCATTTGGTCCAGAGAACAAATAATCAGCACCAAAGGCAGTTTTTAAAGAATCTAATAAAGGGGCAGATTTCTGTAAAGGTGATGGTGTTGGAATTTTGGTTTCCCAGTCAGTTGGCTGGTGCTGAAATGCTGTCACAGACTAGGACAGTGTTCGCAGCCCTGTCAACATGAAGCGTCTCTCAGAGGGTTTGCTACTTACTTGTAGCTACCTGTTCGGGAGCAGTCCTGTCCTGTTCCTTGTGGATTTTTCTCCAGATACAACTGTTGCTTTCATGTCAGTTTGTAAATGAAGAGCAAAGAGAAGCTTCTACTTCCTTCCCTAGGCCTTTTCCCCACACTATTCCTTAGAAGCTTACTCCTGACACAAGTCAGGAGCTCTTCGATTGTGAATATATTTGGCTTAAAAAAAAATCATAACTGTGTATAAGATGGAGTTTAAAAATGTTCACTCTCCCTGGCAGGAGCATCAAGGGTGTCTATCCCTGTAGTTTGGCAGGTCCACCCCTTCCCACTCCCCTCCCAGGCCTGGTGCCCTAGAGAGATATCAGAGAAGGCAGTGAAGTGACCTCCCAATGGACTAATATATCTGTTTATTCAAATGACATATACAGAGTATCACCTCTGTGTTGGGTTCTGGCAGGGGTGGCCTACAAATATGAGGAAGGTATGACCTGGAAATTGTCAGCCAGGAAGTAATCAAGGCTCAGGGCAAGGCCTGGGCTTCAGTGGGAGGGAGAGGTGAGAGGAGACTTGGCTAAAGCCATTGAATTAAGGGTATAGCTGCTTGGGTTGATGGGGCAGGAGGCTGAGCCCTACTGTAGGAAGGACCCAAAAAAGATGGATTTCCTTCTGGGAAAAGAATGGGATGCAGCCATAAGAGTGAAGACAGTCATCATCTCATCTGCGGCGCTCATTAGATGCCATCTCTTGCTCTAGGAGCTTTATACATGAACTTGTTTCATCCTCACAATTTCCTTGAGGTTAGTACTTACTATTCCTGTTTTACGGTTGGAAAAACTAAGCTAAGATCTCATAGCTGGTAAATGGGGCAGGGTGTGGTAGTATGGGACTGGAAGTCCAGTCTAGGCTGGCCAGCCTAGGAGCTTGCGCACTTAACCTCTGCTCAGGACCTTGCTGTTTTGTCACACTGCCCACTGTGGGCCCAGGGAAGGGCATTGATGACATGGCTCACAGACAATGATGGCCACTCAGGGCCTTGACTGCCCTGGGCATGTGGCCTCCCAGGACTGGGTTTGGGAAGGGGCAGCAGAGAGAAAAGAATTAAGAGAATTTCTACAGGTCCACATGGGGCACTGGCCATGCAATGACAAGAAAAGTCATGTCTACTGCCTCAACCTAGGGAGAACTGTAGAATCAGCATTTTACCTCCCTGTTTTCTTAGTAACATTTCTGCACAAATAGAGCCAGAGTCCTTGCTTGAGAAATAAACCTTGTTTGTGTCAGTAAAATAGCCTCCCTTAGCTATTTCCCTGCCAGGACCTAATGCAATGGGATTGGGTTCCTCTCTTATTTCTAGAGAGGATAGCTGGCTGGCTTGACCAAGGTGAGCAGAAACAAGGTGTAGGAGACTGGGGACAGTATCCAATTTTGCCTCTTCTCCAAGAGCCAGCTGGGTACAGACTCCTTGCTCTCCTACACAGCCAGTCAGGCCCCATGGCCCTGGGAGGTGGTGGTGGTGATGTGCAGCTCCAACCTGTGACCTGTATCTCTCCCACCCCTACTCAAAACTGCATAGGGACCCTTGAGGAATTACTGCAGTAATGCAATGGGGGTAGTGTGAGTGTTTTTTTGTTGTTGTTGTTGTTGTTGTTATTAATCCTGCTCCAGGGCAAACTCTCAGATCTTCAGAAAACATTGTATTATTTTTAAATCCCATTCACTGCCCTGTGTAAGAAACATGTGCAACCATAGTCACTGGTTCATTCATAAACCTTCCAGAGCACCAGTTATGTACTAAGAGGCTGTGTGATAATAACACATGGTCTCTGCATTCAGGGTACTTGCAATCTAGGGGGAAAGATAAAACCTTCAAGAATGGTGCTATGTTTGAATATGCTGGGTTCCAGGAGAGGAAACAGGATTATATGCCCCATATTTGATAAGAATGGCTTTCTAGAGGAGGTGGCATTCCTTAGTTGACATTGGAAGGGAGGGTGGTATTTTGTAATATGATAATGGATGGCTCTCCAGGGTGCTTGCTCCCCAGTGTAGATATAGGCCTGGAGATTGGAAACCATGGGGACCACGTGAACAGGGAATTGAATGAGTATTCTAGTGGCCTGGAGTGAGGAAAGTGTAAATGGAATTGTGGAAGATGCTTTAGTAGTAGTTTGGGGCCAAGTTATATAGACAATCCTGAATTCTCTACATAAGTGATTAGGAAATTATTTGATGGAGAGTGGGAAAGTACGGAAAGTCTTTGAGCAGTAGAGTGAGTGGGCATTATTTGTAATGATAGTAACACGGTTTTGGAGAGGAGAGAATTTAAAGAGGTGATGCAGGTTAGAATTAGCAATTTGTGGAGGGGGTTTGTTTTTTTGTTTTCACAAGTGGTGACTGAAGATACTTTTTCATTTTTAAAAAATTGAGGAATAGTTGATGTACAATATTATGCTTTTCAAGTACAACATAGTGATTCATGATTTTTAAAAGTTATACTCCATTTATAGTTACTGTAAACTATCGGCTGTAGTCCTTGTATTGTACAATAAATCTGTAGCTTATTTATTTTATACATAATAGTTTGTACCTCTCGATCCCCTGCCCCTATATTGCCCCTCCCCACTTCTTTCCCCATAGGGTAGCCATTTCTTTGTTCTCTGTATCTGTGAATCTGTTTCTATTCATTTTTTTTCTTTTTTAATATTTATATATTTGCTTTATTTGTTAAAATTATATTTGATTTACAATGTTCTGTCAATTTCTGTTATACAGCAAAGTGACCCTGTCATACATATATATACATTCTTTTTCTTATATTATCTTCAATCATGTTCTATCACAAATGATTGGATATAGTTCTCTGTGCTATATAGCAGGACCTCCTTGCTTATCCATTATAAATGTAATAGTTTGCGTCTACTAACTCCCAAATCCCGGTCTATCCCACTCCCTCCCCCTCCCCCATGGCAACAACAAATCTGTTCTCCATGTCTATGAGACTGTTTCTGTTCTGTAGACAGGTTCATCTGTGCCATATTTTAGATTCCACATAGAAGTGATATCATATGATATTTGTCTTTCTCTTTCTGAGTTACTTCGCTTAGTATGAGAATCTCTAGTTGCATCCATATTGCTGCAAATGGCATTGTTTTGTCTTTTTTTGTGGCTGAGTATTATTCCATTGTGTATATGTACCACATGCTCTTAATTCATTCATCTGTAAGTGGACGTTTGGGTTGTTTCCATGTCTTGGCTATTGCGAATTAGTGCTACTAAAAACATAGGGGTGCTCTTTTGGAGTGAAATTTTTGTCTGAATATATGCCCAGGAGTAGGACTGCTAGATCATATGGTAGTTCTATATTTAGTTTTCTGAGAAACCTCCATACTATTTTCCACAGTGGTTGTACCAATTTACATTCCCATTAGCAGTGTAGGAGAGTTCCTTTTTCTCCACACCCTCTTCAGCATTTGTTATTTGTGGACTTATTCTTGATGGCCATTCTGACTGGTGTGAGGTGGTACCTCATTGTAGTTTTGATTTACATTTCTCTAGTAATAGTGATGTTGAGCATTTTTTCATGTGCCTACTGGCCACTCACATGTCACCTTTGAAGAAATGTCTAGTTAGGTCTTCTGCCCATTTTTCAATTGGGTTGTTTGTTTTTTTTCCTGTTGAGTTGCATGAGTTGTTTGTATATCTTAGAAACTAAAGCCCTTGTCGGTTGCATCATTTGCAGCTATCTTCTCTCATTCTGTAGGTTTTCTCTTTTTTTTTATGGTTTCCTTTGCTATGCAAAAACTTGTGAGTTTGATTAGTTCCCATTGGTTTATTTTCGAGTTTATTTCTATTGCCTTGGGAGACTGAACTAAGAAAACATTTGTACAGTTAATGTCAGAGAATGTTTTGCCTATGTTCTTTTCTAGGAGGTTTATGATATCTTGTCTTACACTTAAGTCTTTAAGCCATTTTGATTTTATTTTTGTGCATTGTGTGAGGGTGTGTTCTGGTTTCATTGATTTACATGCAGCTGTCCAAGTTTTCCCAGCACCACGTGCTGAAGAGACTTTTTCCCATTTTATATACTTGCCTCCTTTGTCAAAGATTAACTGACCATAGGTGTCTGGGTTTATTTCTGGGTTCTCTATTCTGTTCCATTTGTCTGTATGTCTGTTTTTGTACCAGTACCACACTGTCTTGATGACTGTAGCTTTGTAATATTGTTTGAGGTCTGAGAGAGTTATGCCTCCTGCTTGGTTTTTTTTTCCCCTCAGGATTGCTTTGGCAATTCTGGGTCTTTTATGGTTCCATATAAATTTTTTTTAATGCTTTTGTTGTTGTTCTTTTTTTTATTATTACTCAATGAATTTATTACATTTATAGTTGTACAATGCTCATCACAATCCAGTTTTGTAGGATTTCCATCCCACAACCCCAGCGCATCCTCCCACCCTCCCAAACTGTCTCCTTTGGAAACCGTAAGTTTTTCAAAGTCTGTGAGTCAGCATCTGTTCTGCAAAGAAGTTCAGTCTGTCCTTTCTTCAGATTCCACATGTCAGTGAAAGCATTTGATGTTGGTGTCTCATTGTCTGACTGACTTCGCTTAGCATGATAATTTCTTGGTCCATCCATGTTGCTAAAAATGCTGGTATTTCATTCCTTTTAATGGCTGAGTAATATTCCATTGTGTATGTGTACCACATCTTCTTGATCCACTCCTCTGTCGATGGACATTGAGGTTGTTTCCATGTCTTGGCTATTGCAAATAGTGCTGCAATGAACATTGGAGTACATGTGTCTTTTCGAGTCATAGTTTTCTCTGGATAGACACCCAGGAGTGGGATTACTAATGCTGTTCTTACCACAAGGGACATTCCTCCCCAGCTCTACTTCTCAAAGCCCCAGCCATAATGGTGACAGAAGTCAAACTAGTGGTTATCCTGAGGGTGGGAAGATGATGGGGAGAGGTTCAGGGGAGGGTTCTAAGGTGCTGATAATACTCTCTTTCTTTTCTTTTCGGCTGCAGTGTGTACCACCTTGATGTGGGATTTCAGTTCCTGGACCATAGACTGAACATGGGCCACAACAGTGCAAGCACCAAATCCTAATCCCTAGACCACCAGGGAACTCCCAACATCCCATTTCTTGCTCTGGAGGGTAGTCCTATGGGTGTGTGCAATGTGTAAAGATTTATTCATCAAATGGCAACTGTTAGATGTTCACCTGCTTTGGAAAACAGTTTAGCAGCTCCTCAAAAATTTGATGTGGAGTTACCGCTATGATCCAGCAATTCCACTCCTAGGTACATATCCCAAAAATTGAGACTATATGCCACACAAAAAAGTGTGCGTGAATATTTATAGCAACTTCTTCATGATAGCTAAAAAGTGGAAATAACCCAAGTGTCCATCAGCCAATGATGAATGATAAACTAAATGAGATCTGTCCATACTATGGAATATTACTCAACCATAA
Organism: Sus scrofa; assembly: GCF_054392235.1. Taxonomy (NCBI): domain Eukaryota; kingdom Metazoa; phylum Chordata; class Mammalia; order Artiodactyla; family Suidae; genus Sus; species Sus scrofa. Next base: position 147,861,644 of record NC_139383.1, on the reverse strand, counting down.
AAAGGAATTACATACTGATACAGGCTACGACATGACTGGACCTGGAAAATACCATGCTCGGTGAAAGAAGCCAGTCACAAAAGACTGCATATAGTATGCTTTTCTTCTTTTTTTTTAATATATATATTTTTTAATTACTCAAATGAATTTATCACATCTGTAGTTGTATAATGATCATAACAATCTGATTTCACAGGATTTCATACATACACACACACACACACACATAAATGGATTCTATGTATACTATGTAGATATATATCCCACATTTTCTTTATCCGCTCATCTGTTGACGGATACTTAGGTTGCTTCCATATCTTAATAATTGGAAATAATACATCTGTGAACATTGGGGTGCATGTATCTTTTCCAATTAATTTTTTTCCCCTAGTAGTGAAAAATAGTAGTTTTATTTTTAGTTTTATAGTAAAACTATATAGTCATATAGTAGTTTTATTTTTAGTCATATAGTAGTTTTATTTTTAGTTTTTTGAGAAACCGCCACTCTGTTTTCTTATAGTAGCTGCACCAATTTACATTCCCACCAACAGTGTGCTATGGTCTTATTTTCTCCATATCCTCACCAACATTTGTTATTTGTGTTCTTTTTGATGATAGCCATTCTAACAGATGTGAGGTGATAACTCATTTTGGTTTATAATTTGAATTTCTCTAATTATTCACAATATTGAGCATATTTTCATATGCCTTTTGTCTTTGTCCTCTTTGGAAAAATGTCTATTCAGGTCTTCTGCTCATTTTTAAAATCAGGATATTGGTTTTCTTGATGTTGATTTATATGAGCTCTTTATATATTTTGCATATTAACTCCTTATTATTCATATCATTTGCAAATGTTTTCTCCTATTCACTAGGAAAATAGGAGAACCATCATTTTGCTGATGGTTTCCTTTGCTATACAAAACTAAGTTTAATTAGGTCCCATTTAATTTAGGTTATTTTTGCCTTTATTTCCTTTGTTATGGGGAGAGATCCGAAAAAAATATTGCTATGATTTCTTGGTCAAAGAGTGCTCTTTCCTGTTTTTTATTATTTTATTTTTTTTTTTTTTTTTGTCTTTTTTAGGGCTGCACTCTTGGCATGTGGAGGTTCCCAGGCTAGGGTTCCAATCGGAGTTGTTGCTGCCGGCCTATGCCAGAGCCACAGTAACACCAGATCAAAGCCGCATCCGTGACCTACACTGCAGCTCATGGCAACGCCGGATTGTTAACCCACTGAGCAAGGCCAGGAATTGAACCTGCATCCTCATGGTTCCTAGTCAGATTCATTTCCACTGCGCCATGACAGGAATTCCCTTTCCTGTTTTTTAATAGGAGTTTTATGATTTCAAGCCTTACATTTAGATCTTTAATCCATTTTGAATTTATTTTTGTATATGGTATTAGAGAATATTATAATTTCATTCTTTTACATGCAGATATCCATTTTTTTCAGCACTACTTATTGAAGGGACTTTCTTTTCTCCATTGTATATTCTTGTATCCTTTGTCATAGAGTAATTGACCATAACTGCATGGGTTTATTTCTGATCCCTCTATTCTGTTCCATTTATCTCCATGTCTGTTTTTGTGCCAGTACCATACTGTTTTGATTACTGTAGTTTTGTAGCATCGTCTGAAGTCAGGGATCCAAGTGATTGTACCAGCTCTTTTCTTTTTTTGCAAAATTGTTTTGGCTATTCAGGGCCTGTTGTATTTCTAGACAAATTTTAAAATTGTTCTAGTTCTGTGAAAAGTGCCCTAAGGATTGTGCTAGGGATTACACTGAATCCATAGTTTTCTTAGGGTAGTATAGTCTTTTCAATGATATTAGTTCTTTCAATCCAAGAACACTATCTTTCCATCTGTTTGTGTCATCTTCAATTTCTTTCATCAGTATCTTAAAGTTTTCTGAGTACAGGTCTTTTATCCCATTAGGTAGTTTTATTCCTAGGTATTTTATTCTTTTTACTGTGATTGTAAGTGGGATTGTTTCCTTTATTTCTCTTTCAGATAGTTTTGTTGTTAGTGTATAGAAATGCAACAGATTTCTCTATGGTAATCTTGTATACTGCAACTTTACCAAATATGCTGCTGAGCACTAAAAGTTTTCTGGTGGTATCTGTAGGATTTACTATGTATAGTATCATGTCATCTGCAAACAGTGACAGCTTTACTTCCTCCTTTTCAATTTGGATTCCTTTTATTTCCTTTCCTTGTCATATTGCTGTGACTAGGACTTCCAATGCCATGTGGAATAAAAGTGGCAAGAGTGGGCATCCTTTTCTTGTCCTGATCTTAGAGGAAATACTTTCAGCTTTTCCCTATATTGAGTATACTAGCTCTGGGCTTGTCATATATGGACTTTATTATGTTCATATATCTTCCCTTTGTGCCCACTTTCTGGAGAATTTTCTTTTTTTAATCATAAATGGATGTTGAATTTTGTCAATTTTTTTTCTGTATCAGTTGAGATGATCATCTGGTTTTGATTCTTCACTTTTTAATATAGTGCATCACATTGATTTATGACTGAAAAATCTTTGCATCTCTGGGATATATCTCACTTCATCATGCTGTATGGTCCTTTTAATCTATTGTTGGATTCAGTTTGCTGATCTTTGGTTGAGGATTTTTGCATCTATATTCACTGTGATTATTTGCCTGTAATTTTCGTGTGTGTGTGTTCGTGTGAGAGAGAGAGATCTTCACCTGGTTTTGGTACCAGAGTGATGCTGGCCTCATAGAATTAGTTTGGAAACATTCCTTCCTCTGTAATTTTTTGGAATAGTTTGGGAAGAAGAGGTGTTAACTCTTGCCTAAATGTTTGTTAGAATTTTCCTGTGAAGCCTCTATCTGGTCTGGACTTTAGCTGTTGGGAGTTTTTAAATTACAGATTCAATTTCATTACTGGTAATTGGTCTGTTCATATTTTCTATTTCTTGCTATATCAGTCTTGGGAGAGTGTACATTTCCAGGAATTTGTCCATTTATTCTAGGCTGTCCACTTTATTGACATATATTTGCCTGTAGTAGTCTCTTATGCTCCTGTGTATTTCTGTGATGTCAGTTGAAACTTCTCCTTTTTTCACTTCCAATTTTATTGATTTGAGTCCTTTCTTTTTTCTTGATGAGTCTGGCTAATGGTTTATTAAGTTTGTTTTATCTTTTCAAAGAGTCAACTCTTAGTTTCATTGATCTTTTCTATTAGTTTTTTTAAAATTTTCTAATTCATTTATTTCTGGTCTGATCTTTATGATTTGTTTCCTTCTACTAACTTTGGTGGGTTTTTTTTTTTTGTCTTTTTGTCTTTTTGCCTTTTTTCTGGGGCCACTCCCATGGCATATGGAGGTTCTCAACCTAGGGATCTAATCAGAGCTGCAGCCGCTGCCTATGCTATGGCCACAGCAATGCAGGATCCAAGCCACGTCTGCGACCTACACCACAGCTCACTGCAAAGCTGGATCCTTAACCCACTGAGTGAGGCCAGGGATCGAACCTGCCACCTTATGGTTCCTAGCTGGATTCATTAACTGCTGAGCCATATATATATATTTAGCCATGCCTGCAGCATGCTTCTGGCCAGGAATTGAACCACACTACACCACAGCAGTGACAATACCAGATCCTCAACCCGCTGCACTACCAGGGAATGTTGTGATGTTCTATATTTATATCTATGAAGTCCATCTGGTCTAATGTGCCTTTTAAGACCATTGTTTTCTTACTGATTTTCTGTCTGGATGATATGTCCATTGATGTAAATGGGGTGTTAACCCCCCTTACTATTATTGTGTTACTGTCAGTTTCTCCCTTTATGTCTATTAATATTCGCTTTATGTATTTAGGTGCTTCTATGTTAGGTGCATGTATATTTACAATTGTTATATCATCTGGATTGATTCCTTGATTATTATGTAATGTCCTTCTTTGTTTCTTGTCACAGTTTTTAGTTTAAAGTCTGCTTTGAATTATGATTATTGCAACCCCAGCTTTCTTTTTATTTACATTTTCATGGAATATTTTTTTCCATTCCCTCATTTCAGTCTGTGTGTGTTTACCTCTGAAGTAAGTCTTTTGTAGGCAGCATATATACAGTTGTTTTTTGTTTTTTGTATCCATCCATCTACTCTGTGTCTTTTGATTATAGCCTTTAATTCATTTTCATTTAAAGTAATTATTGGAGTTCCCACCGTGGTGCAGCAGAAATGAATCTGACTAGGAACCATGAGGTTGCAGGTTCCATCCCTGGCCTTGCTCAGTGGGTCAAGGATCTGGTGTTGTCATGAGCTGTGGTATAGGTTGCAGACGCTATGCTGTGGCTATGGCATAGGCTGGTGGCTACAGCTCCAATTAGACCCCTAGCCTGGGAACCTCCATATGCTGTAAGTGCAGCCCTAAAAAGACAAAAAATAAAGTAATTATTGATATGTATGTTCTTATTGCCTTTTTGTTAATTGCCATGGGGTTGTTTTTGAGGACTTTTTTGTTCATTTCTTCTTTTGTTCCTTTGTGATTCGATGACTATCTTTAGTGTTATATTTGGATTTCTTTTTCTTTTTTATTTATTATTGAGTTTTGGCTTGTGGTTACTATAATCCATATATATAAATACAGACACACATACCTGCTTGTTTTAAGTTGCTGATCTCTTAATTTAAAAAGCATTTAATCTTTAATCTGCATTTTTAATCTTCCCTTAGTTTAGTGTTTTTTATATAATATATAACATAATTGTTTTGTTATGCTCTAACTGCTTATTGTGAGTGTAGGTGATTTTACTACATTTATTTTTCAACTTTCCTACTAGCTTTGTCTGTCAATTATTTCCTTTACTGTATATTTTTGCTTTTGCCAGTGAGCTTTTTTTTACCTTTTGTAATCTTCGTGTTTCTAGTTGTGGCCTTTTCTTTTTTTCTTGGAGAAATTCCTTTAACATTTCTTGTAAGGCTGGTTTGGGGTATTGAACTCACTTAGCTTCTGGTTTTCTGTAAAGCTTTTGATCTCTCCATCAAACCTGAATAAAACCCTTGCCAGGTAGAGTATTTTTTCGTTGTAGTTTTTTTCCCTTTCATCACTTTAAATATATTGTGCTACTCTCAAAATCAGCAATTTGAATACAGTGAGTTTCTAGTGTAGTTTTCCTCATAATTTCTCTTTGGGGTTCAGTAAGCTTCTTGGATCTCTAGGTTTATGTTCTTTCATCTAATTTGTGAAAAAAAAAATGAGCATTATTTCTTCAGATCTTATTTTCTGATTATTCCTGTTCACTTATACATGTTTAGGCCACTTCATATTTTCCCACAGAACTCTAATATTTTATTTGTTTTCATTGTCTTCCTCTTTTTTTCAGTGCTGAATAGTTTCTATTACCATTTCCTGTGCAGTTTTTAACTGGCTATTAACTTAGTGCATCTTTCATTATTTATTTTTCATCTCTGGGTTTTTAAAATATCTTCCATTTCTTTCATCACTGTATATATGTGTGTCTGTATATATATGTGTGTGTGTGTATATATATATATCTGAACATGTTTGTAATATATTTATACCTAACATCCTTATCTCATAATTCTGTCATTGTGGGTCTGATTCTATTTGTAGATTTTTTTTTCTGGTTATGTATTATTTTTCTGCATGCCAGGTAATTTTTGGTTGGGTGCTAGACATGGTGAATTTTATACTGTTGGGTATGAGATTGTCTTCACTTAAATATTTTTTATACTGTATAATTTTATACTGTATACTGTATAATTTTATACTGTTGGGTATGAGATTGTCTTCACTTAAATATTTTTGGGCTTTGTTTAGGACTGAGAATCAGTTTTTTCCTTTTGAGGGTTGCTTTTAAACTCTGTGAGGGCCAGGCCAGAGAATCCTTTAGTCTAGGGATAATTCAGTCCCACTACTATGGTGAAATACTTCTGAAGATTCTGGTTAATGCTGCATATGTTATGAGGTTTCACCACTCTGGCTGGTGGGAGCACAGATTATTCTGGCTCTGGGTGAAATCTGGGAATTGCTGCACCTGTTTTTCTCTACTGTTCTTTTTCTAGCCTTTGTGATTTCCTCACATGCATGAGTGGGTCAGTCCTCAGCCAGAGACTTGGGGGAAATCTCTGTCAAGTTACCCCTCTTTCCCCACAAATTCTAGATGGCTTGGCCTCTTTGAACTTTAAACTGTTTCTACTTAACTCAGCAAGATTGCTGTTGTCATCTGGAAGCTTAGGCAGGCAATGAGCTGTGGCACTCATCACTTTTACCTGGTTTATTTCTCTTTTCTCAGGATCTCTCTCCTGTATTGCCTGTTGTCCAGTGTTTCAAACATTTTGTTCAGTTCTTTAAGGTGAAAGAATATATCTTATCCCTGTTACTTCCCTATGGCCAAAAGCATTATTAGAGGAGGGGCAGCCAGAATGGTGGCACAGGGGGCAAGACTGGATCAGAGGTAGATCCAGTAGAGCAGGTCTGTCATTGGACACTTGATTTGTGGCTCTGGACCAGATCATGTGAAAGTAAGTCGGAAGGGCAGATTTTCTTGAAGGGGCTTCAAAATGAGTCCACTAAATTCCATGCACTGCAAGACGGCTGTACTGGAGGCCTATAGTTAATTTTGTTCAGGAAACATTATTGCATTCCCCTATGTGCCAAGCGCTAGACCCCCTGGGATTGAATCTATTGTCTCAGCTGGGTACTTAGAAAGGAAGGACAGCCCATGTACCAGTAGTCCAGGCTGTGGCACTGTTTTCCTCTTTCTTTACTGCTACCTTGAGATCATTGTTCCACCCTGTTCCCTAAATCTCTTGCTCCTTTGAAGCATGTGTCACCAGAACAAGGTATCTACTACCCTTATGTATTACATCATCTACAGATATTCTGGTCTTTCCCTCTCATCCACTGAAGACTTCAGCCCCTGTTCTTATTCTTGCTGTCCATGTAGATTCTCATCTTTTTCAGGTCACATCACATATAGAAAATAATAAAATGTGTACATCACTTTGAAGGAAACTGGAGGGAATTTGATGATTTTTCTATGAGCTCCCGATAGCCAGAGGGGGTCGTAGTTAGAGAGTTTGTACTTTCTGTGGGTTTTTTAAATGGGTGATCAAAAGGAGTGCTTTTTTGCTGATGGGAGAGATCTTGAAGAGTGGGAGAAATTGATGCTACCAGAGAGAGAGAGGATTGTTGCAGGAGTGAAGACATGGAGAAGGAGAGAGGTGGTGTGGCCCAGTATACAGCATGAAAGATACCTTTGCCTAATATAAGAGCAAAGGCTCCTTGAGGGAAGGTAGAGTTGGTACGTACAGGTACAGGCAGATGCCTGGATTTTATGGTGGGAAGACCAGGTCGGTCTCATTTGATTGTATCTATTTTATCAATGGAAAATTTGAAAGAAGGTGATCAGCTGAGAAGAAGAGGAAGTGGTCTTTGAGGTTGGAATAGAAAGGAGAAATTAGTAAAGAAAGAAAGCAAGGAAGTCAAGATACTAGAAAATTGGAGTTGCATTTCTGGGCAGTGCTGAGAACATTTTAAAATTAGTGATCATAGTGGAAACAAAAATAAAAAATCCAGAATTAGTCTCAAATGCATATAGAAACTTAGTAAATGACAAAAGGCATTTTTTTTTTTTTTGATTTTTAGGGCCATACCCGAGGCACACAGAGGATCCCAGGCTAAGGGTCCAATCAGTCTACACCACAGCCACAGCAATGTGGGATCCAAGCCGCGTCTGTGACCTACACCACAGCTCACAGCAATGCCGGATCCTTAACCCACTGAGTGAGGCCAGGGTTCAAACCCGCAACCTCATGGTTCCTAGTCGGATTTGTTTCTGCTGCACCACGACAGGAACTCTGACAAAAGGCATTTTTAATCCATGGGATAATAAGTGGCTTTGGGACAACTAGCTAGCCATTTTATAAAACTATATCTTTATAAAAATTAAGTACAAATGGGAACTCCTGTTTTGGCTCAGTGGGTTATGAATCTGAATAGTATCCATGAGGATGTGGGTTCCATCCCTGGACTCAGTCAGTGGGTTAAGGATCTGGTGTTGCTGCAAGCTGTGGCATAGGTCACAGATGTGGCTTGGTTCTGCTGTGGTATAGGCTGGCAGGTGCAGCTCTGTTTGGACCCTCAGCCCAGAAACTTCCATATGCTGTGGTATGGCCCTAAAAAGGAAAAGAAAAAATGGATTAGGGATCTAAATATAAAAGATGAAACCATTCTAGCACTAGAAGAAAACATGGGTGAGTTTCTCTCTGACCTGGGTGTATTCTAAATTTATATCAAAATCCATAGTGAATAAAAGAAAAATGCTGATAAATTTGACTACATAATAAAAATTTTGCATAGCAAAATTATCACAAAGTCAAAAAGTCAACTGACAAGCTGAGCAAACATATTCATAGCATATATAACAAAGGGCTCATATGCATAATATAAAAAGAACTTAAAAATTGAAAAATTTTTATCAGACTAGTAAAAAATAAAAAAAAAAATGACAATATTCTGTTGGCAAAGTTGTGGGAAAAACAGGGATTCTTTTTTTTTTTTTTTTTTTTTCTTTTTAGAGCTGCACACGCAGCATTTGGAAGTTCTCAGGCTAGGGGTCCAATCGGAGCTTTAGCTGCCAGCCTACACGACAGCAATGCAGGATCTGAGCCATATCTGCAACCTACACCATGGCTAATGGCAACACCAGTTCCCTGACCCACTGAGCAAGACCAGGGATCAAATCCACATCCTCATGGATACTAGTCAGATTCATTTCCGCTATACCACAACAGGAACTCTGGGAAACAGGCATTCTTAAACATTGCTGGAGGCAATGCAAATTGATATGTGTCCTCTGGAGACAGGTTTGGCAATATTGACAAACTATACGAGAACTTAACGCAGCAGTCCCACTTCTAGGACTCCACCTTAAGGATAAATATCTAACAATATGAAAATACTCGTGAATAAGGTATTTGCTGATGGAAATAAATTAAATGGCTATTCATGATTGTAAACTAAAGGACCTACATGCCATGTGGAGTACTGTGCAGCTGTAAAAACTTAAGATTTCTATGAACTTATCACTTTACGGAGTGATTTCCAATTATGCTGGTTTTTTCCCCCAGATTTTGATGCAATCAAATTCATAAAAAATTTCATTATAGTTTGTACATTGAAAGTTTCTCACTCTACATCAGAAAACTGTTGTACTATGTCTTCTATAATGCCATTGTTGTGTTTTAACCTTTAGTTATTTAATCCATTTGGAGAATATTTTTTGGGTCATGTTAGATAGGAATCCACTTTTATTCTTCTTTGTGAAGTAAACTAATTTTACCAACACTATTTACTAAGCTGTCCTCTCCCTAATTATCTTTGGAATTAACTATGTTGTACATTAAATTTCATATAGGTGTACCTATCAGCTGTCAAATATATTCCATTTGTCTATTAGGCTTTGGGTTTTTTTTTTTGGGGGGGGGAATGTTTCACTTTGTACCAGTACCACCTTCTTTTATATTTGTGGCTTGGTGATGTATCTTAATAGGGTAGGACATTCCTACTTCACCCTTTAAATATTTGTAAGTAATTGTGGATGATTTTTTTTAAAAAATGGAGATATAATTGTCATATATCATTGTGTAAGTTTAAGGTATACAATGTGTTGATTTGCTCCATTTATGTATTGTTGTATGATTATCACTGTAGGACTGGCAAACTCCTCCATCATGTCACATATTCATCATTTCTTCTTTTGCGGTGAGAACATTTAAGATCTAGCCTTTTAGCAACTTTGAGGTATAACACAATATTGTTAATATAATCAAAATGCTGTATATTAGATCTACAGAACTTACTCATCATCTAACTGTAAGTGTATGCTCCTTCACCAATATCTTCCTGTTCACCCACCCCCAGGCCCTGATAACCACCATTCTACTCTGCTTCTGCAAGTTTGGCTTTTTAAGACTCCACATATAATATATCAAGCAGTATTTGTCTTTCTCTGCCTCACTTGTCTAACTTGGCATAATGTGTTCAAGGTCTAACCACATTGTCTGAAATGACAGAATTTCTTTTTTGTCTCACAACTGAATAATATTACACACATATGCACACTCACCCCACATCTTTATCCATTTATCCATTGACAGACACTTAAGTTGTTTCTTTCTCTCTCTCTCTCTTTTTTTTTCTTTTTTGGCCATCCTGCAGCACATGGAGTTCCCTGGCCAGGGATCAGATATGAGCCACAGTTGCTGCTAAGCCCAGCCGGGACAATGCTTAATCTTCAACTCACTGTGCTGGGCCGGGAATCAAACCTGTATCTTAACATTCCCAAGACACTACCTATCCTGTTGTAGCACAGCAGGAACTCCATAGATCCCTTTTTGATACCTTGTTTTCATTTATTTTGTATATGTACCAGAAGTGGACTTACTGAATCATATGGCAGTTTAAAAAAAATTCGGGGGAAACTCCAGTTTTTCAAAGTAACCAAAGCAATTTATATTCTCACCAATTGTGCTTAGGGTTTCCCTTTTCTCCATACCCCTGTTAAACTTGTTACCTCACCTTTTTGATGACCACCATCCTAATAAGTGTGAGGTGATATTTCATTTGCTTTTGGTTTGCGTTTCCCTAATGATTAGTGTAGTGACGTTGAGTATCTTTTTGCGTTACCCGTTGGCTGTCTGTACATTTTCTTTGGAAAAATTGCCTATTCAAATCCACTGCCCATTTTTTAATCGTTTTTTTTTTTTTTTTTTTTTTTTTGCTATTGAGTTATATCAGTTCCTTAATGTATTTTTTTATTAACCCCTTATCAGATATATGGTTTACAAATATTTTCTCCCATTCTCTACTTTGTCTTTTCATTTTGTTGATTGTTTCTTTTGCTGTGCAGAAGCTTTTTAGTTTGATACAGTCCCAAATGTTGATTTTTGTTTTTCCTGCTTGTGCTTTTGGTGTTGTATCCAAAAAATTGTTATCAAGACCAAAGTCAAGGAGATTTTCTGTTGTGTTTTATTCTAGGAGCTTTAAGATTCCAGGTCTTATGTTTAGGTATTTAGTCAATTTTGAGTTAATTTTCGTGAGTGGTGTAAGACAGGGGACTGCTTTCATTCTTTCATATGTCAATATCCAGTTTTTCTCAGCACCATTTATTAGAAACAGACTATTGAGTTTTCTCAATACCATTTAAAGTATTTATTTAAGTACATTTAAAGGAAAGAGACCATCCTTTCCCCCAGAGTGTTCTTAACGCCCTCGTAAATATTTGTTGATCAAATATGCAAGGGTTTATTTATAGGCTCTTGATTCTGTTCCATTGAGTTGTATGTCTATTTTTATGCTAGTACCACACTGTTTTGATTACTATATCTTTGTAGTACAGTTTGAAATCAGGAAATATGATGCCTCTGGCTTTGTTCTTCTTAGGATTGCTTTGGCTATTCAGGATCCTTTGTGGCTCTATACACATTTTGGGATTGTTTTTTTCTATTTCTATGAAAATGCCTTTAGAATTTTGACATGGATTGCACTGAATTCACAGATGGCTTTGGGTAGTATAATCAATTTAACAATATTAATTCTTCCAATTCATGGACACTGATTATCTTTTTGTTTGTGTCATCTTCAGTTTCTTACATTATAGTCTTGTAGTTTTCCGAAATTTTACCTCCTTAGTTAGATTTATTCCTAAGTATTTTATTGTTTTAGATGCTGTTGTGAATGGGATTGTTTTCTTTTTTAGATGTCTTATTGTTAGTGTATAGAAACACAACTGTTTTCTGAATGTTTATTTCATATACCGTAACTCTACCAAATTTGTTGATTAGTTCTCGCAGTTATAGGGTTGTGTCTTTAGGATTGTCTATATATGAGATCATATCAACTGAAACCAAAGATAATTTTACTTCTATCTTTCCTATTTGGATGTATTTTATTTCTTTTTCTTGCCTAATTTCTCTGGCTGAGATTTCCAGTACTATGTTGAATTGGAGTGGTGAGAATGTGCACCTTAGATATTTTCCTGATCTTAAGGAAAAAACTTTCAGCCTTTCATTAGTTAAGCATAATGTTGGTTATGGGGATGTTATTTATGGTCTTTATTGTGTTGAATTATGTTCCTTCTATGCCCATTTTGTTGAGCATTTTTATCATGAAAGGATGTAGTATTTTGTCCAATGCTTTTTCGGCATTTACCTTTTATTCTATTAATGTGGTGTAGCAAATTGATTGATTTGCATATGTTGACCACCTTGTGACCCAGGGATAAATCTCACTTGATCATGGTAGATGATTCTTTTAATGTGTTGTTGATATCAGATTGCAAGTATTTCATTGAAATTTTTTCGTCTATATTCATCAGAGATACTGGCTTGTAGGTTTCTTTTCTTGAATAATCCTTTTTAGATTTGGTATCAGAGTAGTGGTGGCCCTATGGATGAATTTGGGTATGGTCCCTCCTCTTCTTTTTTTGGGGGGGGAGTTTTGATAAGGATTGTCATTATTTTTTAAATGTTAGATTGAATTCACCAGTGAAACCATCTGGTCCTAGGGTTTTCTGTGTTGGAGATTTTTGAGGTATTTAAAAAAATTTTTAATGAAATATGATTGATTTATAGTAGATTTATTCTTTATTTTACATTCTCTTTCATTATAGTTTATTACAAGATAATGAATATAGTTCCTTTTGCTATACAGTAGATCCTCATGGTTTATCTTCTTATATATAGTTGTGTACACATTTTAATCCCAACCTTGTAATTTATCCCTTCCCCATGCCGTTTGGTAAACATAAGTTTGTATTTATGTCTATGAGTCTATTTCTGTTTTGTAAATGAGTTCATTTGTATCCTTTTTTAAAATTCCACATATAAGCAGTTCATATGATATTTGTCTTTTGCTTACTTCACTTTGTATAATAATATCTAGGCCCATCCATGTTGCTGCAAATGCCATTATTTCATTCATTTTTATGGCTGAGTAATATTCCATTGTATATATATACCACATCTTCTTTATCCATTTCTTTTCAATGGATATTTAGATTGCTTCCATGTCTTGGCTGTTGTAAATAGTGCTGCTATGAACTTTGAGGTACATGGATCTTTTTGAATTATGTTTTTCTGCAGATTTATGAACAGGAGTGGGATTACAGGATCATATGATAGTTCTATTTTTGTTTTTTTAAGGAACCTCTATATTGTTCTCCATAGTGGCTATACCAATATGTAGTCCTACCAACAGTGGAGGTTTTCTTTTTTTCCACACCCTCTCCAGCATTTATTATCTATAGACTTTTTAATAGTGGCCATTCTGACTGGTATGAGATGATACTTCACAGCAGCTTTGATTTGCATTTCTCTAATAATTAGAGATGTTGAGCATCTTTTCATGTGCCTTTTGACTATCTATATGTCTTTTTAGATCTCTTCCCATTTTTTAATGGATTGTTTGTCTTTTTGATATTGAGCTGTATAAGCTGTTGTATATTTTGGAATTAATCCCTTGTCAGTCACATCATTTTCAAATATTTTATCCTGTTCTATAGGATGTCTTTTTGTTTTGTTTATGTTTTCCTTTCCTGTGCAAAAGGTCTTAGGTTTAATTAGGTCCTCTTTGGTTAGTTTTGTTTTTATCTCTATTATTCTAAGAGACAGATCCAAAAAGATATTGCTGAGATTTATGTCAAAGGGTGTTCTACCTATGTTTTCTTCTAGGAGTTTTATGGTATCCAGTATTATGTTTAGATCTTTCATCACTTTTAGTTTATTTTTGTGTATGATGATAGAGAATGTTCTAATTTCATTCCTGTACATGTAGTTGTCCAGTTTTCCCAGCACTATTTATTAAAGAGACTGTCTTTTCTCCACTGCATATTCCTGCCTCCTTTGTTGTAGATTAATTGACCATAAGTGTGTGGGTTTATTTCTGAGCTTTCTATCCTGTTCCATTTATCCATATTTCTATTTTGTGCCCGTACCACACTGTTTTGATTACCATAGCTTTGTAGTATAGTCCAAAGACAGGTAGCCTGTTTCCTCCAGCTCTGTTCTTTCTTTCTTTTTTTTTTTTTTTTTGGTCTTTGTGCTATTTCTTGTGTTCTTTCTTGATGATTTGTGTATTTGGGGTATTTTTTATTTCCATACAAGCTTTAAAATTATTTGCTCTATTTCTACGAAAAATGCCATTGGTATTTTTATTGCATTGAATCTATAGATTGCCTTGGGTAGGTAGTATATCATTTTGACAGTATGGATTCTTCCAATTCAAGAACACAGTTTATCTTCCATTTATTTATGTCATTTTCAATATCTTTCTTCAGCATCTTACAGTTTTTGGAGTTCAGATCTTTTGTTTCCTTAGATTTATTCCTAGGTATTTTATTCCTTTTGATGCAATGGTAAACGGTATTGTTGACTTAATTTCTCTGACTTTTCATTGTAAGTGTATATAAATACAAGAGATTTCTGTGTATTAATATTGTATCCTGAAATTTTACTGGATTCATTGATGAGATCTAGTAGTTTTCCAGTAGTGTCTTTAAGATTCTCTATGTATAATATCATGTCATGTGTAAACAGTGACTTTTACTTCTCTTCCAGTTTGGATTCCTTTTATTTTTTTTCCAGTCTGATTGCTGTAGCTAAGACTTCCAATGCTATGTTGAAAGTGACAAGAGTGGACATTTTTGTCTTGTTCCTGATCTTAGAGGGAATTCTTTCAGCTTTTCATCATTGAGTATGATGTTAGCACTTGGTTTGTCATATATGGCCTTTATTATGTTCAGGTATGTTCCTTCTATGCCCACTTTCTGGAGAGTTTTTATCATAAATAAGTGTTGAATTTTGTCATGTTGCTTTTTCTGCATCTATTGAGATGATTTTATGTTTTTCATTTTTCAGTTTGTTGATGTGGTGTATCACACTGATTGATTTGCAGATATTGAAGAATCCTTGCATCCCTGGGATAAGTCCCACTTGATCATGGTGTATGACCCTTCTAATATAGTATTGGATTCATTTTGCTAGTGTTTTTGTTGAGGATTTTTGCATCTACATACATTAGTGATAGTGACCTGTAATTTTCTTCCTTTTTTTTTTGTGCTATCTTTGATTGGTTTTTGTATCAGAGTAATAGTGACCTCATAGAATGAGTTCAGAAGTGTTCCTTTCTCGGCACTTTGTTGGAATAGTTTCAGAAGGATAGATGCTAACTCTTCTGTAAGTTCTTGTTTGAAACCATCTTGTCCTGGGGTTTTGCTCGTTCAGAGTTCTTTAATAACAGATTCAATTTCAGTACTTATAATTTGTCTGTTCATGTATTCTCTTTCTTCCAGGTTCAGTCTTGGGAGAGTGTGCTTTTCTAAGAATGTGTCCATTTCTTTCAGGTTGTCCACTTTTTTGCATATAATTGCTTGCAGTAGTCTCTTATGATCCTTTGTATTTCTATGGTGTGGTTGTAACTTCTCCTTTTTCACTTCTAATTTTATTTATTTATTTATTTTTGCTTTTTAGGACTGCACCTGTGTCATATGTAAGTTCCCAGGATAGGGGTCAAATTGGAGCTGCAGCTGCCAGCCTATGCCACTGCCACAGCAACACTAGATCTGAGCCACATCCATGACCTACACCACAATGCATGGCAATGCCAGATCCTTAACCCTCTGAGTGGGGCCAGGGATCAAACCCACATCCTGTGGATACTAGTCAGATTCGTTACCAATGAGCCACAATGAGAACTCCCATTTCTAATTTTATTGATTTAGACCCTCTCTCTTTTTTCTTGATGAGTACTGCTAATAGTTTATCAATTTTATTTATCTTTTCAAAGAACCAGCTTTTAATTTACTTGATCTTTTCAGTTGTTTCCTTCTTCTCTATTTCATTTATTTCTGGTCTGATCTTTATGCTTTCTTTCCTTCTATCAACTTTGGGTTTTGTTCGTTCTTCTTTCTCTAGTTCCTTCCGCTGTAATATTAGGTTGTTTATTGGGTATTTTTCTGGTTTCCTGGGGTAAGCGTGTATCACTATAAATTAAATGTCCCTCTTAGAACTGCTTTTGTGGAGTTCTTGTTGTGGCTCAAATTCATTCCTGTGTGGTTAACAAATTTGACTAGCATCCATGAGGACTCAGGTTCCATCCCTGGCCTCGCTCAGTGGGTTAAGGATCTGTCATTGCCATGAGCTGTGGTGTAGGTTGCCCATTGCTGTGGCTCTGGCTTAGGCCAGCAGCTATAGCTCTGATTGGACGCCTAGGCTGGGAACCTCCATATGCCTTGGGTGCAGCCCTAAAAAAAAAAAAAAATATTGCTTTTGCTACATCCCATATATTTTGGATCTTGTGTTTCCATTTTCATTTGTCTTCAGATATTTATTCCCTTTGATTTCTTCAGTGATCCATTATTAGTTCAGTAACATATTGTTTAGACTTCATGTGGCTTTTTTTCTGTTTTTTTTTTTTGTCTTGTTTATTGGATTTTATTTTATTTTTAGTTTTTGATTCTTGTCATTGACTTTTAATCTCATAGTGTTATGGTCAGAAAAGATGCTTGATATAATTTCAGTTTTCTTAAATTTATTGAGGCATGCTTTGTGGCCTAGCAAGTGATCTATCCTGGAGAGAATGTTCTGTGTGCACTTGAAAAGAATGTATATTCTGCTGCTTTCAGGAATGTACTATGAACATATCAACTAAGTCCATCTGTTCTAAAGGATCATTTAAGGTCTGTGTTTCCTTGATTTTTTTTTTTGTCTGAATGATTCATGCATTGATAAGAGTGGGGTGTTAAAGCCCCCCAGAATTTCTCCTTTTATGGCTGTTAGCAGTTGCCTTATGTTTTGAGTTGCTCCTATGTTGAGTGCATATATATTTAAAATTGTTATATCTTCTTTTTGGATTGATCCCTTGATCATTATGTAATATCCTTCTTTGTCTCTTGTAACAGTCTTTATTTTAAAGTCTATTTAGTCTTATAAAAGTATTGATGTTCCAGCTTTCTTTTGATTTCCATTTACATGGAAGACTTTTTTCAGTCCCCTTTCAGTTTGTATGTGTCCCTAGAACTGAAGTGGGTCTCTTATAGACAGTATATATACGGACCTATTTTTGTATCCATTCAGCCAGTTTCTGTCTTTTGGTTGGAACATTTAATGTATTTACATTTAAGGTATTTTTTTTTTTATTTTCCCACTGTACAGCAAGGGAGTCAGGTTATCCTTACATGTATACATTGCAATTACAGTTTTCCCCCCACCCTTTCTTCTGTTGCAACATTAGTATCTAGACATAGTTCTCAATGCTATTCAGCAGGATCTCCTTGTAAATCTATTCTAAGTTGTGTCTGATAAGCCCAAGCTCCCGATCCCTCCCACTCCCTCCCCCTCCCATCAGGCAGCCACAAGTCTCTTCTCCAAGTCCATGATTTTCTTTTCTGAGGAGATGTTCATTTGTGCTGGATATTAGATTCCAGTTATAAGTGATATCATATGGTATTTGTCTTTGTCTTTCTGGCTCATTTCACTCAGTATGAGATTCTCTAGTTCCATCCATGTTGCTGCAAATGGCATGATGTCATCCTTTTTTATGGCTGAGTAGTATTCCATTGTGTATATATACCACCTCTTCCGAATCCAATCATCTGTCGATGGACATTTGGATTGTTTCCATGTCCTGGCTATTGTGAATAGTGCTGCAATGAACATGCGGGTGCAAGTGTCTCTTTTAAGTAGAGCTTTGTCCGGATAGATGCCCAAGAGTGGGATTGTGGGGTCATATGGAAGTTCTATGTATAGATTTCTAAGGTATCTCCAAACTGTTCTCCATAGTGGCTGTGCCAGTTTACATTCCCACCAACAGTGCAGGAGGGTTCCCTTTTCTCCACAGCCCCTCCAGCACTTGATATTTGTGGATTTATTAATGATGGCCATTCTGACTGGTGTGAGGTGGTATCTCATGGTAGTTTTGATTTGCATTTCTCTTATACTCAGCGATGTTGAGCATTTTTTCATGTGTTTGTTGGCCATCTGTATATCTTCTTTGGAGAAATGTCTATTCAGGTCTTTTGCCCATTTTTCCATTGATTGATTGGTTTTTTTGCTGTTGAATTGTATAAGTTGCTTATATATTCTAGAGATTAAGCCCTTGTCAGTTGCATCATTTGAAACTATTTTCTCCCATTCTGTAAGTTGTCTTTTTGTTTTCTTTTGGGTTTCCTTTGCTGTGCAAAAGCTTTTCAGTTTGATGAGGTCCCATGGGTTTATTTTTGCTCTAATTTCTATTGCTTTGGGAGACTGACCTGAGAAAATATTCATGATGTTGATGTCAGAGAGTGTTTTGCCTATGTTCTCTTCTAGGAGTTTGATGGTGTCTTGTCTCATATTTGAGTCTTTCAGCCATTTTGAGTTTATTTTTGTGCATGGTGTGAGGGTGTGTTCTAGTTTCATTGCTTTGCATGCAGCTGTCCAGGTTTCCCAGCAATGCTTGCTGAATAGACTTTCCTTTTCCCATTTTATGTTCTTCCCTCCCTTGTCAAAGATTAATTGACCATAGCTGTCAGGGTTTATTTCCGGATTCTCTATTCTGTTCCATTGGTCTGTCTGTCTGTTTTGATACCAGGTTTTTTGTATTTCTGCTGTATCCGTTGTGATTTCTCCTTTTTCATTTATAATTTTGGTTATTTGGGTTCTTTCTCTCCTCTTTTTAGTAAGTCTGGCCAGGGGTTTGTCAATTCTGTTCACCTTTTCAAAGAACCAGCTCTTGGTTTTATTAATTTTCTCTATTGTTTTTTGAGTCTCTATTTTATTGATTTCTTCTTTGATCTTTATAATTTCCTTCCTCTGCTGACTTTAGGACTTTTTTGTTCTTCTTTTTCAAATTCGTTTAGGTGGAGGGTTAAGTTGTCCATTTGGGATCTTTCTTCTTTTTTAAGAAAGGCCTGTATTGCTATAAATTTCCCTCTGAGCACTGCTTTCGCAGCATCCCATAGATTTTGAGAGGTTGTGCCTTCATTATCATTTGTTTCAAGGTAGTTTTTAATTTCCTTCTTGATTTCCTCATTGACCCATTGGTTTTTTAGTAGCATGTTGTTGAGTCTCCATGTAGTAGGTTTTTTCTCTTTCCTTTTCCCATGGTCGGTTTCTAATTTCATGGCATTGTGGTCAGAGAAGATACTTGAGATAATTTCTATGCTCCTAAATTTATTGAGATTCGCTTTGTGTCCCAATATGTGGTCGATTCTTGAGGATGTTCCATGAGCATTTGAGAAGAATGTGTATTCTGCTTTTTTTGGATGTTGTGTCCTGAAGATATCAATTAAGTCTAACTTTTCTATTGTTTCCTTTAGGATCTCTGTTGCTTTATTGGTTTTCTGTCTAGAGGATCTGTCCATTGATGTGAGGGGGGTATTAAGGTCTCCTACTATGATTGTATTCTCATCAATATCTCCCTTTATGTCTGTTAATATTTGTTGTATGTATCTGGGTGCTCCTATATTTGGGGCGTATATGTTGATGATAGTAACATCCTCTCCTTGGATGGATCCCTTAATCATTAAGTAGTGTCCTTCTTTGTCTTTCTTTATGTCTTTTTTTTTTAAAGTCTATTTTGTCTGATATGAGCATTTCGACTCCTGCTTTTCTGTCATGTCTATTGGCATGAAATATTTTTCCCCACCCTTTCACTTTCAATCTATATGTATCTTTTGTCCTAAGGTGAGTTTCTTGTAGGCAGCATATTGAAGGTTTTTGCCTTTTTATCCACTCAGCCACTCTGTGTCTTTTGATTGGGGCATTCAGTCCATTGACATTTAAGGTGATAATTGATAGATGATTATTTATTGCCATTTGAACCTCGTGTTCCAGTTGATTCTATGGTTCTCCATTCTTCCTTTCTTTTTTCTTTTTTCTTTTTTCTTTTTTTTGGTTGGATGGTCTCCTGTTATTATCTGCTTGAGTGTATTTTTTTTTCATTTTTTGCAAATGCAATATTTGGTTTTGGCTTGTGGTTGCCCTGTTTTTTAAGTATGCTAACCCCTTCCCATAATTGTGTGTTTTAGCCTGATGGTCCTGTAAGTTCAAACACTTCATTACTATATTAAAATTAAGAAGAGAGACATACATACAAACAAAAAGGGTTATTTACCTCCTGACATCCCTTGCCCACATTTTATGGTTTTGATGACTCTTTTTTATTTTTTTCTTTTTAATTTTATTTTGTTTGAAGCATGTTCATATCTGTATGCTGGCTTATTTGAGTGACTGCTCTCTGATTGCAGTTTCCTCAGTCCTAGTTCTTCCTCTTCTTCTTCTTCTTTTTTTTTTCTTTTCTTTTTTCTTCCCTTTCCTTCCTTTCTTTTTGGTTTAGAGAAGCCCTTTCAATATTTCCTTTAACCTGGGTTTTGTGTTGCTGTATTCTTTAAGTTTTTGTTTGTTGGGAAAAATTTTTATTTCCCCTTCTATTTTAAATGATATTCTTGCTGGATAGAGTATTCTAGGTTGCATATTTTTTCCTTTGAGCACTTTAAATATCTCTTGCCATTCCCTCCTGGCCTGTAGTGTTTCTGTAGAGAAATCAGCTGATATTCTTATGGGGGTTCCCTTGTAGGTAACATTCTGTTTTTCTCTTGCTGCCTTTAGGATCCTCTCTTTATCACTAACTTTTGCCATTTTTATTATGATGTGTCTTGGTGTGGGTCTGTTTGGGTTCAGTTTGTTTGGGGCCCTCTGTGCTTCTTGTATCTTGAATCCAGTATCCTTTAGATTTGGGAAGTTTCCAGCAATAATTTCTTCAAATATATTTTCCATTCCCTTATCTTTTTCTAC
Source organism: Sus scrofa (assembly GCF_054392235.1). Lineage (NCBI taxonomy): Eukaryota > Metazoa > Chordata > Mammalia > Artiodactyla > Suidae > Sus > Sus scrofa. The sequence continues at coordinate 147,840,817 of NC_139383.1, read as the reverse complement.
TCCTTCTGGAATTCCTATTATGCGTAGATTGGCCCGCTTTATATTATCCCATAGGTCTCTTATATTGCTTTCCAGTTTTTTGATTCGGTTTTCTGTCTGTTGACCGGATTGAGTGATTTCCATTATTCTATCTTCCATATCACTGATTCGTTCTTATGCATTATTCATTCTGGTTTTTACTGCCCCTAGTTCAGTTTGCATCTCTGCAAATGAATGTTCTAGTTTTTCTTGGCTCCTCCTTATCTTTTCTAGTTCCTTTCTGAGGGTATCTGCATTACTGTTCATATCTTCTCTTAATTCCTTCAGTATTTTCACTATTTCTCTTTTGAACTCCAGGTCTGTCAGACTGCAGAGATCTGTTTCATTGTTGACTGTTTTAGGTGAGTTCTCCTGTTGGTTTGACTGGGAGTGGTTTCTCAGCTTCTTCATCTTGCTTGTTGTTTTCTTTCTCCTGAGGGAGTTGTACTCTCCGTTATCGGGCAGTGTTTGCCTTGTCACTGCCGTGGACTATTTCCTGAGGGCTGGCATTGTTGGTCAATCTTTTTTGAGGCAGTGTGGCTTTTCTGGTGTGTTGATGGGGCTAACAGTGTTTCTTTGAAGCAAAGGAGGACTTCCTGAGGGCAGACAGGACTGGGAGGTCCACACCACGATGGTAGCAGATTTCACTTGGTCATGCAGAGCTTGCTCTGGTGTTTTTAGGCTGTGGGGTTCTTGCAGGGGGTTGGCGGTGTTGGGCAGCTGTTCCTCAGGAGTGCAGCACCCCCTGGGGGCTGGAGCAGCTATCTGGGTCACTGAGAACCTAAGAGGCTCTTCCCTAGGGCAGCCCAACTCAGAAGGACGGCCTGAGAATGTAGGCGGATCTTTTCACAGTCTGGCCAAACTTGTTGCAGCTTTTCTGGGCTGCAGGGGCTCCTCCAGGGGGCTAGTGGTGCTGAGCAGCTATTCCGCGGGAGTGGGGCACCCCCTGGGGGCTTGGGCGGGTAGCAGGGCTGTTGGAAACCCAAGAGCCTCCTCCCCATGGCAGCCTGAGTCAGAAAAACCGTCCGAGAATTAGGCAGATCTATTCACGGCCTGGTTAGGCTTGTTCTAGCTTTTCTGGGCTGCAGGCCTTTTCTCGGGGGCTGGTGGTGTTTGGTGCTGCTCTGCGGAAGTGTAGCCCCTCCAAAGGGCAAGCAGGCCTATGTAGGGACAGCCCCTGCAGTGGTAGGCTTCAGGCAATTGTTGAGGCCAGCCCTCCTGGATGGCAGGCAGCTCCAGGGTCAGTGAGAGCGTAGGGGGTGGTGGGGGTGGTGGGGGTGGGGGGAGGGGATGCACTGGGAAGCACAGCTTTCAGCTAGCTAGCGGGCCTGTAAGCTTGCTGTGGTGTGGGGGGTATTCTCTGGGGACCCACCCCTTTTTCTCTCCCCTCCCCAGCACGGGCACAGACCAGGCTCTTCTCCCAGGTTCCCTCTGATGTGGCTTTCCACTTCCCCGCCCCTAGAGTATTGCTCCCTTCCTCTGTGACAGCTTTGTTTTCTAGTCTCCCAGGCAGTCTCTGCCCCGTCAAATGGTTTCTAGACCTCCCAAGCTGTTTCCGCTCTGCCCCGTCCCCCCAGCCCGGGGACTAACCTCTGGAGCTGAGGTCTCAGTGCCCAGCCCCCACCCAGGCGTCCCCTGGCCCCCTCTCGGGGACTAACCTCTGGAGCTGAGGTCTCGGTGCCCAACCCCCACCCAGGCGTCCCCCAGCCCTTTCCCGGGGACTAACCTCTGGAGCCGAGGGTTCGGTGCCCAGCCCCCACCCAGGCGTCTCAGTTTTTGGTGACTGTGCCCGTAGTTCAGATGGTCCATTGGGTTATTGATCGGTTTTTCCATACTCCAACTTACTGCTACACTCTTCTCTGCATCTGGAGATTCCTCCGGTTCATTTGATCTTTCCCCCGGTAGGTGACTTTCCAGGGTGCGGGATCCCTTTCTCCTCTGCAGTTCCCTTTCGGGAGCACCCGGCCCGCTCGGATTCACCTTCTCTCACTCTCCTCTTTTCTCCCGTTCTGCCCAATAATGTCACGAACTTCTTGCCGTTATTGAAGTTTAGGTTCCTCTGCCAGCGAATGGTTGCTGTTCTGTGCGAGTCATTTATTCTGTAGATGTGCTTTTTTTGTTGTGTTTGTGGGAGAGGGCGAGCGTGTCTCCCTACTCCTCCGCCATCTTGTCCTCTCTCTCGGTAATTTTTGATATATATATTCTTGTTGTCATTTTGTTAATTGCTCTGGATTTGTTTTTCTCCTTTCTCTTTTGTTCTCTTATGATTTGATGACTTTCTTTAGTGTTGTGTGTATTCCTTTTCCTTACTTGTGTGTATATCTATTAGAGATTTTTGGTTTGAGGTTTTAATATAGTAATTTATATATGTTCAGGATTGCTTTAAGTTGCTGATCTCTTTATTGCAAATGCATTTCCAATATACTGCATTTGTATTCTCCTCCTTTCATGATTATTAATTTAGGTATCATACTCATATGTGGATGGTTTCCTACCTTTTCTGTATGTCTTCCTTTACCAGTGAGCTTTCCTGTTCATAATTTTGTTCTTTCTGGCTTGCAGAATTTCTTCTGGAAAATCAGCTGATAACGTTATGGGGAATCCCTTCTATGTTATTTGTTGTGTTTCCTCATTGCTTTTAATATTTTCCTTTTAATTTTGTCAATTTGATTACTCTGGTTCTGGATGTGTTCCTCCTTGGGTTGATTCTGTATGGTACACTCTGCTTGTCCTGGACTTGGTTGACTGTTTCCTTTCCCATGTTAGGGAACTTGTCAGTTATAATTTCTTTAAATATCTCCTCAGACATTTTCTTTCTTCTCCTTCCAGGGCTCCTATAATATGAATGTTACTGCATTTGACATTGTCCTCGAGGTTTCTTAAACTGTTTTCATTTATTTTCATTCTTTTTACTTTGTTCTGAGGCAGTGATTTTCACCACTCTGTCTTTCAGCTCACTTGTCAGTTCTTCTGTCCCATTTATTTTACTATTGATTCCTTCTAGTCTACTTTTCACTTTGGTTATTGTATCCTGAAGCTCTGCTTTGTTATTCTTTATTTTTTCTAATTCTTTGCAAAAAAACTTGTAACTTCTTCCTCTGTGCCTCCATTCCTTTCCTGTATTCTTGAATCATCTTTATGGTCATTACTGGGAACTCATATTGCCTATATCCACTTCACTTAGTTGTTCTTCTGGTGTTTTGTCTTGTTCCTTTGTCTGGAACATATTCCTCTGCCATCTCATTTTGTTTATATTTGTATTTTTATGAATGTTAAGTAGCTTAATTACATTTCTTAACTTTGGAGAAGTGGCCTTCTGCAGGGGATGTCCTATGTGTCCCAGCAGTACATTCCCCTTTCATCATCCAAGGTCCAGGAACTAGCTGATCCCAGGGTAGATTCTGACCTGTGTTTGAAGACTCAGTTCTGCAGGCTAAAGTATCATAATTGCCTTTCTTCTGGTGCGTGAGGCTGGTCTAGAGGTTTGTGCAGGCTTCCTGGTGGAGCTATCTTGGCCTTTTGGTGGCAGAGCCATGTCAAGGTGTGTGTTGAGAGGTAGCTGTGGGATCAGAAACTATTAAGGCAGCCTGTCTATTGAATTGGTGGAACTGTGTACCTGCCCTGTTGGTTGTTTGGCCGGAGGCATCCCAGCCCTGGAGCCTACAGGCTGTTGACTGGGGCCAGGTCTTGGTGCTAATGTCTTAAGCAAGACATCAGCCTTCAGATGAGTATTCCTGGATATGTTTACCACCAGCATTTATGTCCCCACAGTGAGCCAGAACTTCCCCCCATTCACCCCAGCTCCCCAAAGATGCTCCAAGACCAGCTCATAGGTCTGGCTCAGGCACCTATAGAATCACTGCTTTTGTGCTGGCACTTTTTATGCACAGGACCTTATGTGACATCTCCAAGAATGGAATCTGTTTTCTGCAGTCGTGTGGAGTTCCTGTGATCAAGCCATGCTGACCCTCAAAGCCAAATGCTCTGGGGGCTCATCCTCATGGTGCCAGACTCCTAGACTGGTGTGTGACCAAGATCTCTCACTCTTATGGGAGAACTTCTGTGATAAAATTATTCTCTAGTTTGTGGGTTGCTTGGCTCAGGGGGTAGGATATTTGATATTATTGCAGGTGTGTCCCTCCTACCATCTTGTGATTTCTTCTTTGTTTTTGGATTTAGATTTTCTATTTTGGTAGGTTCTAGTCTTTTTAAATTGATGGTTGTTCAGCATTTAGTTATGATTTTTTTGCTCTTATGGGAGGAGGTGAGCTCAGCATCTTCTACTCCACCATCTTGTCACTCTCTATATAATATGTGCTGGAGTTTTTTACTAATTCAATCACCTTACTAATATCGGTTTACTAAGATTTTCTATATCTTTATTTTTGGTAGGTTGTATGTTTCTAGGATTTTACTATTTCTTCTAGGTTATCCAGTTTGTTGGCATATACTCATAGTAGTTGCTCATGATCCTTTGTATTTTTGTGCTGTCAGTTATATCTTCTAATTCATTTCTGCTTTTATTTGACTAATTTCTTTTTTTTTCCAATCCAGTGTAGTTAAAGGTTTGTGTAAAAAAATCATATATTGATTACATTGATCTTTTCTCTTATTTTTCTGGTCTCTATTTCTGGTCTTCTGTTTCTGCTCTGAACTTTTTATTTCCTTTTTTTTTTTTTAACTGAATTTAGGCTTTGTTCATTCTTTTTCTAGTCCCTTGAGGTGTAAAGCAAGGCTGTTTACATTAGCTCTTTTTTGTTTCTCAGTGTAGGCAGGCATTTATCACTGTAATCCTCCCTCTTAGAACTGCTTTTACAGCATCCCCTAGAGTTTGTTTGTTTGTTTTAGGGCTGCACCTGTGGCATATGGAAGTTCCCAGGTTAAGGTTCAAATTGGAGCTGCAGTTGCCAGCCTATGTCACAGCTGCAACAATGCCAGATCCAAGCCATGTCTGTGACCTACACTACAGTTCATGGCAATGCTGGATCCTTAACCCACTGAGTGAGCCCAGGGATTGAACCCACATACTCATGGATACTAGTTGGGTTCATAACCCACTGACCCACACCAGGAATTCCCCAGCATGCCATAGATTTTGATATGTTGTGTTTCCATGTTCATTTGTTTCAAGATATTTGTTAATTTCCCTTTCTGTTTCTTCTTTGACCCATTGGTTGTTCAGGAGCATGTTTTTCAATTTCCATGTATTTGGGACTTTTCCAGCTTTCCTCCTGTTATTGATTTCTGGTTTTGCACCATTGTGTTCAGAAAAGATACATGGGGAGTTCCCATCATGGCTCAGTGATTAACGAATCTGACTAGGAACCATGAGGTTGTGGGTTCGATCCCTGGCCTTGCTCAGTGGGTTAAGGATCTCGCGTTGCCATGAGCTGTGGTGTAGGTTGCAGACGCAGCTCAGATCCTGCATTGTGGTGGCTCTGGTGTAGGCCAGTGGCTACAGCTCCAATTCAACCCCTAGCCTGGGAACCTCCATATGCGGGAGAGGCCCAAGAAATTGCAAAAAGACAAAAAGAAAAAAAAAAAGACAAAAAAAAAGATACATGGTATGAATCCATTCTTCTTAAATATGCTAAGACTTTTTGTAACCCATCATGTGATCTATCCTGAATAATGTTGCATATGCACTTGAGAAGAATGTGTATTCTGTAATGTTTGTGTGTATCTGTTAGGTCCATTTGATCTAAGATATAATTCAAGTCCAGTGTTTTCTTTTTGAGTTTCTGTCTGGATGATCTATGTATTGTTAAATATGGACTATTAAAACCTCCTTTTATTGAATTGTTGTCTATTTTTCCTTTCAGTCTATTATTTAATACATTTTGATGCTATATTGGTTGCATACATATTTATGATTGTTATATATTCTTGATTAATTGACCCCTTTATTATTATATAAGGATGATGATTGTTTCTTGTTACCATTTTGGCTTAAGGTCAATTTTATCTGATATAGTATAGCTATCCATGCTCTTTTGACTTGCACTTGCATGAAATATCTTTAGCCATCCCTACACTTTGAACCTATCCATATCCTTAGAACTGAGGTGATTCTCTTCTAGCCTAGAGTTGGGTGTTTTTTTTTTTTTTCTTCAATCCATCCATCCAGTCTGTGCCTTTTGATTGGAGAATTGATTCCATTAAAATTTTGAGAACTTATTGATATGTAAGGTTTTACTAATGGTATTTTACTATTTTTCTGGCTGTTATTATGGTCCTACTTTCTTCCTTTCTTATTGCCTTCCTTTGTAAATTGATGATATTCCATAGTGTTATGTTTTTATTCCCTTAATCTTTTATATATATGTTGTAGAGTTTTGCTTTTGAGTTCCCATAAGGTTTACAATAAAACATCTTATAACTGTATTATCTTATGTTGATTATAATTTAGTTTAATTGCATATAAAAATCCTATCCACTTATACTCCCTCTTTAGGTTTTTGATGGCACTATTTACATTTTTTTGTTGGGTACTCATTAACAAATTGTTGAAGCTAAAGCTGTATTTAATACTTTTGCCTTTGTCTAGAGTTAAGCAGTTAGCACATCAACATATTACAGTATTAAGGTATTCTAAATCTTATTCTGTGCTTAGCAGTGTGTTGTATATTTTCATTTCAAGCTACTAATTAGTGTCATTTTATTTCAGCTTGAAGAACTCCTTTCAGCATTTCTTGTAATGTAAGTTCAGGGGTGTTAAGTCCCTTCCGTTTTTATTAGGGAAAGATTTTGTTTCACCTTTACTTCTGAAGGGCAATTTTGCTGAGTAAAGTATACTTAGTTGGCAGTTTCTTTCTCATGTCACTTGGAATGTATCATCCCATTTTCTCCTTGCCTAGCATCTGGTGAGAAATTTGCTAATAGCCTTAGGGAGGTTCCCTTCTATGATAATTTTTTTTCTCTTGCTGCTTTTAAAATTCTTTCTAAAACTCAATGAATTTTATTATATTTATAGCTGTACAATGATCATTGCAACCCAAATCTATAGCGTTTCCATCCCAAACCCCACGCCCATCCCTTGCCTGCGCCTGTCTCCTTTGGAAACCATAAGTTTTTTCAAAGTCTGTGAGTCATTGTCTGTTCTGCTGAGAAGTTCATTGTATCCTTTTTTTTAGATTCCACATAAAGGGAGAGAATATGATGTTGGTGTCTCACTATCTGACTAACCACTTAGCATGATAATTTCTAGGTCCATCCATGTTGCTGCAAATGCCATTATTTCATTCGTTTTTATGGCTGAGTAGTATTCCATTGTGTATATGTACCACATCTTCTTTATCCACTCCTCTGTTGATGGACATTTAAGTTGCTTCCATGTCTTGGCTGTTTTATACAGTGCTGCAATGAACACTGAAGTATGTGTATCTTTTAACAACTTTTTTTTTTTTTTTGGTCTTTTTAGGGCTGCACCCATGGCATATGGAGGTTCCCAGGCTAGGTGCTGAATTGAAGCTATAGCTGCTGGCCTCTGGCATAGCCACAGCAATGCAGGAGCCAAGCTGCATTTGCAACCTACACCACAGCTCACCATGGCAATGCCAGATCCTTAACCCACTGAGCAAGGCCTGGGATCGAACCTGCATCCTCATGGATGCTAGTCAGATTCATTTCCGTAGAGCCATGGTGGGAACTCCACATGAACCTTTTTGAGGCATGGTTTTTGCTGGATAGATGCCCAGGATTGTGGTTGCTGGATCAAATGGTAATTCTATTTTTACTTTTTTGAGGAATATCTTTACTGTCTTCCATACTGGTTGCACCAATTTACATTCCCACCAACAGTGTTGTTCCCTTTTCTTCACACCCTCTCCAGCATTTATTATTTGTAGATTTTTTGATGATGGCCATTCTGGCTGGTGTAATGTGGTACTCATGGTGGTTTTGATTTGCATTTCTGTAATAATTAGTGAAGTTGAACATGTTTTCATGTGTTTTTTGGCCATCTGTATGTCTTCTTTGGAGCATTGTGTATTAGATCTTCTGCCCATTTTTCGATGGGGTTGGTGGGTTTTTTGTTTGTTTGTTTGTTTGATATTGAGCTACAGGAGGTGTTTATATATTTTGGTGGTTGATCCCTTGTCAGTCACTTCATTTGCAAATAATTTATCCCTATCTGTGGGTTGTCTTTTCTTTTTCTTTAGGGTTTCCTTTGTTTATTTTTGTTTTTATTTTTTTTTTTACTCTAGAAGGTGGCTCTGAGAAGATATTGCTGTGTTGTATGTCAGAGAATGTTCAGCCTATGTTTTGCTCTCAGTTTTATAGTATCTGGTCTCACATTTTGGTCTTTAATCCACTTTGAGTTTATTTTTGTGAATGGTGTTAGGAAGTGTTCTAATTTCATTCTTTTACATGTAGCTGTCCAGTTTTCCCAGCACCACTTATTGAAGGGACTGTCTTTTCTCCATTGTATATCCTTGCCTCTTTTGTCATAGATTAGTTGACTGTATGTGTGTGTGTTTAATTCTGGGCTTTCTATCCTGTTCCACTGATCTATATTTTTGTTTTTGTGTCAATACCATACATGTTTGATGACTATACCTTTGTAGTGTCGTTTGAAGCCAGGGAGCATGATTCCTCTAGATCCATTTTTCTTTCTCAGGATGGCTTTGGCTATCTTGGGTCTTTTGTGCTTCCAGACAAACTAAAATATTCTGTTCTAGTTCTGTGAAAGATGTCCTTGGTAATTTGATAGAGATTACATTGAATCTGTAGATGGCCTTAGGTAGTATATTCATTTTGACTATATTGAATCCTCCAATCCAAGAGCATGTCCATCTTTCCATCTGTTTGTGTCACCTTGATTTCTTTAATCAGTGTCTTATAGTTTTCAGAGTACAGGTCTTTTGTCTCTTTAGGCAGGTTTATTCCTAGCTGTTCTATTCTTTTTGATGTGATGTTAAGTGGGATTGTTTCCCTAATTTCTCTTTCTGATCTTTTGTTTTTAATATAGAAATGCAGTTGATTTCTTTGTATAAATTTTGTATCCTGCAACTTTGAAAATTCATCGATGAGCTTTAACAGTTTTCTGGTAGTGTCTTGAGATTTTCTAGGTATAGTATCATGATCATGTCTTCTGCAAACAGTGATAGTTTTACTTCATCCTTTGCAATTTGGATTCCTTTTCTTTCTTTTTTTGTCTTTTGTCTTTTTAGGGCCACACCCTCAGCATATGGAGGTTTTTATTCTTCATTTTGTTTTATTCAGGTTTTTATTCTTCATTTTGTTAATTTGGTGTATCACTCATTGATTTGCAGATATTGAAGAATCCTTGCATCCCTGGGATAAATCCCACTTGATTGTGGTGCGTAATCATTTTAATGTATTGCTGGATTTGGTTTGCTAGTATTTTGTTGAGGATTTTTACATCTGTGTTCATCAGTGATATTGGCGTGTAATTTTCTTTTTTTGCTTTTTAGGGCCAAATCTGCAGCATATAGAAGTTCCCTGGCTAGGGGTCAAATCAAAGCTGTAGCTGCTGGCCTAGGCCACAGCCACAGAAATGCAGGATCTGAGCTGCATCTGTGACCTACACCACAGCTCATGGCAATACCAGATCCTTAATCCACTGAACGAGGCCAGGGGATCGAACCTGTGTCCTCATGGATGCTAGCTGGATTCATTTCTGCTGTGCCAAGTGGGAACTCTTTGGCCTGTAATTTTCTTTTTTGTGTGTTATCTTTGCCTGGTTTTGGTGTCAGGATGATGGTGGCCTCATAGATAGAATGAGTTTGGAAGTGTTCTTTCTTTCCTCTGCAATTTTTTGGAATAGTTTCAGAAGGATAGGTGTTAGCTCTCCTTCTCTAAATGTTTGATTGAACTTACCTGTGAAGCCATCTAGTACTGGACTTCTGTTTGCTGATAGTTTTTAAATCACAGTTTAAATTTCAGTACTTGATTGATTTGTTCATCTTTTCTATTTCATCTTGGTTTATTCTTGGAAGATTGTACTTTTCTGGGAATTTGTCCATTTCTTCTAGGTTGTCCATTTTATTGGCATATAGTTGCTTGTAGTAGTCTCTTAATGATCCTTTGTATTTCTGTGATGTCTGTTGTAACTTTTTTCATTTCTAATTTTATTGATTTGAGTCCTCTCTTTTTCTTAATGAGTCTGGCTAACGGTTTATTAATTTTGTTGATCTTTTCAAAGAACCAGCTTTTAGTTTCATTGATCTTTTCTATGGTTTTCTTTGTTTCTATTTCATTTTTTTCTGCTCTGATCTTTATGATTTCTTTCCTTCTGCTAACTTCACATCTTGTCTGTTCTTCTCTCTCTAGTTTTTTTAGGTGTAAAGTTAGGTTGTTTATTTGAGGTTTTTCTCGTTTCCTGAGGTGGGCTCGTATTGCTGTAAACTTCCCTCTTAGAACTGCTTTTGATGAATCCCATAGGTTTTGGATTGTTGTGTCTTTGTTGTCATTTGTTTCTAAGTATTTTTTAATTTCCTCTTTGATGTCTTCTGTGATCTATTGGCTGACCCATGGATCTACTTCATGTTTAGTCTCCAAAATTTGTTTGCTTCTTTTTTATGTTTCCTGTCTCTTCATTGAGAAAGAGAAATGAAACGTCATTTTGTTTTTGTATTATTTTCTTCATATTGTCAGATTGTTTAACTGTGTTCTCTTATAGCTGTCTGAACATCTGTAGAGAAATTACTTTGAATTATTTGTCAGGCAATTTCTTGATCTCCATTTCTTTGGGTCTGGTTACTGGAGGTTTACTGTATTCCTTTGGTGGAGACAAGTTTTCCTGATTTTTTGTGATCATTGTAGCCTTGTGGAGGTACCTGAGCATTTGAAGAGGCAGTCACCTCTTGAACCTGCTGGTGCAGGTCTGGGATTTTGTGGGGTGGGGGGGAGTGGGGTGCAAGGTGGGGAGGAAGCAGAGAGGGACTGAAGCTTGGATGGCTGGTATTAGGGACGTAAATTCCTATGGGTTGGTGGCAAATCTGAGTAGATGGCTGGAGACTCCATCAGTGATGGAAGTTGCTGAGCTTCTCTGCAGGGCAGGTCTCCCACTCAGAGGAAGTTCCTTCTTGGCAGTGAATACTGTCTTGGGGGATGAAATGATATAGGCAAAATGAAGTTGTCTCCCTTCTCTTCTTGTGCAGTTAATTATGATTTTGTTGTTGTTGTTCCATAGTGGTGTAAAACTTTGTAAGTGGATTCTACAGATCTCTTTGAGCTGTTTTTGTTTGTGGATAGCAGCCTAATCATTGATTTTTATTTGGGAAATGAGGATCTTCTACATAGCCATTATTTTTCCAGAATTTTTTTTGGGGGGGTGGGGGCATACCCTCAGCACATGGAGGCTCCCAAGCTAGGGGTCTAATTGGAGATATAGCCGCTGGCCTACACCACAGTCACAACAATGCCAGATCCAAGCTGCACCTGCCACCTACACCACAGCTCATGGCAATGCTGGAGCCTTAACCCACTGAGAGAGGCCAGGGATTGAACCCACAACCTCATGGTTCCTAGTTAGATTCATTTCTGTTGCACCACGGTGGGAACTCCTCCAGGATCTTCTTCTATTTTATTATCTTGCCTGATTGCTCTGGCTAGGACATCCAGTAGCATGGTGGCTAAGAATGCTGAGAGTGGGCACCCCTGTCTTGTTTCTGATCTTAGAGGAAAAGCTTTAAACATTTTACTGTGCATGCAATTGTTTGGAAGTTTGAGGATTGTGAGTTGGTTGGTTGTGGGTTTGTCATATAAAGACTTTATTGTGTAGAGGTTTGCTCCTTCTATACCCTTTTATTGAGACTTTTACCATGAAAGGATGTTTTGTAAAATGCTTTTTCTGCATCTATTGAGATGAGCATATCATTTTTACTTTTCACTCCATTAATGTGATGGAGCACATTGATTTGCTTATGTTGAAGCACCCTTGTATCACAGAGATAAATCCCACTTGAGCTTGGTATATTATCTTTTTAATGTGCCATTGAATTTGTTTTGCTAGTATTTTGAGACATTTTTCATCTCTGTTCATTAGGGATATTGGTCTGTAATTTTTCATGTGTTGTCTTTATCTGGCTTTTGTATCAGGGTAACACTGGTCTCATGAGTTTGGGAGTGTTCCTTCCTATTCAGTTTTTTGGAATAGTTTGAGAAAAATTGGCATTAATTTGTCTTTAACTGTTTGGTATGATTCACCAGCAAAACCATTTGGTCTGGGGATTTTCTCTATTGGGATGTTTTTGATTACTGATTTAATCTCCTTATTCATTATTAGTCAAGATAGGTTTTCTATTTCTCCCTGATTCAGTGTTGGTTAAGTTGTATGTTTCTAGGAATTTACACATTTCTTCTAAGTTGTACAATTTGCTGGAATACAGGTGTTCATAGCAACGTCTTTTGATCCTATGTATTTCTGATTATCAGTTATATGACCTCTTTCATTTCTGATTTTCTTTTATTCTTAGTCTAGCTAAATTGATAAACTGAAGATTTGTGATTTTTTTTTTTTTTAGAGCTCTTGGTTTTGAATCTTTTAGGTATCTTCTCTGATCTCTATTTCCATTATTTCCCCTATGATCAGTTATTTCTTTCCTTCTACTAACCTTGGCTTACTTTGTTCTTTTTCTAGTTCCTTGAAGTGTAATGTTAGGTTAATTTGGTATCTTTCTTTTGTTCATATATGCGTTTAACCCTATAAACTTCCCTTTATGAACTGCTTTTGCACGATCCCATTGGTTTTGGTATGTTTTGTTTCTATTTTCATTTGTTCCAAGATATTTTTTGATTTCTTTCTTGATCCATTGGCTATTCAAGAGTGTGCAGTTTATATCTTGTTTATACGAGATGAACCATTAAGTGAAAAAAAGCCAAAAAAAAAAAAGCTGCTAATTTATGCAAAAGAAATACAGGAAGGATTAAAACAGAAGCTAGAGACTGGTTATTGGTAGAGGGGTGGTTTGAAAAGTCAGTGGGAAGAGACTGACATTACTCAGAGCATCTTTTGTATAGCTCTCTTAGAAACATAGTAATATTTCACATACCATTTACTTCCTCCCCCCCAAATAAAACCAACTAGTATGGGGGGGTACCCAAAATGGGACAAAAACACCACCACATGATATAACTATGTTATAATGAGTAACACAACACTGAGGGTGGTTGGGAACTAAAAGTAACTGTGGAAAACACTATTTATTTTCACTGGATAATTTAAGGCCAAAGGAAAAACAAACTAAAAACAAATGCTCTGATCTGGTCAATAAATGTGTTTATCACTCAGTTGTGGAATGGTAGTTCTAAAACTACTTTATGTGATACTAGAACTGAACAAGTAAGGACAAAGATTGCAGATAATGTGAACCAGGTTCTTACCATAGGAGAAGGAATTAAAAATAAGAAAGGGAAAGGCTAAAATAAACCCTGTAATATTGAATTTGAAATAGGAAATATTAATATAAACTCATGTGTTTTTCACATACATATGTTTAGATAACTAGCTGTAGAATATGGATGTGTGACTGTGAGCGAGCATACCTACATTTATTTCCTAGATCTGGTTGCAGAGGGGACCAAAAAGCAGTGACACTTTAGTAGCAATGAGCACACAGACTGCCCAGATCTTGGTCTCTAAATGCCATTCTCCAATGAACAGAACTAGAAATCCTTGGAAAGGTAGTTGTTCCAGGACTGGGACAGGAAATGAATATATGAGTGTTTGACATCCAGAAAGGAAATCTTTAAAAAGTAGGGAGGAGAGTTCCAAATACAGGCGTCCACCTGAAGGAGCTCTTAATGGCCGAAGCTGGAATAATTTAAAGAAAAAAATGATGAAAGTTTACTGTTAATTTAAAAGTTTTAAAAAAGGGGGTGTTTGGGTGTAGAGGGATTATACAGTGAACTAGTCAGTATTACTGCGATCTTTTCCCGCAGGCAGACTGTGTGTAAGACAATGGCTAGAGCCTGAGACGTTCTCTAAGCTGGGTAAGTGGCCTTGTCAGTCTGGCTCCCCTGGGAGCAGACCCTCTGGGAAGAGATGGATCTATGTGCAGTTCTGGGCTAGGGGCTGCCTGGGGCTCAAGGTCCCCTCTTCCATGCCGGGTGAAGCACTCTCAGCTGCAAGGCTGTGCATGTCCACTCCACCCTTAGGAACCCCTTCCCGTGGTATTTAGGTGCCTGTTTGGAAGGTGGGACACCGCTGCTCTCCTCAGTTCTACAACTAAGTAGTTCTTGACTGCTGGTGCCCTGGTGAGATGAAACAGGCAGATGAGAGCAGGTAAGAACCATCCCTCTGGCAATAGACTGTACTGAAAACTCTTCTTGGCTGGTGCCAGTCAGACACAGAATCAACGTAGAAACAAGATAAAGCCTAGAGGAAGGCAGCACCCATGGGAGCTAACAAGGAAGTCTCAGTGAGTGGATTTTAAGCAGCTGCAGCTAAGATGATTTTTAGCCATAGGCCTTGACTTAGCTTTCAAAACCTGCCTCACAGTAGCCAGTGAGTAAAGTGAGCACAAAAATTTAGCTTTTAACCTGAAAGAATATGCTTAATTGGGAGATGGCTTAGAAAGCAAATCAGAGGAAGAAAACTCTCTTCATCCTAAGCTTAAGGTCATTTTTCACATCTCTCACTTTTGAAAATAAAAATTCATTTAGTAAATCTGTCTTCTGCCAACCCAGATCAGATCAGTATTGTGTATGCATTTTGAGTAAAATAAATCATTCCAACACCTAAACTTGAAAGACAAGTACTCTGATGATAGCTCTATGGATGCCCTGGCCCCACCCCCACCCCCTGGTAGCTTGTGTCATGATCAGAGCTTGACAGGGTTTAACAGAACCACACCAAGGCAAACACAACTGCCAGGCTGGCTGAGACTGGGACCTTTAGGCTGGCTGCTTCCTAAAGGGCCCAGAGCTGCCCCAGGATGAGAAGGGGCACTGGTAGGCACTGCAACAGCTGCCTTGACCACATATCAAGGTCAGTAAAAGGGACTTAAAAACAGAAAGGCCTCTGGGAAGGGAAGGGAAAAGAGGACGATGGTGGCAAACACGACAGAGTCTGGAGGACACGGGAAAAGCCAGTCCGTCTTTACTGTAGTGAGTGCAGGATACAAATAGTTTACAACAACCTTAACGTTTTCTTAACCATTTGATAAAAAGTTCACTATAATATTTATTGTATAATGAAGAAAAAAACAACACGTTCAGGGAAAAATTGAGATTAACTTATTTTTCTTAAAAGGTTCATCTCAAGGATGGCAACAAAGTCCAGCTTGTGCCGCCAAACGGTTTTACATGATCAAACCGTGTACAGCTTGTGTGAACTGTTGACTACAAACATTTACCAAATACATAAATCTCTTTTAAAAAAGCCATTTTAAATATAGCAAAGCAGTGTCTTCTTGCACAGCAAAGTGAAGAAAGTTTCTACAGAGAAATAAAAGTTTTACATTTGTAAAATCTTTTTCACATTCTAATCATCTAGCTTCTTATGATCCAATGCCAGGAGTTTTCTGGTTATTTACTATGTATTTCTTGTGCGCATGATGGTTAATACAGAAAATATGTTAATGCTTTATCAGCTGTTTTTACAGTAAAAGGAAATGGTAAAACATATGCTGTTCTTTTAGAACAAACCCCTGATTTAGTCTCTAACACAATGAACATAATTAGGGCTCACAGGATGGAGTTTTGGTTGGGACCATCTGTAGACATATGATGGTTGCTGACTCTCTCAGTGTAATACCAGGCAGAGTGCTGAAGGAAACTGTACTTTAACCAGTGCAATGTACTCTAAGCTTTTTTTGTTTTTGTCTTTTAGTAATAAAATACTGCATCTGCAGGGATGAAATTTTCTTGCAATGGTGTCATACAAAATGCATGAGTCTAAAAGGGTAAGAAAGTAGGCTCTCAAGTACCACGTCAGTGTCTTCCCCACTCAGAGGGGGTTTTCACCAGGTGCGTGTATGTATATGCGTTGGTACACGGGGTCTGGCTGAGGGTGTCTCTGTCAAGTCCACATGCTCTAGGTCACACTGGGTGTGTGGGGAAAAGGGTTAACAGTCAAATACTCAGTTCCTGAAAACGGAATATATTGTTACTTGGTCAGTGTAATTGAAATACAAACTCCGAGCCTTGCGTAATGTTATTTTAGAAAACAGTAGTTGTACTGATTATAAACCTGCATAGAAAGAAAGATTATTGAGATACAGTCAGAAAAGCCATCTCGTAAGGCACACAAGAAAATAGACAGTAAATGTGAATGTGTTAACTCCTATCCCGTGTACAGCAGAAGTTCATGAACATGCATAAATAACAACCAAAGAAGCACTGAACACTCTCAAAGCTATAAATGGTTTACAAAGTGGTAAGGATTATCTTGGAAATTCAGTGTTGGGAGACTGTCTTGTTTCAATTAGGTGTGACCTCATGAAGAAATGTGCCTGTAAGTGGTACAGCAAAATAAATACATTTTAAAGAAAAATAAGTAAGAGCCAAATGTCTAAACTGACGAGAGGAGAGAGAATATCGCCCTCCCTTTTTGGCCTCTATCAAAATTTACTACCCAAACTGTCATTAAAAACAGAATGCTACTTTGCAGCTGTGAATGCTACAAGATTATCCTGTACTTACTACCTATGTGTCAGCCAGGAAATCTGGCTGATGATTTGTCACAAATAGCATATATAAGGAAAATGTCAAAAGGAACACAATTTAGGGGGAAAAATAAAACATAAGTAAAAATTGTAGGTAGCTGCTCAATATTAAGTTTAAAATGTAAAACAGCAGTAATCTAAACCCTTATTTTGAGTTTCTCAAGAAAAGGAGTATTTAAAAATCGATGATGAAAGATATACAGGACTTTGAATTTTGTTCATGGCACAAGCCCAGGAAACTGCCCAACTCGCTGTCTCCACTTAGCTGTCTTCTTGTGAGAGTAAGGCCTTAGCATCTCATTGAGGGCATTTGGGTGGCAAGAGTTGTGCCAAGGATCTGCACCATGAGAGGCTTTCTCCCCACACTGCAGTGTCATTCAACGCACAGAATGTCCAGAATAGCAATATTTTGTAACCGGCTGCATCATTCTCTTTTAGAGGGTCAAGGATGAAAGATCCCTTCCCCCACAAATATTTTTCCCTAATAATTTACCACTTATAAAACCTTTGTGCTCATCTACTATTTTGCCATTTTCTCTAATATTAATTAAATTAGGTCAGCTTTTCTACTATATTCTTTTTCCTCACAAAAGGCAAGTTTTAAATAATGCCTTATAAACTCTGTTAACAACACATTTTACATTTATGCAGGATGAACTTAACACCAATTTTTTTTGCCACTTTGCTATTTATATACACATATAAAATATATAATGATGCTCAACCCATACAGCACAAAGATTACAATGTAACATCACACATTCACCACCAGTGAGGGGAGAAACCCCTTTATACAATCTTCTGAAAAGACTGGGCTAATAATTAAAATCCAAAGTACAGTATATTTAACAAAATAGTAAATATTAAACAGTGAATACTCTACTTAATAAGGATCTCGCCTTTTCCCCCCAAATTGGCGGCAATCCACAAAAATATACTTTTTAATCTGGTGACCATACAATACATAGGTACTTACATCAAAGGTGATAATATATTTAAGATGCTATATACACAAAGAGTTTGGCTCAACTTTTAATTTACATATAGAATAATAAGTATTCATGGCTTTTTTTTTCCAAGGTTCTGCTTGCAAGATATTTTTGTTTGTTTTTTCCCCCTCTTAAAATAAAAGTAAAAAGTTAAAACAAGATAAAGCTATTCTCTAAAAAAAAAAAAAAAAAGTTACAACATACAGCTTTGGCTTATATAAATAATTCATAGCAGAATGTGTTCAAAAGTAGTGAATATAATTTTATATATAGTCATCAATTCATAAGGGTGTTTTCTTTCATATAAAATATACATGAGCTAAAATCAGTTTCTTTCATTTTTATGATATGAATGTAAAAAGAAACTTCTGACATATTCCAATTATAACTTAATATATTAATTTACTGTTAATTCTCTATATTTCTAGGCTAGTATTTTCTGAATATCTCATGCGTGTTTTCTATTCTTTCTTTTTTTATTAGCTAAAGATCACTTCTTTGACCCAATACATTTTTGCACGTGCAAAACAGTTATGTGTGGGGCTTTTTTGTTTTGTTTTTTTGTTTTTTAATATCAACAGCCCTTTCCCATGCACCTCTTTGCAATAGAGACCCATGCCAGGTTGGGTAATTAATATAAACGACATTTTATGTACAGTATTGCTTTCTTGGTTCCTGCTTTTCTACTGCTCTGTTCTACAAAGCATTTTTCTTAAGTAACTACAGTCACCGCACAGTTAAATTAAACAAGTAGGGGCCCTCTAGGTTTCTGCAAGCTAGTGTGGGAGAATTATATATATGGGTACATGTTTCTCTGCAAAAACTGGTTATCTTATGAAACAAGTAGTCCAAGGAAGTGCCAGGCTAGACTCTGCCTACAGGGTGCTCTGTTTGCCATGGGATGCACAACTGCACATCTATGAGAGTTTGCAGGTAAGTGCCTGATTCTGTGTATGCAACACACACCCACACATACACACTCACACCCACATACATATATATGTAAAGGGATATATATGTATGCATGTACATATAAATATATTTAACTCATGTCCTTATTTACCAATTTAGATATGTAGGGCAGTTCACCGCAGTAACACAAAGTACAAACACCAGCCTGGAAGCCTTAGGTCACCCATGCGTCCATCCTCATTCGCTTTACTGAAGGGCTTTCTCTGTCCTCAGTGTTTGGGGGTCGGCCGAGCACAACCGGAGAATGGAAGTCACCCCGTGGATCCTCCCGGTCGCTGCCATCATAGGAGCTGCTGGAGCTGCTCAGACTGTCCACAGGGGAGCGGCCCATTTCCTGCCGGGCCTGGGGCTGAGGCTGAGGCTGGGGCTGAGGGGGCTGTGGCTGGGGGGCCTGTGATGGCGGAGGTGGCTGCTGCTGCTGGAAGCCTGATGGGGTCATTCGATCCCGGGGAGGTGAAATTGGTTCTGACTTAATGTTGATGTTTTGGTTGGTATTAATGGATAAATTCGAACCCTGAGATAGCTGCCCTCCAGCACTGAAGGGAAAAAAAGAGTTGTTAGATGGTTTGTATATGCAGCTGCATACGTGGAGTGTTACAGATAGCTCCTGCCTGACGGGAGCCTAGGGTCTGAAATACTGTCAGAATTCCTTCCCTAGGACCAGATTTGGTGTTTCCTGTAGTGCAAGTACTCAGAAATCACAACTCTCTGCGAGGGAAAAACCAGTTGAGACTTTTAGTGGCTGGTCGTACTGCCCACAGTCTCGGTATTTTTGTAGCTGAGTCAGTGACTAGTGCATGGAAATGGCAGAGGACCAACAGGGCAGCTTGAACTCTGCCTCCTCTTCCTCAGTTTCTCCTCTGCTCTGGCTCTGTGTCAGGCACAGCATCTCGCCTAGTCTCACAGTAGCTCCCAGAAATCAAGGGTGTCATCCTGTTCTCCGATGGGGAAGGAGATTCAGGAAGGCCTAAGGAACTTGTTCAGGGTGGGACATAGTAGGGCTGCACAGGCTCCCCCTACACCACCATCTGAGCACCAAGCCATTTCCACTGGCTTTTGCAGGGCTATTTTGTGCTCATTTAGGATGTTCTGCACAGGTCGTAGGGCCAAACAAACATCCATGCACACAAAGAGATTGCCCTCAGATCCTCCACACCTCTTTCCATGACATAATTCCCAAAAAGACTACTGATAAGATGCAGGGAGGCTCTCTGGGGACTTTCCTGAGCAGGGGTGAGCCCCTCATGGAGGCCCACTGGGCCTGCTATGCTGTCCCCACTTCTGGGATGCTCTCTTCCACCTGCTCCATGGCCTTGCCATTCCTTCTTTCTGCCACTGAGCTCTGGTCTTACCTGGGCAGCACTATAAACCCTTTTCAGTTATATCCCCATACGCTGTCCATAAAGAACACTCTTTTGTGAAACTTTCCTCGTGAGGCAGTATCTGCAGCAGGCTGGGATCAACCACATGAATCCCATACAGCCTGACTCACCCCTAAGATGCCCACCCTACTGCTGCTTTGCTACAATCCAGAGAGAGAGAAAAGGTACAGCTCATCTTCTCACTCCCTTTGTCTGTTGCTATTGAGCAAAGTAACAGAAGAGAAGGGCGGGAGGGAGGTCCGGATACCTTCTGGCTGCCATTCTTCAAACACTGGATGAGACACAGGGTTGGGAAGCAGGGGGAGGGATAGGCAGCCTGAACAGTGGTCAGTGGGCAGAAGGGGTGCCTTTGGGTGACACCTGTGCCTTGGCATCTCCTTAGATATGAACTGAGTCTCTGCCTCAGTGTATCTGTATCAGAGAAGCCTTGCTCCCCGAATCTCTTCAAGGAATGCCTGGTTTGCTCAGTACCCAAGCTATTAACTAGAGCCAGGAAAGAATGTTTTCTCCAAACACTTGCACCACCTAAAAAAGAATCACTGCAGGATATTCATATGAAAGTCAACAGAGCAAAAGATTTTAACTGACAGAAAAAGAGAGAGCGCAGGCTGGGAGTAGAAATTTAGGGAAAATTTCTAGTTACTCACACAAGAGAGCTGAGGGCTGCTTGTCCTAAATGGTGCTGCTGCCAGGCTGACACCTGTCCCAGAGACAGCATTCCTGGGGAGTTGAAGCCCTGCAGGGCTGACAGGTCTGCACTAGTCAGTGAGTAATCTGAAAAAGAAGGGAATGTTGCTCGTGTGTGTAATAAAAGGGCCACACAAAATCTGTTTTTCAAATAGTTACTTCAGAAGTTTTCTTAGGTTGAGAGAAGCCAGGTACTGATTAGCATAAACACCACAGTATGGATCTAAAATCCACAAAGATTTTCTTTTGGGAGGTTTATAGGACCTAGCTATATTCAGTTGTCTGGGATTATTTCAATAAAAAAGGTTTCAATTTTATACTAAATGTTTACAGTTTTGTATTAAATGTTTATAGATTATTATTTCCAAAAAACTGAGATGCTTTTTTCAGACTTGTAAATAGAATAATAAAAATGCCATCAATAAAGGCTGTTCCTATATAATTGTTATTTTAGGCAAGTATGCTCACCACTACCCTCCTGAACAAAGACAAACACTCAGGCTCACCCTGACTATATCTAGATCATCTCGAAGTATAGGGGGAAAAGGACAGACAGTTCCCCTTCTCATGGGGCCAACCTTAGTGACATGGACAGTCTATCCATTATCACATAATTAATTAATTGCATTTGTTCAAAGTTCAAGAACTGTCAAAGATCTCTGACTGCATGCAAAGTAATTTCAAGTTTATGGGAAGATTCTGTGTTACGAGAATATAATACAGCTCATTTCACATACTTCAGTCATAATCACTTCGACTATGACTTAGGATATTAGTTATCATACACTCGTAGTTATTTCAGTTCATCATTCACAGTTGTCTTTTCCACTTAGTTCTAAAGAGAGGTGGTAAAAACCCTTCTACTTTTAACTTCTTTGTCATATCTCAAGAGAGGTGTTTAAAGAAATTGGTCTCCCTTGTGAATTAGCATCTTAAAAAAAGAAACTGAGTTAAAATAGCATAGCTGGTGCTTAGGATTCTGTTCCGACTGTATTTTCCTCATTCAGTGTTCAAATTTGACATGACCCAAACTGGACTCATCATTTCCTCCAAACCTGCTTCTCTTCAGTAATTGGCACCAACTTTCACCTAACTGTTTGTGCCAGAAACCTGTGGGTGTTATTGTTGAACATCCCTCTCACTTCCCCCACCAGCCACCAAGTCTGGTCAATTCTACTACTGTCTCTCAAAGCCTGCCCCAGATTCACCATCTCTACCACTATACCCTAGATCAAGCTATATGCAATATCCATTATGTGGACCATCAATAGTAGCCTCTTGTGTGGTGTCCTTGAATTCAATTTTGCCCCATGCCCCACTGCATACTGTAGCCAAATGATCTTAAAAAACAAATATGGTCATGATACCTCTCTGCTTAAAATCTTTCTATGGCTTCCCAGTGCCCTCAAGATCATGCCCACCATCCTCAACAAGGCCTGTGCAACCCTACTTAGCTCTGCAGATTCAACTCTACCACTGTTCTGTCCCTCCAGCCATGCTCTGCAGCCTCCCAGCCTTTGTGCACAGCACTCCCTCTTCCTGGAACTCTCCCTACCGTGCCTGGCTGAGTCACACACGTGCCTTCAGGTTGAAGCTTCAATGTAGCCCTAACATGACTAATAAATTATTCCTAGAGCTGTCTGTCTTGTGTCCTTCTCCTCTGATAGATCCCACATTCCATGTTAACCATGCACTCTTGTATTTCCAGTGCCTAGCACATCGTAGGTGTTCAATAAACATGCGCTGAATGGATCCAGAGTAAGTCTGAGAAGCTGGCAGTGTTTTTACTGATGGGCATGAGGAAGGATGTGTATGGTTCCTCCACACAGAACTATTGTTCTTTTTGAAGTGTTGCTGCTCACTTATTCATTCCTTTACTCACTGACTGGCATGTGTTTGACTCTTAACAATGTACAGAAAGGCAGCTGATATACTAACAAAAGACACACATGGATGCTTGTTTTAAAAAGATAAATACGATAAAGATAATGTGGTAACATTAAATAGAATAGGTGCTCTGAGAGAGAGAGCAAAGACTCAGTGGTTAAGGAAGGACTGAGACCAATGCTAAGTGACAGACAGTTTTGAGAGAATCTGACTTCTAATTTATGTTTTGGTAATTCCTTCAGGACTTTTAAAAAACAGATTCTTTCCAATCTAATGGCATTTCTAAAAACAAATACAGTGGAGTATCTAAGTTCCATACTGAAGAACCTGTCATGAAACGTTCAGTAAATTGTAATCTAACCTTGACACCCAAGCTCAAGCCCCATCTTCTCAACCAGCACTCCTCTGAATACTCCAGCTCAGAGATTTCTCTCTTTTCTGCCTTCTCGGGATCAGAGTTTGAGCTGGTCACTTCCACTACTCAGGATTTCCCCCCACATTTACCAACTTAGGTGTGTCCTGCCTCCTTTCCTAGAATAAATGTGGGAGAGAAGGTTGTCCCTAGAATAGCATCGCTCATATAGCTGGTGATCAGGATGATTTCTATGAAGGCATAATCCCTGGCTTTACTCTAGATTTAGACTTTTTTTTTTTTTTTTTCAATATTGATTGTTGGTAAAGGTTACGGTAGACATTTCCTAAGAGGCTTTTCTTTTTCAACAAAACCTTTTACACTTGTTTCTGTTTTAAAAGAATGATTTGGGATTAAAGCAGCAATCAAATGGATTGATGGCTCTGTACCCCTCAGGGAGCTCCAGAGAGCAGTGGAAAGCATTTACCCTGGAGTCTAAAATTACATGATCTTTATTAGTCTACTTACTAGAATCACAAAAGAATAAATTCCCTGCACTGTAATCTCTGAAAAACAGGCAAGGTATTTTTAACTATTTCTGTCTTTCCTTCTTTTGAAGCTCAGGTGTTTGGCTCAGCTGGTGAGATAGTGAAACCACACATGTCTCCTGCATGCCCAAGAATGGCAAATCTAAACAAAACCTGCCCACACTGGGTTATCTACACAGCCTGCATGGTTACAAGCACCCCTCCAATCAGTGCAGCACTCTTAAATTTGCCTAATTTACCCTCCAAGTAGTATTTTGGAGAATGAAATCTCTAAATAAACATGAATGAGTAAAAAGCTCCACTTGGAGGTGAGAAGTGACTGACTGAGGAGAAACAAAAAAGCTCCTGGTCTTGCCCCTCAGGCACAAACAACAGAAGCTAAGTGGGTTGTCACATGGAGGAAACCACCACCCGTTAGCCCAGCCACCCAGCTACCACCTCTCAAGTCCTCAGGTCCAAAGGGATTCAGTCTTCCCCAAAGTAGACTGACACAACAATGTATAGAAAACACCTTATTTCACAGGCCTCAGAGAGTGAGATATTGCATAATGAGAACTGCATAGAAAATGTCGAGTGTATTCCTTGGTTTGCTGCTCACCGTAATTTTCATGACAGCTAGTTTTTCTTTGTCAGGTGGTAAGTAAAAGTTCACACTTGGAAATCTTTCTATGGCAAATGTGTACTTTTTTTAAGACTAGCAGGTTTTTTTTTTTTTAAACATATGTAAAATGTGAATCTAAGAAACTGGAAATAATTCATTTCAATAAACATACTTTTAAAAAAATCACAAAAGCATATATGGAGCAAAAACAAAGAAATAAAACCAACAAAAGGTA
This sequence comes from Sus scrofa, assembly GCF_054392235.1. Lineage (NCBI taxonomy): Eukaryota > Metazoa > Chordata > Mammalia > Artiodactyla > Suidae > Sus > Sus scrofa. Next base: position 147,816,515 of record NC_139383.1, on the reverse strand, counting down.
ACAGCAGGCTTACCGGTGTTGTAGGCGGTTGGCATTGCTGAGTACACCAGCCCTTGCTGAGGCAGACTTGGGGTGGTCACAGACACCACTGGGGTAGCTAGGGGCTGGGGGGCTTGAGAACTGCTTATCCTCTGGGTATTCTGTGAGAGAGCAGAAAAAAGTAAAAGTGCTATTCTGTGAGTATTTATATTCAAACTTAATATTTTCAAAATAACATTCAATTTACAAGTGACATTTTTCACAGTTTTATGATGTGAATGTCATTATTTCCTAAAGCAGTGATGATATGAAAGCCCTAAAAATACTAATGGGAATAACTAAATATTTAATTATAAGGAACATATTTTACATTATTGTTCATTTTCCCCTAAAGTACTTTTCATAGAGTTTATTGATGTCCAAGATACATCCTTAAGATAGAAACTTGCATTAGGGGTGGACCTGATGCTGCTATAAAGATGTCAGTGACCTGAAATAAAGCAGATGTGGATTTTAAATACCCAGAGGTAGCAAGCCATTTGTATACATGGAGATGATAAGTTCTTGAGAATATAAGAATCAAAACTACTTTTATCTGCACCATTTATATATTAACATGGTTTTAAGTCATGCTTACTTAAGTGTGGCTTGTATTCCTATTTACTTCCTTGTGATCCTACAGCTGACACACAGATATATATGTATTATATATGTATATGTATGTATGTAGATAGATACTTTTATAAACATTTTTAAAAGTGCAGTTTTATTTTAAGTAGAAGGATATTTTATTTCAGTTTTAGTTCTTAAAATTTTATTGCAGTACAGTTGATTTACAATGTTTAATTTCTGCTGTATAGCAAAGTGATTCGGTTTATACATACACATTCTTTTTCATATTCCTTTCTATTACGGTTTATCACAGGATACTGAATATAGTTCCTTGTGCTACACAGTAGGATCTTGTTGTTTACCCATCCTCTATATAATAGTCTGACTCTGCTAATCCCAAACTCCCAATCCTTTGCTCCTCCCCCTTGGCAACCACAAATCTGTTCTAAAGTGCAGTTTAAGGGTCACAGCAACACTGAGGGGATGGTAAAGAGATTTCCCACTTACTCCCTGACCCCACACAGGCACAGCTTCCCTCATTCTCAACATCATCCACCATGACCTATTTTTTAACAACAGATTCAGATGTGTATCCCTTCCCTTCACAGTCTCCTGTTTTAAGAAAGGAAAAGCTCTGTGGATGAAACAATAGTAAATGCTTGCTGACTGACAGCACCTACACAGTATCCCATCTACAGAAGGAAATAAAAAAAAAATCAAGTATTAAATAATCAAGTCAGCTTAAGGTAGTCATCACTCTCTCTATGTGTAGGGCTATGACAGAGCAGTTTCTTACTGTACTGCCTTAAGTGAACACTTCCTAAAATGAAGGATCAGGAACAGAACTGCCTCTGAGTTCCATGTGATTAGAACACAAGAAGGCCAAAGCCTAACTCCAAGGTCAGTTTTTTCAAAGGAAGAAATTACAGCCAGATAACTGACATTTGAGGGTCTAAACCATATAAGTAAAAGTATAACTTGGAGCCTTAGAAATTATAAAGTCAGAATGTGATTCAATTTTCTCTATTACCATTTCAAAGGGTAATCAAATGAAGGCCTTTGGGTAGATCTAGTTATCTGAACACTGATCATTCGATCAGGATCAGATCTCAGTTTATTTCCTTTCAGTTTGTAACAAGTTTTCCAATCTTGTTAGAGGATGTTGGAAAGACCGACCATTCTGTATATGGTTATGCTGGTTTTTGTCCCATAGTTCCTAAGAACTGGGAAAATCATTCAACCTCTCCAAAACCTCTTTGTTTGCAGGGTAGAGAGGATAGTGATCACTGTGCTGCCTGATTTGTACTACTACTGTTAAGGTAAGGTAACCTAGTAAGGTAATAGTTCGGAAGTGCTTGAACAACAGAAATGTAAGAATGTATCCTTAAATCACTGTTCTAAGAAACCCTATGGCCCCAAATTCTTATGTAACTGTTTTTTTTAAAAAAAGGATAAACTTATTTATTCCTTTTTATCCACAGCTATTCCCCCAGAGCTGTCATGAAGTAAAGTTGTTCCAGAATTGTAAGGCTTCTAGAGGAATCTCTGTGGCCTGGCTCTAAGAGAATCTTCAGTGTAGGCTCCAGGGCATCTGTCCTTACTCATTTTGGGTCAGAGACATCTATGATTACATTTTAGAGCTCTAGCTAATTTGAAAAACTTGCTGAAATCAAACAGATTGTGCTTCTGATTGTATTTTGGTTCTGATACATAAAGCTCTGCATTTTACACTGATTAAGTTTTAGACTCTGAATTAGCTTAAGTTTTAGAACTATGAATAGCTGTTTATAGTTTTTGGTCATATATTTGTTTCTTAATTACAAATGTTTATTTTTATGATTACTAGACTTCATAGTTTTCAAATACTTAAAAACTTATCTTTGAGATTCTGTAATTGAGGGTAAAGTCAACATATGACAACTAGGAATATATTTTAGTCTCAGCATCAAGGTAAAAATTTTAATGACTTTATGAAACAGATACCTAATTTGGACTTAATTTGTTCTCACAGATTTGGTCACTGAAAATTCAAGAGTCAAATACTATGTGAAAAATACAGAATGATATGGTTTGGCCTGGCTCTATCCATGCAGCAGCTTCCATCTCCCCAGAAATTTCCTGGTGTGACCTCAAGATAGGGTGGTGGTGGTGGTGGTGGTGGTGTGTGTGTGTTTAACAGTGAGATTCCAATATGTTGGTTCTACCCATCACAGCTCCCAATCTCAAGGCCATTGATTTCCAGAGCCACTAGAGGGCAACATACTGCTAGATAATTACAAGTTCACAAGGAAGTATTCATGCTAATTTAAGGGTATAAATAGTGAGGTTTAATCTAAGATGAATCATTTTATATTGAACTATAAATTTCTACTTGCTAATCATTGCTGTATCATTATTTACCCCAAAGATATTAAATATCTGAACATGATATATAATCCAATACCACAGTGACAGCTAGCTAGTATATTTTAGTTAACTAATATAAAACCACATCCAAAACTGTGAGAGTGATCACAAAGTTAAAGAACCATCTCTCATTTTAAGGACAGAGCACAGACAACCTTAAATTTGTTGAAAAGAAACAAAATGTGCAAAACACACCAACATGCATAGTATGTAACAATAAAATATAAATAAAACCAACAGATGCCTTTCCCCCATGCTTTCATGCACTCTGAACCCCTGTCCATGCTAAAAACTAAACATTTTCAAGTTTTATTCCCCTTAAAGTCATATATTTAGCAGCTGACTTTGAAATCAGAAGATCAGTTCTGTGAAGTCTGAGTTTTAATTCCCAAAGAAATAGATCAACTGAAAGTTACTTTTAATCAAATTTACTTTCATGAAGAAAAGCCAATAGAAATTGTTTTGGAAAAAAAGGTAGCTGCTACTTTTAAGAACAGAATATCTTCTGATAGAAAAAAAAGTAAGTTTGTGTATGTTCAATTAAAGACATTCGTTTTGGTAAACAGGGAACCCCCTTGTGGTTCAGATCATTTCATGCAGGATGAAATAATTCTAACTCTGTGAAAAAGGTGACCTCACCAAAAATGATGTAATCTTTTTGAAAGAAAGAGAAACAACACAAGACAGTGTGTTACAATCTAAGGAACTGTGAGGGTGAAGTCATTTTCTAAAAATATGTTAATAATTTGGGGAACTATATAAGGTATTTTGTATCTTTCCTTAAAAAAATTCTTTAAGGTGTCTTGTGATCATGGACAGTTATGTTTATAAAGGCTTTATTCCAAAGTTCTCTCCAAGAAATAAAATGGGTCAAGATATATAATTATAAATATAAAAATCAGACTCTGCAGTACCAGCAGGTTGGTTTAGTTATTCAAAATGTTTGGACAGTACTTAATAACAAGAAAAAAAAATTCTGTGTAACAAGGGAACATTAGTTAGAAAAAAGACTGAAAAGAATTAGTACTTTCTACATCTTTTGCAACAACTCCATTTAAGCAGAAACCCACACTCACCAACTCCAATTCCTCTTCCTCCGACTGTACTCAGCACATAAGAAGGATAAGAGAATTAAAACTAAGACTGTTGGTACTCAAAAATAAAATACTGCTTTAGAAAAACACGTTATCTGGACACTAGCAGTTGTTTGGAAGTCTAAAAAAATGATTAAATGCACAATGAGTACAAATATAAATCATTCATTGTCTCTGTACCTGCAGTTGACTTCAAAAGACTGAAAAGATTCTGTTAAGTTTTCTAGAGCCAGGATTTACAGACACTCCTACTTGGTCTGTCCTTATGCTGGCCTCGCCTGCACGGCCCTGCTACTGTGACAATATACAAATGGATTTCCTAATCATGATACTAGTTTCTATCTGGAATCTCAAGAATACTAAGTCTGCATTTACATCTTAATCTTCCCATCCTTACCCTACCTGGTCACACATGTCCATTTATCTTATCCTAGATTCTGTACTCCTTAGTGGGCAGAAATTATTTTGTTTCCTTATTTCCCACAATAGCTAGGATGGTGTTTATGAAACAAGAATTCAAACATTTGTTGATTAATGTAATAGTTTAAAATAATACAAATTTATATGTTTATCATTTGCAAATGTAATTTTCAAATGAATACAATTAATTACAGTGGAGAAAGACCACATATATGAAGAAAATGAGACTGGAGAAGAAATGAACTGATAAATTACATACAGAAAAGGGATGAACGAAACATTTGCTCCTATTTTCATACACATTTAGAAAATATTAACATGCTAGAAATAATTACTAGTTGTTTTCTTATTTCACTTTAATAAGTCAAGCTCCTTTGTCAATCCGTGAATGTTATCTTGATAAGCATCACTAATACATGAAGCCCCAGCCTGAAAGCAGATTTATCTGCAGACAATGTGTAAAATAGGAGGAAGGCTCATTATTTACTCTGAAAAATAAATATCTGGCCTACAACTGCTATTTCAAATATGGGCAAACTGCTCATCTTTTTGTTAGTAGGTATCTTTACCCATCTTCACCTATACAAGAGACATCAAAACACTATGGGGGTCTATACAGTTTTCACTTTAACCTACAGGGATAAGGGTGGAACTAGTTACTGTGGCAAATTTAAAAAATTCCACAAAGATGCTTCATGATATCTTAAAAAAAGATTGAGAAAACTGACAAGTGCTAAATATCAAACTTGTAGTTTGTCTTTGCAGAATATTAGTAATTCTTATCAACATATTTCTGTTCCTTAAATGATAAAGTTCCTGTAGTTTTTATTTCTGAAAGATAGTGGCAGGCATTCCACATCCAGGTCCCGAAAGGAGAACCAAAAGACTATCCTAATTGCCATTTTTTCTCAGCTCCTTTTCTTGGGGTGTATTTGTTATACATATGTGTGTATTTTTAACTCTGTATTCTGAAATAATTTGACTTGGAGAGCACATCATCACAACCTCACCAAGTTTCCCACAGTTTTAACATCTTGAAGAAACGTGACGCAGCTGTCAGGACCAACGAAGCAATGCAGTCGTAACCAAAGCTACCGACTTTCCTTGGATTTCACCAGTCTTTTCATGAATGTCTTTTTTCTGGTCCAGGAGCAGATCCTGCATCTCACATACCTTTTGTCATCAGGTCCCCACAGTTCCTGGTTTTTCATGACCTTGACAACTGTGGAAGACTACTGGTTGGACATCTCATAGATTGTCCTTTGGTTTGGGTCTGTATGATACTTCCTCAGGCAAAGAGCATGGATTTTTAGAAAAAGACCACAGAGGTGACATAATTCTTCTAGCACATCTTATCAGCAGACACATGTAGTTCCCTTGTGGTTCAGTGGGTTGAGGATCTGGCATTGTCACTGCAGGGGCTCTGGTCACTGCTGTGGCACAGGTTCAATCCCTGGCCCAGGAACTTGCATATACCACAGGTGTGGCTAAAAAAAAAAAAAAAAAAAAACCCACAAAAAAACCCCCAACAAAACAGATACATGTCCTTCCATTACCAGTGATGTTAACCCCGCTCTTCTAGTTCAGGCTGTGTCTTCCAGGATTCTCCAGTGTAAAATCACTATTTTCCCTTTTGTAATCAATGATTATTTGAGGAGAGACATTCTGAGATTTACCAAATATCGCATTTCTCCTTAAATTTTTTTATAATAAAAATTTTAACATTCATCCATTAACCCTGCTTACAAGGTCTGCACCATGATGTTGTAATAGTAATTTGCTATTTCTTTCATTTTTCTACACATATATATTTCTTATAATGATTTTTATTTTTTCGCTTATAGTTGGTTTACAGTGTTCTGTCAGTTTTCTATTGTACAGCACCCTTGGTGTATATTAATTAGAAATCTTCCCTAAGCCGCAGTTGTTCCTTCCCCTTTTATTTATTTATTCAAACACTTATTTAGTAATAGTATCAGCATTTTTTTATTCTTTGGGTTAGAATCCAAAAATATTGTTATTCATTTTGTGGCTTAAATTGTTCTAGTTCTGGCCACTGGCAGCTCTTTTGAGAGGTTCGTTCCTATGACTTCTGACATTTACTTTCTTATTCTTGGGCACCTTTGGCTCAAGGTGTATTTATTATTTTAAAAAAATCAGTTCATCCTAAAACCTACAACTACAACCCCAAAAACCTGGGTTAATTCCACCCTTCTCCATCCTACCACCTTGCTTAACTGCGACTTTTTTTTTTTTTTTTTTTTTTTTTTTTTTTGAGAAACCTGGCTTTCTTTACCTACAACTACAATATTTACTTATTTGTTTAAGGGTGTGTATTTAACAAATTTACCAACCTGAGCACCAAGATTTCATATAATTTTTTGTGGTCTCCCTCCTTACAGTATCCAGCCAAAACAGTTTCCAAAGTCATCTAAACTAGTTCCTTTCTTTCTCAGCCCCTTTGATGACATCATGTCACTCATCTGTAATACAGTTATGTTCATGTATTATGGTCTGTATTCCATCTTAGGTTCCCCTGGAATCTGGTTGATTTTTTTTTTACTGCACAGAGTTGCAGTAATGTACAGTTTTGTATTTTGTAATAAAAGCATGGATTTGTGCATCCAATAACACAGTATCTCAGGATGGTTCCATCCTCTCAAAACCTCACTTATACCACCCCTTGGTAGTTAACTCCTCTCCCCACTCCTGCAAACCACTTCTGTTTTGTATTTTCCAGAATGAAATATAAAATGTAGTCATATATTATGCAGTCTTTTGGATCTGGCTTCTTTCAACTAACAAAATTCATTTAAGATTTATCTCTACTGTGGTGAATAAACAGCTCATCCCTTTTTACTGCTGAGCAATATTCCTTTGTATGGATGTCCTAGAGTATGTATACCCATTCATCTGCTAGAAAGACATATATCTGGGTTGTTTTCAGTTTTGGGAGATTATGAAAAATACAGGATTTTGTTTTTGTTTTTTTTATAAGCATGGTTTTCAATTCACGTGAGTAAATACTCTTAAGAGCAGGTCACATGTCTGTATAAGTCTATATTTAACTTTATAAGACACTGCCAAACTGTCTTCCAAATTGGCTGTACTGTTTTGCATTCTAAGCAAGAATATATGAGGATGCTTCTTGCTCTGCATCCTCACCAGGAATGGGCATTTTTAGTTTCTAAAAATTTTAGCCAGTCTAACAAGTGTGTAGTTCTATCAATCTGGATACAAGTGTTTTATTAGATGGGTGATTTGCAAATACTGTCTCCTAATCTATAAATTCTCTTTTTATTCTCTGACCAGGGCTTTTCGCATAGTAAAACTTACATTTTGGTAATAACTATGTATCTTTTTCTTTATAGATTATGATTTTGGTTTTGTAATTCTCCAATGTTTTCTTCTAAAAGTTTCAGAGTTTTATGCTTTATATCTGAATCTCTAATACATTTTCAGTTAATTTTTATATAAGGTATGAATTATACATCAAGGTTCTGTTTTGCATATGGATACTGAATTGCTATAATATCATTAGTTGTATTGACTATCCTTACTCCTCCTCTAAACTGCTTTACCTCCTTTGTAAAAAAAAACAAAACAAAACTGAATATATTTGTATGGGTCTATTTTCTGGGCTCTCTGTTTTGTCCTTAGATCTATGTGCTCATCTTTTTGCCAGTACCAAACATTAGCACAGTTTTATAGTAGGTCTCAACACCAGGTAGTGTCAATCTTCCTATTCTGCTCTTTCAAAATTGTTTTGGCCATTGTAGTTCATAGCTCTTTGCTCTGCCATACATATTTTTTAAAGTAAAAGAAAAAATTTTTTTTTGTCTGTGCTCATAGCAGTGATAATGCTGAGTCCTTATCTCACTGCACCACAGGGAACTCCTCCATATGTATTTTAGAATTGGCTTATTGACAGCTACAAAAAAACAAAAACAAAAACAAACAAACAAAAAAACTTGCTGTGATTTAAACTGGTGCTGTGTTTAATATATCAACCAATTTAGGAAGAAGTGACATCTTGACAATATTAAGTCCTCAGACCTATTAACGTGACATTTCTCTCTGTTCATTTCAGTCTTTGATTTCTTCCAACATTTTATAGTTTTAGCATGAAAACCATGCATATATTTTGTTAGAATTGTAGGTATTTTTCTTACTTTTGAATATTTAAATGGTATTTTAAAATTTCACATTCCAGAGTTCCCGTTGTGGCACAGCGGAAACAAATCTGACTAGGAACCATGAGGTTGCAGGTTTGATCCCTGGCTTTACTCAATGGGTTAAGGATCTGGCGTTACCGGGAGCTGAGTTGTAGGTCGCAGACGTGGCTTGGATCTGATGTTGCGGTGGCTGTAGTGTAGGCCAGCAGCTATAGCTCCGACTAGACCCCTAGCCTGGGAACCTCCATATGCCACGGGTAGCAAAAAAAAAAAAAAAAAAAAAAAAATTCACATTCCAACTGTTCACTGTTGGTACAAGAATATAAATTGACCTTGTACCCTACGACCTTGCTAAACTCACTGAAAGATCCCAGGAGTTGTTTTTCTACATAGATTCTTTATGCTTTTCTACACAGATATTGTATCTTCTGTGAATAGAGGCAATTTAATTTCTTTCTTTCCAACATGTATGCATTTTACTTATTTTTCTTGCCTTGTTCCATCTAGGACATTCAGTACAATGTTGAATATGGGTGGTGAGAATAAACATAATTGCCTAGTTCTTAATATTATTTTATGGAAAAACAATGTTTTCCCCTTATTAAGCATATTAGTTATAGAATTTCTGCAAATACTCTTTATTAGGTTAAAAAAGTTTCTTTGTAATTTGAAGTTATTTTTATTATGAATGAAAGTTGAATTCTGATAACATGGTGAATTACACTGTTGAATTTTCAAATTTGGAATCAGTCTTGTATTCCTGAAATGAAACCCACTTGGTCTTAAATATTATCCTTTTTGATATAATGATGAATTTATTTACTAATAAACTACTATTTCTTGAGCATTTTATGTCTAGAGTCCATGAGGGATATTGGCTTGTAGTTTTCTTTCCTTATAATGGAATATTTTGGTTTGTATTAGGTAATGCCAGTCTGATAAATGAGTTCAGAGGTATTCTCTCCTTGTCTCTTTTTCTGAAAGAAATTATGTAGAATTGATACCGTTTCTTCTTAAATGCTTGCTAGAATTTGCCAGTGAAACTATCTGGGTCTGGTTTTCTTTTTTGGAAGGTTTTAAAATTGGAATTCGATTTCTTTCTTTTTTTGGGCTCCATCCATGCCATGTGGAAGTTCCCAGGCCAGAGATCAAATTTGTGCCACAGCAGTGACACCACCAGATCCTCAGCCAGCTGCATCACAAGGGAAGTTCCTGGAATTCAATTTCTTGAATAGATATTTACTATTCGGCTTAACTATTTCTTCTTCAGTGAGTCTGGCAATTCTTAGGTAATTTGTATCTTTCAGAGAACTTGCTCATATCATCTAAACTCTCAAATGTATTAGAATAGAGTTGTTTGTAGTATTCCCCCCATTGCCCCACTTTTAACTACAGTGTTGTTTTGTTGTTTTTGTACAATAATTGTAGTGTTATCTTTCAGAGTTTTTTGGGTTATGTAATTCCTTCATTCTTGATACTGCTAACTTGTGTTCTCTTTTCCCTTGGTCATCTTGGCTAGAAATTTAGCAATTTTATTGATCTCTTAAAATAAACTAGCCTTTGGTTTGACTGTTTTTCTCTACCGTCTTTCTGCTTTAAATTTCATTAATTTCTACTCATTCTTTCTTTTCTTCTAGCTGCTCTGAGTTAAGTTCTCTTTCTTTAGTTTCTTAAAGTAAAAGCTTACTGACTTGGGATCTTCCTCTTTTCTAATATAAACATTTAAATGCTATGAATTTCCCTTCTCAACACTACTCTCGCTTGTCCCCAAAATTGCAATGTTGTATTTCTCAAAATTTTTAAATTTATTATTATTATTATTTTTTGCTTTTTAGGGCCGTACCCCCTAGTTCCCAGGCTAGGTGTCAAATTGGAGCTGTACCTGCTGGCCTACGCCATAGCCACAGATAGCAGTGTGGGATCCGAGCTGTGTCTGTGACCTACACCACAGTTCACAGTGATGCCTTAACCCACTGAGTGAAGCCACGGACTGAACCCACATCCCCATGGATACTAGTCAGATTCATTTCTGTGGCGCCACAACAGAAACTCCCCAGTGCTTTATATATGTGTGTGTGGTGTGTGTGTGTGTGTGTATACATACACTTTTTTTTTAAGTTTTCCCTTGAGAATTCCTCTTTGACCTATGAGCTATTTTAAAAGTATGTTATTTAATTTCTATATATGGAGATTTTCCTGTTGTCTTTCTGTTACTGATTTTGTTACAGTTAGAGACTAAAATCTGTATGATTTCAATTCTCTGAAATTTGTTGAGGTTTGTTTGATGGCACAGGATCTGGCCTATCTTTATGAATGTTTCAAGTGCCCAAGTGTCTCAGAATGTGTTCTGCTGTTGTGGAGTATTCTATAAACAACTCTTAGGTCAGGTCTGTTGAAGACTGCTCAGGTCACCTAGACTCCTGATTTTCTGCCTACTGTTCTATCAATTACTGAGAGAGGAGTGTTGAAGTTTCCAACTACAACTGTGGATTTTTCTCTTCCACTTTTCAGCTCTCAGTTTTTGCTTTATGTATTTTGAAGGTCTGCTATTAGGTGCATATACATTAAAGATTCTTCTTGGTAGATGAACTATGCAATGTCCTTCTTTACCTCTGATAATATACCTTACTGTGAAGTCTACATTGTCTGAAATTAATATGGCTATACTAACTTTCTTTTTGTTAATGTCTGCATGGTATGTTTCCCTCTATCCTTTTATCTATGACTTTCATATTTAAAGTAGGGTTCTTAGAATGTACAGTATGATCTTCCTTATTCAACCAATCTGATGTTTTGTCTTTTGGCTGATGTCTATGAACACATTTACTTGTAAGGCTGGATTAAAATCTACAATCTTGCTAGCTATATTTCATTTGTTCCAGTTTTTCCCTTTTTCTCCCATTTCTTGGGCTATTGGAGTGTATTTTTATCTTCTTTTTTTTTTTGGCATTTTAGGGCCGCACTCATGGCATATGGAAGTTCTGAGGCTAGGGGCTGAATCGGAGCTGTAGCTGCTGGCCTAGGCCACAACCACAGCAATGTAGGATCTGAGCTGTGTCTGCAACCTACACCACAACTCATGGCAACGCCAGATCCTTAACCCACTGATCAAGGCCAGGGATTAAACCTGCATTCTCATGGATACTAGAGTCAGGTTCATTAACCACTGAGCTATGATGGGAACTCCTGGAGCATACTTTATATTTCCATTTTATCTCCTCTATTGACTTACTATTTATACCTTTTTAAAATTTATTTTCTGTAGTTGTACTAGGGTTTATAATATACATCTTCATTTAATTAGAGTTTACCTTTGAAAATATACCACATCATGTTTAAAGACCTATAAGATCATATTTCCCCTCTCTGTTGTTTGTTATCATATATTTTATTTGTGCATGTACTATAAACACAAAATTCACTGCCACTATTTTTATTTCAGAAAGCCAACTATATTTTGGAACAATTAAAAAGTAGGAAAACACAGATCTTGCTTTCTAATACCATTCTCAAGAAGAGGAACCAAGGTTTCTTAGAGAAATGCCCAAGTCTAGGACTGGGGCAGAAAATAAACAAGATGAGCCTAAAACATTTTGCAGTAACCAGAAAATAAAATAGCAGCCCCCCCCCCTCCCCTCAAAAAACCCCCACAAGGATGAAGTATCTGAAAGGGGCCCAGGAACCAACTAAAATAGTCCTCAGTAGCTAAAGCTGGAACAATCTGAACAACAGAATAAGCTAATATTGGTAGAATCATACATTGACAGGATTTAGTACTACTGACACAAAGTATAAAATAAATGTACATGAGTCCATATTAATTTAAATAAATGATTAAATAAATAAGAGAACAGATAAGTCACCTGTGCAGAAGAATCGCAAATAATTTACGTAGCTACTCTGCCCCCAAGGAGTTAGACCATAACCTCACTCCTTAGGTGTGGGCCTTGCAAAGTGACTTCCTTCCAAAGAGAACAGTATGGAAAGGGGGAAAAGAGTAACCTGTGAAACACTATACCAGCAAGGCGACACTAAGGTGATCAACAGCAGTGAGTCATGTTGATAGTATGTATGTACCCTGGATATGATGTGAAGAAAATGGCACTTTAGTTCCATGCCCTTCCTCCCACATCAATAATGCCAATCTAATCATGAGAGAAGAGAAAAACATCAGAAAAACCTGTTGTAGAGGAACTTTCTACAACATATCTGACCAAAACTCCTCAGAATTGTCAGGATCATTAAAGTAAGGAAAGTCTTACAGAAACTATCACAGCCAAGAGGAGCCTAAACAGACATGATTACAAAAATGCCATGTTGTGTCCTGCATTGGATTCCAGAACAGAAAAAGACGAGGTTAAAATCTAATGGTATCTGAATTAACTACGGACTTTAGTTAATAAGAACGTATCAATACTGATTCATTAGTTGTAACAAATATACCACACTAATGTTACGATGTTAATAACAGGCGAAATTTGGTGTGGAGCATATTGGAACTTTCTGTACTATCTTTGCAACCTTTGTATAAACTTAAAACTTTTCTAAAATAAAAGTTTACCAAATGTAGGGAAAAACGAATTTTATCTTCGTTTATTGCATTTCCATTGTTCTTTATTTCTTTTACTGACTCAAGGGTTTTCTGGTAGCAAATTCCTTCTTCCAAAGGACCTCCTTTAACACTTTTAGAGTATGTGGCAATACATTGCATGATTTTTGTTTGAGAAAGTTTTATTTGTCTTTCACTTTTTGAAAGATATTTTTGCTGGGTAAAGTATTCGAGGTTGATTTCCTGCTTTAAATTTCAGCACTTTATATTATTCCATTGTTTTGCAGCTTGCATAGGTTATGAACAGAAGTACAATATAAATTCTTATCTTCATTCTTCTGTATGTTCATCTGTTCCTTTTTTCTGCCTTTAAGATTTTCTTGTCTTTTGCTTTGAGCAGTGTGTGTGTGTGTGTGTGTGTGTGTGTGTGTGTGTGATGGCTGCAGGATTTACCCTATTTAGTGTTTATTATTTCTTTAAACATTTCTTCTGTTCTGTTCTCTCTCTCTTCTCTTTCAGAATTCCAGTTACAAACATGTTAAGCCATCTGATAAAGCCACACAATTCTTGGAGGCTTTGTTCCATTTTTTGCTTTATTTTGTTTGTTTTCATTCTTCTCTTTAAGTTTCAGCTTGGGTAATTCCTACTGACCTGTAGACCTATAGGCCTTTCCTCCTGATAGGCTTTTAGTGCAGAGTTTGAGTTAATTTAATTAGGAACAGGGCTGGGTCTGAACTTCACTGTTACTATGGTTACCCTCGGTATATCCACCACAGGTCTCAAATCCCTCTGGGAGGAATAAGAGACTGGTTTGCTAGAAGGTTCTGTTCGTCTGTTTTCCCCCAAGGACTGCTCCATTCTCAGTTTTAAGCCTTCCCCTTTAACAGTGCTGTGCCTCAGGCAACAGGCCTCTCAGTCATTCTGCCAGGCTGCTGACATTGTTCCTGCTCCTCCAGCAGGAGTTGAGATAGTTTTCCTTTATCCATTTCCCCAGATACAGTGGGATTTCATCAGTGCCCTAAGGGTGACAGCTTATGTTGTTCAGGTCCTCACAGATTAAGACTCTGATTACATTGGAGTGAAGGGGAGAAGGACCCAGGCAGAATTTTCTGCCCTTACCTCAGTTAACAGTTCTTCCCCATTCCTAGTTATAAACCAAAGAGGAGACTTTTTCAGCACATACCCAACTTTTTTTCTGTGAGCATCTAGTGAGGTTCATGAGGAAAAAGCCTACACGAGAGTTTAAGACTCTCCTTTATTGTCATCCCAGGAGTTTTGCAGTCCAACCACTGAAAGGTAGGCCTTCAGCAATTCACCACCCTCCAGAGCTTCACTCTTCTTATCTGTGCCTTACGCAGGTAAGTCAGTGCTCTAATGTCCTCTGCCTACAGTATTTGTCTCTCCCTAGAGTCTGGGCCAGGTGGTTGCCCTGAAATCTCAGCACTACAGTGTGTTTAAGGAAAACTATGAACTTGTTTGTCCAACATTTTTGAGGCTGGAAACAATAGTTTTCAGTTTTCTGTATCTCCAAATAAAAAAGTACTTCTCCATTTTCTGACTTGAAGGGTTTTGATTCTGGCTTTTGTGTTACTTTGGATAAGTACTAACCTTTACCTTGGTTGCCTCATTTTACCTAGCCAAGATCACAGTTTAAAAATCAAATGATACAGTATATATAAAGTTGTCTGGGAATCTACAAAGCATTAAAGAAACAAAGAATTATAATCTAAAGCTTGAGAGCTTAACTTTCACTTAGCAAAAAAGTCAAACCGTAAGTTCAGCAGCTACAGAGCAGAAAGAGCACCTGGCACATCATGTTGACAGAAAATAGTCAAACAGTTGCTAGAATAAGAATGGTTTTAAAACTTGAACATATATTCTATTTTCTTTTCTATAAAAGGCTGGGGGGGATGTTTATAATCTCCTTCATAAACACAGAATTCAAAAGCAAAGGAAGTTGGAACTATAAAGACATTTGTTAAGGGCAGAGGTGGGGAGACCTGTATTCTTTATAAAGTTAAATGGGAGGTTATTTGAGAAGGAATAAACAAAGAAAAACTATTAAGAGAACAACTCATTCAAGTTTTTACGCATTCTTCCCTATTCCACAATAGTTCTCTTTGGTATGTATAATTTTCTGACCATCTAGTGTTTCTTTCACGGAAAAGTATGCAATAGATTACAGAAAGTATGCAAAGTACAAAGAATAAATACTTAAGTCAGGTTTAATTTACCAAATTGAGGATGAGATCTCTAAGCAAAGATTTCCACCTGGTAAGTGAAAATTAAGAATAACCACTCCACATTTAGATTAAATTTTAAATAGCCATTAAAGCAGATTTAGTTCCTGCTTTTTGATAATTGATTTCTACATATTTACGATGGACTTGTCTCTTCAAATGCTAATTTCAAATAGAAATACTCTTTAGGAAAAGGTCTAGAATCTAGGGAAGTACAGAAAATTCCAAAGGAAAATATACAATATGTGTAAAATACATGTTTTAAAGAATTAAGCTGGAGAAAGGTTTAACGTACCAGTGGAGGCATCATGCCCTTGCTTGAAGGGGGGATGACAACGCGAAGATCTGGTTTCCGACTGTTCATTCCAAGATTGCCACCACCTGGAGGAGGAGGAGACTTTGTAGGCATGACTTTGCCTAAACTATTTGCACCAGTAGTTCCAACCAAATTTGGAGAAGCTCTTGAGTTTACAAATCCATTCCCTGAGAAAAAGAAGTATCATTCATTAACATGAAATAAATCATTAAAATACTTTGGTACAAGTATGATCCAAGTTTTCCCCAGTCCTGGTTTCAAGTGAATTTTAAAATAAAACTCATGAGTACACAACGGTGTATCTTTGAATACTTAAAAAATATGCAAAGAAAGTCAACCAAAGTCTGAAATACATAGACTAATGCCATATGCTTCCAGTCTTACTGTTTAGAACTGCTGAGAGAAATTTAAAATACAAGCTATGTTCCTAATAGGGTATCTCCCACTGTGGACCAAGATAATGGGGATATTTTAAGAAAATACCCAGTCCCTTGGGACAGACCATAACGTAAGATAATATGAGAAAAAGAATGCATATATATATATATGTGTGTGTGTGTGTATATATATATTATGTGAGTGTGAGTATATATATATATATGTGTGTATATTTATGTAGGACTGGGTCACTATGCTGCACAGCAGAAACTGACTCAACACTATAAATCAACTATACCCTAATAAAACATAAACTGAAAGAAAATGACTGAGACCAGCCTATTCATTCATTCTAAGGACAACAGAAGCACTCCTACTAGGTTTTGGATGCAAAACTAGGCATGCAGGCAACCCCTTAACTAAAGCTTATTTAGCACTCAGCTCCTATTTTCACCAAGTATTTCTTCCTTATAATTCTACCCATACTTATTCTGTTTCTTTAGCTGCCATTAAGGTCTTCGTTAAGTATCTGTGACTTATCTGACTTTAATCATCTTGTTCCTACTTTTTAACCTTCCCTAAAAGAACTGTCTATCTCTCTTAGAGGAAATAAGTACATTGTGGTATATGTTCTATATAAATGGTATACAGGAACATAAAATGTTCATTTATAAATAATAGGCTGTATATGCTATTTTAATTTCTAAGTAAATCTTAAAGAAGAATAGAAAACATATATTTTAAAAGTATTTTGTGAAAATTTAAGTACTAAATTTAAGATATAGTGTTAACTGGCCATATAAAATCCAGCACTGGTCACTCTACTAATCATATTTTAAAAAATAATCAACAGATTTATGACCAAAACATAAAAACTAAGTTTACTATGTGTATAGTGTACTTTTAGCAACAGAGACTGAATGCCACCAATGCTTTGCTATTATTAGTCTATTTTGAATAGGCCTTCATATCTAAGTCTACTCTATTACAGTACATAGATGTTAATTTAAGAGTACTGGATAAAACAATAAATTTGTTAGCTAAAGAACTCCATTCCAGAGTTTGCGTCATGGCTCAGTGGAAAATGAATCTGACTAGTAACCATGAGGATGCAGGTTCGATCCCTGGCCTTGTCAGTAGGTTAAGGATCCAGTGTTGCCGTGAGCTGTGGTGTAGGTTGGTCGCAGCTTGGCTCTGGTGTAGCTGTGGCGTAGGCCAGTGGCTGCAGCTCCAATTCGACCTCTAGCCTGGGAACCTCTATGTGCTGTGGGTGTGGCTCAAGGGGAAAAAAATCCATTCCTAATGTTTATTACAAAGCTGACTAAAAACAAAATATTCAGAATAGTGAACTAGAAGTTCCTGGAGGGCTGAATAAAGCTGTTGAATTATCTGAGTGGGACTCAGCATTCACACATTAGTAGCAGCAACCATCTAAAAATCAGACAATACAGAACCACTTTTAGAAATGAACCTTTAAATTTCTATTAGGTGTATAGCACTGTGCAATGAGGTATAGGAAGGGAGGAAAAAAAAAACCCAACATGGTCCTCAGGCAGCTTTTCAGCTAGTCAGCAAGAGCAGGCATACACCATAGAGGCACAAAGGTGTCAACATTTTATTTAAGATACGAGCAATGCAATGAAGTATAACTACACAAACTTTACAAGCAAACAGAAAGCAAAGCACTGATACAAGTATGTAGGCTTTAAATTAAAGGAAGACTTGGTGCGAGTAACTAAGCAGTCTGAAAGGGCAAAGACAACAGAAGGCATGCATTATGAATAAATATGAGAAAATATACTAAAGCATGAATGAACAAGGTCTGAGTAAGGAATGGTGGGGTAGATAAGCAAAGAATCCACAACTTCAGTTCAAAAGGAAAGGGTAGCTATATTTATTTTTTTCCTTTCCTTCCAGTATAAAGCAAAAAAGGCAACTTTAGAATCCACCAAAAATAAACACATATAAGATATTAAAAAAATATATATACATGTCTATGTTAAATATATATGCAAGGACTAAGGCAAAACTGAGTGTCTCCTGTGTGCTTAACACTGGCCTAAAACCTTCATAAAATCTCACCCAGAGAAGACTGTACTCTGAGAAGTGAAATGATGTGCCCCAAAGTACGGCAAAGAGTTAACGACAAAAAACAGAGTTCCCGTCATGGCTCAGTGGCTAACGAATCCGACTAGGAACCATGAGGTTGCAGATTAGATCCCTGGCCTTGTTCAGTGGGTTAAGGATCGGGCGTTGCCATGAGCTGTGGTGTAGGCTGCAGACACCGCTCGGATCCCAAGTTGCTGTGGCTCTGGTGTAGGCTGGCAGCTACAGCTCCGATTCAACCCCCTAGCCTGGGAACCTCCACATACTGTGGAAGTGGCCCAAGAAAATGGCAAAAAGACAAAAAGCAAACAAACAAAAAAACCAATTATGTATTTGTACATATTGTTCACTTTAAGAGCTTTCATATTGGGTTATCAGAAGATTTTACTCCCATAAAATTTGAAATTTTCTTGAATGGAAGAGTGATATTTAAACTCTCTCAAATACATATAGTGTTTGGTAGTTTATAACAACCAAACATTTTCAGGAACTGTATATAATGAATAGGGTTGACTGATGAATAGATATGTTCTAAAGTTCTAAAATTAAGAACATATAACGAGAAAGAGATTAAGTTCTTGAAGATAATCTGCTGAAGGAAATGGATGCTACAGTGTATCTGCTTATTATATATTAGAGTGTGAAAAAAAATTAAGTGAATTATTTATATAAGAAACTAAAAACTAATGTTTTTGGAGTTCCCGTTGTGGCTCAGCAGAAGTGAATCTGACTAGGATCTGCAAGGAGGCAGACTGGATCCCTAGCCTAGCTCAATGGGTTAAGGATCTGGTGTTGCTGTGGCTGTGGTGTAGGCCAGCAGCTGCAGCTCCAATTCAACCACTGGCCTGGGAACTTCTATATGCTGCGGGTGCAACCGAAAAAACAAAAAAACAGAAAGAAATTAATGTTTTGCCAATGTGATATAATCACCTTTGCTGGATCTTAAGCAAAACATTTTCAAGAGACAAAACAGAGAAGAGAGATGTAGCACTTAGGAACTGGCCTGTACCTCTTCGGCAGTTGTCCTTCAAAATACTGGGATTCTGGGTACCTGTGTTCCCTTCTCCACTCAATTCCTCTTACTTTCTCCAAAACTTTCACCAAGTGACCCACCAGTCTTAATTCATTAAGCGGTCTAATTCTGCTGTGAGGACTGGTATTTCAGTTACCCTTTTGAGGCTACTTCCTGCATTCTGCTTCCATTATGTTGAAAGGGTACGTACTCAATCTGGGCTGAATCTCCTTTCCACAACTCAGAAAGCAATTTCCTGCACTCTGTTAAGCTTCAGAAAGCAGTGTTGTTATAAAAACAATCTCTTCACTAGGCCATCCCCTGTGGAGTAGAGCTCATCCATGAATTGGGCAGAAGTAACTGCTAAGCAAGTTATCTGGATATAAAACACTTACAGAAAAACAGGAAGGTTTAATAGAAACCAGTGGAATGTAAGAGTCACATTAATAAGCACATATTAAAAATGTTTCTCTTAAAAAACAGAAGGTGTGTTCTTAATTTCTCCAATAATATTTACAAGATTCTTTCTTATTTACTTAATTTGCACACAAATCTGAAGGATAGTATTTCCTCTCAAATACATTTTAAGATGATACAAAGATATAATTTAGAAAAACCCATTATCAAGAAACACTAATACTCTTTCCCCAAACGGAATCTATGATGCTTTTCAGCTAGCTATGGCGCCA
Source organism: Sus scrofa (assembly GCF_054392235.1). Lineage (NCBI taxonomy): Eukaryota > Metazoa > Chordata > Mammalia > Artiodactyla > Suidae > Sus > Sus scrofa. Next base: position 147,796,539 of record NC_139383.1, on the reverse strand, counting down.
CAGTAACCCATGAGAATCAAATTTGAATGAAAGGGGACCTACAGTATGATATTTCTTTAGTGTGAAGTTGGAGTCTGAACAGATGATTACAGGATGATGTAAGCCTTTGGTAACTTGCCAGGCTGAAACAAGGTAATCTTACATGTACCATTTGTTATTTTATAGACTGTAGTGGTATTCTATAATCACTACAGTAGTGAAATGAACTTACCTCCAGTTCATTTTTTATGACAAAAAAGAAGATATTGTTGGGAAAGATTTTTCAGGTATATACTTTAAGTATAACTCATCTTGCTACAGCTTAAAAATTTAAGTATAAAATTCCTACTCTAAATGAATAAACCCAAATTAATGTGACAGTTGTTAAAATGTGTTTTCAGGGAGTTCCCGCGGTGGCGCAGCGTAAACGAATTTGACCAGGAACCATGAGGTTGCAGGTTTGATCCCTGGCCTCACTAAGTGGGTTAAGGATCCGGAGTTGCTGGGAGCTGTGGTGTAGATCGCAGAAGGGGCTCAGATCTGGCGTTGCTGTGGCTGTGGTGTAGGCCGGCAGCAACAGTTTTGATTAGACCCCTAGCCTGGGAGCCTCCATGTGCCACAGGTACGGCCCTAAAAAGACAAAAAGACCAAAAAAAAAAAAAAGGTGTTTTCAGGCTTTATGATAACTTATGCCCTGACACAAATGTGACAAAAAAACACTTTTTGAGCAAACTGCATGCTATGCCTACAGAAACCTGACAAAGCAAACCTTTAATTACAGTCTTATAGCTCTAAAGCAAATCATTCCATTACACCAATTTGGCTCTTATTTCAGAATACTGTATCATCCGAAACACTGCACTGAAGTGGCTGCAAAACACTCCCACATTCTTAATATACTCTTTTAAGGCTATTACTATGAATCTATTTGAGAAGTTAAACTGATACGCAAAGGATTTTGAAAATCTCAAAAGATTCTTAAAAATTCATCCAAAGGAAGGTTCAAGAATTAATTTTATCATATTTGACAAATTTCTCATAAAATCTGACAACTTTCAGCTAACTATTCAATAAGTAGCAAATAAAATGCATTTAAAAGTCTATAAAATTACGTCATTTGTATAAAGAAATCAATGAGGTTTCTAAAATTTAAAAAGACCATGGACTTTAAAATCACTGATGACATTTACTTGACTCAATGGAAATTCCAATATGATGAATAACATGGATTCTGTCAGTTAAAAATTTGTAATCTAAAACAGACAATCATGAGATTCTGGTTCTTCTATATTCCCTCTTAGTCTCTCCTGTGTGCACAGCCCCAAAGAGGCTACATTTCTCCTTCTCTTTTGGACTTCAGGCATGCCCCTGGCTTCAACCATTGCTTCAACATGACTTTTAAATCTGTGTATCTGCTTTGTGCCTCATTTCCAGTCCATATGCAACCATCTGGTAGGCACTGTTCCCCAGATATGCTGCTGTCATTTCAAACTCAATCTATTTTAAACACCTGTGCTACTGTCATCCTCCATCACTCCCATCCCCTCTTTCACAGCACTAGCAAGCCTTGCTATTCCTTCTTTGTCTTTCACCTTATCCACCTCTTCTTTTCAGCTGCCATTGCCTTTGTGTAATGCAAACCCTTATTACCCTCCCTCAACCCCACTTAACTCCAAGAGCTTCCTGAGCTCTTTCCAGTCCAGTATATTTTTTTCTCTTTCTCAACATGTTTTTAAAAAGTCAAATTACTGGATTTTGGTCAAGTTACTTTATGCCTGATCTTTGAACATGGGCTCAAAGTTAAAAAGAGTTCCCAAAGTCCCCTGAACTACAGCATATCTGAGTATTAGATATAAATTCTCAGTAGAGAAATTTACCTCATAAACAATAATCAATAAGCAGAATGCCTCCATGAAAGATGTATACAATTTACAATATACATCAAACTAGCAGGTTTTATTTGGATGATAACATAGATCAAATACAAAAAAATCACTTTACAAGGAAAAAGTGTATGTTCTAATTTACAATAAAAATTTTATGACTATAGAGGTGATATATCAATACAGCATCACAGAAAGTTCAGAAACTAGAAAAAGACAGGGAAAACACATATTATCACTACCCTAATTATTATAATCATTTTTGGTTTCCTCTTCTTTTTATTTTCTCATGTGCATATATTTTGCATAGTTTTAAATCAGAACTAAAAATGAATTCAGTTGAAAATTTCAATTTACTTAATTTTCACACTGTTGGAATATGTTAATTTCCCCCTATTGTTCCCTACTGTAAATAAAATTGCCATGAACCTTTGCATTGTCTGATTTCTTCAGGGTCGCACCTTCCACATACGGAAGTTCCCAGGCTAGGGGTCAAATCAGAGCCACGGCCACAGCAACTGGGGATCCAAGCCACCTCTAAGACCTACACCACACAGCTCATGGCAACACTGGATTCCAGACCCACTGAACAAGGCCAGGGATCAAACCTGCATCCTCATGGATCCTAGTCAGATTTGTTTCTACTGTGCCACAATGGGAACTCCCTGATTTATTTCTTTAGGTGAGATTCCTAGAAATGGGATTACTAGGCTTAGAGGTATGTAGGTTTTTTTTTTTTTTTTTTTTTATTACTAGTGAAACATCTTGTCAAAAATTTTCCAGAAAGATTCTAATTTATAATGCCCCAAGCATTTACCAGTTCATTAGGTTCACCACATCTTCACCAGCTTTCCATGTCACAATAAGAAGTGGTAATAGCTGGCAATTACTGGGTGGGTATGAGGGGAGGGTTTGCATTTTTATATGAATTTCATGCTGATGAGCAATGATGAACATCCTTCTCAATTTTTAAAACATTAGTTGAGTTTTTTGAGTTGTGTATTTAAGCACATTAAATGAGCATTCACTTAACAAATATTCCTCCAGCTGTGGCTTGTATTTTATCTTATTTTCTCTGTTAAGAATGAGAACATAAAATGATTTCACATAAAAGGACTAGGGGAAAGTGGTTGTGGGCTCTGTCCACCTTTCCATTTTGCCATCCTTGGCTTGCTGGCCTGCCCTCTATACAAATTTGCTTCATGATCTCAAGAGAAAGGTACACATCTAGCTGCCACATGCGGACAATAATGTTCAAAGACTCAAAAGGCAGAGACTGTGAATGAGTGTGAGTTTGTGAATTTTTTCATAATTCAGTATAGCTATTATACAATGTACATTACCTTCTCTTATAATTTTATAAGTGCCTCCATGTTTGTGGTTATAATTTCTTTTTTATATCAAAGTATTATGTTTAGTTTTAAAAGTTTTAATGTAATACATTATAGAAAGGTGTACAACACAAAAACTTAAAAGACCAAGGATTTATCATAACTGAATTCCATGTAACCATTAATCAGAACAAGAAAAAGAAAATATTGCTAGTCTCTATAATAGGGGCCCCGACACTCTACTGTTCCACCTACCAAAGTGATATAAACCACAACTTTCACAGTAACTTCCTATTTTCCTTTGTAATTTTACCATCTTCCTTCACAGACATCCTTAACACTATAGTTTTGCTCACCTGCTTTCCAAACTTTATGTAGATAGTATCATTTAGTATTTGTATCTATCTTGTTTCACTTGTATTAGTTTGGTAAAACTCATCCATGTTGTTGATTACTGCTACATTTCCTTCATTTCCACTGCAGTATAGTCTTACTTCACATAAAGGTACTATCACATATTTATCCACTCCTACTGAAAGAAACCTGGATTATTTCTAGATGTTGACTGTAACAAATAATGCCATGCATATTTTTTTACATATCTCTTGGTGCTCTTGGTGCATATATGGATTTCTCTATATAAGGATGAATGCAAGTATTGAGGACGAATGAAAATGCTAGGTGATGGAATATACAATTTGCATCTTTAGTAGATTATGTGAAAATTTGTACTGCCATCATCAGTGTCTGAGAGTTTGGGCTTTTCCATACCCTTGTTAACACTTGCTATTACCTATTTTGCTTTAGCCATTCTGGTAGTTAATACTGTTTGTGGTTTTAATCTTCTATTTCATTCTTTACTGAGATAGAGCATCTTTTCACATTTACTAGACACCTGGATAGCTTCTTTTGTGAAATGTCTATGTTCTCATGCATATTTTATACAACTAGATTTTTTTCCTTTATGATTTATAAATGATTTTTCATAAAATGTTGTGATAAGTATATCACATTTATTCTCTCACTGTCTTGACTTTTCGTTCTCTTTATGGTGTTTTGCTGAACAAAGGTTCCTAATTTAAGTATAGGCAAATTGATTCCTTTATAGTTAAGCTTTCTCTGATTTCCTATGTAGCAAATCTTCCCCTACCCTGAGTTTATTCAATGCTTAAAAAGCTTGAGGATGTTTCTGCTTTCAATACTACATGGGCCTAAAGCTTTCTAGATTTGGGAAGCAGGCAGAAGACTCCAAAACAATTAAAATAGGAATGAAGCAAATGGATGGCTCTTTTGTAAAGGGTTATGCATTTGAAAATGAAAGGATCAGTAAAACAGAAGCAGTTTAAATGTAAAGTGAAACTACCTGGAAATGGCCTATCACAAGTCTCTAAACATGGCTGATACAATAAAAATAAGTTATTGTATATATTATGTATAAAAAAATCTGTTTAAAACAGTATAAATTATAATCTCTGCTTATTGTAGAGAATGAGAATAAACATTTTTTTCAATGTTTACATTCCTTGTGTATAAAACCCCAAAGTTTTCTTTTGTGTATAAAGAACAGACAAAAAGTAAGTATATGCTGAGCCAAAAAAAAAAAAAAAATCAACAAATTTCAGAGAAGTTAACCATATGGAAGTAAGTACTCTGGTAATAGAACAATTCAGCTAGAAAACAATATCCAAGATAACCAGAAAACTCCATTCATTTGGAATTAGGAAATCCACTTCTAAATAATCACAGGTCAAAAAAAGAAGTTATAATGGAAATTAGAAAATAAAATTTAGAAAATATTTTGAATTGAATGTAAATGAAAAAATAACATTCAATTCTATTAGTCTTTTCAAATAATCAATTTTATATAATTCAATTTACATTAAGTTTATTTTTCTATTCCAGTAACTTCTGCTCTTATAACTTACTTCTACTCTCTTTAAACTGTTTTTTCCCTAACTTTCTGAGTTGCATGCTTGGCTCAGGATTTCTTAGCTTTCTGTTCTGAAAGAGTTACTAGCTTTACTAGTATTTCACATGGGTTTTATAGGGCTTCTTGAATTTGTGGCTTGATACGTTTTGTCAGGTTTAGAAAATTCCCAGTGATTATTTCTTCAAATACCACTTCTGGCCAATTTTTTCTCTCTTTGCCTCCTAGGACTCCAGTTTTAACTATCCTCTAGGTCTTATTCTTCTGAATTATCTATCCTTTTATGTCTCAAAAATTCTGAGTATTTTCCCTCTCTTTTAATTCACCATTTCTCCTTTCCATTTGTTATTAAATCCATCCAGTAGGTTCTTAATTGCATTACTTTTTTCAGTTCTAAAATATCCATTTTTAAAGTTTCCAGTTCTCTGCCCAAAATCTTAATCTTTAAAAAAAAAAAAAAAATCTCCTTGACAAGGTAAACATTGTTATGTTAAAAGTCAAGGTCTGTGCTTAATAACTCCAAGTTATGGAGTTCCCAGGAGGCTGATTCTACTGTCCATTTATTCTGCAGGCTTTCATTTATGTTGTGCTGCTCCTGACTATGCCTAGTTAGTAATCTGTTTATATGTCAAGTAGAAATAATAATGCCTGGGTTAATGTTTTATTCTTATACTATTCTTTTCCAGAGTATCTGCCTTCCCAGGCATCTTGAGGCCCCTAACAATGGGTCACCAAAATCTGACTTCAGGAAGTGGGATGATGAAAGTAAGAGATGTAACTACCATGAAGGGATGTTTACTCTGATTCATGCTACTTCCAGGGTCCATCCAGCCTTTTGGGAGTTCAACTCAAAGTAGGAAGAATATACTAGGCCCTCAATTCTCTGTGGACTCTGAACTTTCATCTTTCTGTCCTCTATGTCTCTGAGGCTATCATACTCAAGCTTCTTAGGCACCCCACTGTGGAAGCAGCAACCACCACCTGAGGAAAAACAGCTATAAATGCTGGGCACATCTCTCTGAATCTCTTTGTTCTTCCTTGAATCTTGAGCCAATAATTCTTCATCTTCTCTTTAGCTCTCAAATGCTTTCAAACAGATTTTTAAAATATTCTGCCTAACATTTCTAGTTGTCCTCAGAGAAAGGCTGGTACAAATGACAAAGTATGCCCAAATAACCATCTTTCCCAAAATATGTTTTATATGACACTAATTCTGAAAGATGCTTTTTCATGAGAAAAAAATGAAGCGTTCTACTGTGAAATCACTCTGAGTAACCATATGTTACATACTAAGTTTAAGGATTCACAAAACAGGTTGGCATCTTAAAGGCTCTGTAAGTCCTACAGTAAAGAAACTTGTTTAGTTTTATTTAGTACAAGGTTGCTAAATACAAATACATACGTAAGTCTTCCTTTTCATATAGTTTTAAGAAACATGCTTTGAAAAGGGTACCTGAGAAATCATACACACAATTTCCAATGATATTCCTTTAAAATTCCCTGGGAATTTAAATGCTTAATCTTTTCATTCATAAAGGCATAAAATAAAATTTAAAATATTTTTCCAAACTACTAAACCAAAATGGCACCACTGTTGAAAATGAGCTAAAATATATTACCTAACTCTTCCTCACAAAAAATACTAACATTCCTAAACTATCTATTACAGACCATTTGTTTTTGGAGGCAATTTATGGCAAGAAGTATTTAAACTCATATATGCTATAAGTACTGCACAAAAATAACTACTTCCATTTGGTATCTGAATTAAATGATATCAGATGTCTACTTACTTGAATCTGAATTCTCAGGTGGAGGATGGTAAAAAGCAGTTACAACAAAAATGTCATTTAGGATATAATACAAACAAAGTAGAATTACACCTAGTGCAGGTAAAATAGGTATATAAGAGTATGAGGCACTGAAGAATCAAGATGTCCAATTTTTATATAAGATTGAGGTGTACACTAAGAAACAGATTTCTCTCTATCTATCTATATATAGCGATGGAAACAGACTTTTTTGGCCACACCTGCGGCATGGGGAAGTTCCTTGGTCGGGGTCTGAACTGATGCCACAGCAGTGACCCAAACCACTATAGTTACAACACTGGATCCTCAACCTGCTGTGCCGCAAGAGAACTCTTGTTAATAGACTTTTAAGTAACTCACAAAGCACTTCAAATATTTTAATACTTAATTTTTTAATTTTAATAAAAATTCCTGTTCACTACTAATGGTCATTAACATGATGATTAACACTATTTTTAGCACTAAACATATTAAAATAGTTACCAATGACTGGGGAGTGGGGATAGGAAAGAAAGGGAATGGAAGTGGAACAGAGGTGTAAGAGGGATAAATGAGGAACATGCTTTATACAAACCAATGATGATGTGCCATGATCTTTAGAGTGTGACTAATGTGACTCTCTAAACCTGAAGGTCTACATAGGGTGGAGGAGGCTTACAAAAGAAGAAAGATGAATTTAAAAGGAAATAAAAGAAACAGCATTATATGTAGAAGGTCAGATTAGGATGATGATGCCTGTGTCTGAGTCTGAAGTTACCAAAAGGAACTAAGCAACAACAACAAAAAAGGTCTAGATTTATAGTTGCATGGGAGATAAGAACAAATAGTGGAAAAGCTTTAGGGATGTGTGGAGAGAACAAGCCAGAAGGATGAGGAGAAAAATGAAGGCATCAAACAGTTAAACACCATAAAATAAAAATAGTTTTGGAAATAAAACCAAGAGCTTGTCAAAATTAACATTAAATGAATTAAAGAGCAATTAATAGAGTAGCAGATATAATTAGGCATTTTTTCTTACTTTAGGCCACTATATGTTTTATAACTTTTCTCACTCAACGTCTTTTATTTCTTTCTCATCATTTTCAATTAAACCATTCAATTATCTCCAAAATTTTCTTAAAGCAGAAGCTCCTCACATTTTTGGAATAAATAGGTTGAATACATGTAATTGGGAATTTTTTTCTGTAAGTGATCTGTTTTCAGATGTCTCTGAACACACAGTATAGTATCTAGAAACAGGGAGGGGATTCCTGCCCTTGCTCTCAGGTAACAATAACTATGATTATCACAATGAAGAGACCAAGTGACTAAATGTGATGGCAATCCAAAAGGATATAGTTATTCTTGTCACTATTTGACATACATACTATATTTTTATAACCTTAAGATCGTAATCTAGGAGTTCCCACTGTGGCTCACTGGTAACAAACCTGACTAGTATCCATGAGGATGTGGGTTCCATCCCTGGCCTTGCTTAGTGGGTTAAGGTTCTGGTGTTGCTGTGAGCTGTAGTGTAGGCTGGCAGCTGTAGCTCTGATTAGATTCTTAGCCTGGGAACTTTCATATGCCACAGTGGAAGCCTAAAAAGTAGGGAAAAAAAAATTCATAATCTATCTTTACCAGCAGTTCAGGAGGGCTGGGCAGACACATTTATGACTTTTTTTTTTTTTTTTTTTTGGTCTTTTCTAGGGTCGCTTGTGTGGCGTATGGAGGTTCCCAAGCTAGGGGTCTAATCGGAGCTGTTGCTGCTGGCCTATGCCTGAGCCACAGCAATGCAGGATCCAAGCCTCGTCTGCAACCTACACCACAGCTCAGGGCAACGCCAGATCCTTAACCCACTGAGCAAGGCCAGCGATGGAACCGGCAACCTCATGGTTCCTAGTCAGATTTGTTAACCACTGTGCCACAACGGGAATTCCTATGACATGTTTAAACTGCTAGTCATCTTGAGAAGGATCCCAAAGTAAACAGGACAATTTGGCAACAACCCTGACAAAATGCGAATGTTTTACATGTGACCACCAAAACAGATCCTTCAGAGACAAACTTCTCAATTTTCTCTGTGTCTCTAGAAGTAGGCCCACCAATTCTTCATATTGCAATCTCTCTAAAAACATTTCATGTAACTGTAAGAGATGGCAGTCTGCTAACAGTCTAACTTCAGGAAGGACAGAGGACACAGAAACTGTACTTATAAATGAAGCTATCTATGAAACAGAAACAGATTCACAGATATAGAGAATGGTTGCTACGGGGGAGGGATTTGGGGGAAGGTTGAAGTGGGAGGTTGGGGTCAGAGATGTAAGCTATAATCATGGAGGGGATAATTAACAATGTCCTACTGCATAGCACAAAGAACTATATTGACTGTCCTATGATAAACCAGAATGGAAAAGAATATATAAAAAAAAGAAATTATCTTGATGTAAAAATTGTATTAAAGCAATTTAGTCTTTAGAAAAGGACAATGTCTGTTATGAAGGAGGCACTCATAAACATTTACTGAACGAATGAGTAACTGAACTTAAGGCCAAGGTATGAGGAATACCACAGGGATGAGAAAAAAATGTTAAGTATTAGAGAAATTACCCTCAGAAGGAAATTAAATAAAGCACAAAGGGACATGTTTACTCTAGTCATACATCCCCATATTTTCCTCTTCATTTGGTAGAAGCCCTTGTTTGAGGGACAATATTCTTTTTATTTCAGACAGAATAGATGCCTACAAAGTGAAATGGTAGGAATTCACTCACCCACTGGGCTGCTTCCAGCTCCATTTGGCACCGTGAGGTCTGAAGTGCTCAACATCCCACCTAACAAAATTTTAGAGAAGAAAGGGCAATGAATGAATGCAATCTGGCTCTCCTTACCTCAGTGGCAGTGAACTGAACAGAGGTAACCCTTCACTCCATTCGTAAAAATACAAAAGTTAAAACTAACCCAGTCTAAACCTGGCATTCATGTGTATTATGATGTATATCTATATAGATATAAATTTATATAGAGAGATAGACAGAAGACAGACAGAAGACACTCACCTATCAAGCTTTGGACATATTTCCCTTCTTGTGTATCAACACCAAATAGTACATATTGATGAGGATGGGGGCAGTGTTAATGGAGTGCTATAAAATCTAGGACATATAGGAGAGGAGATACTGTACTACACACGGGAATGCAATGCACTTCAAATTTCCGATGAATTAACAAATCACAAAGGGGGAAGATGCAGAAAACACTGACTCCACTTAGGTCAGTGTATCTTTCCAAATTTTTAACATGAGTGGCCCATACTCGCTTTTAAGTCTTTTTTCATAACATCCTAATTAAATTTCCTTCCTGTCTAGGCATGGCTTTCCCATGATAAGGAAAGTTTATAGATGGCAAGGAAAGCTTATAGAACAAATATAGTCTATTTGTTTCACAATGCTACAGCCACAGACTTTCAAAAGAAAAACACTTTAAAATGGAGGCAATTATTACTCTTGTTCATCAAAATAATAATATTAAGAGTAGCAGAATAGGGAGTTCACATTGTGGCACGATGGATTTGGTGACATCTTTGAAGCCCTGGGATGTAGGTTTGGTCTCTGGTCCGGCTCAGTGGGTTAAGGATCTAGAGTTGCTGCAGCTGTGATGTAGGTCACAAATGTGGTCTGGATCTGATCCCTGACCTGGGAATTCCATATGCCACAGGGTGGCCAAAAAAAACACACACAAAAAAAAGAGTAGCAGAGTAAGAAACTGTTTGTGGTAGCGATAGTTTCTTCATTCTTTAAGTTAAAGAACTGGCAGAATACACATCACTACATACCTGCACTGCCAGTACTTGGTGGTCTCTGAGGGGCTCCAGGGGATACATTTCTATGTAATGTGGCTTGAGGTGGAGAGAGCATGCTTGAATCTGCTAATGTTGAGCTGGCTGCCAAAGACGGGGACACAAGTGAACTCCCTGGGTTAGTGTAGGACAAAGCATTAGGGCTGGTCACAGGGACTGTGACAGACATTGAGAAGTTTTGAGGTGGCAAACCGGGCTGTAAATAAAGAACAAGGAACACTGTTAGTCTGATTTTCACCTACACTAATAACTTATAAACTTTACTTTGATAAGGTAACTCTAGTTACTAAAAGTAGAGGATAGATTCTTACCAAAGCAATTTGCAGGTTTAAGCTATTTTCTTTACAATTATATTTGAACATCAGAATGCTTAACATGAACATTTTCAATTTTTAATACATTAACACACATATACTTGTATAATGTATATATTATATATTTTAAATACTCATAGAGATGAAAATGAGAGGTCAGAACCTGATATTAAAGTTACGTTGTCAAATTTAGACATTATAAAATATATCACTGTTATCAAATAAACATAAATTAGCACTGTAATGCAAACTAGTTTTGTAAGGTTACATTTCTATTGGGAGATTCCAAATATAACAAAAGGGGAAAAATGCGTACACATACTATAAACTTCATACAGCAAATCTGGGACATTATAAATAAGGCCTGGTCTTATTTAATTCATTGACATTTCTAGTGGACAAAAAAAAAATCAAGTTATATATATAACACAACGCAATCTGAGTGTGATAAATATGCAAAAAAATTCTAAACAATTAAATTAACTATTGGGAGTTCCCATTGTGGTGCAGCGGAAACAAACTGGACTAGTATCCATGAGGATGTGGGTTTGATCCCTGGCCCCACTCAATGGGTTAAGGATCCAGTGTTGCCATGAGCTGTATAGTGTAGTGAGCTGTGGTGCAGGTTGCAGACGTGCTTGGATTCCGCATTGCTGTGGCTGTGGCATAGGCTGGCAGCTGGAGCTCCAATTCGACCCCTAGCCTGGGAACTTCCATATGCTGCAGGTGTGACCCTAAAAAGCAAAAATACTGATAAGCTATCTTTTAATTGTTTAAAGATTAAATTACAAATATTTTAAATGCTATCTTTTTCCCTCCAAAATATTCCATAGTTCCTTAAAAATAGTGTTTTCCATTTTCCTCTAGCATTTTCTCCATAGACCCCTTGTAATATAATAGTTAACCTTGATAAATAACAATTCTCTTTATAATTTAAAGTGAGGGAGAAAAAAACTTTCCTCTCCCTACATTCTAAAACCATAATTTGCAAAGTAAGGTAACATTGCTAACTCAAGGTTGGAAGAATATAATTATATACTCTATTGAGTAGTTTATTTCAGATAGAAAACTGTAATTCACTAAAAGATATAAAACAATGGATAAAGTTTTTTCAAATGTAAATTTTATTTACACAACGTTTTTGTAGATTAACATTAATTGCAAGGTCACCAACATCTATGTGAAGTCAAAAGAAATTTTATTTTGTTTTTTAAGAATGGTATTAGCACAAAAACATCTCCTTAAATTTGTTTTTCCTGGGCTTCTTAAAGCATAGGATTACTCTGAAGAAATCATCCATGATGCATACTTTAGGGGATAGTTTCAAGAGAATTAACTCTGACAATGAAATACATATCAGCACTGGAACCAATTTGTTCCACAAAGGCTACAACACATATATAGTGTTAGAAAAATTGGATCCAGAATAATTGTCTTAAGTAGCTCTTGCCAGTGGAGCTTCAGTGAGAACTCTGCAGAACTATCAAAGGGGCATGAACCCAAAGTACTGTTTAACTATGGTTAGATGTGCATGCATGGAAAAATTTTAAACCAACTATTTGTTTTGCAATCAGTTTAAGAACAGTGCTTCCTTAAATTAAAACTGAGCCAAGGCTCTCTTCCTCAATACCTATGGTGTTAGGAAAGAACAGGAATTTGAAGGTTTTATCATCAAGTTGTTTTGGAACATTTCTAAAGAGCCAAATAGTAAGCTATTGTTACAGCACCTATAAAAATAATTTAAAATAATTCTGAAACACCAAATCTCTTTAATAAATCCAGCCATTTTATATGTTATAGTCACAAGATTTTACTTAAGTCCATGTAATATTTTAAGAGTCATAAGAAGGAGAGGGAATGTCTCCTTATGCACCCCATATTTAATATCATGGAAATTTAAAGCTGGAAGGGACCTTACAAATTATGTGAGCCAACTGACTCACTTGAGAGATGAGGAAATTGGAACCTAGGATGCTTAGGTCCCCTATCCAAAGGTATGAGGATAGTAAGTAGCAGAGCCTGAATTAGGATGTTCTTTTCACCTATATGTTTAACACACTGAAGAGTAAAATCTTACTACTGTAACAAGACTTCCTCAGTTTTAAAGTTCCAGAAAATCGAAAGAAATTAATAGAATACTTTTCCCCCCTTCTACTTATGTTGTGATCACCCACTGTGAAGATAAACAACAAGATGTGTGGTCAATCTCTTCATGCACAAGATAAAAGCACAAACCATACTTTAGTACTCACTGCGATTTTATGATTCCGCATCATATTATCAAATTCCTCATTAATTTTTTTATATTTTTCTTCTGTATGTGGAGTTAGCACATAGGAAGTATCAGGGTCTGGGCTGTCGCACCCTCTGTGTTCCTTCTTGTTCAGAGCCTAAATAATGAAGTTAACAAAAAGGATCAACAAATAAAAAGGAGAGGTAAAGTAAAAGTACTTACAGGGCCTCGTTTGAAAATAAAATCACTATCTTCATTTAGTTTGCTGAATCTGTCCTCCGAGAGTGGACTGTGCTCAAAGTAATCGTCAGCATCAGGGCTCTCACAACCATTAAGGCCTTTCTTTCTTAAAGTCTGAAATACAATTGGAAAATTCACACACAAATGATACTAACTTGCCATGAGTTTTTCTGTCAGTTTATTAAGAGAGCACAGACTGAATGAATTGAGTTATACAAGAGCCACTGAGATGGTTTTAAATGATCACAAATGTATTCTAATTCTTCAAGAAAGGTAAACCTCAGACATAAGCAAAATTATTCTCCTGTTACACATTAAGAGAATATTTATGTATATTTGGAGTCTTCCTTTCCAAACTTCCTAGAGAACTAAATTACTCACTGCTCTAACAGTTACGATCCAAATCTGATTACATTCTGATTATCTGATAGATAGGTCAATGAGTATGAGAACTGAAATACAAATGTATCACAATGATGCTTTGAGAAGTTATCCAGTACGCTTTATAAAACATTTTAGCAACTTCATCTACTGACATTCTTTTCTGAGAGTTTATCCTATTTACCAGAAAGGATATGTACAAAATCCCAATAATTTCCTTCCTAATCTGATTTTCCCATGGAACTTTGAAGTATAAAAACTCAAATACTTACTTACAAAGGACAATAACGACTCTTTCCTATGTAGAATGTTCATATTATTAGTGACTTCACATATCTCATATAAAAACTAATTCAGTGTGATCTTTCCCATCCTTTGCTGGTTCTTACTATAGAGTTCATTCTTAGATTGATTTAATGATTTACCCACGGAACTTTCCGGAGAATTTTCTTGAGTGTATCCCTGGACAACACTGACTTTTTTGTTCTTCTTACTTTGGGGTAAAAAATACAATGAACAGTTGGTTTCCCGATTTTTAATTTCCTTAAAATTAAAATCATCACAAAATAACTTGTCCAGTATTTTTAAAAAAACACATTTAAAACTAAAGGCTCAGGAGTTCCCGTCGTGGCTCAGTGGTTAATGAATCCGACTAGGAACCATAAGGTTGCGGGTTTGATCCCTGGCCTTGCTCAGTGGTTTGAGGGTCTGGCATTGCCGTGAGCTATGGTGTAGGTCGCAGATGCAGCTTGGATCCCATATTGCTGTGACTCTGGTGTAGGCCAGTAGCTACAGCTCTGATTAGGCCCCTAGCCTAGGAACTTCCATATGCCATGGGTGCGCCCCTAAAAGGACAAAAGACTAAATAAATAAATTTAAAAAACTAAGGACTTACAATCTATGGAATATTAATTTACTTCCAGAATGTCTAAAATTTTAAAAAATCCTGATGGATTTCTATTTTAAAATAGAATTTCTGGGTTCAAGAACTTAGATATCTTTGAGAAGTTGAAAGTTTTCCAAGTAAGCCCATCTGCTTAGGTTAAGAAACGTTTGAACAATACACAAGGACTAGATGAGTTCATTTATAAATGATTATTTAGGAGTTCCCGTCATGGCACAGTGGACACGAATCTGACTAGGAACCATGAGGTTGTGGGTTCGATCCCTGGCCTCGCTCAGTGGGTTAAGGATCTGGTGTTGCTGTGAGCTGTGGTGTAGTTCACAGACACGGCTCGGATCCCATGTTGTTGTGGCTCAAGGGTAGGCCAGCAGCTATAGCTCAGATCAGACCCCTAGCCTGGGAACCTCCATGTGCCATGGGTACGTACGGCCCTAAAAGGACAAAAGACAAAAAAAAAAAAAAAAGGATTATTTATATTAGATTTAAGGCATGGTCTCTGAAATCTATTTTAAAATTTTCTTTTTTTTGCACGCGTAAAGAAACATGGTATAGATATATTTGTTAGCTTAACTTGCTTGGCATGCACTAGGAATCCCACACACAATGCCTGAAACCCCTACCACAACAATCACTAAACATGAGCATATGGCGAACAATACACCTATTTCACCAACATGGGCCCCATGGCTCTAAGTTCTGTAGATCTAAGTAATCGCATGAACTTTTATGTGTACTTAGCCATAAATGGTCCTGCAGTTCAGCACTAAAGCATGGTAACAGTCCCCCATTCATAGTATCAAGTTGTGCATGCCAAAGCTCTGCAACTTGCTATCAGCAGTGAAGATGTTAACACTAAATACTGGAACACAATGAACCTTTATAACCTACACAGCTCTAGACACAGAACAAACAGATACCCACACACAGATTTTATCATGAAGATGATTTATTCTAGCCTGAAACCTCTAGATATCTTCCCCTCATAGTCATATATCTTAAGACCAGATAATTCATAGTCTTGCTCCTATACTAACAGCAATCACTAAGTATATCTCTTTAAATTGCAGAAGAAAAAGAATATGGCCTTCGTTTAATAATAACACAAACATTTTATTCTACAACAGTAGGGTTAACCCTACTTGTACTCATGAGAAAGAATAGCGCTCTGGTATCTCCAGCTCTGCAAACTTTCACTTGAGATGGGGTTCCTGTCAGTGTGAGAGAATTTAAAAGGCTGTATCAGCTCTGCAGATAAGAAGCTAATGTACTTCTGTTGGCTATCCAACTTGTGTCTTATCACTAGAACATGAAGAGTTGTTTTGAGGACCCAACTACCATAAAAAGACTTTTTCTGTCTTCTTTATCATTACCACATAGCATAATTATAAAAGTTTCTCCTGTGTCACTGGTACTAACAAGTGGAATGCTGTAATCTATTAACAAGGCCAGGCGAGGCATATAAGAAACAGGCTAGCTTCAGTTTTTTCATGTGCTTCAAAGTCAGCCACAATAAAAACACTTGCCCAGTGAAGAAAACAGTCAGTAAGGTCACCATTAATGAGGAATCCATTTCAAGTGGGAAAAAATTCAAAAGTATTAACATTGTACCCTCTCTATTGCTATTACTGATGACTATAATATTCCATTCTAAAGCAAACAGGACTTTATTCTTACACAAGTGATTTGACAGTTTTTCAGTGCTATTATGGCAAACTTAAGGGGTAAACTCAATTCTGCCAAAGTAATTTCACATCAATAGTGAATACCATTTAAGTTGATATACCCCAGTTGTTTTTCTTAAATGGTATTCTGAAACATACATTATAAATTGCTAAAGGGATCAGTTGTGATAAAAAATTAATCAAGTTAAGCTGATTTGTTATAACTTGTTCTACATCCTTTAAATCAGTGTTCCAAACATGTTTAAAGATTCTAACTAGTGAGATTATTTACATTAAGTCATAAAATTGGTGTACCTATAATTTTTTCTTTTTTTCTTTTTCTTTTTGCCATTTCTTGGGCCGCTCCCACGGCATATGGAGGTCCCCAGGCTAGGGGTCAAATCGGAGCTTTAGCCACTGGCCTACGCCAGAGCCACGGCAACGTGAGATCTGAGCCACGTCTGCAACCCACACCACAGCTCATGGCAATGCCAGATCCTTAACCCACTGAGCAAGGCCAGGGATCAAACCCACAACCTCGTGGTTCCTAGTTGGATTTGTTAACCACTGAGTCACGACAGGAACTCACAACCTGTAATTTTCATCAGTCTTTTTCTATAGAAAACAGAAATTGTATTTTTGGAGGTCTGTTAAACACCTTTAACAAATTTTTTCTACTTATCACAATAAAGTTAAATTCTATTATGATTTTAATGGCTTTTCTCTTTGTGATCTTGTGAAATTTTATATAGGCATTAAACAACAAATATCCTTATGTAACATTTACCTTTAACATTTAGTTATGCAAGGACAATTTGTGAAAAATTTTAAGTGGATCAAGAAATAATTGCTAAACGTCTTTAATGGAAAACTATGCACTGGTTAGGACACATTCTCTCAGGTTATCTGATTCTGTGTGGTTTGTTCCTGTCTTCTAGCTATTTCACAACTCTGTTCATTTGCTCTCTCTTGCAATGAGATAGAAGTTCATCAGTAGAAAGCTGATAGTAATGCAAATAATTAGTGTTTATAGACATGTAAATAGATTCTGTCTAGAGGAGGTTTCAACTGACCTCTTTCCTCACTATGGAAGCTATCAATTTTCCATCTATGAAGCAAATGCATTTTGCCTCCTTGATGGGCTTATGCATTTGTCTAATCTTAGGATTTATCTGTAAACCAGCTGTAACATTTTTTTTTTTCTGGTTCCCTCAGTAATTAATGAGTTAAAACTTTTGACTCAGGTTTTATAGTTGTATGCAGGTACTGATTCTACTTTCTTCCAAACTGAATCTGAAACTTTGAAGCCCTACAGTCCCAAGTAACTACTGCACATTTCCATTCGGATATCTGACCAACCTCTCTATTTCAACTTAACCACAATGGAACTCATTATCTTTTAGTAAGTAGATCTCCTCTTTGGACTTACCTATTCTAGTCAACACAGCCAGCATCTTGCTGTTCACTCTTTGTTCTCTCCTTGCATTAACATGGCATTCCAATTTTTTTTTTCTTTTTCTCTTTTTTTTTATGGCCACACATGAAGCACATGGAAGTTTTTGGGCCAGTGGGTGAATCAGAGGTACAGCTGCAGGCCTACACCACAGTCATGACTACACCAGATTTGAGCTACAACTGTGGCCTATGCCACAGCTTGTGGCAAGGCTGGATCCTTAACCCACTGAGGCCAGGGATCAAGCCTGCATCCTCAAAGAGACAGCATCAGGTTCTTAACCTGCTGAGCCACAATGCTAACTCCTGGAATTCCAGATTTTGTAGATCATTATTTCTATCTCCACTGCCACCACACTCATACAGGTCTGCCTGCCTTATGTCTGGACTCTTGTCTTTCACTTTTCTCCTCTCTTCTAATCTGTCCCATAAACTGCCATAGGTTCAGTTCACTTCAACACAGCTTTGCGTTTGTCACCCTTGTTTTAAATCTTTAATGGGGAGTTCCTGTCGTGGCTCAGTGAAAATGAATCTGACTAGTATCCATGAGGATGCGGGTTTGATCCCTGGCCTTGACCAGCGGGCTAAGGATCTGGCGTTGCTATGGGCTGTGGTGTAGGCTACAGATGCAGCTCAGATCTGGCATTGCAGTGGTTGTAGCTCCAATTTGACCCCTGGCCTGGGAACATCCATATGCTGTGGGTGCAGCCCTAAAAAGACCAATAGATAAATAAATAAATAAATCTGTAATGGCTCTCTGTGATCTAAAAGCAACAGTCTCAAAGCTTTTTAGATTATCTACTCCATCTGCAAACATATTTCACAGATTTAAAAAATTATATGCATGAATAATTGTCAATCTTTAAAAATATGAACAGACATATATTAGGATAAAATAGTTTCTATTATTTTCTCCCTGAACCTCAACAGATTTATACATTTTACATCCTTGAAATAACAGATGTAGAGTACAAAATCAAAATTCCTTGGCTTCACTCTAAGTCATCTAACAGCCTAGTGCTTACTTTTTTTTACCCCCCTTCGTTTCTTTGTTTCTTGAAACCTCTGACCCAGCCAGAGTAGTCAAAATTATTATCCTAACAGTCACAAAAATCCCTTCACTGGTATCACCCTACTTGTTTGAAATCCTGTCTTCTCTCTTATGTATATGACTATTTTATAGATCATTATAGCCTAGTTTGAACTCTGTCTTTCCCTGAAACTTTCTTTCCCCACTGCTTCTTATGCTGAAATTTTAAGAGCACTTACTCTATATAACATTAGTTTAATATATGCTACCTTGTATTGACTTATCTTCTATGTATTTCCTATATCCTCAACTAATCTATGAACTTTCAAATCAAAGAATGAAGTCTAAATTGCTTTACATTTTCATAGTCTAGACAAAGTACTACACACACAAAACATGTATTTTATTAATACTTGCACAATAAAAAAAATATAAAGAAGAAACCAGGATGCTATGAGTTACTTCAGACGTCCTTTGTTATGAATTTGCTAAAATATACTTAAGTAATAAGGCAATCCAGAGACATTAGTTTATATTAGGTTAATCTACTCTTGATAGTTAACTGCTTTTGAACTATAAAAAGACAACTTCATACATAAGTTTAACTTACAATAGCCTATATTCTGAATGCTACTGTGATACTTTCCAGTGGGCTTTAGGATAGGAAAGATTAGAATCAGCAGTGCAAGAAGACTTTATATGCTGAATATATAGTTAGCTGGAATCAACTAACAGGTAAAGGTTATGATTCTGGATCTTATTTTGAACCCAGAAGCTAAAGTATAAGCCTGGAAATCTAAAAAAACAAAAGCTACACTTTTCTTAAGTAAGGAAAACTCCATGTCATTTATAGAGAACAACCCAGTTTTTTTTTTTTTTTTTTAATTTATATTAGCACTGAGGTAAGGGTCCATAGCTCACCAAATCTTCTCTACTACTGAGAAAGTATTACATTATCATAATTAAAGTTTTTAAAATTTGAGAATTATGATCTGGTTACAAAAATCATTAATTAGATACAGACCCAGAACATCAATTACTTTTACATGATGACCATCAGTTGTGCCTTCAGGAGAATCATCTTGCAAAGCAGCCTTGGTGGCAGAGATGAGGGACCATGTAGACCTTTGGCTGGAGTTCCTGACTTCAGGCCAAAGAAGCCGGGTATCCCTTCCTGCCTTAGCTGCCATCTGCCTATACTCTTTCAATAAATACCCCCTTGGTTGAGTTACTTTACATGAATTTCTATCTCTTGTAATCAAAGAACCTTGATGGAAAAAACTGTCACAACTCTTTGGGTCATGTGTTAACAGTCTCCTTACCTAAATCATATAAGTCCTAAAACAAGTCTGGCTAGTGTCTCCACAACCTGGAGTCCAGAAAAGGTCACAAACCTGGAGATAACTGACTCAAATAGCAGTATATACACCAACAAAGATATTTAAAGTTATGCGTTCTACTGTTCTACTTACAACCTTATAATTCAAGTTCAAGGAAACACTTTCAGAATTCTAAGTTTATATAAAATACTGCTTCGTGGGCCCTGAACACTTGCCTCTCATTTTCTAGTCTACATTAGCAAATCTGCTGGTGAAACTGGAAACAGAATAAGGGAAGAGTAGGAAGGAGATAGGGAAAAGAAACTAGAGGAGGCAAGAACAATGCTACTTAGACTTTTTTCTAAGTATATCCAGGTTTTCTTTTATACAAATTTAAAAAACAAACATTTCAAAATGGATTATAAATTAGACAGAAACAGCTAATTTAAACTAGATTTCTTTTAGCTTAGAGTCTCTCATCAGCAAAAAAAAAAAATACTTAAAAAAAATTTTTTAGACATTTATTCTTCATGGAAATTACATGTATGTGTATGCACTAAAATATATATACACACTATAATAATTGGTGTTTGTTTACAGAGATAAGTTATCTAGTATTCAGGATATTTTCCATTGTAAGTATGCTTAAATAAATATTTAAACTGTGTGGAATCTGAAATAAGAACTGATAAAAAAAAAAAAAAAAAACCCAGGGGACTGGCACTTTCTGTAACCTTGAGATATGTTACTGAATTTTAGATCTAGAAGTCTATATATGCTGCCTGTGTCAGACAAGATTGCATTTTTAACTACTGCCAACCAAGAAATGAAATATTCTTTAATATATGCTCAACTGTATAACAATAATTGGCAAATCCAATTTCAAACCAGTACAGTCACAGCACTTAGAAGTGAAACTATGGAAATAAAAGTACTCAAAAGGCACATATGCATAGTTTTAAGTGCACAATGAGCTCATCAATTAAAGCAATCCACACTATCACCACCCACCTTAATCTCATTTCTGTGAAGCAGCTGGGCAGCTCCACAAACACGGGCTGAATGGATAATTTGTCAGCTCTAGCAAAAGGTATAAATGAGTGCTTGTAAAATAAGGGAATGATTGTTTTAAGTTCCAAGGAACTTAAATTACACTTTGGAATTTTTTTTATGAGAAAAGTTCTCCTTTTCCCCATTTTTAATAATTGTTTTAGTTTGAAAGATACTTAATATTCTTCCTGGACACGTTGAAAACACATGAAAACATTTAGTTTTTTTAAACTGTGATATATATAAAGACAGGTGCATCAGAATTTATATAAAATTCAAAAATTATAAAATGAACAACAGTATTTTCTAATCAGGTCAAAAAATAGACCAGAACCA
Organism: Sus scrofa; assembly: GCF_054392235.1. Lineage (NCBI taxonomy): Eukaryota > Metazoa > Chordata > Mammalia > Artiodactyla > Suidae > Sus > Sus scrofa. The sequence goes on along the minus strand of NC_139383.1, from coordinate 147,774,850 downwards.
GAACCTTCTATGACTCCCTCAATTACAGAATCCTCCCGTCTACCTTCTATAGGTAATACCATTCTGACTCTGTGATGACGACTTTCTGTACTTTCTTTATAGGTTTACCAAATATATATATATTTGGCATTTGGTATTTGTGCCAATGCCACAATATCTTCATTACAATAGCTATAAAATTAGTCTATATATTGCAGTGCAAAGCGTTTCACTTTGTTATATATATCCCTAAGATTTAATTTAGCTTTGCTTATTTTTAAATACTATATGAATATATGCAATATATTGTCTGGCCCCATTAAACCTTATGGTTATAATATTAACCCATAGAGCTGCATATACTAACAGTCTGTTCATTTTCACTGAATATTCTATGATAGTGTATGAGAAAAAAAAACTTTATCCACTGTATTACAGAGAGACATCGGAGCTGCTTCAATCTTTTGGCTATTATGAAAATGGCACTTGCACACTGTTGCAGACATAGTGTACTGCGTATATACACACATTCCTCTACATACATTCTTAGGAGAAGAACTGCTAGTTCACAAAACAATATCGTTATACTATATAATGCAAAACTGATTTTTAAAGTAGTTGTATCAATGTACATTTCTATCTGCAATGCAGATTTAGCTTGCATTCCCTAGATTACCAAGAAAATGCAAATGTAGCACATTCATAACTACTGTCCATTTGGATTCTCTTTCTTATGAAGCCAAGTGTTTTAGTACTTTGCCAATTTTTCTATTGAGTTGTCTTTTCTTATTGCTTTATAGACATTCTTTTATTGTAATCAACATAAGTCCTTTGTTAATTTTATGCATTGTAAATAATTTTTTTCCCATTCTGTGGCATATTTAACACTTGTCTCTGGATGAAAAATAGGTTCTTAATTTTAATAAAGTCAGATTTATCAATTATTTTTCTTTAGTTATCCTTTATGGTGTTAATGTTTATGTCTTATGTAAGAAATCCTTCTCTACCTCAAAGTCAGGAAGATTTTCTCCTACATTATATTCTAAAAGCTTTATAATTTTGTCTTTCATATTTAAGTCTACAAACTTTCTGAAGGTAGATTTTGTGTAGATAAGAGGTATGTTCACTTTCAGTTTTCCCATATATTATATATCCAATTGTCCTAGCATCACTGCTTAAAGTTTGCTCTTTCCATCTCTGATTTGTGATACCACAGCCACCTATGTATGTACAATGTTCTGAGTTATTATTCCATTGATATATTTGGCATTTGGTATTTGTGCCAATGCCACAGTATCTTCATTACTATAGCTATAAAATCTGCCTCTATATATTGCAAAGCTTCTCACCTTGCTGTTCTTCAGAGTGTCTTTTCCCCTTGAATTTCCCTGTGTATTTCAAAATCAGTTGTTGAATTCTTAAAAAAAAATTCTTGGGATTTTGACTGGCATTTCCTTGACTCTATATGGATTATTTATGTAGCACTGAAATATACAAAACTGAGACTTCCAGTCCATGATAGAAGGATACTCTGTTAAGTCAACCCTGCACTCCTGGAATAAATCCAACTTAGTCATAATGTATTATCCCTTTTATATACTGCTGCACTTAATTTCTATATCAGTTTAGCATAAGTGATGTTAGATGCTTTAACAAACACAAAATTTCAGTGGCCTAACACAATCAAAGTTTCTTATTCATACAAACCCTAATGAGGATGTTTCTTATCTCAGCCTTGAGTGAGATTATTCAGAACCCAGTCATTTATGCTGTGGTTCCACATACAAGATCTCGAGAGTTCTCATACAGATTTCTGCACCCAGCTGGCAGGTATTTCAGACGTGAGACTCAGAAGCAGCATCTATCACTTCTATTTGCATTCTTTTGGCCACCTCAGTCACATGGCCCCTCTAGTGCAAGGGAGGCTGACATAGTCTAGACATGTGCCCAAGCAATGGAGAAAAGGATTCATTGTAAAAATTACAATGTCCACGATAAATAATTTAACTAAAAAAGGGAACTAATACCATGTTCAGGAGTTTTGCATTTATGTTCAGTGAGACTGACTTCTGAATCTTCTTTTTAGAACTTTCCTTAATTTGCTATCAAGGTTAGACTAGCCTCATGTAATGAGAGTTCCTTTTTCTATTCTCTGTAAGAGTTTGTGAAATAGTGGCATTATTTCTTCTTTTAAAAATTGGCTAGTACTACTAAAGAACCAAGTGGATTTGGAGTTCCTTTGTAGTAAACTTGACAACAACACCATCCAGATTTTCTCTCTTTCATGATTCCATCTTGTTAAATTATGTTTTCCTTGAAATTTGTCAACTGAGTCAAAATTTTGAGGCAATGGGATCTTGGGATTATATGTGCTCAAAAAAGTATATGAAAAAATAGCTATTGAATAGAAAACTAAGTGCTACCTTTGTGATCATCTAGTTCACCTTCTACCTTTATAGAGGAGAAGATTAAACTCAGGAGAGATCCAATTCCTCACCCCTATTAAGTAACAGAACTGGGACTAGAATCTAAGTCTTCTTATGTTCAGTTTAGGGTTCTTTACACCACACACTGTTAGTTCAGACTGCATCAATCAATCAGCCATCAAACAAAAGAGAGAATGCACAATGTTGTGATCAGGAACCACCTCAACCACTGGAAAGAGAGAACATTTCATATACATGTGGTTGTAAGCACTGCCCTCCTCAGCCTCCTTCTCCAAACGTTCCTTGATCTTACTCTTATCTTCGGTTAGAAGTGTGTGACATTCAGGCCATGATTTCATTGCATTTTGTGGTCTTACACAGTTCTATGATATGCATAGGTTTGAAGGCAAAGATCACAGCAAATGGTAATATTTCTCCCCTCGCCACCTAAAACCAAAACTGTGGGAGCCTCATCTCCCAGAAGCTAGATACGAGGCAGCCCAACAGTATCAATGTACCCATGGGGAAAGGTAACTCTGCTGAAGACCTCCACATATAAATGAGTACTTTGACTGAGTTGGCTCCCGGTGCACTCTGAGGTCAGGAAAGTACATCTTCAAAAGCCCTGGCTCTTGGTTCTTCACTATCCTCTTGTATGTGTGTGTGTTTAAACTGTACAAATGACTTCATTTACTTTATCCTTTTTTTTTCTTTAATCCAAAAAACTTATTGACAGCACCCTAAGTTCTGATATTCTAATAAAAGAGACACAGGCCATGGTCCACACAAAGCTTCTCATATGATCTTCCCTGGAAGACTGCTTTACTACCACAGCAGTCACTTACTTGGTTCAGACCCCTTCTTCAAAAGCCTGAGATGTTTTAATTGCAAAGTTGATACACAGGTGTTCTGCGCTTTTGAAGATACTTTCTCTAGATATACAATTGTAGGTTGGATTTCAACTTTCCTTTCGCTAGTACATTTAGAATAACATTTCACCAACTACAGATTTCATTTGCTATTGTTTAGAACTGGTCAGCACTCCTTTGAAGATAATCTGTTTTTCTCTATGTCTTTTGTTTTCTGCAGTTCCACTATGACATGTCTATATATAGATTTTTTTATTCTGCCTGGGATTTGTTGGGCTTCTTAAATCTGAGGACTGTGGACTCTCACTGATCTTTGAAAATTCTGTCATTATCTCTTCAAATACAGCCTCTGCCCCATTCTCTCTCTTTTCCCTCCTGGAATACCAATTAATATAGGCTAGAATTTCTAACCAGTCCTCCTTTTCTCTCAACTTCTCTGGGTAGGATGGGAATAAGATGGCAGAATAGAAGGACTGGAGCTCAAATTTTCTCCTAAAAACAACAAAATTCACAACTAAATGCTAAGTAATCTTCAACCTAATGGACCAGAAACCTTAAAAAAGATATCCTACTTCAGAAGAAAAAGAGGCGGCCACATCAAGAGGTCCGGAGGGGCGATTTCACAATATGAACAACCCCCATACCTCCTGGGTGGGAAGCTCACAGACTGGAAACTAACTGGTTCACAGAGACTCACCTATAGGAGTGAGAGTTCTGAGACCAATATCAAAATCTCATGTGTGGGGATCTGGCACTGGGGAGAAAGAGCCCTGGAGCATCTGGCATTGAAGGCCAGTGGGACTTGTGCAAGGAGCTCCACAGGACTGGGGGAAACAGACCCCAATCTTAAAAGGTGCATATGGACATTCATGTGCACTGGGTCCCAGGGCAAAGCAAAGTCTCCATAGGAATCTGGGTCAAATCTGACTGCAGTTCTTGGAGGACATCCTGGGAAAACAGAGGTGAATGTGGCTTTTTGTGAGGGAAGGACACTGAAAGCAAAGCTCTCAGGAATATTCAGCAGCATGCCTTTCTCTGGAGGTGGCCATTTTGGGAAAGTCTGGCCCCACCCATCAGTCAGCACTGAGAAGCCCCAGGGCAAACAACAACCCAGGTGGGATCACAGCCCCACCCCTCAGTAAACAGGCTACCTAAAGACCCCTCAGGCACACAGCTGCCTCTAATCCCATCCAGAGACTAAGCCCCACCCACCAGAGGGAGTAGAATTGGCTCCTCCTACCAGGGGGCAGGCATCAGCCCCTCCCAGCAGGAAGCCTACACCAAGCCCCCATATCACAAGGAGGGCAGACACCAGAAGTAAGAGAGGCTACAACTCTATTATCTGTAAAAAAGGTCACCACACCAAAAACCTATCAAAATGAAAAGACAAGAGAACTATAACTCAGATAAGGGAGAAAGGGAAAACCCCAGAAAATCAGCTAAGTGATGAGGAGATTCTCAGCCTCCAGGAAAAAGACTTTAGATTGTTGATGCTGAAGATGATGCAAGACATTGGAAATAAACTGGACACTCCAAAACCTATGGGATGCAGCAAAGCCATTCTAAGAGGAAAGTTTCAGGAATACAAGCCCACCTCAGGAAACAAGAAAAAGATCAAATAAAAAAAAAAAGACAAAAAGCTACCTTTACATTTAAAGCAGCTCGAGAGTGAAGAACAGACAAGACCTAAAGTTAGTAGGAGGAAAGAAATCCTAAAGATCAGAGGAGAAATCAATGAAATATAAATGAAGAAAACCATAGAAAAGATCAATGAAACAAAAAACCGGTTCTTTGAAAAGATGAACAAAATTGATAAACCCTTAGGCAGACTTAGCAAGCAAAAAAGACAGAAGACTCAAATCAATAAAATTAGAAATGAAAAAGGAGAAGCAACAACTAACATCACAGAAATACAAAGGATCGTAAGAGACTACTATACGCAACTATATGCCAATAAAACAGAAAACCTGGAAGAAATGGACAAATTCTTAGAAAAGTACAATCTTCCAAGACTAAACCAAGATGAAATAGAAAAGATGAACAGACCAATCACAAGAACTGAAATTGAAAATGTGATTAAAAAACTTCCAACAAACAAAAGTCCAGGACCAGATGGCTTCACAGGCGAATTCTATCAAACACTTAGAGAAGTGCTAACACCTATCCTTCTGAAACTATTCCAAAAAATTGCAGAGGAAGGGATACTCCCAAACTCATATTATGAAGCTATTATCACCCTCATACCAAAACCAGACAAAGATACCACAAAAAAGAAAACTACAGGCCAATTTCACTGATGAACATCGATGCAAAAATCCTCAACAAAATACTAGCAAACCACATCCAACAATACATTAAAAGGATTGTACATCATGATCAAGTGGGATTTATCCCAGGGATGCAAGGGTTCTTCAATATCCACAAATCTATCAGTGTGAAACACCACATTAACAAACTGAAGAATAAAAACCATATGATCCCCTCAATAGACATGTAAGAAGCCTTTGACAAAATCCAACACCCATTTCCGATAAAAACCCTTCAGAAAGTGGGCATAACGGGAACCTACCTCAACATAATAAAGGCCATATATGACAAACCCACAGTGAACATCATTCTCAATGGTGAAAAGCTGAAAGAATTCCCACTGAGATAAAGAACAAGACAAGGATGTCTGCTCTCGCCACTCCTCTTCAACATAGTTTTGGAAGTCATAGCCACGGCAATCAGAGAAGTAAAAGAAATAAAAGGAATCCAAATTGGAAAGGAAGAAGTAAAACTATCCCTATTTGCAGAGGACATGATACTATACCTAGAGGATCCTAAAGACTCTACCAGAAAACTGTTAGAGCTCATCCATGAATTTGGCAAAGTCGCAGGATACAAAATTAATACACAGAAATCGACAGCATTTCTATACACTAACAATGAAAGAACAGAAAGAGAAATTAGGGAGGTAATCTCATTTACCATCCCATCCAAAAGAATAAAATACCTAGGAATAAACCTACCTAAAGAGACAAAAGACCTGTACTCTGAAAACTATAAGCCACTGACGAAAGAAATTAAAGATGACAAAAATAGATGGAAAGCTATACCATGCTCGTGGATTGGAAGAGTTTTAATATCAAAATGACTATACTACCTAAGGCAATCTACAGATTCAATGCAATCCCTATCAAATTACCAAGGACATTTTTCACAGAACGTGAACAAAATATTTTAAAGTTTGTTTGGAAGTACAAAAGACCCAGAATAGACAAAGACATCCTGAAAAAGAAAAATGGAGCTGGAGGAATCAGGCTCCCGGACTTCAGACTATACTACAAAGCAACAGTCAATGAAACCCGTATGGTACTGGCACAAAGACAGAAATACAGATCAGTGGAACAGGATAGAAAGCCCAGAATTAAACCCATGCACCTAGAGCCAACTCATCTCTGACAAAGAAGGCAAGAATATGCAATGGAGAAAGGACAGCTTGTTCAATAAGCGTTGCTGGGAAAACTGGACAGCCACATGGAGAAGACTGAAATGAGAACACTCCCTAACACCATACACAAAAATAAACTCAAAATGGATTAAAGACATAGATATAAGACCAGACACTACAAAACTCTTAGAGGAGAACATAGGCCAAACCCTCTTTGACATAAACAACAGCAACATCTTCTCAGATCCACCTCTTAAGAGTATTGACAATAAAAACAAAAATAAACAAATGGGGCCTAATCAAACAAAAGTTTCTGCACAGCAAAGGAAACCCTAAACAAAACGAAGACAACCCACAGAATGGGAGAAAATCTTTGCAAGTGAATCAACTGACAAGGGATTCATCTCCAAAATTTATTAACACCTCCTACTGCTCAATTCCAAAAAAAAAAAAAAAAAACAAAAAAACACAACCCCATCCAAAAATGGGCAGAAGATCTAAACAGACAATTCTCCAAAGAAGACATATGGATGGCCAAAAAACACATGAAAAGATGTTCAACATCACTCATTATTAGAGAAATGCAAATCAAAACCACTATGAGGTACCACCTTACACCAGCCAGAATGGCCATCATCAAAAAGTCTACAAACAAGAAGTGCTGGAGAGGGTGTGGAGAAAAAGGAACCCTAGTACACTGTTGGTGGGATTGTAAATTGGTGCAACCACTGTGGAAAGCAGTTGGAGATTCCTCAGAAAACTAAACATAGAACTACCATTTGATCCAGCAATCCCACTCCTGGGCATCTATCCAGAGAAAACCATGACTTGCAAAGACACATGTACTCTGATGTTCATTGCAGCACCCTCTGCAATAGCCAAGACATGGAAACAACCTCAATGTCCATTGACAGAGGAGTGGATCCAGAAGATGTGGTACATATACACAATGGAATATTACTCAAGCCATTGAAAGGAAAGAAATAACAGCATTTTTAGCAACATGGATGGACCTAGAAATTATCATGCTAAGTAAAGTCAGCCATACAATGAGACACCAACATCAAATGCTTTCACTGACATGTGGAATCTGAAAAAAGGACAGACTGAACTTCTTTGCAGAACAGATGCTGACTCACAGACATTGAAAAACTTATGGTCTCTGGAGGAGACAGTTTGGGGGGCGGGGGGATGTGCTTAGGTTATGGGATGGAAATCCTGTGAAACTGGATTGTTATGATCATTATACAACTACAGATGTGATAAATTCATTTGAGTAATAAGATAAAAAGGAAAAAAAACTTATCTGGGTATCTTCCACCTTTTCATCTCTTTGTGCTGAATTCTAGATAATTTCTTCTATCTTTCAGTTCACAAATTCCCTCTTTAGCTGTGTCAAATTTACCTCCAATATGTCTACTGATTTTTTAGTTTTGGCTACTGTGTTTCTTTTTTGTTTCTAGAAGTATTTTATTATTTTCAAGCCTGCTCTATCACTTCTTTTATAATTTCCTAATTCATGCAGATATTTGCATGCTTTTAAGAAATTAAAACACAGAAAGTGAAATTGCTTATAATCTATGCATAATAAAAATAGTATCTGAAATATTTACATGTCACTTTCTGTAATTTCTTGCTGCATTTTGCATACTGGTGCCTTGTTTTCTTTTATGTTTGGTCATCTCTGTATGATGGATGCTCAATGGCTTCGAAACCTTACTTGAAGATTTTTCATGCCTACAATAAGGTGCATTTCTTCAAAAAGGCTGTATCTTTGTTTTATGCAGGTAACTAGGGCACTAATTTTCTTGGACTTCTTGTGTTATACGACTTTGGCCTGCGAATCTGCACAATGCTGGTACTTATTTTACAACCTCTTAGAGATAAGTTTTCTTACTTTTCTTCTTCCCTTTGCCCCATCTGTTCAGTACAAAAGAACTTTCCTTGCAATCCTTTCAAGTAAGGAAAAGGCAGTGGGATTCCCTCTTCCTGACATCCCAGTTTGATGTTGGGAGGCAATCTATTAGACTCAGAAACTGAGAAATAATAACTGTCCCTTTGTCTCTGAATCCACTAAAATCTGACGCTTAGTTTTTCAACTCTTTTATATAGATGGGCAAATGATTCAGGGTAGCCAGAGCTTTAAACATTCTTTATCTTTTAGGTCTAACCTTTTCCTAGATTTTGACCTGGCATATTCCTTAACAATTCTTTGATGCCAGAACACAGTTTTTGTACAATTCATTTAGCATTTTTAGTTGTCCTCAACTGAAGAATTGGTCCAGAGATAACTTGGCCCAATATTACTGAAATTAAAAAACAAACAAAAAATCAACATTTTAAGGAACAAATGAGTCAAGTATTTTTCTTCATTTCCCTTCCTTTCCTTCCTTCTTCTTTATTAAATGGCCACACCCACAGCATATGGACGTTCCTCAGCTAGGGATTGATACTGAGCCACAGTTGTGGCAATGACAGATCTTTTAATCCACTGTGTCAGACTAGGGATCAAACCAGCACCTCTGCAGCACAAGCTTCTACAGTCACATTCTTAGCCCCCTGTGCCACAGTGGGAACCCCCAAATATTTTCTAATGACTTCCTTAAAATTGTTTTTTAATGATTTTTTTTTTGTTTTAAAAGTTAAATGTAGAAGAGAATTCCACATTTCCCACAGAGTACCACCACCAACTTCCCCCAAAAGAAACATAGAGCTACCAGCAAATTTCACTTGTGTTGAGAAACCCAAGAAATTGAAACTACTTCCATACAAAAATGTACACAAGCTCAATTGGTGCATTTTCACAACAGTCAAAAAGTAGAATCCAGGAGTTCCCATCGTGGCGCAGTGGTTAACGAATCCGACTAGGAACCATGAGGATTCGGGTTCGGTCCCTGCCCTTGCTCAGTGGGTTAACGATTGGGCGTTGCCGTGAGCTGTGGTGTAGGTTGCAGACACGGCTCGGATCCCACGTTGCTGTGGCTCTGGCATAGGCCAGTGGCTACAGCTCCAATTCGACCCCTAGCCTGGGAACCTCCATATACCGCGGGAGCGGCCCAAAGAAATCGCAAAAAGACAAAAAAAATAAAAAATAAAAAAATAAAGTGTAGTTCTTGGACTTTAAAAAAAAAAAAAAAAAAGTAGAATCCATCCAATGTTCCTCAACTGATGAATGGATAAGAAAAATGTGGTATATCCATACAAGGAAATATTACTTAGCCATGGAATGAAGTACTAATACATGCTACAATATAAATGAACCTTTAAAACATTCTGTTGAATCAAAGAAACCAGTTACAAAAGAAAACATATTGTATAATTCTGCCAAAACAAATTGTATAATTTTGCCAGAACAGGCAAATCCATAAACACATAATGTATATTAGAGGCTGCCAGGATGTGGCGGGGGTGGTGGTGGGGGAATGATTGTTAGTGGGTACCAAGTTTCTTTTTGGACTGATTAAAATGTTCTGGAATTAGTGTCTGTGGTTACACAAACTTGTGAGATGTTCTTTACCCCAATGAACTGTATAATCTAAAATGGTGAATTTTATGGTCTGTGAATTACATATTAATAAAAGGAAGACAAATTTAATCTCAGATATATCTATAACACTAGTAACACAAAGTTGCCTCACTGAGCATTCAATTTCACATGATAATGAAAGATATCTGGGGCAATGATTTATAAAGATACCTAGCAGTGTGAAAGCATTTATCATTTATACAGGTTACTAAAAACTTCAGAAATGTTTACTACAATAAACAATGTAAATAATCATCACATTGGAATTTATACCTATTGAGTCCCATATCCATATATGTTAAGACTACCAATGAACAGAACTTATGAAACAAAAACCAATAGAATCTAGGAAAGCAACTTTCTTTATACCACAAAAGAAACTAGAAAAAGAATACAACTTCTGTCTGAAAAATTTTATTTTATATAGCAGCCATTTATTCAGATAACATAAGCTGATGAACACGACATTAAGGGAGAAAAAAAAAACCCTTCTATGACTGAACAATAATAGCCTGCTCTACTATAATATATTCTGGAATGCAGATTATTATATGAAACTGACAAATAAAGAATGATGTCAGTATAATAAGTCACTTTGGTTCACTGGTGATTTTTCCTAGGAAATGGGAACCAGGAAAGAGGAAACAGACTTACAAGCTTCAGCAAGAAAGAATAAAGCTCTATATGGAAATTTAAAATGAGGCCTTCAGAGTAGTACACAGCCTTGTTGCTGGTTCTCATGCCACTTTAATGGTAGTCCCTTACCCCCATGGCTCATTGCTACATTGCCATATGTACTGTCCTAAGACCTAGTATCTCCATCCTAATTCAAGTGTTGCCAGCATTTCCATTTATGTAATTATTTTGTAAATTTACTATACCCACAGTGGTAGCCAGTAGCTACACTAAGAGGCCTCACTGAAGAATTGAAACTATGTTTTTGACTATTTTTTAGTTTGTGTTGGTGTTTAAAACACAAAGTTGCAGAGGTTTTGCAGTCTATGACATTTTTTAGGATTCATAAATTGCATTACACCAGAAACATATGTCCTTTTTTCTTTTAAAGTCTGTTTACTTCTGTAAGTTAGAAGTAATATATACTGGGAAAAGATTTGGAAGAAAGTGAGATATGGAAATAAAGGCATCACTTCTGGTGTTACAGAGTGAAGAAAATCATATCCTCTTCCATCTTGAGCTTTATTTCCATTTAAACATAAAGTATGCTTTTGTGCCTACTAGCTTTGGGTAAAATTTAACAGATTTTTAAGGGTATCATAACGAATTAACACTGAGCAACACTGCTTTTAGCTCAATTTTTTAGGTTATTATTAAGCTATGTGATAGACCTGCGAAGAGCCACTGGGAAGAATGCTAACACTCTTTAACAAAGTCTTTGCCTCCAAGGATCCATCCACAGTCTTTCTGAGCAAGACCCAAGATCTTCAAGACAATATTATTTGTCTTGGTTTGTCATTTTGTACTGATATGACCCTGGACAAGTCCTTTACTTTGTCTGGACCCCAGCTTCCTTATCAATTAAATGAAGTAATAAACTAGACAGAGGGTTTTTTGTTTTGGGGTTTTTTTTTTTTTTTTTGGTTTTTGTGTTTTGTTTTGTTTTGTTTTTGTTCTGTTTCTTTAGTCTTTTTAGGGCCGCACCACAGCATATGGAAGTTCCCAAGTTAGGGGTCAAATAGGAGGTGTAGCCACTGGCCACAGCCACAGCCACACCAGATCTAAGCTGCAGCTGTGACCTACACCACAGCTCACAGCAATACTGAGCCTTGACCTACTGAGCGGGGCCAGGGATCAAACCTGCATCTTCATGGATACTAGTCAGATCATTTCCACTGAGCCATGAAGGGAACGCCCTCCAAACCTTTTATTAACACATAAACGCCTTTTCACAATAATTTGGTCATTTAGTCACTTTTGCAAGATAAATGAACTGCTTTTAAGGAAAAATATTTTAATTTAAAATACTGTATTAAAGGAGATAATACTGAACAGATTATTTATAAAATGACTTTTATCATATTCACATTATGGCCAAATTATAAAAATTTCCTTTTCACAAATGATGTACTCTTAAATTTTTTAATACCTCAATTAAGAAAAAGTATGATGTATAAAATACCTAGAAATAAACCTGACCAAGGAGATGAAAGACTTATAACACTGAGAACTATAAAGCATTAATAAAGGAAATTAAAGAGGATCCAAAGAAATGGAGAAATATTCTATGGACTAGAAGAAATAATACCATTAAAATGGTTGTTATACTACACAAAGCAATCTACAGATCTAACGTGATCCCTATCAAATTACCTATGACATACAGACCAATGAAACAGAATAGAGAAACCAGAAATAAACCCAGACACTTATGGTCAAAATTCAGCTTTGACAAAGGAGGCAAGAATATAAAATGGGAAAAATACAGTCTCTTTAGCAAGTGGTGCTGGGAAAACTGGACAGCCACATGCAAATCAATGAAAGTAGAACACACCCTCACACTATGCACAAAAATAAACTCAAAATGGCTTAAAGATGTAAACATAAGACATGATACCATAAATCTCCTAGGAAAAACATTCATAAATCAATCATACAAATGTTTCCTTAAATAAATCTCCCAAGGCAATAGAAATAAAAACAAAAATAAACAAATGATACCTAGACAAACTTAGGAACTTTTACATAGCATAGGAAATCATAAAACGAAAAGACAACCTACAGAATGGGAGAAAATAGTTGCAAATGATGTAACTAACAAGAGCTTAATCTCGAAAATATACCAACAACTGATACGATTCAAAAACAGAAAAACAAACAAAATGGGCAGAAGACATAAATGGACATGTCTCTAAAGAAGAGAAAAATTACTGAGGGCCAGCAGGCACATGAAAAAAATGCTCAACATCACTAATTATCAGAAAAATGCAAATCAAAAAACTACAATGAGGTATCACCTCACAATAGTTAGAATGGCCATTATTAATAAGTCTACAAACAACAAATGTGGGAGAGGGTGTGGAGGAAAGAGAACCCTCCTACACTGTTGATGGGAATGTAAACTGGTACAAACACTATGGAGAACAGTACGGAGGTTCCTCAGAAAACTAAATATAGAACTACCATATGATCCAGCAATCTCACTCCTGGGTATATATCCAGATGAAACTATTAATTTGAAAAGATTCATGCACCCCTATGTTCACTGCAGCATTATCCACAATAGCCAAAATATGGAAACAACCTAAATGCCCAAAAGATGAATGGAATAAGATATGATACATATATATATACAATGGAATACTACTCAGCCACACACAAAAAAATGAAATAATGCCATCTGCAGCAACATGTATGCAACTAGAGGTTATCATACTAAGTTAAATAGGGCAGAAAGTGAAGGACAAATACTATATATGATCACTTATAGGTAGAATCTAAAATATGGCATAAATGAACCTATCTACAAAATAGAAATTGATTCACAGACATAGAGAAACACACTTGTGGTTTCCAAAGGGGAGGGGGGTGAGGGAATAGGATGGACTGGGAGTTTGGGGTTAGTAGATGCAAACTATTACATTTAGAATGGATAAGTGATGAGGTCCTACTGTATAGCACAGGGCACTATATCTAATCTTCTAGGATAAAGCATGATGGAAAACAGTATTTAAAAAAGAATGTATGTACACATATAACTGAGTCACTTTGCTGTAGAGCAGAAATTGGCACAAAACTGTTGATCAACTATACTTTAATAAAAGAGAAAAAATATGTGTCAATATATTAGTCTTGGAACACTAGCTCTACTTTAATCCCTTTTCCTCATTCAAACCAAGTGGAATGGCATTCTTCATCATACACATCTCAACATTACTAAAAACCTATCATAATTAAGAGATGAAGTAAGTCTAGTTTTAAAAACTACAAACTTCTTTTAAGAAGTTAATTATCTGCTGCCAGATTAGTATTCTTACAATTATTTGACTATCTAAACTTTTAAACACCTCTAATGGCTGCCCAATGCCCACAGACAAATGTATAGTATTCAAGGTGTTCCATCAACTATACTTAATGTGTTTCTTCCTTATCTTTATTACTCCACTATACAAACTTTATTCCACAGAAGTTCTACGTATGACGTGAAATAAATATTGAGGTTTATTTTTTTTCTATAACCAGTTTTTCTAGTACCATTTATTGAAAGACCTCTTTTCTCGTTGATGTACCTTGTCACATTTGTCAAAAATCAATTAATCACATGTGTGTATCTCTGAGCTCTCCATTCTGATCCGTTGAATGACATGTCCTTCTCTTTGCAAATACCAAACTTTCAGGACTACTGTGGTGGAATATCTGGCTAGAATAGACCAACCAACACTGTCCATCTTTTGACTTTCCATCCTCTCTCCACTACCATGATTAATGAATTGGGCCTGGGTGGGAGTGAGGATGGCTGTGAAGACGTGATCTAAACCAGTTCAATCAGAATTAATATTAGGGCATTTTCTGGGAATTACGGAACACAACTGACCTCTGATGTTTTATATCAGTGCTTAACAACGTGGTAGCCACCAACCACACGTAGTTCTTTAAGTTAAAATTGAAAATTCAATTCTTATCTGCTTTAGTCATATTTCAAGTGCTCATCAGATACACATGTCTAAGGCTACCATACTGGACGGCACAGACATAGAACATTTCCATCATCACAGAAAGTTCTCCAGTGCTAATTCTGAATGATGCTACATACAGATGAAAGATCTAGAGCAGCCACTGTCAACATGAAGAGCCAGGATCAGGACAAAACTGATCCTATGTGAACACAGAAATCAGGAGCCCACTTCAATAGAAACTAATATCTACCACAGTGCTATAATTTTTTTTTTTTTGGTTTGTAATATAACAAATACCTTTTATTTTAAACATCAGCCACAGTCAGGTCTACTTGTTGCTTGTCACCAGAAACAACTGAATGAATACGGAATAATTTCTAAAATGGTTTCACATATATTATTTTACTTGATCCTCAAAACCCGTGAAGTTTATATCTTTAATAATGTTCCCTCTTTCTATTAAACACTGAGCTTAGTATTGGTACCAGAAGCATTCAGTAAAAACTAATTAATACAGAAAAGAAATGCTAATTGCAATACCAACTATACCTGAATTGTTAATAAGTGAAATATCAAATCACAGAACTTATATTCACCTCTAATGAAAACACCAAAATTACAAATAACTGCTGAACAACCATCAGCAAAATAGACTGGAAGCTACCAAAAAAGATATCCTATATCCAAAGGCAAAGAAGAAGCCACATCAAGATGGTAGGAATGGCACTTCTGCAATATAACCAATCCCATAACAGATGGGTGACCCACAGACTGGAAAATAACTATATCGCAGAGGCTCTCCCACAGGAGTGAGAGTTCCAAACCTCACATCGCTTTTCCCAGCCTGAGGGCCTGGCATTGAGAGGAGGAGCCTCCAGAGCATTCAGCAGGGCTTGAGTAGAGGAGCTCCAAAGGACTGGTAGAAATGGAGACTACACTCATAGAGGGTGCACACAGGATTTAATGTGCACTGGGTCCCTGAGCAAAGGAAAGACTTCATAAGAACCTGGATCAGACCTAAGTGTGGGTCTTGGAGGGTCTCCTGGGAAAGCAGAGGGAAGCTGTGCTTCACTGTGGGGGCAGGACATAGTAGGCAGAGGTCCCAGGAAATATTTATTGGCATAAGCTCCTATGGATACTGCCATTTTGGAAAAATTTGGCCCAACCTATCAGGGCTCAGAGGCCCCATGCCAAACAACAAACAGGGTAGGAACACAGCCCTACCCATCAGCAAACAGGGTACCTAAATCCTCCCAGGCACAGAGCCATCTCTTATGACATCCAGAGACAAAGCACTACCCACCAAAGGGACAAGACTCTCCACCTACCAGTGGGCAGGCACCACTCCTGCCCATCAGCAAGCCTGCCACAAGCCACTGTACCAACTTCACTTACAAAGGCACAAGACACCAGAAGCAAGAGAGGCTACAACCCCATAGCCTGCAGAAAAAGAGACCACACAAAAAGCTATACGAAATGAAAAGGCAAAAAATATGAGCCAGATGAAGTAACAAGACAAAACCGCAAAAGAACAGCTAAGTGAAGTGGAGATAACCAAACTACATGAAAAAGACATCAGAGTAATGATAGTAAAGATAATCGAAGATCTCAGAAAAAACAAGAGGGAAAGATATATAAATTACAAGAAATGTTTAACAAGGAAATAGATCTAAAACTTACACAAGTAGAAATGAAAAAAACAATAACCAAAATAAAAAATTCACTTAAAAAAAGCTAAAAAAACCAAAAACACAAAAGAACAAAAGAAGGGAAGAAAAAAGACCAACAAAAACAAATCCAAAGCAATTAACAAAATGGCAATAAGAACATACACATCAATAACTACCTTAAATGTAAAAGAATAAAAAGCTCCAACCAAAAGACACAGAAGGGCTGAATGGATACAAACACAAGGAACATATACATATGCTCTCTACAAGAGACCCACTTCAGTTCTAGGAACATATACAGTCTGAAAGTAAGAAGATGGAAGAAGATAATCCATGCATACAAAAATCAAAAGGATGCTTGATATGTAACACTCATATCAAGCACAATAGACTTTAAAATAAAGACGTTTACAAGAGACAAAGAACATTACATAATGATCAAAGGTCAATCCAAGAATAATATATAACAATTGTAAATATATATGCACCCAAAATGGGAGCACCTCAATATATAAGGCAACTGCTAAAAGCCATAAAAGGAGAAATTGACAATAACATAATAATAGTGGGGGACTTTAACACCCCACTTACAGCCATGAACAGATCATCCAGACAGAAAATCAACAAGGGAACAAAGGCCCCAAATGCTGCATTAGATCAGATGGACCTAATAGATATTTATAGAACACTGTACACAAAAGCAGCAGAATACACATTCTTTTCAGGAGCATACAGAACATTATATCAGATAGATAACATTCTGGGCCACAAATCAAGCCTTGGTAAATTTAAAACTGAAATCATATCAAGCATCTTTTCCAACCATAACAGGATAAGACTAGAAATCAACGACAAAAAAAAAAACCTGCACAGAAAACACAAACACATGGACATTAAACAATATGCTACTAAACAACCAATGGACCACTAAAGAAATCAGAGAGGAAATAAAAAATACCTAGAGAAAAATGACAACTAAGACACAACAATTCAAAACCCCTGGGATGCAGCAAAAGCAGTTCTAAGAGGGAAGTCTAGAGCAACACAAGCTTACCCAAGGAAATAAGAAAAATCTCAAATAAACAACCTAACATTACACTTAAAGCAACAAAACCCAAAGTTGGTACTAGGAGAGAAATAATAAAGATCAGAACAGAAATCAATGAAATAGAGAAGAAAATAAAAAGTAAACGAAGGAAACTAAAAGCTGGTTCTTTTTGAAAAGATCAACAGTGTTGATAAATCCTTAGCCAGATTCATCACGAAAAAGAGAGAGGATTCAAATCAATAAAATTAGAAATGAAAAAGGAGAAGTTACAATAGACATCACTGAAATACAAAGGATCATAAAAGACTACTACAGCAACTATATGCCAATAAAATGGACAACCTAGAAAAAAATGGACAAATTTTTAGGAAGACTAAATCAGGAAGAAATAGAAAAGATAAACAAACCAGTCACAAGTACTGAAACTGAAACTGTGATTTAAAAACTTCCAACAAACAGAAGTCCAGGATCAGATGGCTTCACAGGCGAATTCTACAAAAAATTTAGAGAATAGTTAACACCCACCCTTCTGAAACTATTCCAAAAAAGTTTCAGATGAAGGAATACTCCCAAACATTCTATGAGATCACATTCTATGGTACCACTACCCTAATACCAAAACTGGACAAAGATAGCACACAAAAAGAAAACTACAAGCTAATATCACTGATGAATACTGATGCAAAAATCCTCAACAAAACACTAGCAAACTGAATCTAACAATATAGTAAAAGGTTCATACACCCTGATCAAGTGTGATTTATCACAGGGATGCAAGGATTTTTCAATATCCACAAATCAATCAGTGTGATACACCACATTAACAAGATGAAGAATAAAAACCATAGGATCTCCCGACAGACAAAGAAAAAGCTTTTGACAGAATTCAACACCTATTTCTGAAATAGTGGGCATAAAGGGAACGTGCCTCAACATAATGAAGGCAATATATGATACACACCCAGCTAATATAATTCTTAAAAGTGAAAAGCTAAAAAACATCCTGCTAAGATCAGGAATGATACAATGTCCACTCTCACTTTTATTCAACATAGTTTTGGAAGTCCTAGCCATGGCAATCAGAATAGAAAAAGAAATAAAAGGAATCCAATAAAGAAAGGAAGAAGTAAAACTATCACTGTTTGCAGATGACATGATATTATACATAGAAAATCCAAAAGACACTACCAGAAAACTGTTACAGCTCATCAATGGATTTGGTAAAGTTGCAAGATAGAAAATTAATAAACAGAAATCTAATGCATTTCTATACACTAACAATGAAAAATCAGAAAGGGTAATTAGGGAAACAATCCCATTTACCATCACATCAAAAAGGAAAAAATACCTAGGAATAAACCTACCTACAGAGACAGAAGACCTGTATTCTGAAAAGTATAAGATGCTAATGAAGGAAATCAAAGACGACACAAACAGATGGAAAGATATACCACGTACTTGGACTGGAAGAATCAACACTGTCAAAATGACTACACTATACCAAGGCAATCTACTGATTCAATGCAATCTCTATCAAATTACCAATGACATTTTTCACAGAACTGGAATAAAAAAACTTTTAGACTTGTAAAAACAAATCTGGTGGAAACACCAAAGACCCCAAACAGCCAAAGCAATCTTAAGAAAAAAAAATGGAGCTGGAGGAATCAGGCTCCCTGGCTTCAGGCTCTACTACAAAGCTACAGTCATCAAAACAGTATGGTTATGTCACAAAAACAGAACAAGAGATTGATGGAACAGGATAGAAAGCACAGAAATAACCCAAGAACCTATGGTCAACTAATCCATGATAAAGGAGACAAGAATATACAGTAGAGAAAAGAAAGCCTCTTCCATAAGTGGTGTGGAAAAACTGGACAGCTACATGTAAAAGAATGAAATTAGAACACTCACTAACACCATTCATAAAAATAAACTCAAAATGGATTAAATGTTTCAGCTGTGATTCAGCAGGTTAAGAACCTGATACAGCAGTGTCTGTGAGAATTGAGGTTTGATCCAAGGCCTCACTCAGTGGGTTAAGGATCCAGTGTTGCTGCAAGCTGTGGCATGGGTCACAGATGCAGCTCAGATCCAGCTGTTGCTGTGGCTACAGTGTAGGCCTGTAGCTGCTGCTTCAATTCGACCCCTGGCCTGGAAACTTCCATTAGCCACAGGTGTGGCCATAAAAAGAAAAAAAATCAATTAGAGACCTAAATATAAGGCTGAATACCATAGAACCCCAAGAGGAAAATAGGCAGAATGCTCTCTGACACAAACAGCAGCAATATCTTTTCTGATCTACTTCCTAGACTAATGAAAATAAAAACAAAAATAAATAAATGGGACCTAATTAAACATAAAACCTTTGCACAGTGAAAGAAACCATAAACAAAACAAAAAGACAATCCCCAAATGAGAGAAAATATTTGCAAATGAAGTGACTGACAAGTGATTAATCTCCAAATTACATAAACATATCCTACAGCTCAATACCAAAAAATCAAACAACCCCATCAAAAAATGGGCAGAAGATCTAAACAGACAGTTCTCCAAAGAAGACATACAGATAGCTAAAACATACATGAAAAGATGCTGAACACCACTAATTACTAGAAAGATGCATATCAAAACTACCATGAGGTACCACCTTACACCAGCCAGAAGGGCCATCATCAGAAAGTCTACAAACTATAAATGCCGGAGAGGGTACAGAGAAAATGGAACTCTCTTACACTGTTTGTGGAAAGGTAAATTGGTACAACCACTATAGAAAACAGTATGGAGTTTCCACAAAAAAACTAAAACTAGAACTACCATATATCCCAGCAATCCCAATCCTGGGCATCTATCCGGGGAAAACCAAAATTCAAAAAGACACATACATGCACCTAATGTTTACTGCAGCAGTATTTACAAAAGCCAGGTCATGCAAGTAACCTACAAGTCCACTGACAGAGGAATGGATAAAGATGTGGTACATACATACAATGGAATATTATTCAGCCATAAGAAAGAATGAAATAACGCCATCTGCAGCAACATGGATGGACCTAGAGATTATCATACTAGGTGAAGTTAATTAGACAGTGAAAGACAAACATCATATATCACTTATATGTGGAAGCTAAAAAAGGATACAAATGAACTCATTTGCATAATAGAAACAGTATCATGCACTTTGAGGACAACCTTATGGTTACCAAATGGGTCACATGGCACAGGGGGTGAGGGTGGACTGGGGTTTGGGATTGGCATATGCACACTGTGGTATATGGAATGACTAGCCAACAAGGACCTGCTGTAAGCACAGGGAGCTCTACCCAATATTCTGTGATAATCTATATGGAAAAAGAAACTAAAAAGAATGGATGTGTGTATAACTGAATCACTTCATTGTACAGCATTACCACAACATTGTACATTAACTATACTTCAATAAAACTTAAAAAAAATTCCTGTACAAATACTAGTTGATATTTCTAAGTTCTTTTTGCAGAACATAAACATTTTTGATGTTTTCAAGACAGATTCTAGAAATAACAATGCAATCCCAGGAATTACCAAAATAACTAACCAGTTATATGAAAAGAAAATTTCTATAGAACCAAGGTATGACAGAAAAATATTCTCCACTGAATTACAAGAGGTAAATTCCAATATGAATAATCAAACTTTCATACCTTTGTAAAGACTCAAGCATCTAGTTTACCAAGTTCTAAAAATCAGTAATATTAAAAAAAAAGTATTAAAAGTTTAACTTCTTCTGTTTTACTGCTAATGAACTAAAATAAAAATTATGAGAAATATTATCTGAATAATGTGCCCTCACATACAGTAACATTCTTTATAGAATAGCCTTAGGATACACAAGGATTAAAGCATATGTTAAAAGTTTTGAATCAACCTATAAAACAAAAACCCTAGATAATTACAATGTATTCAGAATTGTTTACAGGTACAGCACTGACTGCAAATTGTCAACTGAAAAGTACAGTTATGACTATCTAGCCAAGAAGATCTCTCTTTCTTTAGACTTTAGATCCCCAAAATGAATTCCTCTCAGGACCAAGTTGCAAAAATAACTTCAAAAAAATTTTTTAAAACTACGTAGTTATCTCAATTTCAGATTATGTCTTTGAGTAGCCAAATTTAAAAAAAAAAACAACTATATGTCTGTATTAGCAACCTATAGAGCAATCATAATACCACTCAGACTACAGCTATACCTCATTTTCCAGGCATACCCATAACATCATTAAATATGGTAAGTACACTACACCTTTAGCTCTAAATTAGCTTCTATCTCTAGTGATAGTATATTTATAGGCTGAATGGTTAATCTGGTGGTAAACATCAAAATCTTGGGATGCTAAATGACTTAAATCAATACTGAAGTGTATCCAATGAAGGGACTTTTGAGGTAAGATAATAAAATAGCACACATAATCTTGTTAGGAAAACAGAAGGAATATGGGCAGTTACCACCATATTCCCAGTGTGTAGCATAATGTCTCTCACCCAGTATGATAAATATCAGTGCAATTAATTAAACAACAAAGAAATAATGCATTTCCTTCAATACGTTTACCCTTTCCTCCTCACTTCTCTTCAAACTCTTTCCAAAAAAAATTAAAATGTAGTTCTAAGAGAATTTATAGCTTGGGAAGTGCAAGAGAGTCAGTAAAACCCAGGCAGGTATTCTGTTAGGCTCTTTCAGCATGTACCCAAACTTTTAGGAGAATGTCAAGGGCACTGAACATCTCTGGGATCTGGTTTACTTCCTAGGTCTTAGCTATTTCCACTCTTCACACTACACTACAGCTATATTTAGCTGATTTTAATCAGTAAAATAACTATGTTATATCTCATTTCCTACTCTCTACATAAACTGTACTCCCTGACCTACAACATCTTTTTTCTAAGCCCTGTCCTCTCTCCAATACTATCCTTAAAAGGACTCAGGTGATGGGGTCACCTCTAGAGGACATTTTCTCTGACCACCCTCACAATCCTCTGCACCTTCCTTTCCTCACTGGTCAAAAGTTTGTTTATATATCAAAGAACTTCCCAAGAGAAAACAACAATCTACCTGATTGTAAGTACTAAAACACTCAATCCATGACACAGAGGGACACAAAAAGCAAACAAAGGTATTTGTCAATAGTCGCTAGAAGTGCATTACAGAGATGAGATATATACATATACATACATATATACATACACATATATATATATCTCACCCTTTTCACACATGAACCCCTGTTTACATACCAAAAGCATCAATCACTGATGGAGAAAAGCCTGACCTCAAGAAATAAGAATTACACGCAGAAATGCATAGTTCCTTATAAAAAGCACATAAATGAAAATCAGTAAGTGTATGATAAATAATAATATTCAAATACATAGCAAATGAAAATAGTACAACTGAAATTGCAAGAGCTATGGTGATTGCTGTGTGAGGTGATGGTGCAGGACATGTGGGAGGAGGAGGGGGGCCATGAGGATTGCATGCCTCACCCTGTGAATCACCATCCTGCTGCTTCAGGCTCTGTTAGGAATAAAAGAGCAGGGCAGGGGACTGGAGGTGGAGGGAAGCTTTGTCTTGTCTTCAGATGTCTCATTATTTTTTCCCTTCCCTGCCGCTCCACTGTAGCCCTGTAAAACATTAGGCAAGCCTCTTAAACACTCCCTGTCTGTTCCATTCCTCATCTGTAACATGGAGAGAAAAAACTGATTGGCTCAAAAAGGCTCAAAGGACACAGTGATGCTGTCAGAAAACCTAAACATAATCACACCTCCAGTTTTGTAACTAGATGACCTCTGGAGACAAGTCATTTATCTTTCTTTCCTGCTCAACTGAGGAACCAGAGTCCATCTCCCCACACATCCCCCACCTGATCCTATAAATACACACAAAAGAGCACTTATAAACCATATAGAATTGAATCAAAATGGAACCCATTAAAAATGTGTTTCCTACTTTACAGTTCACACCAATATCAGCATAATATTTTGAATTACCTTTTGGAAGGTCTTAAAAGTTACAATTTGTGCTTGCTCACTGTTGAAATTATTTCAAAGGACAGTCTTAGGGATAAAAATATTTTAAAAGCTAGTTAACTACTGACAGGAGACTACATATTAACTTGAAGCTTTTAGTCTCACTACCTTTAGGACAAGTTAATTCAAGTTAGTACAAGATCGTTTAGGCCTCATCTCAAAAGTTTCTGATTCAGTAGATCTGAGGTGAGGCCCAAGAACTTAGATTTCTAACAAGTTCTCTGGTGATACTGATACTGCTGGTGAGGGCAGCACATTTAGAGAACCACTGATTTTAAATAATATACTCCTGGCATGATCACTTGTTACTACAAGTTGTTTTTATTTAATAATTGATAGACGCATCTTCTTTGGTTCCCTATCTCCTTTTTCTTTAAGATATTATTCCAAATCCCTTTGTACTCTGAAAACAGGGAAGAACTATTAAGACTCAAAAAAGCAGGTTTTGGAGTTCCTCTCGTGGCTCAGTGGTTAACGAATCCGACTAGGAACCATGAGGTTGTGGGTTCGATCTCTGGCCTTGCTCAGTGGGTTAAGGATCTGGTGTGCCCTGAGCTGTGGTGTAGGTTGCAGATGCAGCTCGGATTCCGAGTTGTGGCTGTGGCATAGGCCTGCAGCTACAGCTCTGATTCGACCCCTAGCCTGGGAACCTCCATATGCTGTGGGTGTGGCCCTAAAAAGACAAAAAACAAACAAAAAAGCAGGTTTTCTCTTCTTTTAGAATTCAAATTATCTTCGTTTACCACTGTGCCTCAATTTCCTCAAGGGTGAAATGGGACAATTAGAGCTCAATAAGATAGTAAGATAATATAAATAAAAGCCCTTGGAAGAGCCCAGGGTCATATTAAGTACTTGATAAATGCTATATTTTATTCTTACTGCAATTACCTAATTTTCTGTTAACTATTGAGGAAAATTTATTCAAGTCTACTACATACTATACATTACTGATATATGTATAAAATCTTATCTATGTATGGTGAAATGCGCTCCAGGGCTCCAATGGGTTCCATAAATGGAGGAGCAAAGGGAGGCGCTACATCAAAGACCCAGGTTCTAATCCCAGTTCTTCCACTAAATTGCTACACAACTCTGGGCAAGTCATTTAAGCTTAGTCTCAATATCTGCTTCTGAAAAAGCTTACCTTAGATATGAAGATCAAATGACATAGCGCAAGTGAAAAAAAAAAAATTTAAGTACTGTAGCATTCCTGTTGGTGAAGAAAATTCCTCTATTTGGGAACATTTCATAAGATACTAACAAGAGAGAGAAATGGCCATGCCTCTTGTATTTATACCCTTAAATGACAGCACACTGATGTGAATCACCACATAAGCCATTTACTGAATTTTCTCCAATGCTACCAAGTCATAGCTCTTTTAAATGTTATAAGTAGAAATATTTAATGTTTCAAATATTACTGCAAAGTGAAAGAAAAAGAGTGGATACAAAAGTAATTTCAGGTATTTATTGTGTAGCAGCTGCAAACATCCTCACTTCATGCCTTTAGCATAATTTTTATTTTGACGCAAATTTGTACTGGTTCTAGGCTTTTATTTAGCATAAATTCAATTTATACACACACATGAATGAACAATGGCAACTAATCAGATTGGAGATTTTCATTTCTACTTTCTAATACTCTCGGATATATCTAATGTTTATATAAAATCACATAACATGTTTTTAAATCTTAATTTACTAAAAAGAAAGTTTGGGAGCTATAACATTTTATTCGTACATTTCAATTAAATTACTACTTTTTGTAGGATCAAACAAAAATTGGCCGCCTTTCTTTGTGGCAATGCTTACCAACATGAAAAGATACAATATGTTATCTTTCATGTTTCCTATGGAACTATAGGAAATAAAGTAGTCAAATTCATTTTTATAAGGAACATATTCCTGAAAGCAGTACACAAACATTTTCAAATAAAATGTTATATTAACTCAGCAGTGATAATCCCCATTTCAAAGAAATCCAGTTATGAAGTCTCTTACAAAGTTTAGCTCGATGATAATCTCCTAGTCTACCAATGTGTACGGTACCATTCTTATGTATTTACCTTTCTCAGCATAGGAGATATACATACAAGACACTGAAGACCTTAATTTAAAATACCTGAATGCAAAATATATAACTTCCACTGATGAACAAAAAAAAATCTATGATCAAACTGTTAAACTGATTAAAACTATGATTAAAATGTTAAACTGATTAAAATTTTAAGAGACTAGTGTTAAAATATGAATAATATGAAATAATGAAAAGCAAGGACAGAGCACCACTCTGTAGATGTGTTCCTCACATCTGTGGTCAAAACAGAAAGGAAGAGTTCCCATCATGGCTCAGCAGTTAGGGAACCCGACTAACATCCATGAGGATGTAGGTTCGACCCCTGGCTTCGCTCAGGGGGTTAAGGATCCTGCATTGCAGTGAGCTGTGGTGTAGGTCACAGACGTGGCTTGGATCTAGAGTTGCTGTGGTTGTGGCGTAGGCCAGCAGCTATAGCTCCAATTCAACCCCTAGCCTGGGAACCTCCATGTGCCATGGGTGTGGCCCTAAAAAGACTAAAATAAAATAAAATAAAAACAGCCTCAACTTTAAACAAAAAATAGAAAGGAGAGCATCATGTTTTTCTCTGTTTATCATCACAATATTCAAATACAAATGACTTCTACTTTTATTATATTACATTTATTTTACACTGCTCTCAGAAATTACACTAGATCTAATTCCACAGGCATGAAATATATGCAACATTACGCTGTAGAGTACGCAGTTGTGGTTAATAGGTCAGGGCACCCATCTTCCTCCTCATCGTGGTACAACCCAAAGGGCCTGTGTGTAGGATACTATAGAATAAAAATACATCTACAGAAGACTCCATTTTAATATACTCGAGACTCTGTCAAAGGGTATTTTAATAATATGGGGCAAGGTAAAATCCTGCTGATTTTAAAGACTAACATATATGCAAGAGGAAATAGGTGAATTCAGGTTAGAGGCCTTCTGAAAGTTATTAACGAAGTTTTCAGTTAGTTTCACTGTTGATCATACTGCATAAGGAAACACTCTAAAGCAGATCATTTATCGCTGCTCATGCCTCCATTTACTGCTGATCTACTTAGCCTCATGAGACAGTCAAAGAGTCCAGAACCACACATCAACTTGTTGGAAGTTTATAGATAGAAAATCTTCAGTTGGTAAAAGTATATCTCAATGATTTACAAAACTGTAAGTAGACAAAGCAGTCTTGTGGCTTGAATTAGAAATCTGACATCACTTTGCACACAGGAGACCCTCAAATATTTTGTCAAATGAACTAGTGGATGTCAAAGTTTGCTTCCAATTATTACAAGGAAACTCTAATGTAAAAGGAAAAAAATACTTAAAATGGTGTTCTAAAAATATCCTTAAATAAGATATTTGTAAAGCACTTAGGAAGAGGCCTATTGGAAGCTCTATATAAGTATTTGCCATTACTGTTATCCTGTTAACTTAGTTTAATTCACCACAATCTCAGAAGCTGCATTAGTCTAAAGCCATTATCACAACCAATAAAAAGAACACAGGTATGTATGCATTACTAGTGAGGATGTAGTTCCATCACCTTTACATGCGGAGGAAAGAATATCTTACAAGGGTAACCTCTGTCTTGTCATAAAGATTAACTCAGTTAAGACAGTAACAAAAGGTGAATCAAGCCTTACAATTTCATCCTACCACAACAAATTAAATCTCTCATAATCCAACATGTCTTTTGTCCATTGAATTTATATAATTCAGAACTTCATAGAGAGCTATTGGTAAAATTCATGTTCACTTATATCTAAGAAATTCAATTAAAAAATAAAACATCAAGATGCCAATTGATAACTGAACTGCAAAAGTTTTCCTTCATACTGAGGCAAACTATAACATAGGATACTGCTAAAAAATGTTTGGGATTTACTCTCTTACACTTTGACTGCTGACCACAACAGAGATGAAGACTGAGGTAGTTTGAAAATTCTGTGAGGATTAAATCACACTATTATCTTCATATTCTCTAAGGAAGTAAGCTTTAGGCTGTGCGAAGCACCCTCAACTTCCGGGGGCCAAGAACAACAACTGCTGCAATGAAAGAGCAGAGTAGTTAGGGTTAAGGAGGTGGTTGCCTTTTATAATGAAACTAGCTTGAATATCTATTTGTTGACACATTAAAGTCAACTCTATTTCTTTGTTTGACTTAAGACAGTGGAGCTTTTGATAAGACATAGAGGTTTTTAAAATAAGATGTCATTTTAAACTAAACACCAGGGATACTCTCTATTTCAAGGAAATCCAGTAATGAAGTCTCTTATGAAGCTTACCCAAATGAAGATCCCGGAATTTACACAATCATAATTCAAAATGCATTATGATATATAACAGGGAAAGAGTCCACTGAACAGTTGATATTGCACATAAGTGAAAAAAATACCGTAAAATTAAATGATATAAAATAATTTATAGTTGATGAAAACATAACTGCATCAAGGAGGTTGGCGAAAGATGCAACAATGGAGTTTAACTGAAGTGATCAACAAAGGCAAGATCAAAAGCTGCATAAACTCTCCAGGGGAGGTTCGTGGCAGTGGGCCACTTAAATAATACAATGGATAAATCAAGCAACAGAGGAGGTGTAGTTCTAATTATAGTATACTTTTACTTTTCATTTTAAACAACTGATTAATTGCTAAATAAAAAAGGTTTTTTTAAATATAAGTAGTGGAATTTTTTTTTTTCAGTAACAATCTATCACTGTCCAAAAAGCAATGGCTAAGGCAGAAAAACATAAGAAAATTTAAAATGCATTTCCAAAACTATAACATTCCAAAACTAATTTGTAAAGGCAAATAAATTAAGATTCCTGTACAATAAAATATCTTTATCTTATGAAATTACGATACTAATTTTTTTTCAAATAAAATCTAAACTGGGATTTCATTTCTTCTTTTATGGTTAGTTCTGCATCATTTCACATGGTTTCTTTCAGTAATTTATTTAACCAAGGAAATCTCTAATTTACTGAAATAGTTTTCTAATATTACAAAACTAAGTCAAAGTAGGCTTTTTGAAGGAGAAAAAAAATCCACTTCGAATAATAAAACAAAACCTCTATAA
Source organism: Sus scrofa (assembly GCF_054392235.1). Lineage (NCBI taxonomy): Eukaryota > Metazoa > Chordata > Mammalia > Artiodactyla > Suidae > Sus > Sus scrofa. Next base: position 147,746,053 of record NC_139383.1, on the reverse strand, counting down.
ATAAGAGCTAAAAGTAAATAAGAAACTAATTTAAAATACTATTAGAAATATACACAGAAAGTTATCTTTCATAAGAAGATTTTTGTAACCAAAAAGAATTAAAGGGGAAAGTATATTGGTTCTCCTTTTTGAAGGTTTTGTTTTAAAACACTTTCTAAATAGACAGAAATCATCCTAAGAAACTCCTTTGCTTTATTTTCACTAATTAGGCTGGTAGAACCATGAGAGATACCAAAAGGCAACAGATTTTAAAAAATGAGACCACCCTACCGCCACAACTAAGCTCTAGTTTAAGATCACTTTCTTCCATTTCATTAGTGTTCAAAGTTGTGGGTAGTCATTGAGATAATGAAATGATTAAGACATTAAAACTCTAACTTCATACTATCCAAAGTGATATAGTCTCTTATAATATTAATTTAAAAACCGATACAAAATAAGTAATCACAGACGAAATGTTAGATAATGCTGAGGTACATAGTACAACAACCTAGTTTATTTTTTTATCCCTAATTAGGATATGTTTAAAACATAAATAAGTCATCCTACAACAATAATTATATCCTTCTAAGAAACAATTCAGAGAAAAGATGTATCTATAACTGATTTCTATTTTGGATATAAAAAGCAATCTAACAGTTAAAGTTAACTAAATGAAGATTTAATTATCATCAGCAATTCAGGCATTACTAGGTATATGTGTTACCTCAACAATATCCGAGTTGGTTCTGCTCTCGTGAGGTTCATTATATTCTGTATACTTGAGAAGAACTTTGTCCATATCAGTGCTGGCATACTGAAACAGTTTGTTAGAGCTGTTGAAAATGATGAGTGCTATTTCACAGTCACAGAGCACACTAAGTTCATAGGCTTTCTTCATTAGTCCAAACTTTCTCTTTGTAAAAGTGACCTAGACAATCCAAAATAAAAAAAAAAAAAAAGTGTATTTTTTATTAAAAGCATTAATAGTACTACTTGAATATAGGTTACCTGAAGAAGAGTCTTCTTTTAATACCAAGACTAATTTCAAAGATGAAAAAAGTTCCTAGCTTCATTCTCCACAAGTCTCTTCCTCTCTGATATGCCAAATGAATCCAGTCCTACAGATATCTTACATCTCCAAGGGCTCTGATAAAGCAACCTCCTGAGGCAGGTTTCTTCATCCTTGGCTGCCACTCCACTTTGGGGGGCAAAGAACCAGAGAAGGAAACAACTGGCCAACGGCCCCATCATCCAGCTTAAAATGGCACCAGAAAACCCAAATCCCACCTCAAATAATCCATCATCATTCAGACTTTACTCCCTGAACAACTAAGTACATCCACTAGTCTAACTTATATTTCTCCTCCTTCCTAAGCCCTTCTATTGCACCCACTGATATTCAGAGTCTAGATCACCAAATACCCCAATGTCCTCAAATTCTTCCTGGAATTTTTTTTTCCCAACTGAAACCTGTCACCTTCTGAAGCCCTCTCATATACAGACTAATTTGTTTTTTACTATTACCTTTCCTATACTCAAGGGCCTGGAAGATAAGTCCTTTTTGCTCCCCATTCTCTCAATTTTCCTTTCTCCTCTAAAAACTCCAGATATTTTGAAGCTCAAGTCATTAAGTTTATACCACCCAATAACGCTCCTTGTAGTGACCCTCTGGTTACTCTTGCTCATGCACCAGTCAGTACCACATAACTGCTTCTCTTGCTTATCTTGCTCTTATCTCTGGTGACTTCAGCATCTGTGTAAAAAACGCAAACACCTTGGTCTCTCAGTTCCTTTGTCTCCCAACCTTCAAATGATAAGCCATCACCCCATGTCAAGCACTACCTATTGTCATATCTTAACTCTGCCATCATCGATTAATCACATTAGCTTCAAAATCTCAATTTCACACATTCCATCCTGACTGCCTCCTACCCAGCTCTCCTATTTTGTATTATCACTCCAGAAAGTCTTTAACCTTCATCAAGTCTTCCAATCGATTTACTTCACCACTGTTACCATCTACATATTCTCATGCCCTTTCTTCTCTTTAGATTCCACAGTCCATCACTATTTTTCACTCCCTCACAAAAACACAACTTTTTTTATCCTTCTCTCACTGACATACTTGCCTAGCACAGCCCCAACCAAGTACTGACACCCACCCCCCATACACACACACACACACACACACACACACACACACCCATTTATCCTTTGATCTTTATGCAAGGAGCTAACAATTACTGAGAACATAAGTGCACACCCACACCCCCTCAGGTGTTTCTAAAAGTGATGACATTAAATCCAAACTAACACTTAACACTGTTTGACAGTATTAACTTGGCTTGTTTGTCTCACTAGCCCATTCTCCAAGTCAGCTACTTCCTACCTCCTCTCTCTCAAATCCTCTCTCCACTGGTAACCTGCCTCAAACTACTGAGAAAATAGAAATAAACAGCATCTATATCACTTCCCATCACTAAATCTATCAGTTCAAAGGCTTAATATGTACTTTTCCACACTCCCCCTTCTCTGCTGTTATTACTGATATCTCTGTTCCTATTCTTTCCACATGCTTCACTTTCTTCCCCCATCATGGTTTCCTTCCTGTCAAATCAAAGATCTTATAAACATACTTTAGGACTTCCTTTGACTCCATGCTGCCCCTCCAATTACCACCTGTCTTGTCACCCTCTTTATGCCATTTCTCACAGCAAAAATGTTTTAAAGAAATGTCTATAGTTATTGTCTCCCAATTCTCACCACTTGTTCTCTTCTCAACCTACTGCAGACTTCTAGTCGCCACAATCCACTAAGACCTGTCAATATCATCATCGGTGACTTTCAATTTATGTGATTAAAGTTAAGGGTCAGTTTTTCTTTCATATCCTACTATATATCTCAGCAGCATTTGACAAAGCTGACCATAGTCTCACTCGTCATTTATTTTCAGTTGTTTATGTAACAACACTGTCCTGGTTTTCCTCCTGCTTCCTGCTGCTTCCTTTCAGCCTTTAGAGTGATACCCTCTTCCTTTGCTCAACCTCCACATACTGAAGTGTCTGTGGGCTTTAGATGTGGGCTCCCTTCTCCATTTCCCTCACAGTCCTTGCCAGGTAACTGTATCCAGCTTCATGATTTTAAAACCAACAAATACACTATCTCCATAGTCTTCTCCATTTCAGGAAAGGGCACCATCACTCATTCAAATAAAACCCAATGATATCTAAGAGTGAGCCTTGATCTTTCTTATCACAATAATCTACCCTACCCAATCCTTCAGCAAACTGAGTTAGTTCCACCTCCAAAACATATCCCAAATCTATTTACTTCTATCTATGCCACTACCATTCTAGGTAAAGATACATAATTTCTCAGGTATATTATTTATATAATCATCTTACTAGATTTCCTGCTTTACTTACTGCACTCTACAGTATACTTATTTGCCACATACCTGCCAGAGTAATTATATCTGAAACATAAATCAAAATGGGTAAGTGGGAATTTAAGAGTTATTCACTGCACTGAAAGTAATAACCAAACTCATTAAGAAAACAAAATAAACGATCTGGCCTCAAACTATCTGTCTGACCTTACTTCTTTTTTTTTTTTCTTTTGTCTTTTTGCCTTTTCTAGGGCCGCTCCCGTGGCATATGGAGGTTCCCAGGCTAGGGGTCTAATCGGAGGTATAGCCACCAGCCTACACCAGAGCCACAGCAACGGGATCTGAGCCGCAACTGCGACCTACACCACAGCTCATGGCAACGCTGGATCCTTAACCCACTGAGCGAGGCCAGAGATCGAACCCACAACCTCATGGATCCTAGTCAGATTTGTTAACCACTGAGCCATGAGGGGAACTCCTGATCTTATTTCTTATCATTCTCTCTTACACCCACTATGCTGCACTGGTGCATGATGGTGCATGAATGAGTGAGAGCATGCATGCACGCATGCATGCATGTGCATGTTTTCCTTAACCACCAGCCACTTTCCACCTTAGGAACTTTGTTATTTTCCTTCTCTGTGGAACACACTTTACAACAAGTTTTTTCCTAATAGTTTTTCCTAATAGTTTTTAAATCTCATCATTATTTAATCTTTTAAAAAAGTCCTTAATGCATATAATGTGTTTTGCCTGCCCCTTTATTTTCCCTTGCACCAACATAAACCCCTTAAGCCTTATTTTCAACTTAGAATCTTTCATTCCACCATATAACCATATGCACATTTACAGGTATACATACGCATGTAAGGGATCTTGTCAGCATTTTACAAAACAGGGCCTCTATCAATACTCTTTATTTTCCTTATTTAACCACACTTTGTAGATATGTCTCTAAGTTCAATAGCACAGTTCTAAGATACTCCCTTAAATAATTTCATAATTTTTCATATAAATGTTACTCTTTTTTTGCTAGTATGAAAAGTGCAAAATAAAAATCTCATTTAATATGCATGTTACTAACTAGTAATGATTATTCCATATAAGGAAACAGCTCACCTCCCTTCTCGGGGAGTGAGCAAGAGAACCACTTGTGTTTTCCCTCTCCACTGCTACAGCAGTGGCCCCAATAAAGTCTTGCCTGAATCTTCCTGCCTGGCCTCTTACCAATTTCTACTGATTAAGGAGGCCAAGGGCCTGGGATGGTAACAATTTCATTGATAACGCTTGGACATTTCATTGTCACTTTAATATTTTAATAAATATTTAAGTTATACATATTATGTGTATTTCCTATTTCTCCTCTCTAAAAATAATGTGTTTTCTTTGCTCCTTTAGAAGAAATTTAAGGAAGATTAGCATTTTTGTTCTAGTGGATACCTTTGTAGTCACTATTTGGTCTGTCAAATCTTAATGACATTCTTTAACTCTCACTTATTGCCTAAACAATAACCAGTGTGCGTGTTCTACTTTCCTCTTTCTCTCTCCTTTCTATCATGTCTCAGTTGCATTATTTCTATTTTGTCAAAATAAAGTCATATATAATAAATATGACATATTATTCATCCACCCTTGCCCCCATGTTGCTTTAGGCTCAAATCTACAATTATGTATATTAAATGTTGGTCATGGACCGTTTGGCCTTAGTTTCCTGAGGCATCTCTCAGTTATATGAAGCTTATCCACCACTATACTATACAATAATAGTTCATAAGCACAAAACTCCCTGAACTCTAGTATGTTTAAAACTTGTTTTTATAACTTTTGTAGTTGAATACAGCTTGACTGCAAATTAAATCCTTGCTTCAGACTTTTCCCTCGCATTTTCAAAAAATGCTGCCCTATTTTATTATCTTCATTTTATATATTCATTTTGCAAAAGTTAGTATCAGTCTAATTCTCTGTACTTATAAATGTGTGGTTGTTTATACCTAGAAGCCCTGAGGATTTTTTCCTTATCTTAAGATCTAATCATTTCAGTAGGATATGTATCAAGGTTCATCTCTGCATTTCCACCTAATCCTTGATGTCTTGTTTTCTCTTCTTTATGAAAACTTTAATTAAAAATATTAGTTCTGGTTCTAAGGTTTTGTTTTACTTCTTTAGGGACTGCAATTACACATAAGTTGGACCTTCTTTATCCATATCCTTTTTCAACCAACTTCTCTCTAACCTTCTGAAATTACTTGTCTCATTTTCATTCATTTAGATTTTTCCCTACCTCCTTTCAACTAATAATAAGATTTCACTTGAATCTATTATTCCCTAATCACTGCGTAATTTAGTCTTTGTTTCAATATGACTTTATCTTTTTTCCTTCTGGAGTTTAATCACTTTGTTTCAGTTATGCTTTTTCTAAAAATCCACTTTCTTTCAGAGTATTTCAAAATTCTTAACCATGATTTTTTTTTGTCTGTAATATTCCTAAATATTTGTTTAAGGAAATTTATTCCAGCTTGGAAAGTCATATAAGCTTTTTCCTACTTTTTCATTGTTTGGGGGGGGAAACAACCTCATCACCTAAATAATTTGAATATCATTTTGTTTTCTTCTTTACAATAGTTTGCACAGGAGAAGAGTATTTATAGCACTGAATTTCTATGGAAAGAAATAACAGTGGAGAGTGGTTTAAAATATTCTTAGTTCAATAGCACCTCTCCTTTTAAAGGAATTAAGAATAGTCTCTTTAATGGAAGATATCGGTAGTGGGGAGAGGAGTGTTGTGTCCTTTGATAAATATATCCTTTGCAGGATTTGAAGGATTTGTATCTATCTCTTCTCTTCATTTCCATTCAACTAGCATTTTCCAAAGAGTACTTCTGCCTTCCTTTTTACCCTCTTTCTCCTCAAACAGTTGCTTTATCAAGACTACATACTTCCTTGAGCCCCATACATTTTAAGTCCTTTCTTTACCTGTGGTCTCTTATGATCTACAAAGAATATTTTTCAAAATTTCTGGACTTAACAGTAGACTTCCTCTTCTTGGTGGTGATCTCAAATCAATCTCAAGATACCTACATGGTCGGTCTCCTGTTCTCATTTCCACATACTTTTTCCTGAAGTACCCTTGCTCACTACAAAGACTTGCAGTATAAGTTCAACAGTATACTGTGACTTGCTAATAATTTTCCACTTGGAGGTAATGTGAATTTGGACATTCTTTTGCCTTCTAGTCGTGCCAAGGTTGTAAGTTTTATGTAATTCTATTTGCTCTTTTTGTTTTTCAGTATTTATTTTTGAAGAAATTATGTTGAGAGTTAGGATTTACAAAGCCACCATTACTTCAATTACTAAGAATTCTTCTATTACTTTGATTACTAAATCGATCTTTGTTTTGCAACAGGCTTTATTTTTTATTTATTTATTTTGCTTTTTAGGGTCGCACCCTTGGCATATGGAAGTTCCCAGGCTAGGGGTTGAATTGGAGCTACGGCTGCCAGCCTACCACACAGCCACAGCAACACAGGATCCAAGCTACGTCTGTGACCTACACCACAGCTTACAGCAATGCTAGATCCTTAACCCCTCGAGCAAGGCCAGGAATCAAACCTGCATCCTCATGGATCCTAGTCAGGTTCGTCAACTGCTGAGCCACAAAGGGAACTCCTGCAACAGGTTTTAAATTTTGATACTTGAAACATATTAAATATTTTATTTCATTTTATTTTAAATATTATAAAATTTAAAACTTAAAATATCAGTATTAATAAACCTATTTCAGTATCAGGCAAAATAAACATAAATTTTATTTTTAAATTGTCATTTTACTCAGTGTTGCAATGACTATAAAGAAAAAGAATAAGACTAAAGGGCTAGCCCACAAAATCCAGTGCCTCTATAAATGGAGATAGCAAATATGTAAGAACTGACATATGTTAGTTCTGGATAACAAATGTAAGTGTTTGAATATTTTTCTCTGTATTTTTTAAAAATTTACTTCTTTTTATTTTTTTTTAAAGTATAAGAGGATGTCCGTCTCTAAATAAGATGAAATAACCGGTAGAAGATCAAAGAACTCACTGAGATAAACTATAAAAACAGACTGGAATACACCAAATACATGAGAAAGCTGCTAAAGTGGGAAGTACTGAAGATGCCAAGACTCTAGAGGAATGAGAGATGGTGCTCTGCAGCTGCCTTTGCCCTGCAGGTATTTACTGATTTTGGGTATAGTATCTAGTCCTTTGGGGCAATGGGTTGCTACTGAGAGACAGAGCTTTTGTCCTGAGGGGTTGAAGACACAAAATGGAAGACTCTAGGGGCTAATATACCAGTGAGAAGGGAAGGACTGAGCTGGTCACTCTGACGCTCTGTGGAAGGGTTGGGGGGAAGAAAGGAAAAGAAGGGAATGAGTGAGGGAGGGAAGGGAGGAAAGGGAGGGAGGGATGGATGGAGGAAGGAACATATTCATAGATTACAAGTTTTCAGTTCTCCCTAAATCAATTCATATATCCAAAGGGGGAAAAAAAATCTAAATTCCAGTAAGTTTTCTTTGTTTGTTTTCTTGGGATGGTTTGTGCAATAATTTGCACTGGGTCAACTGAATATCCATATGAAAAATAAAAAATTTTGATCCCTACACCTCAGGCCACACACAAAAACAAATTCAAAATGAATAGCAGATCTAAAACATGATAGGTGAAATAGAAGAAAGCACAGAAGATGATCTTCATGGCCAGGTGTCAGGTAAAGATTTCTGAAATATAACACAAGGAATACTAGTCATAAATGGAGAAAAAAAGGTAAACTGAACAACATTAATGTTATTCACTTAAAAATAATTAAAGTAAAAAGGTAAGCCACAGTGTGAGAGAAAATATTTATAATGTAGATGATGGATCAAAAACTCAGAATAATTTATGTATATATAGGATATATCCTAATTCATATGAAAAAGGCAGGGAGGCAGCCCATTTGGAAAAAAAAAAAAATAGGAAAGGAAGTAAACAGGTAAGTCACAAAAGTAGATGGCCAATAAAAATATGAAAAGACAGAAACTTCCCCAGACATTAAACAAACTTAAAATGTTACTGTTGCTCACCTACTGAATGTCTAAAATAAAAAGGACAATACCAAGTACTGGTGAAGATTTAGGAGAGCTGGAACTCTTACACACTGTCAGAAGAGTGTAAACTATAAATCAGCACAACCACTTTAGAAAACTCCTTGTCAACTGCTATTAAAGTTCATCACAAATATACTCTGTGATTTAACAACTAAACACCCAGATGTCTGTGGGTACCAAAAGACATAGGTATATACAAGAATAGTCAAAATAAGAGTCATCAAAATAGTTGCAAAGTAAAAAACAACCCAAAAGGCTATTTACAAGAGAAAAAAATATATGCATTGTATTCTATTCACACAATAGAATATTATAAATTACTGAAAATGTACAAAATCTATCTCCATGCGATAGTAACACTGATGAATTTCACAAACATAATGCTGCAGGAAAGAATGTATGCTATTTATAAAAAATTTAACAATGGGCATAAATTAACCTCTGGTGTTAGAAATTAGGTTAATGACTTTCCTTGGGACAGGGTGATAACCACTGGGCAAAAGGTCAAAGGGTGTTTCTGAGGTGGTACAGTGAAGTATGCTGGCTACATGGCCATGTTCTTTTTTGCAAAAATTCACTGAGACACATACTTAGAATTTGTAGACTTTTCTTTTTGTCATACTTTAATATAAAGTTTACTTTTTTAAAAGTAGTGTGTTCACCCAAGGACAAACATACAGTTTTACCAGAAATTTCTAAGTGGAAGTGACGTGAAAAAGCTATTTAAGTGCATAATAGTGTCACCCCCAAGATTTTTCATTCACTGTTCCAATGACTTAAAGTGTGATATTTATCTTACTAGCTCAAAAACTCTAGTAATTCAAAACTCTATTTGTTATTACCTCCTTCAATAAATGCTCCTGAAGTATCCCACCAATGGATATTGGGTGGTTCCTTTCATAAACATTCCCATTACCAAAGATTACTTCTATTTGCAAAATACTTAAATCGTACACGTAGGCTATATATTTTTAATGAGTTTCTGGTGCCCAACAGTCTCTCAAATATAGGAGGTATTCAAATTTGTACGAAATAAATGACGGCTCTTCTGCACAGAAACAATTTTTCCCCTTTTAATTAAAGAATAATGAAACTTTTAACTCAGAATCCACAAATTCCAAAATCAGTAAAACTTTATTTATTTTTTTTTAAATTTACATTTTTAGGACTTCACCTGTGGCACATGGAAGTTCCCAGGCTAGGGGTCCGTCAAATGCGAGCTGCAGCTGCTGGCCTACACCACAGCCACAGCAGCTCAGGATCCAAGCTGTGTCTGTGACCTATGCCACAGTTCATGGCAATGCAGGATCCTTAAACCACTAAGCAAGGCAAAGGATTGAACCAGCATCCTCATTGGTGCTAGTGGGGTTCATACCCACTAAGTCACAATGGCAACTCCCAAAATCAATAAAATTAAGATACTGTTTTAGCTTATGACAAATTGTGTCTGTGACCAATCTAACCTTAGAAATAAACTGCCCAACTACCTTTTTTTATATCTTTCCTGCATTTTTTGCCAAAATCGTCTGAGGAGGAATTCAGAAACTCTTGTCCCATTTGGCTCTTGGCAAAGTGCTGACTTATTAGCAAATAAATTCAACATAGGTACAGGCTAATTCTTGTTACTGAGATAGAGTGGCAGGCTCCATTTTTTCAACCAGGACATTTCCTTAGCTTAAAAGTTCCATTACACAGTCACTTACATATTGCTAGTTCTCCTTTCCTCTAAACATGTGGAGTCCTCTCTACTGGTACTTCTAGTCTATTTATGCTCATTTTAAACATGATTCTCTATGGGATAATGAGAGCTCACAGGATCTTGTGTGCTTTATGTATGCTTGTATGTAGAGGACTCCCTAATAAGCCCTATTTTACATATATACCATACCTGTTCATGAAACAGGTCCCCAGAGCCCTCTACATGTCACCATTCTCAGACTTGTGAAGGGAAATTTACTTGCAATCTTGCTTAGAATCATTCCTTTGGAATCTTGGAATGGTTATTTTTTCTTCTCTATTTATCGGTCCTTATAATGAATCATACTGAGTGAGCCTTACACTTTAACAAATCTTCATGAACTGAAAAAAGGGCTTTCTTCAATTTGGTCTAACCCTAATCACTTCCACTAAAATCTTTACCAGCTGCTCACTTGAATTTCTGTCTTCAATTATAGATGAACTACTGCTTAGGCTTTGCAGAACACATTTTCAGTACTGTTCTGTTCCTGGTAAGATTCCAAAAACCAGCTGTTCTTGAAACTTCTGATATGCAACCTTTTTGGAGACAGCATTCTATGATATTATTTTTCCTTCTTTATTTTTTAAAATAAATTTTACTGGGGTACAGTTGACTTAGGAAGTGATAGTGATAGATACTCAGCTATACAGCAAAGTAAATCAGTTATACATATATGTTTCTTTTCAGATTACCTTCCCATATAGGTTATTACGCAGTATTGAGTAGATTACCTTGTGCTACACAGTAGGGCCTTGTTACCTATTTTATATATAGTAGTGTGTATATGTCAATCCCAACCCACTAATTTTATCGCTCCTACCTCACATTTCCCCTTTGGTAACAATATCTTTGGTTACAAAATCTTCAAGGCTGTTTCATAAGTTCTTTTGTATCACTTTTTGTTAGATTCCACATATTAGTGATCACATATTATATCTTTCTCTAACTTACTTCAATTAGTATGATAATTTCTAGGTCCATCCATGTTGCTGTAAATGGTGTTATTTCATTTTTTATGTCTAATAGTTCATCATAAATATGTACCACATCTTCTTTATCCATTCCTCTGTTGATGAACATTTAGGTTGCTTCCCATGTCTTGGCTATTGTAAATAGTGCTGCAAGGAACACTGAGGTGTGTGTATCTTTTCAAATAATAGTCTTTCTGGATATGCGTCAAGGAGTGGGATTCCTGGATCACATGGTAGTTCTAAATTTAGTTTTTTGTTAGTTTTATGGCCACACCTCTGGCATATGTAAATTCCCGGGCTAGGGATTAAATCCAAGCCTCATCTGTGGCAATGCCATATCCTTTAACCCACTGTGCCAGGCCAGGGATCAAACCCACAACTTGACAGCTACCTGAGCTGCTACAGTTGGATTCTTTTTTTTTTGTCTTTTTGCTATTTCTTGGGCCGCTCCTGCGGCATATGGAGGTTCCCAGGCTAGAGGTCCAATCGGAGCTGTAGCCACCGGCCTACGCCAGAGCCACAGCAACGCAGGATCCGAGCTGTGTCTGCAACCACAGCTCACGGCAACGCCGGATCGTTAACCCACTGAGCAAGGGCAGGGATCGAACCCGCAACCTCATGGTTCCTAGTCGGATTCGTTAACCACTGCGCCACCATGGGAACTCCTACAGTTGGATTCTTAATCCACTGCACCATGGCAGGAACTTTTGTATTCAGTTTAGGTTTTTTTTTTTTTTTTTTTGTCTTTTGTCCTTTTTAGGGCCTCACCTGTAGCATATGGAGATTCCCAGGCTAGGGGTCGGATCGGAGATACAGCTGCCAGCCTACGGCAGATCCAAGCCGCATCTGAGACCTACACCACAGCTCACGGCAACACCAGATCCTTAACCCACTGAGCGAGGCCAGGGATCGAATCCACAACCTCATGGTTCCTAGTTGGATTCGTTTCCACTGCGCCACGACGGGAACTCCTATATTTAGTTTTTTACAGAACCTCCATACTATTCTCTACAGTGGTTGCACCAGCTTACATTCCCACCAACAGTGTAGAAAGGTTCCCTTTTCTCCATACCCTCGCCAACATTTACTATTTGTAGATGTTTTTTTTTTTTTTTGTAGATTTTTTTGATGGCCATTTTGACTGGCACCAGGTGATACCTCACTGTAGTTTTGATTTGCATTTGTCTAATAATTAGCGATGTTCAGCTTCCTTTCATGTGCTTTTGGCCATCTGTATGTCTTCTTTGGAAAATGCCTATTTATATACCTCCTGCTCATTTTTTGATTGGGTTGTTTGCTTTTTTGATATTGAGCTACATGAGTTGTTTCTATATTTTGGAGATTAATCTGTCAGTCACTTCATTTGGAAATATTTTCTCCCATTCTTGTTTTGTTTACAGTTTCCTTTGTTGTGCAAAAGCTTTTAAGTTTCATTATGTCCCATTTGTTTAGTTTTGTTTTTATTTTCATTACTCTAGGAGTGGATTTAGGACCTAAACATAAGACCAGATACTATAAAACTCTTAAAGGAATACATGGGCAGAATACTCTTTCACATAAATCACAGCAGTATCTTCCTTCTTTTCTTTAAAACGAGTGGTTGGCAAACTTTTTCTTAGAAGGCCAGAGTAGATTTTAGGTTGATGGTCCATATAGTCTCTACGGAAACTACTCAACTTTGTTGTTTTAATGTGAAAGCAGTCATGGACAATATGTAAAGAAATTCACATGGCAATGTCCTGATAATGCTTTATTTATAAAAACAGGGAGCCAGCCCACAGAACATAATTTGCTCACACCGGCTTTAAAAACTTACACTTCTCGTGTTCACATACCAGTGTCATCACAATTATCTTGAATTTGTAAGGGTTTACTTACATTGTACTGAAAACTAAGTTTGATATATTTTATCAATTAAAGTTGATATATGTATGTCTGTGTGTGTATATATATATATATACATACATATATATATAACTTAGAAATATTTGATAATAAGAGCTGTAAAAAAAATTCACTATTTGTTGATTAATCAGAAAAATCTAACCAGAACACACTCACTGGTAACCATAGTTAATTTAGGAATTATCAAATCATGAAAATAGAGGTGATAATTTAAAATGATTATCAATGCCTATAAAACTAACAATCAGACAAAATCAAATGTACAGAAGACTAAAGCATATTATGATAAATCTATACAATGGATTTTAGCGGTGAGACTAGTGATTTTTCTTTTCCTATTTTGATCACCTATGTTTTCTATAATTAACAAAAAAAAATTTTATAATTAAAAGTTTCTTTAAGGCACATGATGAAAAGTCAAAAGTTTTTGACTTCTAAAAATTTTAATGTAGTACAGAAATAAAAATATTTTTCTGAAATTAAATTTTTTTAAAAAACCAACCATTCTATCCTGCATCCCTTTTTAAAAAATGTTTTACATCAATTAAATAAATTAAAATTTATATTTACCTGTCGGTTCCTTTCATCCATTATGCGTGTGATTTGTATTTTCTTCCGCCCCATTTTCAGTCACCTTCCCTTCTTTATATTCCAAATATTTAACTCAAAAATTAATTTTCTTCAATACCCTAATGCATTGTAAACAGCTTCTATTATTTCAGCTTCTAGTTCAAGAGCTACAGTTGAAATTTTCTATAAACTCTAAAAGAAAACACAAATAGAAAATTTAAATTTTATAAGTTTGCAAATCATGAAAATGTTACACAAATTTCAAACCTGCCTTTATAGTGCACACAGAAGCATTATTAGTTGAGCTTTTTTATTACATAAAATCAGTAAACAAGTTGAAGACTTGTTAATTTTACCGTTAAAGTATCTCTTGAACCTCTTCATACCTCTAGTTCTGTCTGGCTAAAAGAGTGAAATTATAATCTTTGAGGTTTTTCCTCAATGTATATAAAAATAGCAGCAATAAAAGCCAACACTCAAAGAGATTTTTCTATGTGCTAGGCACTTTTCTAAGGACATAATACATCTTAACTCATTCAATGATAACTTCCATCTTCTGAGTTACAATTATCCTCTCTACTTTATAAACAGGAGTATTAAGGCAGAGAGGTTAAATAATGTGTTCAAGGTCACACAGTGAGTGAGTGGCAGAGCTTGAAATATGAACTCAGGAAGTCTAGTTCTAGATCTTCTAATTTGAAACATTATGGAATATCTTTAAAAGCTTTTTATGGTCAACATGTCCAAGGATGAACTAATAATCTAGGTAGCCCCAATCTGCCTTTATAAATTCTTCTTACAAAATGCCCTAGCTACCAGCAAAATTACTGTTTGTTCATCCACAAAGACAATACATACTTTCATAACATGCACCTAAATGAAATATTATTTCTTTCCTTTTTTTTTTTTTTTTTTTTTTTTTGACTTCTTAGGGCCGCAACTGCGGCTTATGGAAGTTCCCAGGACAGGGGTCTAATCGGAGCTGCAGCTGCTAGCCTATGCCACAGCCATAGCAATGTCAGATCCAAACCATGTCTGTGATTTATACCATAGTTCACAGCAACACCAAATCCTTAACCCACTGAGCAAGGCCAGGGATCAGTAAACCTGCTCCTCATGGATACTAGTTGGATACGTTACCACTAAGCCACACTGGGAACTCTGAAACGCTATTCCTTTAGCCATTTAATTAACTATCCTTATGAGTCAAGATTCAGTTTGAAGGTCTCATCTCCCTGATGCAGCCAAGACCAATTCCCCTTGATAGAATAAACCATAGCACCTTACTTTGTGGGTATGTGTTTATAAATTCCAAGATCAGTTTCCTCTGAGACTGTGAAGCTTTCAAGAACAATGATTTTTTATTCCATTTATCTCAGTAGTAGAATGACCGGCAATGATATAATTTGTTGTCCTCTGAATGATAGCTGTGTCAAAAACCTAGTGCTTTCAAAGTTTATGTAATAAAATATTTGCAGGGGAGGGGGATAAATGTGAAAACATTCATAATAATAAATTCTCAGGAATTTTTTCAAGTATTTTTAATACTGTAAACGTAACGGTATAAAACTTCAGCTGTATTGTGCAAATCCAGTGTTTGACTAAATCTGGCTTTTGCTCAAAAGCAGTGTTTTTCAATTTTTATCACAACCACCATTATTATCAGCACAGCATTTCTTACATATCTTTCCTTACTTTATTCTGTTATTTCTTCATTTTTACAAATATTAATTGATCATCTATTAACAACTGACAACCTATTAACTGATCACCTGTGAAACAGGTACTTCCAAACACTGAACTAGGTATATATGATAAAATGGTCAAAAAAAAAGTCCTAATTTCTGATCTCACCGAGTTCAGAGACTGGTGGGGAAAACAGACATTTTTCAAATCATCATACAAATGAGCTTATACAAAAGTTCACTTATCTGATCTAAATTCATGGTCAGGACAGGCTTCACAGAGAACACATTTCATACTCAAACCTGAGTATGAGGCTGTACCTACTACCCAGAGAGAACAGCATGTGCAAAAGCCTCACAACAGAACAAGCGGGAAACATAAGAGCACTGAAATATGGCTAGTCACTGGGAGTAAACAAGCAGCTGTGCTGTAAAATGCTCCTATTTTCTCAACAGACTACAATATGAACAACAGAAGTTAGCTTACTGCAAATCATGTTACCCAAAAGATCACAGTGCATCCAATTCCCATTATGAAAACTTGCCCTGTAGCAGGCAAGATAATCACACATATCACCACAGACATAATAGGCTAAATCATAAAAGTATATCACTATATTATGTTGTATACCCTGAGAAATTATGAACATATCTGAGCATTTTGCTTTGCAAATGGTGAAGTGGGTTCTTCAAACCCATCTTTCCCTGAGAACCACTAGGAAAGCAAAACAAAAAGTAATCTGTTTAAAACCAATGAGTAACTTTCAAGACAAGAAGGATTTGCAGGGCTGAGATCTAAAAAAATAGGTGAGACCAGACTTTAGACTCATTTTTCCCCAGAGTCATCTGTAGATTGATAAAACACTGGCTGAGAGGTTGTGAAGCTAAGCAGAGCTTTCAACAGTTTTGTGGGTGGGAGCACAAAAATTCAATTCAGGGCCTGACTCAGGGGAACAGCCTCAGTAAACACATTGGGAATCTGGAGGGAATCCAAAGGATTATACCCTAGGTATAAAGATAAACCAGAGAGAGACCAGGTCACACAAAGTAAAGAAATATAGCTTCCAAGCATCTCAATCTCTGATTAGATTAAGGTAATCTGGGCTAGCTAGTGTCATTAGTCTAGGTGCATACCAGTAATTAATAATCCAAATTAGATTTAGAAAAACAAAACCCAATTATAATGTGACTGAAGAGGATACATCTTAAATTTGAAGCTACAGAAAAAATAAGAGTAAAAGCATGGAGAAATATCCTATGTAAAACACAAACCAAAAGAAAACTTGTGTAGCTATACTTTAGCATAGAAAATGTTGATGTATGAGATAAATACACAGAGAAATATGAATAAACATATACTGGGGTATTTTATTTCAATAAAAGTTCAATTCCCCAGGAAGGCACAGCAATTATAACTCTGAATGCACCTAAACACTTAAAGTCAGTTATCGTCTCCTGAAGAGCAGATGTTCTGTGCAAAACCCTAACCAGGAGCTTGTTTTCCATTATTTTATATAGGAAAAATTATGTTACGTATTAACTGATAATCTCCAAGCACTTCTCTTTTAAAATTTAATTAAACACAGAAAATGTCCATTTATAATAGTAAATTATCATGGTTAGATGTAAAATGCACACTATATTACCTCACATGCAGTAACTTTCCCAGTGGCTTTGTTTTCCTTCTCCACAATTAAACATTTTCTCAACATGTTTGGTGTTTTCTACAAATCTAAGCAAAACCAAGAACCAAACATGAAAGGCAATTAGAAACTTATTCAGGACAAACACACATGGCAGCTACTAGCTCAAAGGCTTATAATACTGTAACATCTTTCTTATTGCCAGCAACATTAGATATGCACATTCTCTTTGCTGACAATCAACAAATGCTTCAAATGTCTACATGTGCATCTAATGTTGAATAAATTACATGTGGAGTGTAAACATTTATCATAAGTGATCACATGGCTGGACCCAAACTAAGGGTTAAATTTGAAAGGGCAGACACGTTTCTCTGACCTCGAATTAAGCTATGACTGACTGATTGATTGACAGATTTGCCACACTGGAGCACGTGGAAGTTTCTGGGCCAGGGATGGAATCAAGTTGCGAGCCAAGTTGCTTCAGTGATAATGCTGGACCCTTACCCTACTGTGCATTGAGAGAACTCCTAAGGTATGAATTAATAAAAACAATATATCTAGAAAACATATATGAGAAAATTAAGCAATAAACTTCTACATAACCCATCAATCAAAGAAGAAATCATGGTGAAAATTAGAAAAAAAAATGAGTGAAATGCTATTAAAAGCACTTCATATCAAAATGTATTGGATGCAGCTGAAACTATACTTAAGGGGAAATTTTTAGCTTTATAATATATATGGTAGAAAGGCAAAAACCAATATTCTAAGCAATCACTTGAGTTAAAAGAACCACCAAGTTAAACCCCCAAACAGTACAAATGATGAAATAAAGGTAAGAGCAAAAATTAATGAAATAGAAAACAAACACAGAAACAACAAAGCCAAAATGTTTTCTCTTTTTTTGAAAAAATAGTAATAACTGATAAACTCCTAGAAAGCATAATACAGAAAAGAGAAAACCAGAAAATAATCCAAAACATATCTGTCCCAAAGATCTTGGATAAAGGAATATGGACTGTATCCTATATTTTTCACACGAAGACTAATACAAATAACCAAAAAAATCTGAAAGTATGGTAAATTATTTACTGACATGAAATTAAATTGGCATGTTATAACTTTAACCACTACCTCCTGTATTTCCAGCTCACACACCCTAATAACCTAACTGCAACAATTTTTTCATCCCATTAGGTCCTACAACTTATTTTAAGGCTATTGCCTTCTTTTCACTATCCTTCACCCACTTTGTTTCTTATATCCCTCCTTATCCAGTTTAATTTCCATACATTCTTACTCCTTTGGTCCCCCACATTCCCTCTTCCCCCATCCACTTCCTGGGAAAGAAAACCACCCCAAGAAGGGCCTGCTCCCATGTAGGTGAATATACCTGAAGAATAAACAACCAGGATAACTAGGCTAATTCAAGCTGAATTCATGAAGGTCATGAACATCAAACCTTAAATATTTGCTTCATACTGCCCAGCAATCTTCCAGTTCCCAATTTCCTAGTTGATTATGTAATACCATATCCTATCTTCTCATATCTCCAAGACTCATCCTTAATCCTCACATTCAGCTAATGACTTTGCTACATATTCTACCAATGGGGAGGGGGGGGGAGTGGGGGTAGGCAATCAGAAGAAAAGCCCTCCAAATTCCTGCCATCACAACTATTATCCCATCAGTACCTGTCTCATATATTCAGACTTCTTCCTTTTTAGATCCTGGCTCCCACGATTCTTTTCTACAATGTTAAATTATTCTTCAAGATATACCATACTCTTAGGTTGGAAAAATTGATAATGTCAAAATGACTATACTTCCCAAGGCAATCTACAAATTCAATGCAATCCTTATCAAATTACCAATGGCATTCTTAACAACACTAGAATAAAAAATTTTTAAGTTTGTATGGAATCACAGAAGACCCCAAATAGCCAAAGCAATATTGAGAAAGAAAAATGGAGCTGGAGGCTCCCTGACTTTAGGCTGTACTACAAAGCTAGTCATCAAAACAGGATAGTACTGGCACAAAAACAGAAAGAAAGATCAGTGGAACAGGATAGAAAGCCCAGAGATAAACCCATGTACCTATGGTCAACTAATCTGTGACAAAGGAGGCAAGAATACACAGTGGAGAAAAGACAGTCTCTTCAACAAATGGTGCTGGGAAAACTGGACAGCTATATTTAAAAGAATGAAATTAGAACATTCTATAACACTGTACACAAAAGTAAACTCAAAATGGATTAAAAGACCTAAATGTAAGGCAGGATAGTATAAAACTCCTGGGGGAAAAGCACAGGCAGAACCCTCTCTGACATAAGTCTCATCAATATTATTTTATCTCTTAAGAGTAATGAAAATAAAAACAAAAATAAACAAATGGGACCTAATTAAACTTAAAAGCATTTGTGCAACAAAGGAAACCATAAACAAAATGAAAAGACAACCAACAAAATGGGAGAAAATCTTTGCACACAAAGCAAATTATTCTCCAAAATAGACAAACATCTCATGCACCTCAATACATGCAAAAAAAAAAAAAAATCAAAAAATGTGCAGAAGATCTAAATAGGCATTACTCCAAAGACAGATGGCCAAAAAGCCCATGAAATGTTGCTCAGCATCACTAATTATTAAGAAATGCAAATCGAAACTACAATGAAGTATAACCTCACATCAGACAAAATGACCATTATCAAAAAGCCTACAAACAATAAACACTGGAGAGGGTGTAGAGAAAGGGAACTCTCCAACACTGTTGGTGAGAATGTAAATTGGTGCAACCACTATGGAGAACAGTATGGAAGTTGCTTAAAAAACTAAATATATATTAGAGAAATGCAAATGAAAATTACTATGAGGTAGCACCTCATACCAGTCAGAATGACCATCACAAATAAGTCCACAAATAACAAATGCTAGAGAGGGTGTGGAGAAAGGGAACCCTCCTACACTGTTGGTGGGAATGTAAATTGGTACAACCACTATGGAAAATAGTATGGAGGTACCTTAGAAAACTATATATAGAACTATCATATGACCCAGAAATCCCACCCTTGGGCATATATCCAGACAAAATTTTCCTTAACTTCAGGCTATATTACAAAGAACTTTCCTGTATGTTCATTGCAGTGCTATTCACAAAAGCCAAGACATGGAAAAAACCTAAATGTCCATTGACAGATGATTCGATTAAGATAATGTGGTATAGATACACAATGGAAAATTACTCACCCATAAAAAAGAATGAAATAATGCCATTTGCAGCAACATAGATGGAACCAGAGACTCTCATACTAAGTGAAGTAAGTCAGAAAGAGAAAGACAAATGCCATATAATATCATTTATATGTGGAATCTAATATACGGCACAAATGAACCTTTCCACAGAAAAGAAAATCATGGACTTGGAGAACAGACTTATGGTTGCCAAGGCGGAGGGAGTGGGATGGACTGGGAATTTGGGGGTTAACAGATCCAAACTATTGCCTTTGAATGGATAAGCAATGAGATCCTACCATATAGCACTGGGAATTATATCTGGTCACTTATGATGGAGCAACGATAATGTGAGAAAACAGAATATATATATACATATATATATATATATAATATATAATATATATGTGTGTGTGTGAGAGAGTGTGAGACTGGGTCACCTTGATGTACAGTAGACAACTGACAGAACACTTGTAAACTAGCTATAATGGAAAAAATCATTAAAATAAAAAACAAGCTAAATATAGAACTATCATATGATCTAGCAATCCTACTTCCGGCCATATATCTGGAGAAAACCATAATTCAAAAGGATGCATGCACCACAATTTCACGGCAGCACTACTACAATAGCCAAGACATGGAAGCAAGCAGCGGAGTGGATAAAGAAGATGTGATACATACATACAATGGAGTATTAGCCCTAAAAAAAAGAACTAAATAATGTCACTGGCAGCAATATGGACGGACCTAGAGATGACCATACTAAGTGAAGTTAAGTCAAAGACAAATATCATATATCACTTATATGTAGAATCTAATAAAAAATGATACAAAAGAACTTATTTATAAAACAGAAAAAATTCATAGATTGCAAAATCAAACTTACCATTAATTACCATAGGGGAAAACGTAGGGAGGAGGGATAAATTAGGAGGATGGGAATAACATACACACATTCCTGTATATAAAATAGATAATTAACAAGGACCTATTCTACAGCACAGGGAAATCTACTCAATAGTCTGTAATGGCTTATATGGGGAAAAAAATGGATACATGTATATGTATAATTGATTCACTCTGCCATACACTTGAAACTAATACAACATTGTAAGTCAACTATACCCCAATAAAATTTTTAAAATACATAAACATATTCTTCTTCTACACTGATGGCTTCTAAGTGGAAAAAAAAATGCCATTATTCTGCTCACCTAAAACACAGGAGATATATAATAAATCTCAATTCTGAGAGAAAGTTAAAATATACTACCTAACAAATTCATGTTTGCAGACTCTCAGATGTTTCAATTGTGCAAAGATCAAAGTTCTCCCCAAAGTGATCTAGAGATTCAACACAATCTGAATTAAAACACAAGCAGGTTTTCTTCACTATATACAGTAACTGACACTATTCCTCCAAATTTCATTTGGAAATTCAATAATGCAATGAAAGTTCTGGCCAGAGCAATCAAGCAAGAAAAAGAAATAAAAGGCATACAAATTGAAAAGGAAGAAATACAATCATCTGTTTGAAGATGACATATTCATATATATGAAATCTCTTAAAGATTCCACCAAAAAAAAAAAACTTTTTAATGATTCATTGAAATTTTAATGATTCATTCAAATCAACACACAAAAATCAGCTGCATTTCCATACACCAGCAACGAACAGTCTGAAATTAAAAAATAATTCCACTTGCTCAGTGGGCTGGGGATCCAACATTGCCTTGAACTATGGTATAGGTCACAGATGCAGCTTGGATCACACGTTGCTCTGGCTGTGGTGAAAGCTGGCTGCTATAGCTCTGATTCGACCACTAGCCTGGGAACTTCCATATGCCACAGGTGCAGCCCTAAAAGCCAAAAAAAGGATAAGATAAGATAACATAACATAACATAACATAAAATAAAAATAATTAAAATAATTCCATTCACAATAGCATCAAAAATAGTAAAATATTCAAGAATAAACATTTAGTCAAGAAGGTGAAAGACTTGTACACTGAAAACTAAAAAAGATTTTGATAAAAGAAATTAAAGCAGACACAATAAAAAGAAAGACATCCCATGTTCAAAGGTTGAAAGACTTAATTTTGCTAACATGTCAATATTACCCAAGGCAATCTACAAATTCAATGCAACCCCTACCAAATTTCCAATGACTTTTTTTTTTTTACAGAAACAGGAAAAGCCATTCTAAAATTCATATGTAATATCAAGGAACAATAGCCAAAATGGCCTTGAAAAAGAAGAAACTGAAAGACTCACATCCCCTAACATCAAAATTTTCTACAAAGCTACAGTAAAGCAAAATAACATAGTGCTAGCATACAGAAATACATACCAATGGAACAGAATAGAGCAGCCAGAATAAATCTGTACATACATGGTCAAATATAAAAAAAGTCAATGGACATTACCAACAGAGTAAAAAAAAAATTCACAGAATGGAAGAAAATAATTATAAATTATTGATATGAGATTAATATCCAAAATATATAAAGAACACTTAAAATTCAAAAACAAAAAATAACCCCATTTTAGAAATCAGCAAAGGACTTAAATAGACACTTCTCCAAAGAAGATACCCAAATGGCCAATAACCACATGTAAAGATACTCAACATCACTAAATTACTAGGCAAATGCATATCAAACCCACAAAATACCACTTTACACCCACTGGATAGCCATTTTATCAAACAAGGAAAAAAAAAGATAAAACAAGTATTAAGGATGTGGAAAAACTGAAACCCTTATGCATTATTTGGGGAAATGTAAAATGGTACAGTTGCACAGAAAATAGCATGGCAGTTATTCATAAAACTAAACATAGAATTACCAATTGATCCAGCAATTCTACTTCTAGGTATACACACAAAAGTATTGAAAGGAAGGACTCAAATAACATATTTGTACAGCAATGTTCATAGGAGCATTATTCACCATAGTTAAAAAGTGGAAACAACTCAAATGTTCACTGGCAGATGAACAAAAAAGCAAAAGGCAGCATATACATACAATGGAATATTTTTCAGCCTTAAAAAAGGAAATCCTATCACAAACTACAGCATGGATGAACTGTGAAAATATAATGCCAAGTGAAATAAGCCAGTTACAGAAAGACAAATACTATATAATTCCATTTATATGAGATTCCTAGAATAGTCAAACTCAGAGACCGAAATAAAATAGTAGCTGCCATGGACGGGAAGAGATAGAGCATATAAGGAGGAATGGGGAATTAGTGTTTAATGAGTACAGAGGTTCCATATGGGATGATGAAAAAGTTGCAGAGATGGACTATGGTGATCGTTGCACAGCAATGTGAATTTACCTAACACCACTGGACTGCACATTTTAAAAAGGTTAAAGTAGTAAATACTACATACATTTTACCACAATTTTAAAAAATAAAAATACTCCTTCAAAAAGTACGTACACACCTTTAAAATAACTGCAATATTCAGATTTTATCAAGCTAACCACTACCTCTTTAGGTTAAATATACCTGATTTTTCTATACAACAAAGTTAAAAGAGTTTTACTAGAAATGGCAACATTTAAAACCTGCCTTTAGAACTAAAACCTATCTTTAGCAAACATAGATTTGCATTTTTCCAACAGAGGAAATAATATATATCCTAGAGGGGAAAAAAAGAATCTAATTAAACCCTAAGGCCTAAGCTGTGTTTAGGCAAAAACTTAGTTAAAAGTGAACTGTCAGTTAACTGAAAAAATTTTTTAGTATATTATTTTATTTAAAAAAAAATCAGGAACTAGATTTTTAAAAAAGATTCCCTATAATAACTACAAATAGAGTGTAATATTTAAAAACTGTGAATGTTGTGCACCTGAAAATTATATAATAATGTAAATCAACTGTACAATTAAAAACTTTAAGAAATTAAAAAAAAAATTCCAATAGGGGCTCTGCTGTCCTAATTAAAAGAGATTTCATCAAATCAAGCTCTCACATTCAGGACAATTCTTACTAACACTTATCGCAGACATTCAGTCTTTTAAAATGAATTTTATTTACTGTTTTAAAGAACTTTGCTGCTTAAGTAAATAAATATTTTAAGAAGCATGGACTTTAAACAGAAGGTGAACTTTACCTTTTAAACCTGGCTCTTACTAACAACTATTTTTGAGTTTATTGAAACACCCCCTTTTGCTGATTCGATTATTTTTTAAACTTTTTCAAAAGCTACTAAAATAAAGTTTGTAATAAAATAACTATTTTCCATCAACAACACTACTTTTTCAATAAATAAACAGGTATCTATCAAGATTAGCTCTTTCAATAATTCATTAGTTGTTTTAAAAAGGGGAACTTAAAAATTCCATTTTGGACATAATAAACTTGAGATGGTCATGGATCATACATTAGAAATGTCAAAAAGGAAACCAGAGGGAAAAAATACACTTCGGGAGTCTTGGGCACATAGATAATATTAATGTTATGGGCAACAATGTGCTCATTCAAGGGTAAAAGGTAAAATAAAGAGGAAGAGTGAAAGCTCAAAGTACATGTATTACTGTTGCAAGCCCCAAACTATTCTCAAGACACAGGGACTTTAAATAATTTGGCCAACATTAAAAAAAAATTCAAAAAGAAATCTGTCTCTCAGCTCCCTTGAAAAATTCATTCTAGTTTTAAGAATTTATTCTAAGGAAATAATAATATTGATGATGAAAAAAATATATACGTATATGGATAGTCATCCCAACGTAACCAAAAGAGTAAAAACATGGAGGGAAAATACTCTGCAAGCATATAGGCATGAACTGTCCATATGATAAAACACCAAAAAGTTGTTTACATTTTAAACATTTTACAACAAATGTTCACATTAATGTGGAAAGAAAATATATAATTCTAGTATTTTTAAAAATTCTGCAGATAGTGTGCACAGAAAAAAGAGGCACTGTATATTCACATCACTGAAATTAATAACCTGGAGACAGTTTTTTTAAATTTTCATTTTGTTTTTTATAAAATAAACGTCATTGTTGTCATAAAGAAAAGAGTTATTACAAACATATAATGGTCACTTTTTAAATTAAGAAAATTAAAATCCTGAAAGCTAGAAAACATGAACTGTTTAAATGTTCCTTCTACTGTAGCATTTTGTGCAATTTCCAGTTACTCTTTCTTCATAATTGCTTCAAATTTCAAAGCACTATCTGACTGCAAAGGTCTCTCATAACTGAAGTGAAAAAATGTGGATCCTAGCCCCAAACTATGTCACTAAATTAACTACACAACCCTTGGTACCTGACAATTCTAAGTAACTTTTTATAACAGGAAAATTAAAATTATACACACACACACACACACACATACATATATCACATGAGGCTAGAATAAAATACTATACATTTGCAAATATTTGAGGGAAAGTGATTACTATTACTACTAAGAAATACATTTCTAGGTATGGTATGTTGTATATAATACTTATGATTAAAAAATAAAATGTGTACTTTATATTTACTGTGTGCCTGCTATTTCACATATTTACTTTCCTTGAAACGTATTTATACCTTTTTTGAATATACAATAGAAATCAGGAGAAAAAAATGAAATGGAAAACATTACGTTACAATTAATTTTTAATAATTGAATGTCAAATTGGTATTTAAGGTTATATCTTAAAAAGCAAATTAAACATGAAATATATATTAGTAATATATGATGTATTAATACATGTAGTATTAAAATGTCTATATAGTTTGTGTGTGTGTATACATTTGCGTGTGTATCTGTACAGCTGGCATATTTTTCCTTAGGCGTAGTAGATATTCTGATTTCCTTTTCCTATAAATAATCTATCAATGAAAAGGGGGGAAGAAAGAGTTCTGAGTCAATCTGCTCCAGGACCTGTTTTAATCTATACCTTGTTCTTCACCAGATTTCAATCAAGATGCTTAAAATAGGGTAGAATCCTATAATTTTCAAGTTACCTTAGAAATCATCCTGTATTAACTCCTAATCCTTCGGCAAAGAAGAAACTGATATCTGAGGCAAACAATGATCCCTCCAAAAATCTCAGTTCCAACAGCTATGAACTTTTCTACTATAACATGGAAGTTGTTCCATTAGTCACTCAAATATTATCTTCTCAATCTTTCTCTTAATTATGCACTACTCTGCATATCATTATTTTTCCTCTACATCAATTCTTTTTCACTTTAATAAATGTATGTAAAATAAAACCTTAGTAAAGCTATAATCGAAAAATTAGTATAACTTGCCACAAATGGAAGAGTGCCTTAAAAATAATGAAAACATAACCAAATACTAAATAAAATAAAAGCAATTAAATATATTGTTGGTATGTATATATGTATGTGTATATCATGGTATTATTACCTATAGCTTCAGTGATTATATGGTAAATCTATATAACATATATATATAATATATAAAGTATAGAATATTGCTAACTATAAGTACCATGATTATATAGTAAATCTATATATATAAAGCACATATAATATGCATAAAAGCATATTAACTATAAGCAAAACAAATCAAATTACCTGACTCATAAAAATGCATACCTGAAAATAATTTCTTCAGTAAGAAGAAAAGGATTGTAAAAAATTAGTATTAAAGAGGGATTCTGCTTCTTTTCACTTAGAAAGACAACAGCAATTTTTAGTTTTAAGTAAACCAGATCAAAGAATGCCATCTCACGTGTGTACTTAATCAGAGATGGAAAGGTTTGGGCAACCTTCTTTGATAGGGTTGGAATATTGAAAATTAATTCCTAATCATAAAATTACCTTTTGTTCAATAAGGTTTTGCCTCAAAATAATTTCTGAAGCCTTCTTCCTAAATGCAAAAATGTACTTGGCAATTTTCGAACAGTAATAGGAAATGGGTATTATTTCCATTCATTTCTGCCATCCAAGTTTGAGAAAATACTGAAAACAAAACAAAACAAAACTTTTTCAGGCTTCCCAAGTATCTTTACATAACATTCAAAACATTCAAAATATGTTCAAAGCCAGCTCATCAGCTAAGTACACAGCCACAGGATTCAAGACAACTACATTTTCTATTATGTATTAGATGGTTGAGCAGAGAAATGAAGTTTTTCTTTTTTTTTTGCCTTTTTTTTAGGGCTGCACCTGCAGCATATGGAGGTTCCCAGGCTAGGGGTCGAATAGGAGCTGTAGCTGCTGGCCTATACCACAGCCACAGCAATGCTAGATCCAAGCCATGTCTGCAACCTACACTACAGCTCAGGGGAACAATGGGATCCTTAACCCACTGAGCGAGGCCAGGGATCAAACTCGTAACCTCATGGTTCCTAGTCAGATTTGTTTCCGCTGTGCCATGACAGGAACTCCGAGAAATGAAGTTTTTCAAGAGCCCTGGTACAAAGCATTTTACACACGACGTCGTTATATTGTTCCCACCTCATTATCAGATGGGCGTTACTATTACTCCCATTTTAAATCTGAGAAAAACTGAAACTGACAATAAACAGCACTTCCCCAAGGTCACAGTGAGGCCAAGACTCAACCCCAGAATCTTGTGACTCCAGAACAGTGTTCTAATAGCTGTACTCTGATACCAGAGTAAGACAGGAGTAGAAGCTAAGGCTTTGCATCAGTTTTCCCAGAGCAGTTAGCATCAGGTTCCAAGTATCAGCCTTGACTAGGCATGCTGGGTTCAGGGACCCCAGGTCAACAGTCTGGCCACCACTAGCCTAAACTCTACCACAAAACCTGTTATCTCACTCTTGGCAAGGATTAGGTGGGAGCAAAGACTACCAATACCAGCCAGATAAAGAAATCTTCCACCACTCCCACAGCCTGGTTCCTCCAGACCTCCTTCCTTCTATCCTTAACAGCCATGCCAGGGACATGGCAATCCTTGAAGCTGTAGCTGCTGCCTCCTCCGGCTTGCCCACACTTTGGGATATAGAATTTCCCTGACCTACTATACTACTTTTGAACAATTTAAAATTCACATGTGCCTTAGAAGAAAATATAAAGAATGTCTTCAGCAAGAATACGAATGTCTGCAACCATTGATAACAATACTTTAAAGTACAGGCTATGTTCCATTTTTGTCAATTATCCCAATAATGCTCTTTAAGAGGTTTTTTTTCCCTCTTCAGTACATGATCTGTTCAGGTTCACCTATCACATTTAGCTGTCTTTTTCCCCCCTCTTTTGACTGCTCCATGACATACGGAAAACCCCAGCCAGGGATCAGATCTGAGCTGCAGTTGTAACCTATGCTGGAAACACCAGACCCTCAGTACCTGGGATCAAACCTGCGTCCTGGCACTGCAGAGACACCAGCTGAACCCATTGCACCACAGTGGGAACTCCCAGCTGTCAGTCTTTTTAGTCTCCTTTCATATAGAAGATTCTCGGCCTTCACCTTTCATGATATTGACATTTTGAAGAATATGAGTCAGTTATTCTACAGAATATTCCTCAGTTTAGGTCTGTCTTATTATGTTTCCTCACATTTAAATTCCCAGTCAAAACACTATATAAGAGAACTTGTATCCTTCTGAGGGTATCACATGCAGAGACACATCTCTGCCACTGATGTTTATTTTTGATCACTTGTTCCAAGTGTAATCCAATTTCTTTGCCGTATAAACCTATTCCCCTCTTGCAAATAACAAGCAATCTGTGGAAAGTTAAAACCATATAAATATCCTACTCCTCATGAAACTTTTTGAGAACCTCTGACAATTCTTACTTGAAGCAACTGATAACAACTATAAAATGACAGTCTTCCGATTTCACTACTCCCTCCACATTTATTAACTATAAGGAGGAGCCTTCTCCTTTGCTCTACATTATGTATTTATCTAGTTATTGTCAGTATGGATTTACATAACCCTCTTTTATTCAATGGGTTATAATTCACTACCTTACTAATTCTGATGCTCAAATTATCCTCAACTTGGCCAGTGGGACCCCCCCCACACACACAATTCAAGCTGGCTCCTGTATCTTTTTAACATTCTTAGAGCACTTCCTTACATTTTGGCCCAAAAGAATAGACTAGGCTCATCTGGTACCTTCCTGAGCCATCCCTAGAATAAGTCTTTTATCAAAGTGAACCTAGTTCTGTTTACTGGGGAATGGTAGTGAGAAGTCAAGATCTAGGTGGTGGTAGGTGTGCTCACTACTACTGTGGTGCCAACCTTCTAAGCCACTTTTAGGAAATGTATAAATAAAATGTGAACATACGTTCATCCCACTACCTGCATTCCCACAAGATTCTTCTCTGCCTTCCCTATGCCATGTTTGTACTTGTCTTCTTCCAGAGTAAGAACTGTGGCTTGCAATAACATCAATGCATCTACCCATTTCCCAAATGCAGAGTTTCTCAACTGCTGCACTATCAACATTTAAGACCAGATAATAATTCTTTGTTGTGGAGGAGAGCTGGAAATCCTATGTATTGAAGCAGGTTTAGCAGTACAACTTTCTGACTTCTACCTGTTAGATGCCATTAGATCCTTCCCTCCAGTCATGAAAATTAAAAGTATCTCTATCACCAAATATTCCCTAGTGGTCAAAGCCTCTGGTAGAGAAGCACTGCCTACAATATACATAAATCTCCAAAGGTAAAAAACTTTGCATGTTTTCAGGATAATCAGATTTCCAGACAGTAAGACAGACAAGAACCTAAGGAAAGTAATTCTTTGAACTCAAATTTGCCCTTTTCATTTAATAAGGTGTTTATTGACTATCATTTGAGAGACATGTATCTTCAGAATAGTCAAGAATAGGAATAAAACTTCAAGGGTTTCAATGGTTAGCTATATGTAAAAAATAATATAGTAAAGACATTAAAGCGCAGAAGCACAAAAAAACTCATGTATTCCCGTAAGAATATTCCAGCTCAATACAGCATCCTAGGTTATAATCAAGTTTCTTATAGACACAGAATGTAAAATGAGTACAGAACAAAAATATTTAATCTGCTTCATTTTACTTCATTTTACTGCAGCCATTATAAATGAGTTCAGCCTTTCATTCCTACAGGAAATCAAGATTGTTTATATAGCAGAAAGATTATTTTGTGTAATTAATTAACAATAAACAAACGCATCCTAAAAATTTTGGTACGGTTTCACTATATATCTTTTCTATAACATAAAAGATGTGATTCTTTCAATTTCAACTAATTTGTGTACCTCCAGAGGATTATGATAAAATTTAAATTAAAAACCTTAAAACAGTATTATAAACTTCACAGAATATCCATGAAACATTAATCACCTAATCAATATAACTTTTTTTAACACTCTCAATTCTATACCAGAAAAGATTCTATAGTCCAGCTACTCAAAAAAACAGAAAAAAAATTCACTTTATACAATCCAGCTAAGGATGTTAAAAACTCCTAACAACGAGCGCCAAATGTAATCTACAAAAGCATAAATTTTTGGAGCTCCTGTCGTGGCTCAGCAGAAACGAATCCAACTAGGAACCATGAGGTTGTGGGTTCGATCTCTGGCCTCACTCAGTGGGTTAAGGATCTGGCATTGCAATGAGCTGTGGTGTAGGTCGCAGACGTGGCGTTGCATCTGGTGTTGCAGTGGCTCTGGCACATAGGCCAGAGGCTACAGCTCCTATTCGACTCCTAGCCTGGGAACCTCCATATGCCTCGGGTGCAACCCTAAAAAGCACCCCCCCAAAAAAAGTATAAGTTTTCTTGAGCCCATCAAAAAGTTGAGGTTGTAAGGCAATCAAGTGAATTTGAAAGGCTGACAAGTCTGAGGAGACAGAACCATGAACTGATTTACTTTGGCAGAACATGGGGAAAATAAGCTGCTACTACAAAGGCTGGTAAAAAGAAATCAGCTGACATTTTAATATTTTCTTAAAGGCTGAGTGGGCGAGTATGACAGTTTAGAATCTCTGGAAAGCACAGACAAAGGGCAATGTATTCCTTTCTATATGCTCACAAGAAAGACCAGGGGATGGCAGAAAAGATATAAGAAAGGCCCCCTTGATGACATACAAATTCCTGTCCACTTTCCAGGCATCAGAGTTGTCTAACTAGATACATAACTCTCGGCTACAGTTAAGTAAATTTCTTTTATTCTTGGTTTTAAAATCTGTAAAAAGGGAATAATAAATTTCACAAGAGTTTTGTGGATGATTCATTAGGAGCTTAAAAAATTATATTCATTACTATTATTCAGTATTCCAACTCCAAGTACCCATTTGTTGATCATAAAATTAATGAGGGCAGATAGGCTTGGCTGCCACCTAAAGAACATCTAAAAGGCAAAGTCCCAAAACAGGGGTAAAGAAGCAAACAAAAGATCAATTTTTTTTGGTCTTTTTTTTTTTTTTTTTTTTTAGGGCTGAACCCTCAGCATATGGTGGTTCCCAGGCAAGGGGTCATATTGGAGCTGCAGCTGCTGGCCTATGCCACAGCAACACAGGATCCGAGCCGCATCTTTGACCTACACCATAGCTCACAGCAACATGGGATCCTTAACCCGCTGAGCAAGGCCAGGGATCAAACCTGCGTCCTCATGTATACTAGTCTGGTTTGTTAACTGCTGAGCCACAATGCGAACTCCCAAAAGATCAATTTTAAATTCTGCTAATAAGATATTTAGAGAATTCATCAGATATTGTAAAGCTATAAAATTTATACTTATAATGAGAGGAAAAAGGTAGTTATTTGGAAGAAAACAGTGATTCTCTTTTATGAAAGGAAGAATTATCTTTTAATTTACCTAGATTGAAAGTTCGTGATTTACATACACTGTTTTTCATCAAGAGCATTTACTCTTTTTAATACATTTTAATTTTATACCACAGACATCACAATAAATAAACTAGATTTATTGAAGGGATTCTTTTTTTTTTTTTTTTTTTTTTTTTTTTTTTTAAGTCTTTTTACAGCTGCACCTGCAGCATATGAAAGTTCCCAGGCTAGGGGTCAAATCAGAGCTGCAGCTGCCAGCCTACACCACAGCCACAGCAACAAGTGATTAGAGTAGCATCTGCAACCTGTTCAGCAGCCAGTGGCAACACCGGATCCCTAACCCACTGACTGAGGCCAGGGATCAAACATGCATCCTCATGGAGACATCAGGTCCTTAACCCACTGAGCCACAGTGGGAACTCCTACTGAAAGTATCTGTAATTGTCTGAGGGTTTTCTGACTACAGAGAAACACTACTTATTCTCTACGCCTTTTTTAATGTTCATTTTCCTTAGTGTGTGTGTGTGTATACATAACCTCAAGATAAACATTAGATACTTAGAAGAAAATTCATATTCCTTTAGTTTCAAAGATGAAAATAAAAGTTGAAAGAAAAAATAAACTAGGATTTTAACCATCCAGAGCATTTGTTTCTCCCTATGAGCATAAACAGAGTCTAGGTCAACCACATATTGCCTAGGGACTACACTAGTAGGGAAGGATAACTAAATAAAGACGTTTAGGATAAAACACCAGAAAAAGTAGAACACAAAAATGACAGAGAAAAGACAGAAGAGGGACCCAAGTTAGGCAACTCTGAAACCACCGTAACTCTGAACTTCTTGTGGGATGAGATGATAAAATCCTTACTGTTTTGATTAGCCTCTCCGTTACCTGGAACAGAAAGCATCACATCTGATACATAAACACAGACAGTTTAAAAACTTATTATAATCTGCTCCCAAAAGAATAAGTAAATTACAGATCATTTCAAAATGTTTCAGTCACACCATTTCCACATGAAATCATAATTATTCTTTCCTTGATCTATCACTTCATTTTATAATTTTTATCCTAGCCATAAAAGACATGCAACAGCAGAAACTGTCACAACATTATAAATCAACTATACTTCAATAAAAATTGAATTTTCAAAAAAAGATGTGCAAATGCTCATAAGACCAAAACCTTCTAAGTCAAAATACCAGATGATAAAAAAGGCAGAAATAGAAAACAAAAATGCCTTGTGGGAGTTCCTATCATGGTTCAGTGGTAATGAACCTGCCAAGGATCCATGAGGATGCAGGTTGGATCCCTGGCCACACTCAATGGGTTAAGGGTCTGGCACTGCCGTGAGCTGTAGTATAAGCCACAGATGCCTCAGATCTTGCATTGCTATGGCTGTGGTGTAGGTCAGCAGCTGTAGCTCCAATTCAGCTCCTAACCTGGGAACTCCCATGTGCCGTACCTGTGGCCCTAAAAAGAAAAAAAAAAGAAAAAAAAAAAAAAAACCTTGTAAATATAAACCATACAACCAAATACACATATAGCCTAAAAAATGAGAGCCTCCTATGCAGTTCTTAAAAAGCTGGCTATTTTTTATATCTATAGTCACCCAGAACAGCACAGTCTTTATAAGAAATGACATGTGAACTGAGCACATAATTAAAAACTGCTTAACAGCAATATCGGGTGATAAAAGGCAGCATTCTAAAATGTACAATCAATTCTTGTAATATATATATAGATCATAATCATAGGCAAAATAAAAGGCAATAAGTGACTGTAGTAAAGTAGGAGATAGTGGATCAGTAAGTTTATTGATTTAGCTACTCATTGCTTCTGAAAATTC
Source organism: Sus scrofa (assembly GCF_054392235.1). Lineage (NCBI taxonomy): Eukaryota > Metazoa > Chordata > Mammalia > Artiodactyla > Suidae > Sus > Sus scrofa. Next base: position 147,712,230 of record NC_139383.1, on the reverse strand, counting down.
AAAAGTATCTGACAAGACTGCTTCAAAATTCTCTCACATCCAGCCAACTAATCAAAATTCAGCATCTGTTTCAGAAAGGTTCTGCTTGGCATAATGAGACAAGTTTTTCTTCACTGTAATAAAAAAATCTCATGGCCACAGCTCTCAACAGTTTACCAATCAACAAAAAGAAACCTGAATCTAGTATTATTTTACAGGCATTCAGTACCCAAAAGGCATTCTTTCTAATCATCAACTGACAGTATAAAAGTGAGGCAGCTTAATAGGTGATTTTTTTTTTTAATGTGCTTCAGACCAAGTTTTTCTGCAAAGGGCTTATTAAAAAGGAATTATTTATTCCAAACTCAGACCCTGGAAAAGCAGCAAAATGGTTAATACTAAATTTAACTGCCTTTCACTGATTTGTAGTAGGCATTAACAAGTACTGGTAAAACAAAAGTCTTGAACTCTAGTGTTAAGAGAAGCCAATACTTAAGATACATTTATGCTATATCACCTTAATACCTCAATGTTCATTTGTCCTCTCAAAACTAAGGACAAAACAAAAATAAATTAAAGACTGAATTAAGATCAAGATGTAGTCCTTTACAAATGCTAACAATTATCTATGGACTATGAAAAGCTAGTCAAGATATCAATACTTTAATTTTGTCTGATGTCTTCAGAGATATTATAAAATGGACCTGAATTTGCTAGGTAATATTTTCCCATTATCTCTTTGAAAATAATTTTTAATAATAAAAAAGCTTTATTCTGCATTATTTATTTTTAAGTATTTAAATTTTCTCAGTTGTTTATCCTCTAATTTCAACACATTTTTTTAATGGCCATACCTGCAGCACGAGGAAGTTCCCAGGCCAGGGACTGAATCCAAGCTGTAGCTGAGACCTATACCAAACCAGCAGCAATGCTGGATCCTTTAACCCACTGTGCTGAGCCAGGGATTGAACTTGTACCTCTGCAGTGACCCAAGCCGCTTCAGCCAGATTCTTAACACACTGTGACACAGCAGGAACACCTCAACACATAATTTTAAACACTGAAAATCTATAAATTATTTCTAAGAATAAGACTGAAGTTTGGTATATAACTGTTAAATTCAATTATGCTCCCCAAAGGAAAAGTTCTTACTTTTAAGTCAACATAGTTCTTATTTTTAATAAGTAAAATAGAAAATACACCAGCCTTGGAATCAAAAGAGCCAATTTTAAATCCTAACCCTGCCATTAGCTAGCCATTAACTAATAAAGATCCTGAACAAGTCACTTAATCTCTCTGGGCCATAGATTCTTCATTTTTAAAATGGAGCAGATACCACATACTTCATGGAGCATATGAATGTTAATATAAATGAGAATGTCTATTAAAACATTTATAGGACAATCAATGCACAATATACATGTCACCCCTAAAAGTTCAATACTTTCTCATTCAGTTATTCTTAGTTTTACTTGTTTGGTTCAAAAATCACAGAGCAGGCATATGACACTGGTTAAGAGGACAGGTTCTACAGTAAGCCTGCCTGGACTCAAACCTCAAGTAAGTAAGCTCCACTACTTACTATACGTGTAATATTCAACTTCTCTAAGCTTCAAGTGCCACTTCTTAAAAATACTGAAATAATAATGTTCATAACACGTCTAAAAATTAAGAAATAACATAATAAAAAATTCTTATTCCAGTAAGCAGCAAAAGTAAGTTTACAAATGCTAAGAAAACATAACAAATGCATTCAAATTGTTGTGAAATATGCATTTAAAAAAACAAATACCAAGAACTGAGATTATCAACCTACCACAAAGGATTCAGCCACCACCAGTTTACCAGAGCTACATCATTTGCCTAATGAGCCCCTCTATTCCCAACCATATTCTCAACTAATCAACGTGGGTGTCTGAGAGGTATCTTGAAATCCAACATTTTTTAAAACCAAACACATCAAGTCTATTTCTCTTCTGAATTCACACCTTTTCTGCCACACTCCAATCCAACTGTTACACCACTACCTATAATGTTTCTAAACATCTTACCTAGGCAAATCATTCTTATTTATAAAATCTCCACTGGTTGCACATTGCCTACAAGATCGGGTTCCAACTCACATCTCCAGTCATACCACAGTACTCTTATTTCCAGGGGGGTGGGATCAAGATGGCCAAGAAGTGAGGCATGGTGTTCACCTTCTGTCACTAAAACATCAGAAAAAAAAAACAAAAAAAAACCCACAAAACACCCAAAACCTCTACATGTAGAACAATTCACACAGAACATCTACTAAATGCTGGCAGAAGACTTTAAACCTCCAAAAAAGGCAAGGAATCCTCCACACAACTGGGTAAAACAAAAGAAAAAAAAAGAGAGAGAGAGAAAGGAATAAGGACGGGACTAGCACTCCTGAGAAGAAACTGTGAAAGAGGAAAGGAACCCACACCCTGGAAAGCCACCTAACTGATGAGGAGATCATCCAAGATAGGGGAACCTCAGAGCCTCAGAGGAAAGTACAGCAGCTAAACTGAGGAGGACAAAACAGAGATAGAGGAGTACAGACCATTGGTACCACCTCCCCAGATACAACAGCCTGTGACACTCAGAAGGGGGCTGGGCACTGAGACTCAGGCTCCAGAGGTCAGTTCCAGGGAGAGGACAATGGTTGGCTGTGTGGACACAGCCTGAGGAGCTAAGGATCAGTGCCCCAAGAGCTGGAGAACCCAAGATGAGATCTGTGCCCACAGGAAAGCAAAGTGCCATTGTTGTGGAAGGTAAGAGGAGGAAGGGCAGACAGCCATAGGAATATCTTTCTCTGCATGTGCTCAGACTCTCGGAGGGTGGGGCTATGGGCAGCAACCCACCTCTTGCCTGGGCTACAGGGCAATGGACCCCTCTTGTGCAGGCTACAGGTGGTGGCACCTCCTGTGCTGTGCTAAGCAAGACAGGGCACCGCTTGCATGGTCTACAGGGGCAGGAGCAAACTCAGAGGTGGGTGTGGCCCACCACCACTAGGGGTCCATGAACAGGCACCACCTACAGCCCAACTCACTGTAGAGGACTGCATGGAGTGGGGCACTGCAACTGAGCACCACAGTTGTTTCTCTCACTGCCCTAGAAAAGCACATGCTCTGCCACTGCAATTGCCAAATGCGCCAGGCAACTTCTACACCTGCCTGAGGGTCACTGCTACTTCCCAGGGCCCTGCAACTAGGAGCATCCTGTGCTATCTTCTTGCAGACCCTTGTCACTGTCAAGGGCCCAGCAACCAGGCACTGGTTACTAGCCCTGTCCATTGCCTCCATCTCCCTGGAAGAATGTGCAGCACCCTATCAAGGGGATAACAGCTTGCACACCTGAGGAAAGAGACAGCAAGCATCCAAACCAAAAGCAGCCCTCATACCAAAATAGTAAGCCCTCACAAAATACCCAGAGGCTCTCTCACATACAAACAGCCCTCCAAGACTAGAGTAGTTGTTTTCCCTAAACTCACAGAATAAGAAAAACATAAGCAAATGAAGAAGCTTAGGAACCATTTCCAGTTAAAAGAACAGGAGAACTCCCCTGTAGGAGCAAACAATGAAACCAACATCTGCAGTCTAACAGACACCAAGTTCAAAAAGGAGAGAGTAAAAATACTGAAGCAATTAAGAACAACTATAAAGGAATTAAGAGCAGATATGACCAGTAATGCAGATTACTTTAGAAAGGAACTAGAAAATATAAGGAGCCAAGAGAAATTAGAAAATTCATTTGCAGAGACACAAGCTGAGTTACAGGTACTGAAGAAAAGAATGAATAATGCAGAGGAACTTTAGTGACTTGGAAATAGAATAATGGAAATCATCCAATCAGGACAGCAAACAGAAAAACAAATGAAAAAACAAATGAAAGCAATATAAGAGATCTATGGGATAATATAAAGAATGCCAATTTATGCATAACAGAGATTCCAGAAGGAGAGGAAAAAGAAAAGGAAACCAAAAATATATCTGAAAAATTATGGCCAAAAACATTCCAAATCTAAAGGAAACAGATATTAAGATACAGGAAGCACGGAGAGCCCCCAAAAGTTGAACCCAAACAAGCCCACACCAAGACACAGTATAATAAAAATCACAAAAGTTAACAAAAGGATTCTAAAGGCAGCAAGAGAAAAACAAAGAGTTAATTACAAGGGAATCCCCATAAGGTTATCAGCTGATTTCTCTACAGAAACACTACAGGACAGAAGAGAGTAGCAACTTATATTCAAAGTTCTAAAAGGCAAAAACTGCAACCTAGAATACTCTACCCAGCAAGAATATCATTTAAAATAGAAGCATAAATAAACAATTTCTCTAAAAAAAAAAAAAAAACCTAAAATAATACGCAATACTAAACTCTTCTTCTTTTTTTTTTTTTTTTTTTGCCATTTCTTGGGCCGCTCCCACGGCATATGGAGGTTCCCAGGCTAGGGGTTGAATCGGAGCCATAGCCACCGGCCTACACCAGAGCCACAGCAACATGGGATCTGAGCTGCATCTGCAACCTACACCACAGCTCATGGCAATGCCAGATCCTTAACCCACTGAGCAAGGCCAGGTATCAAATCCACAACTTCATGGTTCCTAGTTGGATTCATTAACCACTGAGCCATGACAGGAACTCCCTAAACCCATTCTAAAAGAAATATCTAAAGGGTTCCTCTAAATAAAAAAAGAAGTAATAAGAAATAGGATGGAGGAAATCACAACTGGAAAGTAATCATTTAAATAAGCCAGTATACAAATCTAAAAGGGAAGAGAAAACCTATTGTAAAAGCAACAATAAACACAAAGAACAAAAGGATAAACATGACGATGTTTAAAAAGGACTTCGAAATCATAAAATGTGTGGGAGGAAAGGAAGAAAACCTAGACTTTTTTTAGAATGTGTTTGAGCTCATATGACTATAAGGCTAAAGCAAGCAGATATAGGAAGGGATTATCATACTGGAAAAACAAGGCAACCACAAATCAAAAACCAATAAATACATTCACAAAAACTAAAAAGAAGAAGACAGAACATAAAAACAAATCATCCAATCAAAAAAAGAAAGGAACAAAGGAGAAACACAAAATCAACTGGAAAACAAGGTTTAAAATGGCAATAAATACATGTTTATCATTTATTGACACTTAAATGTCAATGGACTGAATGTTCCAATCAAAAGATATAGAGTGGCAGATTGGATAAAAAAGCAAGAGCCTACAATACACTGCCCACAAGATTCACCTTAGGGCAAAGGATGCATATAAATTCAAAGTGAAGGGATGGAAAAAGATATTTCATGTGAATGGAAAAGACAGAAAAGCAGGAGTTATAATACTCGTATCAGACAAAACAGAATTTAAAACAAAGGCCGTAAAGAAAGACAACAAAGGACACTGTTTAATGATAAAAGGATCCATGCAAGAAGAGGATATTACAATTGTCAATATATATGCCTCTAATATAGGAGCACCCAAATACATACAACAAATACTAACAGACATAAAAGGAGAAACTGATGGGAATATAATCATAGTAGGAGACCATAACACCCCACTCACATCAATGGACAGATCCTCTACACAGAAAATCAGTAAGGTAACAGAGATCCTAAATGACACAATAGAAAAGTTAGACTTAATTCATGTCTTCAGGACATTACGTCCAAAAAAACAGAACATACCTTCTTTTCAAGTACACCTGGAACATTTTCAAGGATTGACCACATACTGGTGCACAAAACTAACCTCAACAAATTTAAGAGCAAAGAAATTATTTCAAGTATCTTCTCTGACCACAATGGCATGAAGCTAGAAATTAATCACAGGAAAAGATATGAGAAAAAACTGACATGGAGACTACATAACATGCTACTAAAAAACCAGTCAGTCAACAAGGAAATCAAAAGGGAACTTAAAAAAATGATAATGAAAACAAAACCATTCAAAATCTATGGAACACTGCAAAAGCAGTGCTTACAGGAATTTTCATAGCAATATAGGCCTTCCTCGAAAAAGAAGAAAAATCTCAAATGAACAACTTAACCTACCACCTAAAAGAATTAGAAACAGAAGAACAAGCAAATCCTAAAGTCAGCAAAAGGAAAGAAATCATAAACATCAGAGAGGAAATCAGTAAAATAAAGATTCAAAAAACAACAGAAAATCAATAAAACTTTTTTTTGAAACGGTTAACAAACCTTTCAATTGACAAACCTCTGGCAGACTCACCAAGAAGAAAGAAAGAATAAGAAATGAAAAAGGAGAAACCTCAACAGAGACTGCAGAAATACAAAAAGCCATAGGAGAATAATACTATGAACAGTTATATGCCAACAAATTTGACAACCTAGAATGGACAACTTTCTAGAAACATGTAGCCCACCAAAACTGAATCAAGAATAGATCAATTGAACAGACCAATCACTAGAAATGAAACTGAATATGTAATAAAAATACCTACACACAGGTGACAGACACGGCTTGGATCTGGCATGGCTGTGGCTGTGGTGCAGGCTAGCGGCTCCAGCTTCGATTCAACCCCTAGCCTGGGAACCTCCATATGCCGCAGGTGCGGCACCACTCCCCCCGCCCCCAAAAGAAAAAATACCTACACACAAAAGTCTATGACCAGATGGCTTCACAGGGGAATTCTACCAAACACACAAAGAAGAATTTATACTCATCCTTCTTAAACTTTTACAAAAGAATGAAGAAGAAATAATCCCAAAGACATTCTAAGAAGCCACCATTACCCTAATACCAAAGCCAAAGATACTACCAAAAATGAAAATTACAGGCCAATATCTTTGATGAATACAAATGCAAAAATTCTCAACAAAATTTTAGCAAACTGAATCCAACAGCATATAAAAAAAATCATACACTATGACCAAGTGGGATTCATCCCGAGTTCACAAGGATGGTTCAATATATGCAAATCAATCAATGTCATACACCACATTAATAAAAGAGTCAAAAACCATATGATCATCTCAACAGACGCAGAAAAAGTATTTGACAAAATCCAACATCCATTCATGATAAAAAAAAAAAACCTCTTACCAAAGTGGGTATAGAGGGAACATAACATAATCAAAGCCATTTATGACAAACCCACAGCCATACTCACAGAGAAAAGCTGAAAGCCTTTCTGCTAAAATCTGGAACAAGACAACGATGCCCACTCTCACCACTTTTATTCAACATAGTATTGGAAATTCTACCCACATCAATCAGACAAGCAAAAAAAAATAAAAGGCATCCAAATTGTAAGAGAAGAGGTAAAATTGTCACTCTGTGCAGATGACAAGATACTATACATAGAAAAACCCTAAGGACTCTACCCAAAAACTACTTAAACTGGTCAAAGAATTCAGCACCCTTACACCATGCACAAAAATAAACTCAAAATGGCTTAGTCTTAAACATAAGACACCATAAAACTCCTAGAAGAGAACATAGGCAAACATACTCTGACATTAATCTTACAAATATTTTCTTAGGCCAGTCACCCAAAGCAATAGAAATAAAAACAAAAAGAAACCAATGGGACCTAATCAAGCTTAAAAGCTTTTGCACAGCAAAGAAACCATTAAAAAAGAAGAAGAAAAAAAAAAAAAAGGAAAGAAAGAAAAAAAAAACAAAAAAAAAAAAACACAACCTACACAATGGGAGAAAATAGTTTCAAATGACTCACACAAGTCAACAGCAAAAAAACCAAACAACCCAATTGAAAAATGGGCACAAGTTCCCATTGTGGCTCAGCAGTAATGCATTCAACTAGTAACCATGGTGCAGGTTCAACCTCTGGCCCTGCTCAGTGGGTGAAGGATCTGGCATTGCCACAAACTGTGGTGTAGGTTGCAGAGGCAGCTCAGATCTGGTGTTATTGTGGCTGCTGTGTACGCCAGCAGCTGTAGGTCTGAGTCAACCCCTAGTCTGGGAACTTCCATATGCAATGAGTGCGGCCCTAAAAAGCAAAAATAATAACAACAATGGTAAAGACCTGAAGGGACTTTTCTCAAAAGAAGACATACGATGGCCGATGCGGACGTGAAAAAATGCTCAACATCACTCATTATTAGAGAAATGCAAATCAAAACTACTATGAGAAACCACTTCACAACAGTCAAAATGGCCGTCATTAATAAGTCTGTAAATAACAAATGCTGGTGAGGGTGTGGAGAAAAGGGAACCCTCCTACACTGTTGGTGGGAATGCAAATTGGTATACCCACTATGGGAAAAGTATGGAGAAACAAAATATAGAACTACCACATGATTCAGCAATCCCACTCCTGGGTATATGTCCAGACAAAACATTCACTGAAGAAGATACATGCCTCCCCCCCATGTTCACTGCAGCATTATTCACAATAGCCAAGACATGGAAACAACCTAAATGTCCATCAACAGATGAATGGATTAAGAACATGTGGTACATATACACAACAGAATACCACTCAGCCATAAAAAAAGAATAAAATAATTCCATTTGCAGCAACATGGGTGGACTAGAGATTCCCATACTAAGTGAAATAAGTCAGAGAAAGATAAATACCATATGATCACTTATATCTGAAATCTAACATATGGCACAAATGAACCTATCTACAGAAAAGAAACAAACACATGGACATGGAGAATAGACTTGTGGTTGCCCAGGGGAAAGTGGAGGGAGTGGGATGGACTCGGAGTTTGGGGTTAGTAGATGCAAACTCCTGCATATGGAATAGATAAGCAATGAAATCCTGCTGTACAGCAAAGGGAACTATTATCTAGTCACTTGTGATGGAACATGACGGAGGATAATGTGAGAAAAAGAATGTGTGTGTGTGTGTGTATATATACGTGTATATGTATATATACATGTATATGTGTGTGTATATATATGTGTGTGTGTGTGTGTGACTGGGTCACTTTGCTGTACAGCAGAAAGTGACAGAACAGTGTAAATCAACTACAATTAAAAAAAATTGTTTTAAAAGAAAGAAAGCTCCTAATTCCTTTCTGCTGCAGGGCCCTGCATATACTACCAGCCTGCTATCTGTTCCTAGGTATCATCCCAAACACCCCCCTTACTAAGAGTCCTACACATCCTTTATTTCTCAGTACCACCATTATTTCCTCCATGAAATGTTCCCTAACATGTTGGACCTCCTGAGACACTTCAGAGCACACTGTACTTCTCTCTTATGGCAGTTACCGCAAATGTAATTAATTACTTATAATGCTTATTTTTTCCCCTCCCAAACTATAAGCTCAGTGAGGGAGAGGATTAAGTCTATTGCACTTGCTCCTAAAAACTCAGAAGCTACCAAAGCGCCTAGCCCAAAACAGATGTTCAATAAACAACTGCTTTGTTAATAAATGAAAGCCATAAATCAAAGCATAAGAAAGATTTCAGGGGAGCTCCCGTCGTAGCACAGTGGTTAACGAATCCAACTAGGAACCATGAGGTCGCGGGTTCGATCCCTGCCCCTGCTCAGTGGGTTAACGATCTGGTATTGCTATGAGCTGTGGTGTAGGTTGCAGACGCGGCTCGGATCCCGCATTGCTGTGTCTCTAGTGTAGGCTGGTGGCTACAGCTCCAATTAGACCCCTAACCTGGAAGCGGCCCTAGAAAAGGCAAAAAGACAAAACAAAACAAAACAAAAAAAACAAACAAACAAAAAAAAAAAAAAAGAAAGAAAGATTTCAGGCGGCAGGCTATGAAAACTCTTCTAAAAAGCCAGTGAGATGGCTGTCAGTTATTCTTCACTGAACTAGAGGTAACTCACAATAGCTACATTAGAAATTAATTAATTAATGCATGCTATCTTATTTAGCAGTCACAATAACCCTGTGAAGTAGTCAGTCCTTCCTTTGGTGAAGCAACTGAGGCCAAAAGGGCTAGTTCTCACCCAAAGTCATACAAGTAGTCAGAGTTGAAATTTTGGCCCTAATGTCATGTATAGCATAACAGTATAGCATCACCACTAAAACAATTTAGTGACTAAAAAAAGCTATCAATTAAAAATGTTAGGGGGACATTTTTGGATGGGTATGATCCATCACTAAATAAGCTAAACTGCAAAATCTTCAAGGAGCGATGCAACTGCAATATCATGACTCTATGCTACCTTGCAGTAAGAGAGTATTAGGATAATTTCTTCTAAGTTGAGTGTAGTGGTAGAAGAGTATCACCATCACCACACTGCAGTATGTCCTCCCCCATTTCCAACACCAAAAGGCAATTTATCTAGCTCAAGAATGGGCTGTCAAAATACAAAGGCTGTGGGCAGTTATCAGCTAATGGTAGGAGTTCTGACCTCCTAAAAGTCTCCAACACCCAATCCATTCTACTCTGCACAGCAATGACAACATCCTTCTCCCTCTGCCTAGGATACAGTCTCAAATACATGCAAAAGAACCAGAGGACCTACTTAACTTCCCAACACTACTGTTGTTTCAATGTGACTTTAGAAAGTAATAAAGAATAGATTCCTCCCTATGTCTACTCTTGGAGGATCAGTGGAATGACAATTTCTGGATTACCAACAGGGGTGGCCCTGGGAGGAAAAGTAGGTGAGTACAGTTTAGACTAAAGTTCTCTCAGTTTCTATTGCCATTTACTATTTATGCACAAAACAAGAGTAACTACGTATTTCAATAAATGAATCAATGAAACTCACTGACTTAATGCAGCAGCTTTCAAATGTATATTAGATTCAACTAAGGAGCAAAAAACATGTATTATGTAGGAATCAATTTACCCTGGTGCCACAACAAAACTATCAAATCATAATTGAAACTAATGTTCAAGCAAGAGTAATTTTTTAAAGCTCCACATATTACTATGACACACATCCTTAGCTCAGAGCAACTGTTTTATTATGTTATAGCACCAAACTCCTTACTCAAACACTGATTGGCTATGAGTGACAGTGAAGTGACAAAATCACATAAACGAATAAAGAACTAATTGTATTACAGCTACACACTGCACTTCATACACACATTTATACTCATTTACAGAAAGAAATACCTTCTCTCCTATATCCTTGAATTACATGGCTATCTTTTCCTATGTTTAATAAAGAAGGACAAGAAGAATTTCATATCCCTCATACTTCTTCTATGAGGGGAAAGAAAATAGCTTAAACATACCAAGAAGCAAGGAGAACATATAATCTGGTTTACCTGGGACAGCCAACTTAATGTTTACTGTATGGGTATGAGACCCCTCACTCTAAAAAATATCCTGGTTTGATGATAAATTAGATCAGAATTAGTCCATTGTTTTCATTTCTATGTTATTTTTAACTGTTATAATTCAATATGCCATTAAGATCTCCTATTTAAAAGTGTACAATTCAGGAGATTTTTAACTGCATTCAAAGTTGTGAAATCATCCTTACTAATTCCAGAACATTTTCAACAACCTAAAAAGAAGCCCTGTGCCCATTAGCAGTCATTCCCCATTCCTTCTTCTCCCCAACTCTGAAAATTACTTACCTACTTTCTGTCTCTATGGATTTGCCTATTTGAGGTATCTGATAAAATGAAATTACACAATATGCACCTTTTCTGCCTGGCTTCATTCACTTAGCACAATGTTTTCAAGGTCCATCTGTGTTAAATATTATCAGTACCTCATTTCTTTTCTGGCTGAATAATACTGTATTTTATAGATATACCACATTTTATTCATTCATTCAACAGCTGATAGATGTTTGGGTTGTTCTCACTCTTTCAATATTATGAATACCATTATGAACAGTGGTGCACAGATTCTTGTGTGGACATGTTTACAATTCTCTCAGGTGTATGTCTAGGAGAAGAACTGCTGGGTCATATGGTAACTTTATTAATAACTTTTTGAGGAACCACTAGACTGTTCTCCAAGGGGTCTGAATCGTTTTTCCTTTCTATCAGTCAGTAGTATATAAAGGTTCATATTTATACACACCTGCCTCAACACTTGTTATTGTCTTGTCTTTTTTTATTACAACCATCCTAGTGGATGTAAAGTGGAATCTCAATGTGGTTTTGATTTTTATTTCCCTAATGAATAATGATATAAAGCATTTTTCATAAGACTTGGCCATTTATATATCTCCTTTGGAGAAATATATATTTCAAATCCTTTGTAAACTGGGTTATCTGGCTTTTCATTGTTAACCTGTAAGAGTTCTTTATGTTTCTGGATACTAGACCCTTATCAGATATATGATTTGCAAATATACTCTCCCATTCAGCAAGATGTTTTTTCACTAACTTGACAGTGTCCCTGGAAGCATAAAGTTTTTAATTTAGACCAAGCCCACTACGTCTCTTCTTTGGCTGCTTGTGTTTTGGTATCATCTCTAAGAAACCACTGTCTATTCAAGGTCATGAAGACTTAAGTTTATACAGTTTTAGCTCTTACATTTAAATCTTAGATCCATTTTGAGCCCATTTTTGTATGTAATGTAGATCAGAGAACTTTGTTCTTTTAAATGGAGATTTCTAGGTGTCTGAGAACGATCTGTTAGAATGGCTATCTTTTCCTCAGTGAATGGTCTTGACACCCTTGTCAAAAATCAACTGACTATGAATGTACAGGTTTATTTCTCAACTCTCAGTTCTATTCCAATAATCTTTATGTATATCCCTACACTAGTAGCACAAATATCTTATAGCTTTGTAAGACTGTTTTTTTGGCTTTCTGAGGTATCCTGAATTTCCACGAGAATTTTAGGATCAGCTTGTCAATTTCTGCAAAAATAACCAGCTAAGATTTTGATACAGATTGCACTGAATCTGTTTGGTGAGTACTGCAATCTTAATATTAGGCCTTCCAATTCATAAAATGGTATGTCCTTCCATTTACTTAGATCTCCTTTAAATTTTTTCAACAATGTTTTCTAGTTTTCAGTGTATAGGTATTGCACTTCTTTAAATTTATCCCTAAGTATTTTAATTCTTTTGATGCTATTTTAAATAGAACTGTTTTCTTAATTTCATTATGGATTTCACTGCTATCACTATACATGATTCTTGACTCCAAGAATGTAGAATATTTTTAAAAGAGTAATTAGAAGTTATATGCATTTATAAGTTTTTTTATTATAGCTGATTTATAATATTATAAGTTTCAGGTGTTTAGAAAAGTGATCCTGCTATATAATTTTCATATTATTTACTGTTATAGGTTATTACAAGATACTGAATATAATTCCCTATGCTATAAAGTAAATCCTTATCACTTACCTACTTTATATATAGTGGTGTGTATCTGTTAATCCCAGGCTCCTAAATTCTCTCTCTCCCTTCTCCCTTCCCTATTTGGTAACTCTAAGTTTGCATTCTATGTCTACGAGTCTGTTTCTGTTTTATAAATAAATTCATTTGTGTAATTTTTTAAGTTCCATATATGAGTAATATCACACAATATTTGTCTTTCTCTGACTTATGTCACTTAGTATGATCTTCTCTAAGTCCATCCACATTGCTGGAAATGGCAATATTTCAATTTTAATGTCTGAGTAATATTCCATTGTGTGTGGAATACACACACACACACACACCATGTATTTATCCACTGGACACTTAGGATGCTTCCACATCTTGGCTATTGTGAATAGTGCTGCCATGAACACTGGAGTATATGTATCTTTTCTAGTTAAAGTTTTCATCTTTTCCATATATGTGCCCAGGAGTGCGACTGCGCAGTCATATGGTAGCTCTACTTTTACTTTTTTAAGGAACCTCCATACTGTGTTCCATAGTGACTGCACCAATTCGCATTCCCACCAAAAGTGAGAAGGGCTCCCTTTTCTCCACACCCTCTCCAGCATTTGCGGTTTTTTTTGGTGATAGACATTCTGACCAGTATAAGGTGATAACTTACTGTGGTTTGGATTTGCATTTCTCTAACAATTAATGAAGTTGAGCATCTTTCATGTGCTTGCTGACCATCTGTCTATCTCCTTTGGAGAAATGTTTATTTAGGTCTTCCGCCCATTTTGTGATTGGGTTGTTGGGGTTTTTTTGATATTGAATTGTTTGAGATGCTTGTATATTTTGGAAATTAAGCCCTTGTCAGTAGCACTGTTTGCAAATATTTTCTCTCATTCCGTAGGCTGCCTTTTCTCTTTGTTGATGGTTTCCTTTGCTGTGCAAAAGCTTTTATGCTGAATTAGATCCCACTTTTTGTTTTTGCCTAATTTCTTTTGCTTTGGGAAACAGATCTAAGAAAATACTGCTAAGATTTATGTCAGAGGATGTTTTGCCTTTGTTTTCTTCTAGGAGTTTTATGGTGTCATGTCTTTTATTTATTAGCCCTTTAAACTACTCTGAGATTATTTTTGTCTATGGTGTGAGGGAATGCTCTAACTTCACTGACTTACATGCAGCTGTCCAGCTTTTCCCAACACCACCTGCTGAAGAGACTATCTTTTCTCCACTGTATATTCTTGCCTCCTCTGTTAAAGACTGACCGGAGATGTGTGGGTTTATTTTAGGGCTCTCTTTTCTTTCCATTAATCTACATGCCTATTTTTGTGCCAATGCCATGTTATTTTTACTACTGTTATTGTCTGAAGTCTGGAAGAGTTATGCCTCCAGGTTTGTTCTTTTTCCTCAGATTTGCTCTGGCAATTCCAGGTCTTTTACGGTTCCATTTAACTTTTAGGATTATTTGTTCTAGTTCTGGGAAAAAATGTCATGGGTATTTTGATAGGGATTACATTGAATCTGTAGATTGCATTGGGTAGTATGACCATTTTAACAATATAAATTCTTCCAATCCAAGAGTATGTGATGTCTTTATAGAGATGTCCATTTCTTTCAATCATCTTTAGTTTCCTTTATCAATGTTTTACAGTTCTCGGTGTATAGGTCTTTCACCTCCTTGGTTGTATTTATTCCTAGGTATTTTTTAAAGTGATTTTATTTATTTATTTTGGCCATGTCATGGCATGCAGAAGATCCCAGACCAGGGACTGAACCCAAGGCACAGCAGTGACAATACCAAGTCTTTAACCAGTAGGCTACCAAGGAACTCCTGATGTGATTTTAAATTGTTTTTTACTTTCTCTTTTTGATAGTTCATTGTTAGTATAAAGAAATGCATCGGATTTCTATATATTATTCTGGTATCCTAATATCTTGCTGAATTTATTAGTTTTTGCATGGAGTCTTTAGAGTTTTCTATATATAATGACATAAATATTTCTACATATAATGACAATTTCACCTCTTCCCTTCCAATTTGGGTATCTTTTATCTCTTTTTCATGTCTGATTGCTGTAGCTAGGACTTCCAACACTGTGTTAAACAGAAGTGGTGACAGGGGGTATCCTTGTCTTGTTCCAGAACTTAGATGGAAGGCTTGTAGCTTTTCAACATTGAGTATTATGTCAGCTATAGGATTGTTATAAATGTTTTTTAATATGTTGAGATATGGTCTCTCTATACCCACTTTGGTGAGAGTTATCATGAGTGGATACTGAATTTCATCAAATAATTTTTCTGCACCTATTGAGATGATAATGTAGTTTTGTCTTTTCTTTTGTTAATGTGATGTATCACATTACTTGGCTTTACCTATGTTGAACCATGCTTGTAACCCTGGAATGAATCCAACTTGACCATGACGTATATGATCTTTTTATGTGTTCTTAGATTCAGGTTGCCAATATTTCATTGAGAATTTTTGAATCTATATTCATCAAAGTTACTGGCCTGTAATTTTTGTTTGGTAGCATCTTTGTCTGGCTTTGGTGTCAGAGTGATGGAGGCTTCATAGAATGGGAGTGTTCCCTCCTTTTCAATCTTTTGAAGAGTTTGAGAAGGATCAGCGTGAGTTCATCTTTGCATGTTTGGCAGAATTCTCCAGTGAAGTCACCAGTCCTGGACTTGTATTTGCAGAGTTTTTTTTTAATAACTATTTCTATTTCACTTCTAGTGTTCAATCTGTTCAAATTATCTATTTATTCTTGATTCAGTTTTGGTGCGCTGTATGTTTCCAGAAACTTGTTCATTTCTTCTAGAAACAATATGTTGGTCTATAATTGTTCATAGTATTCTCTTGTGGGTTTTTTGTATTTCTGTGGTATCAGCTGTCATTTCTCCTCTTCAATTTCTTATTTTATTTGGGTCCTCTCTTCTTTCTTCTTGGTGAGCCTGGCTAGAGGTCTGTAGATTTTGCTTATCCTTTTGAAAAACCAACTCTTGGTTTTATTAATTTTTATTGCTTTTTATCTCTATTTATTTCCTCTCTGATCTTTATTTCCTTCCTTCTGCTGACTTTGGGTTTTGTTTGTTCTTTTTCTAATTCTTTTAGGTAGTAGGTTAGATTTTTTTTATTTGAGATTTATCTTATTTACTGAGGAAGGTCCATATTGCTATGAACTTCCCTCTCAGAACTGCTTTTGCCACATCTCATGGACTTTCTAAGGTTCTATTTTCATTGTCATTTGTCTCAAGGTATTTGACCTCCTCAGCAACCCACTGGTTTTTTAGTAGTATGCTGTTTATTTTTTAATTGCACTGAAATATGAATTCCTTGGGTCTTCTAATTTTTATCTACTACAACGAGGAAAACTGATCTAAACACACAAGAAACTCTAATAGGTATCCACCTTACTAAGAGATCTTAAAAAATCAGATTAAGCAATGAAAAATAATTTTAATCCCAATTTCAGTACTGGGCAATACAACTATATTACATATATGCATGTGCACACACACACTCAACAAATGATGTCCTGCATAAAATATACAAACAAAAAACCACTCATTCTTTTAGTCACACAAACTTGAGGAAGAATATAATATTGTAATTTTCAATGCAATTAGAGATTCTTTGCTCTTATAGAATTATATTGCTTTTAATATAGGAACATTTTTCTCCCCTATAAAATAGGGTATTTTCATTACATTGTTTACAAACAAATACAGACTAAAATTCAAATTCGAAATTATTTTAAGACTATCATTTAACTATTGTTTCATAGAAAATGACTAAATCATTCCATTTCAGCCAGAATTGCACATGCTATATCTAATTAGACATTTTTAAAATACAATGATACGTTGTATGGACATAATGATACCTACTAGTCAGTATTTAAAAATATGATTCAACAAGGAAGACAAACTTTACTTTGAATATAAAGGTCATACACTTACAGCCATTACTTGAAAAATGCAGTTTTCTTGTATTGCATAACTTCCATAAAGATAATGCTATACACACATCTACACTTCATTTTATAAAACTCTGACTTAAATTAGGTTGTAAGTTCTAGGTAAAACTCAAGAACATTCACATATGATTCAAGAAATAAGAGCAATAAAAGTACAGAATACAGATAGCACTGAAAAGAATAATTCCTTACTGACTAAAAAAAGGGACTGCTTAACAAATTAGTGGGTATTATGATGGATATTCTGTCCTGAAAAACAATTCAAATGCTATAAATCTATCAAAAGAAAGTAAAGAAATCATTGCGACTCAAGGCCACTATGAATAGCACTGAAAGTTGCACCCCGCATGCGGGAATGAGGCCAAGAGAAGGCGAGTAGAGAACAAATGTGGTATATCCATAAAATACACTGTTATTCAGCCAAAAAAGGAATGAGGTACTGGTAATACTTAACACAGATGAACCCTGAAAACATTATGCTAAGTGAATGAAACCAAACAGAAAAGGCTGCATATTGTACAATTCTATTTTATGATGCCTCAAACAGGCAAATCCATAAACACAGAAAGTAGATAAGTAAACTTTTAATCTTATATCACCTGAATGAAACCTGGACAGAAGTACTGCTCTAGGTCTAGTCTTTATAAAGATAAACATGATTTGGGGTATACAATTATATTCAGAATCAGATTTCTAGATGAATATGAAAAGAAATATAGAAATATGGGTAGGCATGCAAGGAATTAGGAATTTGCATATTTGCATATTTGGTGTTAATATATAATGTACACACACATAAAATGTATACATTTTACCTGTTCACTTGTGATTTTATTTTGCATAAATGGAATCACAAATTATGAATTCTTTTGCTGCTGGTTTCTATTGAGAAATATTTGTGATAGTTATCTGTGCAGTTTGTAGCTGTAGTTCATCCATTTTTATTGATATAAAATATTTCCTTATATAAATATACCACAATTTTATTCAGTTAATGAACACTATATTGAGTTTGAAGCTACCAAAATAATGCTGCCACCAATGTTAGCAACATATTTCTTGGTACATATGTTCACTCATTACCCTCATGGGTATAGTTATAGAAAGAAACTACTAGGTCACAAGGTAAGCAAACAATAAACTATTGCCTAAAGTAACTGTAACAACATACGTTCCTACCAGTGGTGTTTACTAAGTTGCCATAACTTAATATTCTCCCCAAAACTTGTATTGTCAATTTTTTAATTGCAGCCGCTCTAGTGGCTTATGATGGAGCCTCTTTGCAGCTTATTTTATATTTCCCAGATTACTAATGAAGTTAAGCACCTTTTTCACATATATTCTTGAATATATGACTTTCTTTTAGAAAATGCCTTTATTTCTCTTACCCATTTTTCTACTGGATTGACTGTCTCTGTCACACTGACTGGTAAAAAGTGCTTTGAATATTCTGATATATACCACTTGTCTGTTGCATGTGTTGCAAATATCTTCTTCCACTCTGGCTTGCCCTTCTATTCTACTCTGAAAGAACAAAATTTCTTAATTTTAAGGTAAACAAATTTATCAATTATTTTATTCATATTAGCATATTTTTATTTCTTTTTAAGAATCTCTGCCTGTCTGGAGATTGTAAACATGTTCTCCTTACATAAACTTCTAAAGTTTTATAGTTTTGCCTTTCATGCTGAGGTGTACAAGCCAATCTTTAATTTATTTTTGCACATGAATTGGAGCATGAGTCATTTTCTCCTTTATCACCAATTGCTCCAGTACTCTACATTGAATAATTCTTTCTCTACTAATCTAAAATATGAGTTTTGTCATAAAGCAAGTGTCCATGTACACAATGACCTTCTTCCAGGCTCTTTATTTCTTTTGTTTATCCTTGCAGCATTATTTTACAGAAGTAATTATTATAGATTTATAAGCTCTGAGTAGAAAAAGCCTACCAAGTTGATCTTCCTTTTCATGACTGCTTAAGATATTCTTGAGCCACAAATTTTCCTTTAAAACATGAAACAGGAGTTCCCATCGTGGTTCAGTAGAAGCAAATCTGACTAGCATCCATGAGAACACAGGTTTGATCTCTGGCCTCACTCAGTGGGTTAAGGATCTGGCATTGCCATGACCTGTGGTGTAGGTTGCAGACATGGCTCAGATCTGGCATTGCTATGGCTGTGGCATAGGCCAACAGCTATAGCTCTGATTAGATCCCTAACCTGAGAACTTCCACATGCTGAAAGTGCTGCCCTAAAAAGAAAAGAAAAAAAAATACAAAACAAAAACAAACTAATAAAAATTTTTATAATTCCACTGAGATCATACTGACTTGAAAATAATGCTCAAGGGAGTTCCCGTCGTGGCGCAGTGGTTAACGAATCCAACTAGGAACCATGAGGTTGCCGGTTCAGTCCCTGTCCTTGCTCAGTGGGTTAACGATCCGGCGTTGCCGTGAGCTGTGGTGTAGGTTGCAGACACGGCTCGGATCCTGCGTTGCTGTGGCTCTGGCTACAGCTCCGATTCAACCCCTAGCCTGGGAACCTCCATATGCCGCAGGAAGCGGCCCTAGAAATAGCAACAACAACAACAACAACAAGACGAAAAAAAAAAAAAAAAAGATCAGCAACAAACTTTGGGAGTTCCCGTCGTGGCGCAGTGGTTAACGAATCCGACTAGGAACCATGAGGTTGCGGGTTCGGTCCCTGCCCTTGCTCAGTGGGTTAATGATCCGGCGTTTGCCGTGAGCTGTGGTGTAGGTTGCAGACGCGGCTTGGATCCCGCGTTGCTGTGGCTCTGGTGTAGGCCGGTGGCTACAGCTCCGATTCGACCCCTAGCCTGGGAACCTCCATATGCCGCGGGAGCGGCCCAAGAAATAGCAACAATAACAACAACAACAACAAAAAGACAAAAGACAAAAAAAAAAAAAAAAAAGAAAATAATGCTCAAAATGGATTATAACCCTCAGAGAAGTATAACCTTAATGGATGCCTAAATTAATCCCACAATAAAGGATGCTCTGGACCAATGTTGACAAAGTTTTTTTTAAAAAGTCTCAAAAGGATTCAGCTGATACCAAGTAATTTATATGTGTACAAAAACAAAATTCAGTACTATATTAAAAAGTACAAAAAAATTTCTTTATCCAACAATGTCCAACACCCAAACAAAAATTACAAGAACTAAAAAGAAACAGGAAACAGAGACCTAGGAATGATAAAGTTAATAGAATTAACGGATGAAGGCATTAAAACAATGATTATAAATAAGCTTTATATATTAGAAAAAGTAAAGGAAAATCAGAACACGATGAAGAGAGAAATGGAAGAAATAAAACTTCCAGAAATGAAAAATAATAAAATACAAACAGCATGGTATTGAGACTATAACACTGTAAGTCACCTATATTTCAATAAAATTAAAAAAAAGACAACCATATTTTTATACAAAATAACCCCAAAAGCCAAAATGCAAAGGTAAATGTGAATCTCTTAGTGTCTTTGAATTTGACATAATGTGGGGAAAAGTAAATGAATAATTAATTTTAAAAAACAGATTATATAGGAGTTCCGGTTGTGGCGCAGTGGTTAACAAATTCGACTAGGAACCATGATGTTGCAGGTTTGATCCCTGGCCTTGCTCAGTGGGTTAAGGATCTGGCGTTGCCGTGAGCTGTGGTGCAGGTTGCAGACGCAGCTCGGATCCTGCGTTGCTGTGGCTCTGGCGTAGGCTGGTGACTACAGCTCTGATTCGACCCCTAGCCTCGGAACCTCCATATGCCACGGGAAGCAGCCCTTGAAAAGGCAAAAAGACAAAAAAAAAAAAAATTATATATTTAAAAAAACTCAGTGAACTTGGTGACATGAAATTAACCATCCAAATAAAACAGAGAAAAAAGAATAAAGCAAATAGAGAAACAAAGGGTTAAGTGCTGAGGGAAGCAAATCAAATGTGTAACTAAAATTCCCTCCCCTCCAAAATATCACCTGGGGTAAATGGGATATTTGAAAAAACACTGCTAATGTTTTTAAGTTTGGTTAAAAAAACCTCAAAAAAAATCTAAACAGTATTTTCTCAAAGAAAACCATATTAAGGCACATCATAATCAACTGACATCACAGTCACTGAAAAAATCTTAAGACTGAAAAAGCAGTCAAAGAAAACAAAAAATTTATATATGAGGTAACAAAGTAAGAATAACAGCAGACTTTCTGTCAGAATCTATACATGTTATTTCAGAAACAACTTCACAAAATATTACCAGAGATAAAGAGGGATACTTCAAGATAGAAGACCCTACTCATTAAGAATACATAAAAAGGAGTTCCCGTCTTGGCACAACAGAAACGAATCCGACTAGGAACCATGAGGTTGCGGGTTCAATCCCTGGCCTTGCTCAGTGGGTTAACGATCCAGCATTGCCATGAGCTGTGGTGTAGGCAACACCAGACCCTGCATCTGTAGGTGGGCAGATGCAGCTCGGATACAGTGTTGCTGTAGCTGTGGCCTAGGCTGGCAGCTGTAGCTCTGATTGGACCCCTAGCCTGGGAACCTCCATATGCTGTGGGGGCAGCCCTAAAAAAAAGACAAAAAGACAAAATAAATAATACATAAAAAGACACAAAATGCATGCACATATTAATAATTTCAAAACATATTAACCAGTAAGTGAAAGGAAAAACAAACAAATCCACAATTCAAGTTTAAGATTTCCAAACTATTCTCTTGGCCATTACAACAAAGCTATTCTATAACAATTCTATAAAAGAAAATAAGGGATAAATCTCAAAAAACTTCATCAAAAAATCTGACCTAATTAGCACTTTTAGAAAGCTCCACTCAACAACAAAGACTATGTAGTCTTCTTGAATGTACACAAAGCACTAACACAGACCTAACATTCTGCACTCTATGATCAACATGCAAAGTATGTTTTTGGATCACAACAGAATTAAATTAAAAATCTATTAGAGAAAAATACCCAGAAAATTAATTGAATATTTGGAAATTATATAGGTCCAAAAAATTTCGCAAAGGAGCTTGAAAATTCTTTGAATTCCATGTAAACAAACATAATATAATGAACTTTGTAGGATGCAGAAAGAGAAAATTTTAAATATTAAGTACTTCTTCAGAAAAAGGGGGGTCTCAAATACTACACTACAGATCTTTCAAACACTGAAAGAATATAATATGCAACTTCACGCCAATAAATTAAACAATTTACTAAAAGTAGACAAATTCCTTAAAAGACACAAACAACTAAAGCTTATTCAAAAGGAATTACTATAGATCTGAGTAACTTGCTATCAATCAAATAAGCTGAATTCATAGTTTAAAACCTTCCCACAAAGAAACTTCAAGCCCAGAGGACTTCATTGGTGAATTCTAAAAAACACTTTTAATAAGAGATAACACCAACTGTATGAAAATTCTTCCAGGAGTTCCTGCTGTGGCTCAACGGGCAGAATCTTGGGAGTGCTGGGTTTGATCCCTGCCCAGCACAGCAGGTTAAGGATCTGGCATTGCCAAAGCTGTGGCTTAGATCACAACTGCAAATCAGCCTGGGAACTCCATATGCCACAAGGCAGCCAGAAAAGAAATGGAAAAAAAAGAAAAAATTTAGAAAAGAAAAGAAAACTCTTCCAGGAGAGGAAATACTTCCAATTCACTCTATTATCCTGCACAAAAACCAAACACATTTAAAAACTACAAACCAATGTCTACTATGAACACAGATGAAAAATCTTTTATTAACACAAATCAACAATTCAAAATGACCTTTATTTCAAGTTACCAGAACACATTTATATATTTACAATTTTCTGCCTATTATCTGTATTAACTTTCTTCAAGGTTTCAACATCTGAATTGTTTTATGCCTTTGCACCACAGGCCAAAAGAGATTTGAAGTGAGATAACTCTTGGGATAGCTCACCAAAATAAACAGCTTTTAATATTTAAAACAAAAAAGGTAGGGATTATCTCAGAAATATGATTTATTTGTTCAGTATTCAAAAATCAATCAACATTATTGACTACATTAACAGACAAAAGGGAAAAAACATGTAATCATCTCAATAGATGCAGAAAAAGCATTTGATTAAAATTTAATACCCATTGATAACAAGGGAAAAAAGAACTCTCAGCAAACTATGAATAGAAGGGAACTTCCTCAATCTGATAAAGTATGTCAGCTAACATCATACTTAATGGTAAAAAGACCAATGTTTTTGACCTACGATCAGGAGTAACACAATGTCAGCTCACTACTTTTATTCAACATTGCACTGAGACAACTAATCAATGCAATAAAGCAAGAAAGAAAAATAAAAACTACAAATATTGAAAAACTAGAAGTAAAAGAGTTTTTATTAAGAGACAAGATGATGGTCTACACAGAACACTTGAAGGAATATACAAAACTGCCAGTAGTTTATTGGAATCATAAATTTAGAATTTAGCACAATCATACATTACAAAATTTTATATAAAAATCTACTATATTTCTATATACTAACAACAAACTATCAGTAACTGATTTTAAATCACCATTTACAATAACACAAAAATATAAGACAGAGATCAATTTAACAATATATGTATGATACCTTTACATACCTTTAAAAAATACCTTTACACTGAAAACTAAAAAATACAGCTGAGAAAAACTAAAGAGAGAGAAAATGGTGAGAAATACCAAGTTCATTCATCAGAAGACTCAACATCCTTAAGAGATTAAATCTCCCTAAATTTGCCTCTATGATAAAAGCATTCATAAACAAAATCCCATTGAGGTTTTTTTGTAGAAAGTAACAAGCTAATTCTAAAACACATAGAAATGGAAAGGACCTAGAATAGAAAAACAACTTTGAAACAGAAAAGTTGGAAGATTAACACTACCCGATTTTAAGACTTAGATAAAGCCATGGTAATCAAGACAGTACAGTACTGTGATTTAAAAAAAGATACAAGAGAGTCCTGAAATAGACCCACATAACTGTCAAGTGATTTCCAACAAAGGTCCCAAGGTAATTCAACAGGGGAAAATGCAATCTTTCAAAAATTCTTTTTGAACAATTTGATTTTCATATACAAAAAAATAAATCTCATACCTTACCTAATACCATATATAAAAATGAACTTAAAGGAGATCACAGACTTAAAATATAAGAGCCCAAAGCAATTTTAAGAAATGAAGGAAAAGAAAGAAGGTAGGAAAAATTTTACCCAATATCTGTTGTCAACTCCTCCAATTTCAACTCCAAATTGGGGCAGAATTTATAGGGGAAAACAAATCTGAGGTTCCTCAGTCAATATTTTATTTTTTTTTTTTTTTTGCTATTTCTTTGGGCCGCTCCCACGGCATATGGAGGTTCCCAGGCTAGGGGTCTAATGGGAGCTGTAGCCATCTGCCTATGCCAGAGCCACAGCAACGAGGGATCCGAGCCGCGTCTGCAACCTACACCACAGCTCACAGCAACGCTGGATCGTTAACCCACTGAGCAAGGGCAGGGATCAAACCCGCAACCTCATGGTTCCTAGTCGGATTCGCTAACCACTGAGCCACGACGGGAACTCCCTCAGTCAATATTTTAATCTACTCAAAAGGAAAAAGCATTTCCTCCTAAGAACTCAAGAGTTAACTCCCAAGTAAGCAGTTCTCAACTCAATGATAAGCCTTGAAACCATACAAAACCCGCGATAATGAATAAGACAGTGTCTATATCCTCAGAGTCCAGTGAAGGAAATGTCACAGAGGATTCCCAAAAGCTTTAACATGACCCAAATACAACAGCTGAAGCTATGCCTACAGTCATCACAGAGGTTCACAGAAGGTACAGTATCTTGAGCTCTGGAATAAGATTGGCTAAATTCCTGTAGCGCTTTAATTCAAATCACTCAGTTTTGAGCAGTTAGGGAACAAAATATATCTATATATGTGAGAAATGTAAAAAGATGAAAAAATAAAAAAATAAACATTAAAAAATTTATAGAAGGCTAACGAGGTTTATATTTGGAAGTGTGAACTAAATTTCATTATGCCCATCCTTCCTGTACACACAAAAGTTTTAGACTAAAGGGTACTTTTCAATAGGCAAAACAATGCCTTTTCCCCCTAACTCTCCAAACTAAAGAATATCATAAAATGAGCTGTTCTTCAAAGTTTAACAAGAAAAATATATGGCCATAAGAAACTGCTATCAGAATCAAGTATTTTAACAAAAAATTCATTTTGTAAGCTAAAGTTCTTCCTAACATTTAATTATTGAAGAAAAAAATTCAGACCTTATATAGCAAAACTATTCTTAAAGTGACAAGAACTATAAACAACAGCAAATATTTTAATTACCTTTACCAAGTTTTTCCTGACATAATCATCAGGCTTGACCAACTGTATTTAATATTTAGAATGTTAATGTTAACTTACTATAACACACCAAAAACTGTCCCTAACATTTTTCAAAATTACATTATTTTAAAATGTTAGTTAATATTAATATTAGTTAATTTACTTTCCCTTTAGAATAGAAGGTAAATCTCAGGTGAAGTTTCACTTACGAAAGTTTTCTGAGGAGGGCTTTACATCTTACTAGCATATTGGACCCATTTAACTAGGCCAGTGTAAGCAGCCTATTCCAGAGCTCTGCAAATACGGGCCTTTAAGACAATAAATTAAAAGTCACCAAAAAAGTCCACCTTTTAAAAGATGTCTTAAATTTGCTTAATTTTTTTTCAGCCCTTAAAGAAATATGGCTAGATTTGTTCATTTTGTCTTTCATTTGACAATCTCTCATCACATATAACTCATGTCCTCAATTCCCCTATTCCTTTAATTTATTGTCACAGTAAATATGGACTCCAGATTTTTTTCTTATTATTTTAAAATATGGAGGATGGAGGTGGAAACAATGTAAAAATTTAGGATTATCTCAGGCAGTATCAGAAAAAAATAGATGAAAAACTCACTATTCAATAATATTATGTATAGTTTATATATGTATAAATACATATTTATATACACATACAGATGTATACTCAACTGGATTTTACAAATTTCCTTAATCTCATTAATCCCCAACATAAACTCCAAAATGACTGTCATTCAAGCTCCCAAAGCAGTCATATATTTTTTTAAAATTTCCAATGTGTTTATTTTCTTCATAACAAAGAAAAAGTGAAAAAGTCTTACTAGAAATTATGCATCAGCAAGAAGTGCACTTCAATGTGATCCTTGAAGAAAACTCTTCTTTGTTCCTTTTCCACAAAATCCAATTCCTTAATAAAAGAAAAAATATTAGATGTGTTAGTAACTGTTCTTAACTCTAAATCAAAATTAAATATAATTTCATTATTACAAATTTCAACACTATTCCTAGCAGATAGTTCCACAAACACTTACTGAATAATAGAAAAACAAAATTTTTACAAATCAGTTGTGGGAGTTCCCCTTGCAGTTCAGTGGTAACGAACATGATTAGTATCCATGAGGACTCAGGTTCAATCCCTGGCCTCACTCAGTGGGTTAAGGATCCAGCACTGCCATGAGCTGCAGTGTAGGCTGCAGACACAGCTCGGATCTGGCGTTGGCTGTGGCTGTGGCATAGGCTGGCGGCTACATCTTCAGTTCAACCCCTAGCCTATGAACTTCCATATACCAAGGGTGCGGCCCTAAAATGAAAAAAATAAATAAAAGTCAGCTGTTTTATTTGGCTAATAAAAATATACTATCAGCCTATTGGGCATTTCTAATACCACTAAATCCATTTTTTTCAGGAAGGATTACTTAAATGTTCACTGATACTCTATCTACTCCAAGATGCACAAATTGGTATCCTAGGTCCCACTTTCCTATCCGCTGTATCACATGATATACCTTATACGTAGCACACAGACTACTGATTTATGTTGTGATAAAATAGTTGAAAATGTTCATTGTATTATGTTCTCACTTAGAAAAAAAAATTGTCAATGGGTCAGTGACCTGTACTGCCATAAAATGTGTAAGTATTAAAATTTATTTATAGCCTTCACTCTTTTAAAGGGAACACTGAAATGAAAATGAACATAAAAATGCCAAAAATGAATATTAACTGATCAATGTCAATAATTCACATTAATAAAAGAACACTAGTGAATGCCAACCAACGGATTAGTGCATAAACACTAATCCAGTCCTGCTACACTTCTGCCTGAAAATAGTAGCATCAGGCAGGTTAATTAATGAATTAAATATTGAAAGCTTGAACTTTAAACACAAACACACAAACAGACCTCTTTTTTTCCCCCCATGATTAAAAGGAACTTGCTTTTAAAAAGCCAATTTCAGCTTTTAATCTAATACTGAAATGCAGAAAAGAATAAAAGCTCCTCAAATACCAATTTCTAAAACTCTAATTGAAAGTTAAACTATTTTTCATGTGTTCTCATTCTAAACAAAACTAATTATTTAAAAATGTATTTTAACACTAGTTTTGTGTCAGTGTCACAGTAGGAATTAAAGTTTAGCGATTTGACCCATGGTAAATACAAACTTGATTAAATTCAAATTTGATAATTACACACGTGGAACATATTCTTATATCAAAATATTCATTTCTCAGTTCTATGAACGAACTGTTATTGACAGCTTGTTTTACAGAGTTCTCAAATAGTTTCTAAAAGGAAATATTCTAAAAGCCAAACTGTATAGTTCATTTATAACAATCTATAATGAAACATACTCTCACCTTCAAAAAATAAAATCAAAAGTAAAATGTTACTGCTGTAGCCAGTTATCATTCAATTTCACATACTGAACCTCCAAAATCCCACTGCTCTCTGTCCAAGCAAGAGCTAGACAACCTGTACATTTAACAGCTATCTTTCTCAAACAACCTCCTAGCTCCCTCCACTTTTTTTTCTTTTTGTCTTTTCCAGGGCCACTTCCCGCCGCATATGGAGGTTCCCCAGGCTAAGGGTCTAATCAGAGCTATAGCCACCTGCCTACACCAGAGCCACAGCAACGTGGATTCCAAGCTGCGTCTGCGACCTACACCACAGCTCACGGCAACTCCGGATCCTTAACCCACTGAGCGAGGCCAGGGATCGAACCCACAACCTCATGGTTCCTAGTCAGATTCGTTAACCACTGCACCACGACGGGAACTCCTCTGTCCACTTTTAATTAACCTACACATTGTTAATACAGACTACAAGCCACTGTCCAAACTGTCAAGCTTTATAACTGTATTCAAGTATTTACCTTTGCCTAGAAACAACCTTTTCCCTTGTCTCTTATCTGGATTTCAGTTCAGTGACAACTTCCGTGAGGGCACCCTCAGAGTACCCTTAGCATTATCATCACTTCCAGGGTGCAAAATGATTATGGTTAGTTTTGTAAATCTGAGTCTCTTCTGTCATACTATGTGCTTTTTAGGAAAAGGAAATTTTCTGTACTTTGTTCATTTTTATATCCCCAATGTCTAGTCATATCTGGCACACAATTCAATATAATCCATTCAGGAAACACTTATGAGCATCCAGTATATTCCGGACACTCTTCTAGGTGCTAGGAATGAATTTCTATATCTATTCCTGACTTTACAGAACTTACATTCTAGTGGAAGAGGTGTACAACACACAGTGAGTAAGGAATACATAATATATTAGGCAAATTAGTGGAAAGTCCTTAATGAGAAAAACATAAAGCAGGGGAGGAAGTGTACTGTCACAGGGAAAGGATTACCATTTGAGAAAAGGTGTCCAGGGAAGGCCTAATGTAATAACAACAATAACTGCACAAGCAGCAAAAACATTTGCATACTTATCATATGCTAATCAGTATCCTTATCACTTTACCCATGTCAACTGATATAAAGCCAACAACCAACTCACTATTATCCTCAAGAGGAAACTGAAACACTATGAAGCAACTAGCCAAGGTCACACACCTAAACCAGTACAGAGGTAAAGCCAGGATTAGAGTCCAGGCATGCTTTAACAGCAATGTATAACCAGTTCAGTTACTGCTTTTGCTGAAAAAAAATAACTGAAATAAATGAATGCATACTATAGCAATAGATTAAAAGGCAGCAAAGGATATCAGTCTCAGAGGACTCATACGTTTGAGCAGCTTCAGATATACAAGGCACATCAATACCTATATATTAAGACATCCTGACAAATAATAGGTGCCTTCTGTGAACAAAATTGATAAACACTGATAATTTCTCTATAGCTTTAAAAATTTATCTTGAGCTTCTTTTTTGACCATTACCAGAACTAAAAATTATACAAACAAAATCACAAAAATTGCATTGAGAGGTCATTAAAAAAAAGGGGGGGGCTTTTAAAGAAGATACTCTGAAACAAATGAGACTTTGAAGGCATTATCATTTTGACTATAATTAAATACCATATTTTATACTGTGGCACACGTTACTGTCATCTTCTAATTTTCTACATTAACGAAAAGGGTTAAATTAAATAACCGAGGTTCAAAACTCCTTTTCTCAAATGCCTCAAAAACATTATCGAACAGACAAAACTTAGTACAACTGTTGATGATGACCGAAAACCTAAATGACCAAAAATAAGTAATTTGTTCCTTCTAACACTTCTCACCATATTAGCTTATTGTTTAAGTGCCTAGTCAATAAAAGCAAAGAGAAACCAAAGTACTGCTAACATAATACTAATATTACTAGTTTCAAATCTTGAGGGCCTAAAAACCTAAGCATCTTCTCAAATCTTGATTTTAGAAAACTCAATACAACTGTGAAGGAAATTACTGCCTAATATTTGGAAACTATCAAAATTTCACTGGCTACCTCTCCCCTGAGCTTAAGACAGTGTCAAAGAAAATAGGTTTCTATGTGAAAACAAACAGCTTTAAAAGTCAATACAGATTAAGATAAAAATGAAACAAAGAAAAAAATGTAAAGGAAAAATCTATAAACATAATACAAGGTATCTTTTCAAATATGAATTTCATTTTGTAATCAAAACTGAGGTTTAAAGATGGTATTTTTAATTCATGTTCTCACATACTGTCATCAAACTACTCCTGCCTTTAAAAGATTTTTGCTACTAGCAGTGATGCAGTAACTAGTTCCAGACATGCTCTCTCACTGAACTCAACTAGAAAACTGATCAGATATAAATAACTATAATTTTAAAACACTAGACAGCAAGGAGCTCAGTACTGCGATATCTGAGGAAAAAAAGAAAGTGTCCCTACAGTGAAGAGTCAGCAGCGCAGTGCAGGAGTGAGAAGCCAAGCAGAATTTGATGGATTCAGTGAGTAAAAGAGACAGAGATTGAAATTTAGGGAGACTAAGGCAGTGGGAAACTGTGGGGGAGAGTAAGAGAGAGATGGAGCTCAAGAAGAGATGTGCTCCTGAAATCTGCAGAGAGGATTCTAGAGCAGCAGACAGCAGTGAGACAGCAGCTCTGTCCAAAAGAAACATACCTAAAATGCAATTTTAAATATTCTAATAACCACATTGTAAAAATAAAATGAAGCACTCGAAACTAATTTTAACATAGTTAATTTAACCCAAAATGCTCAAAACATTATCTTTTCAGAACATAATTGGTATTAAAAAATTGGGTATTTTACATCCTTTTTTCCATAAGTTTCTGAAATTCAATGTGTTTCACAACTCACAAAAGACTTAAATTTGAACTAGCTACAATTCAAGCTCTCAAAAGTCACATGTGGCTAACTGCTTAACACAGTTTCCCGCTGAATATAAAGCTTTGCATGAGTTAAGTGAAACTCAACAAGGCCAGGCAAAGAACAATGATTGACTAGGAAGCAGGAAGTTCAAAGCTACCAGAGGTTACATAAAATTTAGAGATGTTCAAGTTCCAACTAGAGGGGAGAAAGACCTCATTGAAACATGGGGCAATCAGCAGAAACTAAAGCAGAATCACCCCCTTAGTAGCAGTGCTAAACTACTACTACTTCATAAGAAATGGAATTTGCTACAAAAACAAAATTAGCATCTACTGAGAAGAAATCAACAAAATCCAGACAATGGCATGATGAATGTCCAAGAATCAAACAAAATTTACTGAATATAAGAGAAAAAATGTTTAATTCATACCAGGGGGGAAAATCTAACAAAAGAAACACATCAGAAACAAGAAAGATTATGTCTTTAAAGACGTAAACTTTAAAATATTATAAATATATTTAAGGATTTAATGAAAAACAGAAACAAAAAGAAGTACTCTGAAGATAATCAAAAGAGTTTCTAGGAGTTCCCATCATGGCACAGTGGTTAATGAATCCAACTAGGAACCATGAGGTTGCGGGTTCGATCCCTGCCCTTGCTCAGTGGGTTAAGGATACGGAGTTGCCATGAGCTGTGGTGTAGGTCGCAGACGAGGCTCGGATCCCTCGTTGCTGTGGCTCTGGCATAGGCAGATGGCTACAGCTCCCATTAGACCCCTAGCCTGGGAATCTCCATATGCCATGGGAGCAGCCCTAGAAAAGGCAAAAAGAAAGAAAGAAAAAAAAAAAAAAAAGTGTTTCTAAAGATGAAAAGTTCAGTATCTCAAATAAAAAACAACTAAACAGACTAAGCAACAGATTCAAAAGTGCAGGAAAAAAAGGTCCCTATATTTAAGATGTAAAAATAGAAAACAAAAAAAAAGAAAGAACAGAGCATCAAGGAGCTGTGAGAATATTAAGGGCAACCTAAAAATGGGGTGATTGGAGTCCCAGAAGGATATGGAGACAGAAAAAATATGTGAAGAAATAAAGAGCAAAATTTCCATTTGAGGAAAACTGAACCCATATGTTCAAGAAACTCAATGTACAAAAAAATAGGTTAAGTACATAGAAACCATACCCAGGCATATAACTAATAACTAAACTGCTGAAATCCAGTAATAGGAAATCTTAAAAGCACCCAAAGTAGAGGGAAAACACATTATATATAAAAGAACAAAGGTAAGAATTACCACAGACTCCTTGTCAAAAGTAATGCAAACAAGTTTAAAATAAAGGAATAACACGTTTAAAATGCTAGGGGAGAAAAAACTGTAAACTAAAATCTACATAAAGCAATAATATCCTTCACAGATGAAAATAAAGACATTTTCAGACAAGCTGAAAATCTGTCACCAGCAGGCCTGCTCTACAAGGAACACTGAAAAAGTTCTACAAGAAAAAAAGAACAAAACTGTATTAAAACAGTGAACCCTAATTTAACCATGGACTTAGTTAATAATAATGCATCAGTATTTATCAACTGTAACAAATGTTCCACACCAATGCAATATGTTAATAACAGGGAAGGGGAGAGATGAGAGTGAGGGGAAGAAGAGTATATGAAAACTCTGTACTGCCTGTCTAATTTTCTTGTAAACCTGAAACTGCTCCAAGAAACGACAGAAACCTAATTCTACACAAGGGAAGACCAACAGAAATAGTAAGTATGTAAGTTTACCATTTCATTTATTTTCTTACTTCTAATTTTTAAAAAGATACTTGTTTATAAAGCAAAAGTAGCAATAATGTATAACAACAACAACATGTAGCATAAAATTGATGACAAAATAAGACAAAGAATGAGAGGACAAAAACTGGAAGTATGCTATAGTAAGGAACTTGCCTTATTCATACAGAAATGAAAAGACTGTGATAAATTCAAGATGTAGGCTATAAAATTCTAGAGCAATTACTAAAAAAACTAATAAAATAAAACTAATAAGTCAAAAAAGGAGATACAATGGAATGCTAAAAAAATGCATTCTAAAAAAGGCAGGTAAAGAGAAAGAAAGTATAAAACAGGTAGGACTAATTAAAAAACAGCAAAATAGCAGACATAAATATAACTATATGAATATTACATTAAATATATATGGTTTAAATGTTCCAATTAAAGGATACATACTATAAGACTAGATTAAAAGTATAAATTGTCAAATTGGATAGAGATACCTACCTGAAATATAATATAGATGGGTTAAACATAAAATTTAAAAAGATCACCATAAAAATATTAACCTTAAAAAAGTTGGAGTTCCTATGTTAATATCAGACAAAGTAGATTGCAGGAGAAGGAATATAACCATTATGTAAAAAAAAGAAACTACAAACCAATATCACCTGTGAATGTAGATGCAAACAACATTAATAAAATAGTAGCAGGTCAAATCCATCAACATACATAAAAAGGAAAATATCAATACAAGTGAGAGTTTTCTCAGGAATAGAAGGTTAGTTTAGTGTTTAAAAATCAACCAATGTAACTTTTGTAATTAACATACTACAAAAACCCAACATATGAGTAATTTTAATAGATGCAGAGAGAGCATCTATTCATGATAAAATACCCATTCTTGGGGATTAAAAAAAAAAAAACCACCCCACCCAGGAAACTTAATGGTAAAAGAGTGATTTTTCTCTCCTATGACTGGAGACAAGGAAAGGATACCCACTCTCATCATTTCTATTCACAATTTTACTGGATGCAGAGGTCCTAACAAATTCAATAAGTAGAAATAATAATAAATAAATAATGCAAGAAACAGAAAGAAAATTATCCAAATAGGAAAGAAAGAAATAAAATAGCCTCAGAGTTTCCATTGTGGCTCAGCAGAAAGGAACCTAACTAGGATCCATGAGGATGCAGGTTTGATCCCTGGCCCCACTCAAAGGGCTAAGGATCCGGCGTTGCCATGAGCTGTGGTGCAGATCACAGACAAGGCTTGGATCCAGTGTTGCTGTGGCTGTGGTGTAGACCTATAGCTGCAGCACCAATTTGACCACCAGCCTGGGAACTTCCATATGCCATAGGTGTGGCCCTAAAAAGCAAAAAAAAGAAAAGAAAAAAAAAGGAAAACAGCCTCTGAACATAGCATGTTCATATATACAAGAAACCTCCCAAAAAATCTGCAATAAAGTAACTGGAGCTAAAAAATGGGTTTTGCAAGTGTGCAGGAGACAAGATGAATACTATTTATTAAAGTCATATTTCTACATATTAGTAATGATAAATGCAAAATCAAACTTTTAAAATACCACTCACTTTAACATCAGAAGTATCTAATATTTAAAGACAAATTAACAATATATGTGCAAGACTATTATCGTGAATACTAGAAAATACTGCTGTGAGAAAAGAAGGAGATATGTATCATGTTTATGGATCCAAACACTCAACCAATATTATTATGATATTTATTTACCCCAAATTGATCTAGAAACTCAAGAATATTCCAATCAAAATCCCAGCAAGCATTCTTGTAGCTAAAACAATTTTGAAAAGAAACAAATGTTGGCAGACAGAGCATGCTGTTGTTTAAAAATACAGATGTGTGCGAATGTGCATGTGTGTATCAATGGAACAAAAAAGAGAATCCAGAAATAAATCCACATGGAGTCATCTGATATTCAACAAAGATGCCAAGGTAATTCAATGGAAAAGGAAAGCCTTATCAATAAATGGTACTGCAACAAACAGAAGACTCTTTATATTACTTCATACCATTTATAAAAATTATCTCAAAATGGACTATAAATCTATACATAAAAATTAAACTAAAAAACTTCCAAAAGTAAACAGGACAAAACAAAAAATTTCACAAAAAAAGATGTACCATAAATGAAAAACTGACAAACAGCATTCAATCAAAATTAAACCCCTCTCTTTAAAAGACACCATTAATAAGAAAAAATCAAGCCACATACTAGTAGAAAATATTCAAGATACAATAGTGAGAATGAAAAAAAAAAAAAAGACTTCTATCCGAAATATATAAAGATCTCTTTATGAGCCACTAATGAGAAGGTAAAAAAATCAATTTAAAATGGGCAAAAGATCTGAACAGACACTACACCCAATAAGTAATGAAAAATGTTTAATATCACTACTCATCAGGGAAATGCAAATTAATCTATAGTGAGAGTCCAGTATACATCTACTAAAATGTCTACACTTTAGAAGACTGACAACACAAAGCATTGATGAGGATATGGCGAAACTCCAACTTTCATTACTGGTGGGGCAGTAAAATCACACAACTACTTTGGAAATTTCACAGTTTCTCATAGGTAAAACATACGCTCACCATATAATCCAGAAATCCCACTCCTTTGGTATTTACCCAAAAAAATGAAAACATATGTCCATACAAAAGCTTATACTCAAATGTACACAGTGGCTTTATGCATAATAGCTCCAAACTGGAAAACAACCAAAATGTCCATGAAAGGTAAAGAGAGAAATTGTGATATAAACATATAAAAGAACACCAGGCAACAGTAAGACGGAATGAACTACTGATAGATTCAAATATGGATGAATCATAAAAACATTTTGGGACAGGAAAAAAATCTAGACATTGAAGAAGAGCACATACTGAACTCCACGTGGGAATCACTCCTTTACTCCATTTACTCCATTTAGGAATAAATTTGCAGAATTTTAACTGACCACCAAAAAACATACAAAGATCACACAATATGAAAGAACATATTCAAAAACAGTGTCCTCAACAATGGAAAGCCACATATGTGTCATTAGAAGATTTTTCTGACTTTACAAAGACCAAGAACATACAGCATTACCTTTTGAGTCTTAGTTTCTTAATCTATAAAACAGTATAGTAATAGTTTGTATACTTCATAAATTTAGTTATAAGAATTAGATAACCATACAGTGTACTTAGCACAGTACCTGGCATACAGTATGGGTTCAATAAGTGCTAGCTTAGTAAAGAAATAACCCAGAAAAAGGGGCAAATGGAATAAATGGAGAATGACACTGGAAGTCAACTGGTTAACAATACTCCTAACAAAAATCAACTCTTTGTTGAAAAGATCAAAAAGGCAAACACTACAGCAAAAGCCAGATGAGAAGTTTTGGAATATATCTGGAATCATTTAATGTGATACTAGAATTGAAAAAAAATTTACTACAAATATTTTTAAAGGATAGATTTATAAACAAATAAGATACTAAGCCAGAAGAAACAATATATTTAAGTCAACTAATTTCACAGAAGCAAGCATTTAAGGAAGAAAGTGATTTCTTCCTTAATCTAGGAAACCTAGGCCTTTCCAATTACACGAGGTAAGAAAGAAAGATGACACAAATGTGAGTAGGTGTAAAGAAAAAGAGCAAAGCAGGGTGTAGGATGGAGAGATGGGCAGAACATAATTATGCACTACCTTGAAAAGAGAAAGGCATTTAAATTTAATATGTCAAAAATGCAAAAATAAGATAAAGGCAAAACTAATCCTGTCAAGTGGAATAATGCACAATTCCAACCTCAGTGCTAGGTTAAGGTTAAAAAAGCTAGGTTCTTATACAATTGCCCAGTAAAACACAACCTCTTACATTCTTAGCCAGCAGATGGAGAAGGCAGCACGTGTGTTACAATATGATATTACACCGATGCCAAAAAATGCCCATTATTTCCCATGCCCTTCTACCTCCATCTATATCCCCCAAAGGACAATTAGGTCCAATACATCACTTCATACAGCCTCTGTTCTTTCTAAAAATAAAAATAAAAAAGGAAAGCATTTTATTGAGATATATATATAGTTCACATACCATACAATTCACCCACTTAAAGTATACATTCGAATGTTTTTTATATTCACAGGAATGTGCAACCATCACTATTAGTTCCAGAACATTTTCATCACCCTTAAAGAGAAACCTGTACCCATTAGCAGTCATTCCCCAATCCAACCCCATACCTGAGCCCTAAGCAGTGATGCAACTACTTTTATCTTTGTAGATTTGCCTTTTCTGAACATTTCATATAAACTGAACCATACAATAAATGGTCTTTTATGACTAGCTTATTTCACTTTAGCAATGTTTTCAAGATCCATACATGTATCCAAGCAGGTAGCCATAACTTCATCTTTTATTGCCAAATAACATTCTATTGTATGGAAATACATTTTATTTATTCATTCAACAGCTGATGGTTTTGTGCTATTTCTACTTTTTGATTATTATTAATACTGCTGCTATGAGCACTGATACACAAGTTTTTGTGCAGATGTATGTGCTCATTTCTATTTCTTGTAATAAAGTGTCTTCATGTTTTGTTCACTATCATCTCACTTCATTATGGTATCTAACATCTTCCTCATAATGATACACATATCTGTCATTATACCACACATAATTAAGCATTTTAGATAAATTACTAGATCCTATTTTATTCTCCCAATTTATTATCCTCCAATCTATAATCACCATATATTGGCAGCTTCTACATTAATATTTAATATTAATACTTATTACATGTTCTGTTAATGCTATCATTCTTCAATTGGAGGATGTAACTTTCCAAATGCTGAAGTTCCATCTGTTCCATACCTCAACCTGAACTTAGGGCCTAACACTCCTGTATTCCTTATCAAGCACATAATTACTGGAAGCTGACATTTTTACAATCCTAACCACCCAAACCCCAATAACAAAAAGCATATTTTGACCCCCCCCCCAAAAAAAGAGTTCAAGAATTAGCACAGTTTAAAATTTGACACTAGGCACTTAACATCATGAATGGCCAGATATACATCACTTTGGTTAAACAGTCTGGTAAGCAAGCAAAGTGTGTCAAAAAGATGTTCATATTACTAAGGATGTTGATCAGAATCTAGAAAAAGCTTGAACAGTGTATTCATGATATTCTGCAACTTCCTAAAGTTCTAAACTGGAAGAAGCGTCAGAAAGCTTTTTAGGAACCCAAACATAAACTCTAAAATTTAACAGAAGTGAACTGGAATCCAGGAGTAAAATCCAGACTACCAGTCTAAAAACAGGACATCAACCTATTTAAAAGCAGGACTCAACCTATTTAAAAACAAACAACAACAAAAGACATCTGCACTAACAAAAAGCAGAAATCCAAACAATCCTAAAGTTATCCTGAAAGATGGATATCATAACTTGGGATTTCCATGGCAAATAACTTGATACTTCCAAAGTGCTCCTTTGAACCTTAAAATAAAGAAAGAGGGCTTCAGATCATTCTCACAGTATCACCCACGCTTGCATTCTGGTATGCCTTAAGTAGAAGAGAATTGGGAGGAATTAAAACTACTACTCTAAGGGGGTCCCTGTTGTGGCTCAGCAGGTTATAACCCTGACTAGTATCCATAAGGATGCAGGTTTGATCCCTGGCTTCACGCAGTGGGTCAAGGATCCAGCATTGCAGTGAGCTATGGTGTAGGTCACAGACATGGCTCAGATCCAGCCTTGCTGTGGCTGTAGTGTAGACTTGCAGCTGCAGATGACTTGACCCCTAGCCTGGGAACTTGCATTATGCCATACCCGTGACCCTAAAAAGACAAAAAAAAAAAAAAAAAAAAAGGCTACTACTCTAAGAAGCACACATTATCTACTACTTGTTACACTGACAACATACCCTAGGACAGTTGTGGCAACTGGAAATTACTGTAATAGTTTACTTCTCTGCTAAGTAGATCCACAGGAGTGCATGTCTCACAATTTTATCTACTATATCTCATAGCAGAAAAAATATTGAAAACTATTGATCTGGACCAGTAGTGGTAAAGATTTTAAACTCACTCCAAAATATTAGTTCAGTCCAAATCCTAGTGTAAAGTCAAAAGTCATTTAAAAGACAGCAATTTAATACTTTACTATATATTTACTAAGAATTTACATGAAAAGAATCCAAAAATATCTAAGACACAAGCATAAAAACTTTCAATGTAGCAGTATACATCTACTGACTTTATATAAGATCAAACATGATAAGAACAATAAGACAGTTACAAAGTACTACAAGGATTTCAAAGGACAAACCTCCTAACTGAAGGGAATCAGCTCTTTATAGAAACCACAGCATTTGGTCTGACCTGGGAAAGGAAATCAAGGAGGATATAGTGAAGAATAAGAGAAGAATAATCTATTTTTATCCATGTCTTCTACTTGAAAGGCATATATTCCCATCAATTCCTTTCAAACAGTCAAATTAAAGAATGATTAATATCACTTCTTCCATGAAGCATCCCCTAGTCACTTCAACTCTTCCTTCCCTGAACTCCCTTTCATTGATTGTGTCACACATTCACTGTGTCTAAGATTTACACATCACTTGGAAATCAATATAGCACAGTAACCAATGGGGTTTTACCCTCTCTATACCATTACCTACTGAAAGCAAAGAACTATATCTTACAGATGTTTATATTTCTACATCAACGATACAAAAACAATGATTATAATAGTGAGAAGAGAAAAGGAAGAATCCAAAGGATGGAGCAAGGGAGCATTATGGAGTTATGGACACTGCCTTCAGGCTACAATATTTACCAGATGAAAGAAAAAGGGAGAGCAATGAAAACCATATATAAAGAGCCTGTCAAGGCATTATTTAAGACTTGTGGAAGCTATGAAAAAGGAAATGAAAACTCATTCCAAAGACAGGCAGATGGGCAAAGGTACTGACTGCCTTCAAATACTATTAAAGGAGTTCCGGTTGTGGCTCAGTGGTAAGGAACCCAACTAGTATCCATGAGGACTTAGGTTTGATCCCTGGCCCTGCCCAGTGGGTTAAGGATATGACATTACCATGAACTGTGGTGTAGGCCACAGACACGCTCATATGTGGTGTGGCTGTGGCTGTGGCTGGCACCTACAGCTCTGATTTGACCCCTAACCTGGGAACTTCTATTTGCCACGGGTGCGGCCCTAAAAAGCAAAAAATAAAAATAAATCAACAAATAAACAGTATTAAAGAGTCAGGTAGAGAATTCCAAAAACTCACTCCAAAACATTAGTTCAGTCCAAATCCTAGTGTAAAATCAAAAGTCAGTTAAAAGACAGCAATTTAATACATTACTATATACTTACTAAAATAGTTTTAATTTATATTACGAAAGATTTCTAATGTTTAAAGTCAATATCCCTTTTAACTCTGGTTTGTATTTTTAAAAATAAATGTATAGTAACAATAATGTAACCAATCAACTTCTACCCCAACAACATAAACACTGACCAAAAAAAAAAAACCTGTTAATTCTAGGTAAAGAAATGCTTAAAGGTAATAAATATTTTAAACTACTAAATTCTAGAAACCAAGCATAAAGAATTAACACACATAATTCTAACTTTGTTAAATTTCTCATGTTAAAAAGAGACAGATAAGTATATACGACAGAAAACCAAATAACTATTTACAATAAACAGATTTAGTGCCATTTTATTAAAAACAATAACAAGGGTAAGGCCCAGAAATAACACAACACCTACAACTTACTGTAATCATAAGATAATAGTTAAGATCATAAAATAAAACTGAGAAAGGTAAAAGAGTTTTTAAAAAAGAAAAAAGAATAAAAAGAGATACAAATAATTAAACTTTCAAAGAAGAGGACATCTGTCAGATCAACTCCAGGTTCAGAAGTTATCGTTTCCAAAAACTTCACATATTAGATTGTCATTAGAATAAAGAAGTACCAAAGAAGTCCTGAGTTGAATATATGCCTATAATTCATTCATGTTATAATAAAACCAAGGCATTTCCAATAAACATTATAGAAACGAACCTTTGGCTTAATAACCCTACTTTGCAGGAAAAAAGACTTAAGAACCTTGCAATGACCTAGAACCTACATTTGCATGCTAGGAGAATGAAATAAGAGTATTTATAATTAACTTATTACTCTACAAGGTACTTTTTTCCAAAGTCTTTAGCTCACCAGTAGAAGTTGGCTACCTATGTTTTTTCATAACTAAAACCTTTGTAGCACTGACAGCATATGTTGATAGATTCCTGTTCCCCCTCCCCCAAAAGTAGAGACTCTTATTTAGTGAGGGCAATGGGGTATCATTATCTGAATAACTAAAAATATTCCCTCTAAAACATATGAAAAAAAAAAAAAAAGGAAAAGGAAATTCTACACAAAACCAAGCTTTCAGTATAGCCTTAAGACCAAAACAAAAAATCAAAAAAAACAAAAAAACCCCAAAAAACTACAAAATAACTATGAATGGAAACAGAAAAACCACCTAATCCCAGTCCTTGATCTCTCAGGCTGTCACTCCACCCCTACTCAGCTTGGTGCCAGAAAATGGGCCCAAAGGTCATTTGCAAGGACTGTCAAAAATATTAAACCCACTCAAGGTTTGGTGCCAGCAAATGGGCTTAAGGGTCATTTGCAAGGACCACCAGAAATATTAAACCCACCCTAATCTGGGAAAATACTGGGGAAATGGGCGAATCAGAAAACTGAGTACAGGGAAGGAAGTTTAAAGTTCTGGTGATTTAAAGGACAAGGTGCCACTTAAAGAGCAAGCCGCCATGTAAAGGAGTACAACCATGAAACACATGGCTTCTGGGAGCAAACAGGCACAAGAAAGGAAAAAGTATCTTAGGGCAAATGGATGATAACGAGGAAAAGAAAGAGGGGAAAATTTAAGATCTTGAAAGACCAAAAAAAAAAAAATCATAAATTTAGAAGTCTCACAATCCTCTTCTCCAACTTTAAAACAAACAAGTAAAAACCACCGAAGTAACAGGACTCTTCTATACTGACAGAAGAGGGCACTATTAAACTAGGAATATTGTAAAACCCCCCAATATAAAAATCAACAAAAGAAAAGTGAAAACCAGAAAATGAGGAAACAGAATTTGACACATCAAGTAAGGAAAACTCCTTACTAAAAACAACCTCAAGGCAGGAAAAAAAATTGCTAAGTCAGTTTTCCAAATAAATAAAAATATTGTTAATATATTATTAATACATTAATAATTGGATTAAACATTTGCAAGTGAGCATTTGAGATTATGAAACTCTGAATCAAACAGAAACTGAAAAATTAAAAATGAGAAATTTTAAAAGCTGGCTGAATTCAAAAAGGAAATAATTTAAAATTACAAAAATGAAGAATAAATTGCAAGGTAACAAAGGGAGAAATGATTCAAGTGAAAAAGATCTACCACAGTCTATAACATAACAGCACTGTGTTATAAGCTACATCCTTCCACGTCTGGTATTGTTTCATTTGATTTCAGATAACTCCATAATAACTCACATGCCACAACCCTTCCAAAACTCACCTACAAAAACAAACTTCATATATTTTTCACGGCAAAGAGCTATATTTACTCTTTATCACTTAACCAGTTAATATGTTTCAAACTATGGCTGCTGTTTTAAATAAGTCTGTTAGGTTCTTATCCTTTCTCTTTAATGTGTCACTGACAAAGGTTTTGAGTATTGTTCTTGGAGCTTCACCGATGCCACGAACCGCATGGTTTTATTACGACCTTTGCAGAGTAGTGATTTTTAGGAATACACGTTATATTACAGTAGAACTGAGTGTAGATGTGTATATGTGGATTAGTATACTCACATTTATCTCACAGCTCTGCTGAGAAGGCCTAGAAACAATAACACCCAAGAGCAATGAGCACACCTAGCATCCACATCTTGCTTTCTAAATGCCATCATTCAGGAGTTCCCACTGTGGCTCGGTGGTAACAAACCTGACTAGTATCCATGAGGATGCAGGTTTGATCCCTGGCCTTTCTCAGTGGGTTAAGGATCTGGTGTTGCCATGATCTGTGGTATAGTTCGCAGACTCGACTCAGATCCTGCACATTGCTGTGGTGTGGCATGGGTCAGCAGCTTCAGCTCTAATTTGACCCCTAGCGTGGAAACCTCCTTATGCTGTGGGTATAACCCTAAAAAAAAAAAAAAAAAAAAAAAAAGACAAAAGATGAATGCCATCGTTCAAACACTGTTTTGGAAAGGAGGATGATTCCAGGGTTGTAAAAAAGTAAAATACAAGATGAGGCTACAGTAATTAAATAGTCTCCTGCTTTGTTCAGAAAAAAATGTTTTTTGTTGTGAGGGTTTGGCTTTTTTGTTTGCATGTTTAACTTAAGACAATGTTACCGAAAACACACTATTTGAGATTTCTCATTTCTATTTCCTGAGATCAAAATCTTGAAATTATCTAAAACAGGATCCTCTGCCTTAAGGCAGACATGCCCTTAGACTTTTTTTAATAGATAAATCCTTTCAGTTCCCTCACCGCTATATACCTTCACTTCCACTCTTCAAACACCCATTCCACGGTCAAATTCTTAAGCCTTGTCATTAACAAGAACTGTTCTACTTTTGAAAGTAAATTATACATCCCACTCTCTGACTTATATCCTCTTTATCCTTCTAGGCACTCTTCTACAAGTAAATTCATCATCTTCCTCCAAAGCTTGATCATCCACTTGTGCTTCCCATTTCAGTACCCATTCATTCCCTCAATTGCCCAAGCCATAAACCTAACCATCGCCCTTAACTCCTCTTTCTCTTTTACCTTCCACAAGCCCTCCATCACTGAGTCCTTTAATTCTACCTCCTATCTATCTCCTTAAATTTAATTATTTCTTCAATCCTCATCCCACTACCATAGGCCAGGCCACCTTACCTCTTTTAACTAGTTGTAACATCCTCCTAATGATTCTCCCTGCCTACCAGTTTTAATTCTCTCAAAAGAA
Organism: Sus scrofa; assembly: GCF_054392235.1. NCBI lineage: Eukaryota > Metazoa > Chordata > Mammalia > Artiodactyla > Suidae > Sus > Sus scrofa. Next base: position 147,668,556 of record NC_139383.1, on the reverse strand, counting down.
TTCTATATAGTGCAATTAGGATTGCCTTTTTAATTAATTTCCTCCCAGGCTTAAGATGCTTAGATTTTCCCTAAAATAAAGTATAAATTCTTTAACATAGCTAAAGGGCCCTTCATAATCTGGCCCCTATTTATCTCTTCAGCCTCATCTCTCCAGTAATGCCTGATCCATCCACAGTGTACTCTGAGTTTCTCTGAGCAATCCAATCTCCCTAAGTGTATCTCTTGTCCAGTCTGGTAAACTCTACCAACTCTCTTCATGAGGCTAAGTCCTATTCACTCTCCAGACTTCAACCTAAATTGAAGGTGTTACTACTTCCTCTAGAATAAATTTTCCTGCCCTCCCTGAAACTAGGTTAACTGCCCCTTTTGGGCAGTCTTATAGCACTCTGCACTACACACATCAAGCACACAGCAAAGTGGATTATAAACACATATGTGTCCATATTTCCACCTAACTGTGAAAGACATGCCTATTCCCTGGTATTCCTCATCATCTAGCCCTGTGGACTGAATGAATTAGAGAATGAAAACCATGAGTTCCCATTCTGGCTCAGGGGGTTAAGAATCTGACTAGTATCCACAAGGATTCAGGTTCAATCCTTGCCTTCACTCAGTGGATTAAGGATCGAGTGTTGCCACAAGTTGCACTGTAAGTTGCAAATGCAGCTCAGATCTGGTGTTGCTATGGCTATGGTGTAGGCCAGCAGCTACAGCTCTGATTTGACTCCTAGCAGGGAAACTTCTATATGCCTCGGGTACAGCCCTAAAAATAATAATAATAATAATAATAATAATAATAATAATAAAGCCAAACTGAAATAAATTGCCAAAGTAACACAATGCTTACAAAGAATTAGAACCCAGCAACTCCTGGCTCAGGAGCACAATATTCTTTCCACTACACTTTGTGGCACTTAAATTTACTTTCATATTCAGTTCAATGTCAGTTAGGTATAAAGCACGTAACATAAACTTTTAAAGGATCTATATATATATATCTCATCTCATTTTATAGTTAAAGAGATGCCCAGAAAGGGCTAAAGAACAAAACACTATAAAACAGCAATGTCAAGATTAGTCATTTTGATGTTCTTTAACTATATACTATAATCTCAGGAATTAGGTTTTAAAATTTTAAAGATGAAAACTTTTAAGTTTTTCATTTATTCCAGGATAGTAAAGTTATTAAAAAGAGAGCAAATGAATCACCAATTCACTTAAAAGTTTCCCCAAAATTACCTAAAATGTTATAGCAAAACATAAGAATATTTAATTATGGTATAAGCCTAACAAAGATAATATTGAGTCATTATTATAATTATACATTGAAAACAACATATGGGTATCAATCATGCTCAAGGCACTGTGAAACACATCCACTGAACATAAAGAGATATAAAACAGGATTCCTACTCCCAAAAAGCTTAAAATAAGTTTTAAAAAATAAGACCCAACCAATTAAATTTTAAAATTATGTGACAAATTAGTCACTTAAACTGTTAACACTTTCAAAGGAAAAAAAATTGTTTTAAGGATTTTTAGGAATGTAAAGAAAAATGACAGTCTACTGCCTGAGCAATCATCATAAACTCAAAATTTCCTAGCTTGGTCGGCTAAAAGGGATCTAAAACAATGAAATTGCAGTATTAACAAACATACCTACTGCCCAGTTCTTGGTTTCCAAATACTCTTGCCCAATGAAAGAAACCAGGACTCCTGAAAGAAATGGCTGATTCTAGGACAGCATCAAGAAAAGCAAAAGATGAGCCTGGAATATCTTTTGTCCCAAAAGTAAGGAAGTGCCCCCAAAATGATAGGAATATGTCAAAACAATTAATGAGTTAGTTGAAAGAGCTCCCATTGGCCAAATCTAATTTGGAACATCAAAATGAATACCAAAAGATAACAGAGTGTAAAAAAAGAACATACGAATTTATACTGACATTAAATAAGCAAATCAGAAGGAAAAGCTCTTCTTTACAACAGAATGGAATGCCAACTAACAAATGTAGAAGGAATAACAGAAAACCACCACTTTGGAATCACTGTGTAATAATGGGCTCAGGCAAGAATCATCAATGAATGCATTTTAGCATTCATTATTTGAACATTTATTATGTGAACATTTTAGGGAAGACAGAATATTTACATAATCTCAAAGTATTTCCCCAAAGATTATTCAATAATAACAAAGAGGACAACAAAAACTTTTAGATGGAGACAACTGGCTGGCAAACCTTAACTAAGTGATCCAAGTCAGTATCGCCAACAATGGGTCAAATTCAGCTGCATGCAAATCAATGAAACTAGAACACACCCTCACACCATGAACAAAAATAAACTCAAAACGGCTTAAAAACAAGACACCATCAAACTCCTGGAAGAGAACATAGGCGAAACATTCTCTGACATCAACCTTATGAATATTTTCTCAGGTCAGTCTCCCAAGGCAACAGAAAAAGAGCAAAAATAAACGAATGAGACCTAATCAAATTGAAAAGCTTTTGCACAGCAAAGGAAACCAAAAAGAAAACAAAAAGACAACTCACAGAATGGGAGAAAATAGTTTCAAATGATGCAACTGACAAGGGCTTAATCTCTGAATATACAAGCAACTTATACACTCAACAGCAAAAAAGCCAACAACCCAATGGAAAAATGGGCAAAAGACCTGAATAGACATTTCTCTAAAGAAGATGTGCAGATGGCCAACAAGCACGTGAAAATATGCTCAACATCTCTGATTATTAGAGAAGTGCAAATCAAAACTACCACAAGATACCACCTCACACCAGTCAGAGTGGCCATCATTAATAAGTCCACAAATAACAAATGCTGGAGAGGGTGTGGAGAAAAGGGAACCCTCCTGCACTGTTGGTGGGAATGTAAATTGGTATAACCACTACGGAGATCAGTATGGAGATACCTTAGAAATCTATACATAGAACTACCCTATGACCCATCAATCCCACCCTTGGGCATATATCTGGACAAAACTTTCCTTTAAAAAGACAAATGCACCAGCATGTTCATCGCAGCTCTATTCACAATAGCCAAGACATGGAAACAACCCAAATGTCCATCGACAGATGACTGGATTAAGAACAAGTGGTATACATACACAATGGAATACTACTCAGCCATAAAAAAGAACAAAATAATGCCATCTGCAGCAACATGGATGGAACCAGAGACTCTCATACTGAGTGAAGTAAGTCAGAAAAGATAAATACCATATGATATCACCTTTTTTTTGGGGGGGGGTCTTTTTGCCATTTCTTGGGCCGCTCCCATGGCATATGGAGGTTCCCAGGCTAGGGGTCGAATCAGAGCTGTAGATGCCAGCCTACACCAGAGCCACAGCAACGCAGGATCCGAGCCGCATCTGCAACCTACACCACAGCTCACAGCAATGCCAGATCCTTAACCCACTGAGCAAGGCCAGGGATCAAACCTGCAACTTCATGGTTCCTAGTCTGAGTCGTTAACCACTGAGCCACGATGGGAACTCTTATGATATCACTTATATCTGGAATCTAATATAAGGCACAAATGAACCTTTCCACAGAAGAGAAAATCATGGACTTGGAGAATAGACTTGTTGTTACCAAGGGGGAGGGAGAGTGGTGGTTGGGGAGCTTGGGGTTAATAGATGTACACTATTGCCTTTGGAATGGATTAGCAATGAGATCCTGCTGTGTAGCACTGGGAACTACGTCTAGTCACTTATGATGGAGCATGATAATGTGAGAAAATAGAATGGGTGTATGTATGTGCAACTGGGTCACCATGCTGTACAGCAGGAAAAAAAAACTGTACTGGGGAAATAATTATTTTAAAAAATTCATAAAAAAAAATGGGTCAAACTGACTTTATAGTGATGCACTCCTCACTATATAGTATCATCACCTATATAGTATCATCCTGGCAAAAATGCATAACTTGATTCTAACAACAAAGAAACAATACAACAAATGCGAAGTGATGGACCTCCTAAGAAACAAAGGACCTGCACTCTTCAAAACTATTAATGTCAAGGGGAAGAAAAAGGTTGAAGGGCTGTCTCAGATTAAAGACAAGAGATGTGACAACTAAAATGCAATAAATAATACTGGATTAGAACAATGATAGTAAAGCATTTTAAAGGATATTACCAGCACAACATGAACTGCATGTTACTGTATCAATATTAAATTTCTTGAACCTCTCATACTGCAGTTATGCAACAATATCTCTTTGTTCTTTGGAGCTACTGCTGAGGCATCTGAGGATAAAGGATCATGGTATGTGAGACCTACCCTCGATGGTTCTCAAATAGTAAAAATAACTGTAACAGGGAAAGGAAGGAAAAAGGAAAAAAGAAAAAAAAAGAAAAAGGGGAGAAAGAAAAAGAAAGATCTACAGAGTGGATCACAATACATGACATGTTCAATGAGATTATGTACTTATGTTTAATACGTGGTTTCCTTGTTAGCAAAGTACTCAGTACATTAATGCGGCATTTCCCATCTACAGTTAATATGTATCTGTGATTTGCCTCACATGATCTGCCTCTGACTTTAACTGAATAAACTTGCACCTTTGGCATACTCCAGACAATGTAACCAAGGAGCTTCAAATTGTAAATAAAATAAAACAGTAATATCTGTTTCCAGACTTTGGGGCCACTCTGCAAATATAGAGAATCATAAGGCAAATGTGCTAAATGTTAACAACTGGTGGGAGTTCCTGTTGTGGCTCAGCAGGTCCTTACCCAAAGTTGTCTCTGTGAGGATGCTCCATCCCTGGCCTCATTCAGTGGGTTAAGAATCTGGCGTTGCCACAAGCTGTGGCGTAGGCTGCAGATGTGGCTTAGATCTGTATAGCTGTTGTATTGGCCCCAGCTGTAGCTCCAATTCAACCCGTGATCCAGGAACTTCCATATGCCACAGGTGTGGCTGTTAAAAAAAAAAAAATGGTGACAGGAAGATGGAAGTTCATTCTCCTAGTCTTACAACTTTTCTCTAAAGTTTTCCCAAAGCAAAACATTTAAAAAATAACAACAGAAGTTCTCTTCATGGCTCAGTGGTTAAGGAACCCAACTAGGATCCATGAAGATATGGGTTCACTCTCTGGCCTTGCTCAATGGGTTGGGGATCCAGCGTTTCCCTGAGCTGTGGTGTAGGTCACAGACACAGCTCAGATCTGGCATTGCTGTGGCTGTAGTGTAGGCCAGCAGCTCCAGCTCTGATTCAACCCCTAGCCTGGGAACGGCCGTGCCAAGGGTATGGCCCTAAAAAAGACCAAAAAAAAAAACAACCTTCTGACAATACCAAAACTTTATGGAAATTGACCCATTTCTGAAAGACAAAATCTTAACTCCCTTTCTCTTCAAAATCCATTTCAAATTAAGTTTAACATATTAAGAAAAAGGTTTTCAGCATCAAAATAGTTTGCTAAAGTAGTCCCCAACTTGCAAATGGGTTATACTCCAAAAGCTCATTTTTAAGTCAGACATTTAGAATGTGGAATGATCTTCACCATTACAAATTGTGGTTAGGTCCCTAATGTTGGCCACGAAAGTTCTCACAAAATGGAATCTCAGGAAATGCCACTTTTGCTTAAAGATATGAGACTCCTACTGTGACCCAGAATGCTGATGACAATATGTTAATACATATAGAAAATGCACAAAGTAATATTTTATAATCTAAAAGGTACTTTATAATTTTTAAAATCTCATTTGGGAAAACTGGTTTATGTCGGTCATTTTAGTTGATTAGGACAACTTCCACTCAATTCAACATTTACTAAGTAAGCAAGATAGATTGCCAGGTAGTGAACACACACAAAAAAAGCAACTAAGGAGTTGCCGTTGTGGTTAACGAATCCGACTAGGAACCATGAGGTTGTGGGTTCGATCCCTGGCCTTGCTCAGTGGGTCAAGGATCCAGCGCTGCTGTGAGCTGTGGTGTAGGTCACAGACATGGCTCGTATCCTGCACTGCTGTGGCTTTGGCGTAGGCTGGCGGCTACAGTTCTGATTAGAGCCCCAGCCTGGGAACCTCCATATGCCACAGGAGCAGCCCTAGAAAAGGCAAAAAGACAAAAAAAAAAAAAAAAAAGCAGCAACTAAGAATTCAGCCTAGCAGAAGAGAATGACATCAATTATGGAACTTTAAAATAGTCTGAAGTGGAATTTACAGTGTATGCATCAAGAGCAAGGGAGGAAAACTTTGTCTAAAAAGATTAAAATTGGTATCAAGATAACATCTGAGCTGTAACTTAAAGGATAAATAGTTCAATAGCTATATGAGCAAGGGAGCATTACAATCCCTGGCAAAATATGAACAAAGATACAGAAATATTCATTCAAACATTCAGTGTCTTCCAAGTGCAATGCAGTGTGCTAATGCCTGGGGATACCAAAAAGTCAGACAAGGCCTCTGCCTTCATGGAGTCTACACTCAGATAATGGAAAAAGACTAACTAAACAAGATATGTACAAGTTATAATAAGTAACCTGAAAGAAATAAAATGTATGAGAGAGTAACATTGGCCTGCAACATTACACAGGACAGTCTAAGTGAGGAAGTGAGATTCCGGCCAAGTTCCAAAGAGTTTGGCCAGGCCGGCCTAATGAGAAGCATCACAAGCAGGTAGCCCAAAAACTGCAAAAGATCCTAAAAAGGACATAAAGAGTTTAAAGAACATTGAGGGGCTGGCATCCAATGAATAAAGGGAAGAACAATGAGAATTAGAAAGATCATTCAGGGCCATTCAGGACACAGAAAGGAATACAGGCTTTATTTGAGAGGAATGGGAAGTCACCAGAAGACTTTAAGGAAAAGGACATGATTTAAGCTCTTAAAATGGTCCCCAGGGCTGCTGTGTGAATAAAAAAAAACTTGTGAGAAACAGGGAAATAAACAAGCCAGTTAGGAGGCCACTGCAGTAATTCCTGCAAGAGATGATGACTTGAAATAAAGAGTGAAAGCTAAGAACAGTGGATCGCCTCGATAAATCCTGAAGGTACAACAGAACAAGAGGATAGATTGGATTGGAGACAAAAGAAAATAATCCAAGAGACATCTTAAGTTTCTTGCTTGAGTACTGCCATCTACTGAGATGCAGAAGGTCAGTCGAGGAGATACCAGGGTTTGAGGGTAGCAGGGAGGAAGAAGGTTGGGGGAGACAAATAAATTGCTTTATTTTATTCATGTATCTAATGTTATCTTTGAAATCTCAAATAGATTTCTAAGTAGATATCAAGCTCAGGAAAATTCTGGGTTAAAAGAATAAAAATGGGAGACATCAGCATGAAAATAACATCCTTTTCACGGAAGAGCAAACAACTGGCCTTAACTGGGTCATAGAAACTAAAGGGTTATGAGTCTAGAAAGACAGGACAGAATCATATTATCAAGTGAACCACGACTGATAATGACAACAGCAGAAGTGGTAATGATAGAAACAGTAGAAGAAAAAATTACTGCATTTTAGGTACCAAACACTGTGGAAACAGCTTTATAATACACATCTCATTTAATCCTCTCAACAACTTCACAAAGTAGATAATATTATAATCACTATTTTACACATTGAGCCTCAAGAAGATTGAGAACTTGCCAAAGAACAAAAAGTGGGTATTCAAACTTAAGCAGTCAGATTTTAGAGGTCAACCTCTTATCCTTTAAATTACTGCCTCTTTACTGATTTTATATACCTTCTAAGTTTTTCTTAAAAGAAGAATGACATTTAGATTTGAATTTTAGAAATATAACTCCAGTCTCTATGTAAAAGATGGATTGCTGGGGATTAAAAAAGTGAGAACATGTTAGTCAATGCAAGAGCATCTTGTTTCAATAGGCCAACAGTTACAAGTTATCGTACCAGGTGAAATGAAGAGAATCCTTTTGTTCCAAGGAGCAAAAATCAAACCTCAAACTATCCACGTCAACCTCCCAGTGCATGTGGCTGGCAGCAAAAATAACCTGGTTTTAAAAAGGTCCAGCTCATGAAGTATAAATTTACCAGGCACTACCATAATATTTTTCAAAACGTTCAACAATGTGACTTTAATGATGGCTACATTTAAGTTCATAAATTAAAGTTTACTTTTTTATATAAGGAAATAAATTAGTGTTGATTCAAGATAATCATGAAAAGGTATGCCTTCGTTGATAGCTATTAGAAATCTGATCAGCTAGTGTCTGTTTTTCACCTGTTAACAATTCCTCTGGCTTTCAGCACCATCAGTTATTAAACTGACCAAGAAGTAAACTATCTGCTGTCATATGCCAACGTTCAAACACTTGGTATTCCACGTCACAAACCAGCTAATTTTTTAACTCATGTGCTTATGATTTCATCTCAAGTGATCACTAAAATGACTTGATATTAAAAACTAAGTTCAGTAAATATCAATTTAGTAAATATATGTAATAATTATTAAAATCAGTAAATAACATCTATATAAAAATACAGTATTTACAAAATATGTGCCCACACATATCCCATGCCATGCAAGAGGCTTAATTAAATGGGCTTATAATCTTAATTATAATAAAATGGATCCAGAGTTCATTTATGATAGAGTACATAGATAAAGCATACACAAATAAAATCATTTAGTTCCATCAAGCAGGTAAAATGAAGCATAAAAAATTATAATAACTTACTGAAGAAAAATTATTTTTAAGATAACCTATTCCAGGCATGTTATAAAAATATTTTCATAATTTCAAATTTTAAATACCATATCTTAAAGATAACTCCCACAGATCATTCCTAAAAGACATGTTTCACTGAAGAGTAGAAAAAATACTTGTATTTAACTCTAATTTCTTTTTGATATGAGGAGAGACCATGGAAGTTAGACTCTAACATGATTGCAGATCAAAAACTCAAAAAAGAACAGCCAACTAAACATTTCATGTATAATCTGGGAATGAATTTAAGATGATATAATATTGCAACCCAAAGAAATATATGAACAATTTCCTGTATTTATACATTATATAACATCCTTTTGTTAACAAACACTAAAGGCACAAGTACTGGACAGAGTACCTAAACAATCTTCATAGGAAGAAAGGGATGAAGAGAGATGAGGCAATAAACATTTTTTTACATTAAGCCTCAGGCAATGCCTGAGGAACTATCACACCATTATTTAATTCTAACAAGTCTATGGGGTAGGTAGAAGCAATTCCTTCCCATTCAACAGAAGGTGTCTCCTAACTTTGTCAGTAATGGAGCTAGGGATCTGATGATGAAGTGAAGCAGCCTTCCTTTATGAGGACTTGCAAACTGGCAGTGTTAGGGTTCTTTGCAGGAGGTAATCTAACTAGAAGACAAATTTGATTTTCCATATTTACACTTCTCTTATTACTTCAAACGTTGAGTGGGCATTCCTTAATTTACTAAGAATGTTCAGAAATTTTCTTTGTAGTCTAGAAAAAAAGCAATATTGATCATTTTCAATCCACAAGGCAGTAGTTAATGCCCCATCACCGATAAAGGAAAACTTCAGCTAGACAATGTAACATTCATATGTACCATGCGTATTATCTTCCAAAATAAAAAAGAGGCATGGTCTGATTACAGACAGAATATATAAAATTAGAAACGCCCAAAGAAAATCTAGAAATATCATTATACGTTACACTAAATCCCTCTCATCAAACTTTACAAAAGCAGCTAAGGGAGGAGAAAAAAGGTGGCTTTCCAAAACCTGACTGACAAGCATGCTACTTACTAATAACAAATCTACTTATGGCTTCCTCCTAAATCAGAAAAGAAATCTACTAAAAACGTTTATTGAAACATTTCAAACTTCAAAATCATGTTATAATAAACATTTCCATAATTACTTAACCATTCTCAGAATACACTTCAGTATTTCTCTCTTGCTAACCAATTAATGAGTGAGACACTGCTACTGCCTAAATATTAATAAAATTAATAGTAAGCTGCACTGCATTCCAAATGTAAAATACAAAGCAATAATTTACTTGCCTTGAAAAATAAAGCGTCACCACTCAAAACAACATCTTTAAAAGATTATTTCCAGTTGCATTTACCAAAAAAAACAAAAACTTTGTCACACACATCCATTAAGAAAACATAAAAACTCTAAGAATATAGATAATTCTCCAACCATAATTCAACATGGTGACATTACAATTATTATTTTTGAGCCCCAAAGGTTATTTTCCTTCTACTGAATGGTTGCCACCACTCACTCACTCACTGCCCTAAACAATATAACAGGGGGGAGGGAGAAAAAAACTCTTGCTGGGAAGTAATTTAAGGAATTAAACATAATTTTATCACTTTTATCAATATGAATAAAACCACAGTATGTAACAAGAGTGTGAATTAAATGAAATAGGTAAGCAAATTATTTTGTTTAGAGAGGTCACTGATTGCTTTAGTAAATAAGTTTCTACTGGACGTGGGCTTCCAACAGAATTGTTGAAGACTGTCTACAAAGTATTTAAATCACTAGTTCTTCAAAGTATTTTCATTGTAACACCATTATTACAACTTTTTACTACAGTGTTCACTGAGAATTAAAAGTAATTCCAGAATCAGTGCATCATCATACAGAACTAATTAGTTTTACATGACATTTAACATGTGTTCGTTACATTTGATACAAAGAAAAACTAAAATTTACATCCACTTGAGTGAAAACGTGACTTTTTTCATAAAACAAAGCTGCCATTCACAGAAAAAAAAAAAAAGTAAAGACTGAGCCCTCCAAAAATAAACCAAAAAAACAAAACAAAACCATAAAGTGTACATACAAAAGCCATAATAACACAATATGGTTATTTTATCCTCATTTCCTAAATTCATACTACTAAACAAATGCCATTTCTGTGTTTGGGGAAAAAAAATTTTAAGCTATTTTGTTTACCTTTTCCACAGACTGTTCAAGTACTGCCAAGGTAACACAGATTTTAAAACTGACAACTGGAGTACTTGGCAGTTGCCAAAACAACACAGCTGGATTCTTAAAGGGAAAGTGCTCTTGTGTAATGTACACCTAATTACAGCTTTAGAGACCCTTCTCTTCATACAGTAACAGATACAAGACACAAAAAAAAATGCTGTGCTATAACTTAAAAAACTTTAGACAATACGTGTTTAAAAATACACACACTCTTGTTAACACAGCACAGCAGGCCTTTCTAAAAGCACATTTACTGGGATCAAAATCTCACAGTAAACTAAAACTCAGATTAACACTGTGCTGTTCTTCTCCAATACAGTTCCCTCCTGGATCATGACAGGAGGCTCGCTTATCTCAGGAACCATTCAAGTCTGAGGACATTTTTATAGCTACATTTTAAAAGGAAAAAACAAAACAAAACAAACCTTGTTTTTCTAAATCAGAAATATTCATCTTTTCCAAACTTGTCTGCACTATCTCACCTACTAATAAATCCTCACTTATCAAAGACGGGTGGAATCGAACTAAAAGGCGAAGTTTCTATCTCACAAAACCCTCCGTGCGATCCGGGATCTACTTGGGTGGATGTTCAGGGGCAGCGAGCAGCTCCCTCTGCAGCCCCTTGTCCGCGAGACGTCTCGCCGATCGGTGGGGCGTCTGCACGGGCAGGTGCTCCCCCAAGCCGGGGCCACCTCCTGGAACCCTGGGGCGACCTGGCCACCGGTTCGCGCGCGCGCGCACACACACACGCACACACACACACACACACACACGGAGAGCTTGGACCTACATGTTCTGCTCCGTTAGACCAACATTCTCCCAAACCAGAAGTGGGGGAACTTCATATCCAACCAGGGCGCAGAACGCCCCTCCACACCAGGGGTCAGGCCCTTCGGGTGGACCCCGGCCTCGTAAGGCAGGATGAAGAAAAGGGTCCTCGGGCGTCCCCCGCCCTACTCCAGAGTCTCCCAGCCCCAGGGAACTCCTTCAACTTTCAAGAAGGCGACGTCCACCACCGCCCCCAGCCCCACTCGCGCCGCGCACCCAGGGAGGCTCCTCGAGCCGAGCCCGCGCGGCCCAGCCTGCCTCCACCGGCCCGAGACACCCCTCAGACCTCCGGCCCGCCCTCGGGGCACCCCGCCCCCACACCCGCAGGCGCCCCGCCCCGCGGCGCCCACCCGACGCGACCACCCCACCCGCCCCGCCGCGGCGCACCTCGGCTCCGGCCCTGTGCCAGCCCGACGCCACCCCGTCCTGGCGTCCCCAGAGCCCCGCAGGCGCCCCTCCCGGGGCCGCGCCGCCCCTCGCCCCGGCGCCCCCCAGCCCCGACCCGGCTCCCTCGCTGAGACGCCGGCCCCGCAGACCAGACCGTGCCGCCCGCAGTCCTCACCACGTCTTAGGCGCAGCTGCCGGGCACACACACGCCGCAGCCCGGGCCCGCCACCAGCGCTCCGCGCCGCCCGGAGCCGCCTCCTTCAGCCCGGGACTCGCCGGGACGCCCGCGCACGGATCCCCACACCGGGGCTATTTTTAGGAGGCAGGCCCCGGCCGGGCCGGAACTCGTTCCTTCCAGCGCGCGTGCGCACGATGCTGATGGACTCAGTGTCCCTCCGCCGACCTCGCTTTTTCCTCCTTTTCCCTCCTTTCCCCTTGCTCCCTCTTTTGCTTCTCCCTTAAGGTTTCTTCTCCGAGCTGATTTACCCTCTTGGTGGATAGTAGAGCACTTAGAGTAGGGAAGACAAGGGTGCGGGCAAAGAGGGTCACAATGTTTGGAAGCGAACACTACCCCACAAGGACGTGAGGAGCGGACTATGTTTTCTCGGGTGGGTGAGAGACGGCTCACCCGGCACAGGAAGGAGATGACGGCGGTTTGGCGCCGGGGCTACGGGCTGGAGCTTGCTTCCCTCTGAAGGACCGTGTTCTCCTGGAAGGGATACTGGTCACTTGACAAGGGCCTGGGCGCCTCCCAGGGCGGGGCGGCCCGGCGGCGTCGCGCCCTGCAGCCTCCGCCTCCCCCGCCGCTGCCTCCCCAACCGGCCGTGGGGGCCGGGCCGGGAGCGGCTCCAGTGACGCGGCGCGTGGCAAATCGCCGCGCGTGGCTGCCCGCTCCAGCCAACCCGGGGTGCCGGGGGCGGGGCTGGGGCGGGGCGCAAGTCGGGCAGTCTCCCGGAGTGCTGTGCCAGGCGGCGCCCTTCGGGAGCGGCCAGACACCCCCTGCCGGGCTCCTGGAACCGTGGCCAGACCCCAACCCTCGGGACACGCTTGGCGCCCCCAGGTCTCAGCTCGCCACGCCCGCGCCCACGCCCTCATTGCGGACAGGACGCACCTGTGCCCTCGCCTGGGCGGCCACTGGGTCACCCTCACTGAGCAAGCACAATGGAACACAGGCCCCTGGCGCTTCGTGGCGGCTCGGACCCGGCCCCCAGACAGTACAACTTGGAGGGACCTGGATGGCAGGCGGCATCTTTCGCGCTGGCCAGCGAAGCTCCCCACGTCCCAGAAGAGAGAACCTACAAATCTTGACCATTAGTAATCGCTAATTACAAACAGGCTCAGCTAGTAAGCCTTGAGCGCTAAACTGTGCTGAATGGTTTGCGTACGATAGTTCAAGTATTCCTTGCAACATGCGTAGGAATTAGAATAAGTTTCTATTCCCATTTTACATAGGAAAGGGAAGCTTAAGCACTAAAATGACGGTTTAAGTAGTTTCGATGATTAAGGTTTAAGAGGAGGGCACTGAGCCCTTGAACTCCTAACCACTGTGCGTACCGCCTTTTCTGAGAGCAGGACAGAGGGGATGTGCTTGGCACAGACAGCCATTCTGTTTTGGAGGGTGTTGGGCTTTGTCGCGGGAGGTCATTAGGTGAGCCATTGCGGTCCTTGCATCCTGAAGGCTGCTGGCCTCTGGAGTTTCTATGGCCACACTGCCGACCTCTGCCCCCAGAGGTACCTATGCAGTGGACACGAAGCCAAAGAGTTATTTTCACTTAGTGAAAATGAGAAAATCAGTCCCAGAGCACTTTAAGACAAAGTGATTGGGGTGGGTGAGCAGATTTGCAGAGGCTGTGGGCAGAGGAACTGGGAAGTTACAAAGGAAGCTGGAGGCTGGCAGGCTTCCTCCCTCAAGGACAAGGCAATATACTGGGAGAACCCAGCACAAAAGCGACACAGAAACACCAGATACTGGGAAATAAACCTGGAGTTGTGCACAGAGCCCCACAGTGTCAGCATTCGGAGGAGTCAGCAGCAGGGACTTGCAGGGAGGTTTTTTTAAAACAGGTTATAATTGGGTGTAACTCAGCAAGTCAGTAGAAATGCATGCTTTTTAACCTGCCAGAGGCTGCAAAGCCAGCTGGATTTGACTTCTCTGCTCCAAGAAAATAGAAGAGTTTGGCACTTTTCCTTCACAGTCTATGATCTGAGGTGGGTGGACAGTGAGCAGTGGCTCCTTCATTCCCACCTGCTCTTCATCCTGGAAGGAGAAAAGGGACAATGAGAACATGGTGTTCTGAAAGAGGTTTTCACACTCTCATTGCTCCACTCCACCTCCTACCCTTGGCAGAATCTGACCCTTTTGGGGCACAGAAGACTCAGCTCAGACTGCCCACCCCCTACCCACTCAAAGGCTATTGGTCACACCAGAGAGACAGGCAGAGAACTTGGGTCTGAGTCCAGCAAAAGCAGAAATGAAAAGTGTTTGCATTACCTAAGAGAACACTTCTTTCTTCACTCCCCCCACCCTGCATGTTAAGAATTGCAGGGAGTTGTAAAATGGAATAAAGGAAGGAGGGAGTGGAGGGGAGGAAGAAAGAGAGAAAGGAGGGAAGAAGGGAGAAAAAAGTAATTTTTAAAATTCTAGGAGTTCCTGTTGTGGCTCAGTGGAAACAAACCTGAAGAGTATCCTTGAGGACACAGGTTCTGTCCCTGGCCTCAGTGGGTTAAGGATCCGGTGTTGCCTCAAGCTGCAGTGTATATTGCAGACATGGCTCAGATCCTGAGTTACTGTGGCTGTGGTGTAGGCTGGCAGCTGCAGCTCTGATTCGACCCCTAGCCTGGGAATATCCATATGCCACAGATGTGGCCCTAAAAAAAAATTTTTTTTTAAAGAATTCTAGGAGTTCCCATCGTGGCTCAGTGGTTAATGAATCTGACTAGGAACCATGAGGTTGTGGGTTCAGTCTCTGGCCTTGCTCAGTGGGTTAAGGATCCGGCACTGCCATGAGCTGTGGTGTAGGTTGCAGACGCGGCTGGGATCCCATGCTGCTGTGGCTCTGTTGTAGGCCGATGGCTACAGCTCCGATTGGACACCTAGCCTGGGAACCTCCATATGCTGTGGGAGTGGCCCTAGAAAAGGCAAAAAGACCAAAAAAAAAAAAAAAGAATTCCAGAGCATAGCTATTGTAAAATTCATTAGCAAAGCATAATCACTGTTACTGTAATTAAAGTAACAAATTTTTAGGAAATCATCATAGCCTCTATTCAGGTCTCAAAAAGATGTACCTGAAGTCCAGTGTCTCTGGCAACCTATGGCATTCAGCTTGGCTTAGACCATGTGCCACTGGCTTAGAAGGAACTTCAGAATGGTCAACATCTGTTTATCCTCCAACCCTTTCTGTCCTCCTTAAAGTGCTCAGGCGTCCAGGTGTGTCTGGACTGAAGGGCCTCAGCATTGACCTAGGCACTGCACTGGAATAGTATAGAACAGCCCTTCCTCCACAGGAGCTGGCAAGGCGGGGAAATTCACCTTAAAACACAAGCCAGCCTGATAACCACCAAGGGAGGAGTTCTCAAGGCCACTAGAAGAGCACAGTGTCTAAGAAAGGAAGAGAATTAGGGGAAGGCTTCTTAGAGGCGGCAACCCCACAGTGAATCTAGAAAGCTTCCGAGGATGAAAAGGGGCTCTCTCATTAAGTCTTAATCTGAAGAATAAAACCCAAGCTCCTTTGGAGGAGAGATCCCTGACCACCTGGCCAGCCTTACCCTTACCCCTTCCTGCCAGATACCTCACCATTCCCATTCAGGAATCTGAATCATACTCCTCCTGTCTGCAGGGTAAACCCCTTTATATCCATTAGGCATCATTGTATAAAGAGTCCCTCTCTAATATAGTGCCTAATTGAAATGTATTTCTTTATGTATGTCTGTCTCCTCCCCTCGGTTGAGTGAGCCCCTTGAAGACAAGAACTGTGATTTACCCCTTAATTGATCCACAATATCTAGCACAGTGCCTGGTGTGTAGCTGACAATCAGATAAATGTCTGTTAAATATTTATGAACGGCCTTTAGGCAGAGGGACTGTTGTGTGCAAGGCTCCTGTGAGTGTGGCTCAAAAGAGAAAGCACAGCTAGGGTAGTATGCCTGGAGCCAGGAATCTGATCAAGTGCTGGGGTGTGGTGGGAGACCAGGCTGGAAGAATGGTCAGGGGTGAGACGGTGCAAAGCCTTATCCCATCAAACCAGGCTATTTGGATTTCTTTCTGAAAGCAAAGGGAAGTGCTGGTAGATTTCAAGCCGATGAATAAATAGCAAGATCTATTTGGCATTTTATAAGAATCCCTGAGGGGAGTAGTTGGGGGGAGGGAGCAGGGAGCGAGCCTAGAGGCAGGACAACCAGTTAGGAGGCATAGATGTGTAGCCGCTGCTGTCATAGCCCCTGCCCTTCACATCCCCAGAGATCTCTGCAGACTGAACCCATACATGCTGATGGCTTCCTGTGTCTCTGTTGAGGCTCTGGCTCCGGAAGAGGGCTTGGGTCAGTAGATTAAAAAAAACAGCTTCCTCATGCCTGAAAAGGACAACTCTGAGGCATATACCAACAGTCTCTTGGGGGTGCCAGTGAATTGGGCCTGGGTAGTCCTCAGTGGTGATACACTCATTAGTATGCTTTGGGTTGTCTCTCCTCACTTCCCATGTCTGGCTTCCCCACTCCCCCAGAGTTCTTCCCAGGATCACCTCCCACATAAACCTCCTGTATCAATATCCTTGTTTGGGGGAGGTCTGCTTTTCAGAGGACCCATTTAAGACAAATGGTAACTGAGATAAGGAAGAAAGAGGACCTGAATGAAGACAGTTGCCTGATGGTAAAGAGAGGGCAGGAGCAAAACAGGGAGCCAGAAGGAGAATTGACCTGCTTGCTGGCCTTTGAATCTGGGGTCAGGGGAGGTGGAGGAGTCTTGGCTGCACCAGTTTTGGCTGCTTGGGCTCCTGGGTAGCCTTGTGGGTTTTGGATAAGAAACAACAATTGGATGAGACTGGACAATGTAGGGAGGGCTTTGTGAAGGAGGATAAATTTAAGCACAGTTTTGAAGCTGAGGTATATGGGCCGGAGAAAAAAAAAAAAGAAATAACTTATAGGAATTCTCTTCTGGTGCAGTGGGTTAAGGACCCGGTGTTGTCACTGCAGTGGCTGGGGTTGCCAGTATCGCACAGGTTCAGTCCCTGGCCAGAGAACTTCTGCATGCTGAGGGCATGGTCAAAACAAAACAAAACAAAACCCATGGAACAGAAAAATGACAATGAAAGGGATGGACAGCTGGACAGTAAAAAAAAAAAAAAAAAAAATCTTTGGGGGAGGAATAACTATATGAACCAGTGAAAATAAAAAGAACTTCAAAGGGGTTTTAACCTGTGAGCTGTTTGAAGGTAGGGCAATACCATGTTCCATCTTGTGTCCTCCACGCTTAATGCTCAGTTGATTTTTACTAAATATAGTGTGAACCAGGCAAAGTGTCTCAATGAATATTTTTCATGGTGTCTCCATCTTGTATGACTATAAATAATTAAAAATTAAAGGTTTTCAATGTGATCCAAATTGTCTAAATCTCCAAATTTAACTTTGTGTAAGGTTTGTGTCCTGAGACATAGCACATATAAAAGACACCACATCTTATTTGTAAAGTTACCTGCTCTTAGGTTTTAAAATCTGATGTAGGATCTAGTGACTTGTAAATTTTCAGAAAATCACAAATCCACATTTTAAACTAAACCTAAAACTAGAGACTTTATCCACTTTGTACTGTACACCATAAGTTCTTAAGAGTTATAATCACCAACGTATGTGTGAAAGAGAGAGACCTTTTGAGTATTCCTTCTCTGTTGCAAGTTCTGTGATAAATACCCAGATCTAAATGCATTTTCTAATAAAAGGAACCAGGACTCCTTGGAGAAATGGTTGATTCCAGGACCGGAAAAGTTTAAAAAAACAAAACATAAAACCAACCCTCCCCCCCCCAACCACACAAAAGAAAAACATCTAGATAAACCAATGGTAACAGAAATCAAGGGAGTACTCAAAAAATGATAGGGGCAGCTCAAAGGGACATAGGAGGCAATCAGAAAGAGCTGTCAATGGCCTAAAGCTGGGACAATTAGAGCAACAAAGTAAATAATGCTAGTATTGCATTGTTACCTACAGAATAAAATAAATATTTATCAGCCCATACTGATAGAAATAAATTATTGACTGGATAAACAGGAGAGAAGGTATAGATTTTACTTACAGAAGAATTCCCATTTTAAAAATGTTCAAAAACCACCATTAGGCAAACATCACAGTTAATAACCAATGCAAGCAAGAATATTCAATGGATGCAAAGATTAGTGGGGAAAAGAATGATGAGAAACAGGATTTTTGCATAGTCTCAAAGTAGTTCCCTGCAAGGCATTTGTTAATTACAAAGAGAAAAATAGTAGCATTCCATAGGGAAAACCAGCAGACCATCTTTAGCCAAGTGAACAAGGCTAGCCTCACCAGCAACAAAGTTTACCCTACTTAATACACCTGTGGTAGGATGCAACGAGGGCACATCCCTTCCCATGTTCCTGCCCCAAATGTGTGACCTGAATCTCATCATGAGGGAGCCTCGGACAAACATAAATGGAGTGACATTCTACAAAATAACTGACCAGTGCTCATTGAAAGTATCCAGATCATGAAAAACAAGGAAAGACAGATGAAATGTCGCAGATCGCAGACCAAGGAGAGAGACCTGACAACTAAGTGCAACTGGGGGCTCTGGACTGGATCTTGGTACCTTAGTGAGAAAACTGGTGAAATTTGAATAAGGTCAATAGTTTAGTTAATAGTGTTAAGTCGATATTAATTTCCTGGTTTTTATCATCATACAATTTTCAAGAAAGCTGGGTGCATTCTCTGCACCATGTTTGTCACTTTTGGTACGTCTAAAAGTATTTCAAGATAAGGTGTTCCCGTCGTGGCGCAGTGGTTAACGAATCTGACTAGGAACCATGAGGTTGCAGGTATGATCCCTGGCCTCTCTCAGAAGGGTTAAGGATTTAGTGTTGCCCTGAGCTGTGGTGAAGGTCACAGATGCGGCTCAGATCTGGTGTTGCTGTGGCTGTGGTGTAGGCTGGCAGCTGTAGCTCCTATTCAACCCCTAGCCTGGGAACCTCCATATGCCATGGGTGCAGCCCTGAAAAGCAATAAATAAATAAATAAATAATATAATATAATAGTACTTCAATATTTAAAAAAATATTTTTAAACTGACAAGATATTTTGGTGTTCTACAATTTACTCAACTCCCTAGTAACGACCCTTGTGGAGTTTAAATATTAAGTTCAACTTCAAATTGGGCAATATTAAAACTAAGGGTAAAATGTTTGTAAGTATTAATGTTTTGAAGTGGCTAATGTTCTGAATTGAGAAGAAAAATCACAGAATATAACAATATTTCCATTTGCTACACAAAGAATAGGGTCCATGACTGCCATGTGACTATTGCTAAATATCAGAAAGTGACACACACACGTATAACTTCTAAAGTTGCCCATTACATCTTTTTCAAGCATTAAAAATGTTTTCACTTATTGTATTTGAATATATCTTAGGCTTTTATTCTTGAATGCATGATGATGAAAGGGATGAATTCAGGCACTCAAAGAAGAGGATAAAAGACGTTTCCTCCGCTCAGTGTATAATCTTACATGTCAAAGTCTACGTGAAGATTAAAAACTTTAAAAATATAAGAAATCGAATCCTTGACAGCTGGACGTTTTATACAATTGAACTTCAAATAAGTCTTTCAATTGCTATTATATGTTGTCATTTTGTTATATTTTATTTTTTTCTTCTGCACAGAGTTTATTCTGACTTTATGATCCTCTCCACAACCAACAATACATTCACATGTCAGTTACAGTAATTCCCAACTTGGAGTTCATTTTCTTTTCAATTTTTGTATTCCATCCAAAGAGGGGCTGCATTTCACATGTCCTCTCAATATCCCACCCATGTCTACATCTTGCCCATGAGACTATGATCTCTCCTGTTCTCTTTGCCTATGTATTGTTGTCACAGATATTTTCCCTAAAGGCTGGAGCTGTTCTAGGTCCTCCTCAGTAATTTCTTTCCAAATACATCCCATGCATAACCAGGCTCTACATACCTATGAGGATGTCCATTTAGACCTATTCTGGGCCTTACATGTCCATAAGACCTCATACAGAAAGAAGGGCCAGTTCTCTCTGTGATGGTCACATTATATGAATTATTCCCAAATTGCTACTTATGATCTAGTGAAGATTTCTATCTGCTCAAATTTTAGAATGTTGAAACGTGAAAACAATCTGGGAGTCACCTAAAAGGTAAGAGCACAAGTTTTGAAGTCCAATGGTCTTCTGTTTAACTCACACTTCTAGATTTTCCCAGGTGTGAACATTTGGGCAAGTTGCTCGGGTCCTCCAAACCTCAATTTTCCTGCCTGTAAGATGATAGGTATCCTTCCTCAAGGTTGTTTTGAGGATTGAGTAACCCCCATAAAGGACTTACCTAATCTACATGCATAAATAGTAGCTACATGTTTGCTTGTTCATTGATTCCACAAACTTCTCCTGAGCCCTTCCTGTGTGCCAGACACTATTCCAAGCATGGGGAATTCAGAGAAGATTGATATTCTCAGGGAGCCTGTAGTCACAGAGGTACACAGACAATAAGAAATATATAAACAAGAAGACATCAGATGGTGATAAGGGCTGTGATGAAATAACACAAGATCTTCAGAGAACCATTGAGAGGAGATCTTAGCTAGGGGTTAGGGAAGGCTTCTCTGAGACAGTGACATTTAAATTGGGTGACAAAAGAGCCAGACAGGTGAAGACCTGGGGAAGAGTGTCTCAGGCAGAGAGAAGGACAATGCCCTCAAGATGGGACTGAGCTTATTTCATTCAAAGAACAGGAAGAAGGCAAGTATAGCTGAAAGAAAGAAGCAAGGTGGGGAGTCCAGGGTGGTTTTTAAGCCTTTGAAGGGCTGTTGTCGTGACATTGTCACCCATGTGAGAAAAGGATAAAAAATAGTAGAATAAATAGCCAGCATGTGAGTACCGATTGCTCCCTTTCTGTTCACGAGGGGCAAGTGAGGCATCTGTCTGTCATTCTTTTGCAACATTTTTTTTTTTTAGCTGTGGCAGGAACTCAAGACAAACCAACTTAAACCAAAAATTAAAAGGGGGAGAACTTATTGGCTTATTTGACTGAAAATTGAGGGGTATTTCTAAATTCCAGCACTGGTAGTTTGGAGGCTAAAGTAATCTCTTTCTCTCTCCACCCCCCGCTTCTCCCTCTCTCTGGGAGTCACTGAAAAGGTAAGATATCTCTTCCTCTCCCTCTATGCCCCAAAATTCATGTGTTGAAACATAGTCTCCAACATGATGATGTTAGGAGGTGGGGCCCTTAAGAGGTGATTAGGTCATGAGGGTGGGGCCTCATGAATGGGATTAGTGCCCTTGTGAAAGAGACCCAGATTGCTCCCTAGCCACCTGAGGACAAAGCAGGAAGAAGGCTATCATCAGACTCCTAGTCTGCTACCACTTTGACCTTGGGCTTTCCTTTCCAGAACTATCAGAAATAAATTTCTGTGGTTTATAAGCTGCCCAGTCTATGGCATTCTGTTATAGTAGCCCAAACAGATTATGACAATGTCTATTAAGACAGAACGTTCTTTAAATCTTTATTATCAAAGTCCCAGAGGTAGGCCTAGCCTGGGTCACATGTCTTTCTCTGAACAAATCACTGTGGCCCGGGTGATAAAATGCTCTGAAGGGTAACATTTGGGTCAATACCTGCCCCTGGAATCCTGGGAAGAGAATCAAACACACCAAAACCCCAGGAAAACATGGACTGGAGAAGGGTAGTTTCCCCCTAAATTGGGGTGTTATTATCAGAAGAAGGGGGCCTGTGTACCAAACAGACAAAAAGAAAATAGACATTACAACAACTGAGTGGAAAGACTTGTATGCTTGTATTTAAACTATGAGTGGAGAAATTTGGTTCCTACCCTCGAAACTAACCCTGGCCTCCTAATGGAAAAAAAAAAAAGACACAGAAGGAAATATGTCAATAAGAAACCTAACAGACTGTATTGTAAAGCCTGAAATTCCATGTTCTCTTTTGACATCTGGACCCTCAGGGGTTTGCAGAGTCCTAACCGAGAGTTCCCTGTTCTCAGCACAGGTGCATGTCCCCTATCCAGTTAGTTACTATATCAGCCAGACTCCACCCAGTCCTAGGCCTCATAGTTTCAGGTCCCTGCCAGCCCACACAATTATTCAAACAAGCAAATCACATTCTCCTGCAGGAACCATTGGCCTCTCAGCCTCTTGTTACTATGAAGCATTTCTCCCCCAGATCTAGATGGTTCACTCTGCTCGTGAGGGCAAGTCCAGTGCAGCCCTGCATGGTGTTTGGTCTCCTCCTGTAAGCTGTGAGTACATGTGACTCATAAGCAGCTGCCAGTCTCATCTCTCCTCTGTTGGGTGTCATGTGTTTGGCCATCTCATATTTTTCAGGGCAGGAGATCCCTCCAACAGGGTGAATAGGAGGTGATCAGATCACAGACTTCAATAGCTTTTCTAAGAGTAGCCAGGGCCATTGGCAATGGTCAGTTAATTTGAGCCCTCTGGACTCTGATAAACCCTGAGTGCTCCTGCTGGTGGATCCTGGGGGCCTCTATGCACACAAGCAAAGCTCTTCCACACTCCTGGTTCCCAGTCCCTCTTCCCAAATGATCTTCTTTAATGTGAGGTCTGGCCAGCAGGCTCATTAGTGATCTTGCCAGAGTCTAGCTGAGGACCTGACGCACAGTAGGCTTCTGATAACTGTTCCCTGACTGAAAGAGTGGATCTTTGTCTTCCATCAGGCAATGGCAAACTGGGGAACATTCTGGTCTGATGCAACCGCTTGAAAACTTGGTTGAAGTTAGAGCCAAAGTGACCAACCCAGAAAATCTGAGAATGGAAAATCTATTTTATCCTGGGTTTTACAGAGGAAGGAAATGCTGGAGGTCAGAAGCCATGGTTTTCAATGTGCACATTAGTGAAGTATCAAAATGACCTTTTTTTTCTTTTCAACGAGGCTACATTTTTATGCTAACATTTTCAATGAAGTCCCTGTTTTTGTCAGAAATTTCAACCTCTGCTGGGTAATTGCACAACCCCTGGCTTTGCTTGGCCTGCATAGCCTTGGCACAACTGATTTTTTTGATACATGCTGTAGGCAAGATTTTTATGAGGCTGGATTCTTGTCCTGACTTTATTTGATCATGTATATCTGTAATTCAGCACGTAGATTAAAGCAGACAGCACCTCTCAGCACCACGGTGATAAATGCCACAGAAAATGATAGCAGAATAGTTATCATATACATATCTACAGGAATGCAAAAAGCCTTTCCAGAAATCATGTTTCAGCACGTTGTGTGAATTAAGCACACGGTTTCAAGGGGCTCAGTCCTCTACTTGAGAGTTACCTGCCATTTCTAAGAGCTTGAATAAATTAGATCCAGGTTTCCAAAAAAGCCAAAGAGCTTCATCAAAATTCTTCACCAGAATTCTCTGTCCTGGTCTTTGGATCTGCAAAAGGGTGCATTCTGAGCTACTACTCTTCAGAAAACCTGATCTAGAACTGAATTCAGTGGCAGAGCTGAGGTTAAAGAAAGACTCCATTTTTTCACCCTTTGGATTAAAAAAGATGAAAAGACTTGTTAACACACTGAATTGGCAAGGGTGTGCAGAAACAGGCGCTCTTGTGTGTTGTTAGTGGGAGTGAAAATTGGTACAATCTCTTGGGAAAGCAATTTGGTTAATATTTATCACAATTTTAAATACACATACCCTTAGCTCAGCAATCCCACATCTAAGAATTTATCCCATAGAGGTACTTACATATAGTCACTGCAGAATTGTTTAGAGCAGCAAAATAATTCGAAAAAGATGCATATCTATCAAAGTGAAACTGGGTAGATAATTTATGATTCAATCATACAAGAGAATACACTTCAGATATTGTACGTGTGTTTGTGTGTGCACATGCACGTCCCTAGATCAGTGGTTTTCAGTAGGAAGAACAGCTGATAATATCTGGAGACAACTGGACAAGGCATCTAATGGGTAGAGGCCAGGGATGCTGCTAAATTTCCCACAGTACACAGGACAGCCGCTCCTCTCTGACAACAAATAGTTATCTAGCCTAAAATGCCAGTAGTGCTGAAGATGAGAAGCCTTCCTTCTAGACAATCTGAAAGTTTCTGTAAGTAATTATAGTAGCTGCCTCTGAGAAGGGAAACTGGAAGACTGGCTATAAGCCTTCATCCTGACAGAAATTTTATGGGTGCATATATTCTGCAATTGATATAATCAATGTGAAGCAGTTTTTAAATGTTCATTCCCAAGCACTCTCAGGCAGGGTATCAGAAAAACCCCAGGCTCCGTAGGAGCAATTTCTTTACCTTCTTTTGCCTCAGATCTCCCCTTTGCTTGGATCAAATGACAGACATTGTGAGTGAACTTGAGGATGAGAAAAAGTACTTTGCATTCACAAGTTCCTGGGCCATTTCTGGTCACCCGGGGACAGAAATATCACTGAAGTGTTGACTCTAAAAGCAAAGTGTAACTTTCTTTTTTGCTTGTCTCTGTGCATGTTGACTCTAGAACTTGGCAGTGTAGAAAGGCAAATGCTCTTTCCCTTTCCCATATGCACTGATAAGATAAGTAAACTCAGGGATATACCTCTCTTACGGCCTGAATGTGCAGCTTTTATATTTCAAATAAGAAGTTATCTCTTGAAATATTTTAAACACCATTTTGAGTTTAGCATATAAAATTTACCCACAGAAGTTTGCCAAAGTAGGTCTACAAGGATCTTCATCAGAGCATTGTTTATGAATCCGAATCTGAATATAAGAGCCCAGGGAGTTCCTGTTGTGGTGCAATGGAAAGAATCCGACTAGTATCCATGAGGATGCGGGTTTGATCCCTGGCCTCGCTCAGTGGGTGGGAGATCTGGCTTTGCCATGACCTATGGTGTACATCTCAGATGTAGCTCAGATCCTCCATTGCTGTGGCTGTGGTGTAGGCTGGCAGCTGCAGCTCCAGTTCAAGCCCTAGCTTGGCAACTTCTATATGCCACTAGTCCAGCCCTAAAAAGCAAAAAACAAACAAACAAACAAACAAAAAGACCAGGAGAAAAATGCTGTATAAACTATATCAAAGTCATTCTATAGAATATTCTGCTACCGTCAAAAAATGAGTTAGAGCCTTACATGTTGATGTGAAATGATCTCTAGGATGCATCATTGGAAAAAAGCAAGTTACGGAGCAGTATATATAATAGGCTCCTTTCTGTATAAATTACAGAAAAGAATATATTTAAAATTCCATCTTGGCATATGCATATTTTTCTTTCTGGAAAGAATATGAAACTCTTTAACAGTAGCTTCTTTGGTGAGAAGGACTGAGGGCAGGGGGTAGGGAGAGTTACAGGCAGCTCTCTTGGCATTTCATACCCTCACATGCTGTTTAAATGTTCTAACCATGTACATGTGAATGCATTATTTAAAAAAAATTTTTTTAACAGAGCTTATCAGGATGGCAAAAGTATAGAACATTTAAAATGGATTTTTAAGTATTCCTTTTTGCTTATAAAAATGCGCACAACATATAAATATTATAAAAGAAAATTTATAAAACATCTGAATGTAAAAGAGGCAAGGTATGATCAAATAAATAGACAACTTAAAGTGGTTCTTTAAAATTACATAGAGCCAAGTCAATTTATAGTAAAATGGCACACATATGAGCCTTCAGATATGAGCAATGCCACTGAACAAATTTGAATAGAGCATCTTGTGGTGGCTGAAGTGGTCGTTACTATCATCCCTTGATCTGTTAGTATTTTTGAGTGTCCACCGTAAGCAAAAAAGCATTGTGGTTAATCTATGTAGGAGGTAAATGTTCAGATGTGGACACAGACATATACCCCTTGAGTCACCTGCCAACTGAGGTTGATGGATTTATTCTGCATTATGTCTACAAGCCAGCTAACTAGGATTATGGCCTCAGGTAACTCCCTCATAAGGATCAGGTGCATGACCTAGGCCAGTCTGGTGTGAGGAGCACCTGCCACAAAATCTCTTCCTCAGGTGGACCTGGACCTGAAATCTCTACCATTACACAGAGTCCTGGAGTTGACAACAAGGCTGATTTAAAATAAAGTAGTCACGATTAAAATGCACTCAAGCAGGCACACATTTCCCAAGCTATGTAATCCAATGTCTAAATACATCATTTGTTTAATTCCTTCTGATAGCAGATAAGGTAAATCTTAGTCAACTGGGGGCAATACGGGTTATTTCCCATTTTGAATTTCATCCAGTTCAGGAATCCCCTGCTTTCTCCCAGAGACTGACCTATGTTGGGGTGGGGGAGAGATACACTAATTCTTAACCAGTTTGCACCCCCCACCACCCCTGGTTGGTGACTTCTGAGGTAGGGATACAGTGTCCCTCTCTCAGCTGTCAAGCCCCTGCAAGGGTACATTCTTAGTCTCAAAATGCATGTAAAACCATGTAGGATAAAGATCCATGAATCAGATTACCTAGAGCTTCATTCTTATTATCTGGTTCTCAATTCTGGATGCACATTGGAATCAACTGGGAAGCTTTCAACAAATGTCTGGGCCCCACCCTTCCTCCCAGATCTTCTGATTTAATTGGCCTGGGGTGCAGCCTGGGCATTGAAGATTTTATAAGTTTTTAGGTGATTTAATGTGCAGTCTTGGTTGAGAACCATTGCCCTAGGTCCTCCAGGCAATCCTCCCAATAGGTTGAGGTTTCAGTAAGAGACGGGCCCTGTGCGGTCCTCTGCTCCATTAGTTTGACATGACCTGTGACTATACCAGTTATAGCAAGAATGGTTTTAGTAAAAAATGCACCCAAGGAGTTCCCATTATGGCGCAGTGGTTATCAAATCTGACTAGGAACCATGAGGTTGCCGGTTCCATCCCTGGCGTCACTTAGGGGGTTAAGGATCTGGCATTGCTGTGGCTGTGGCATAGGCTGGCATTGCTGTGGCTGTGGCGTAGGCCGGCAGCTACAGCTCCAATTAGACCCCTAGCCTGGTAACCTCCATATGCCACAGGTGCAGCCCTATAAAGACAAAGGGAAAAAAAAATTACACCCAAATGTGTAATGACTAAACATAATAGAAGGTTTTTTTTTTTTTTTTTGCTCAAGTAGCAATCCAGGGAGTTCTGGGTAGCAGGGTAAGGTATGTATGTGTGTGGTGCTGGGGTATCCTGCTTTCCAAAGGTCTCAGGCACATGAGGTACTATGATTCTGCCATCTGCCACAGTAGCTTCCAAGGTTTCCCCAGAGGTCACCAAAATAGTCAACTGAGTGGGGACAAGAGCATGGAAAAACACATAAGGAAGGTTTTGATGAGCAGGCTAAAAGTGGCCCTCAGATCTTCTCTGCTCATTCCATTGGCAGGAATTAGTCATATGGTCATATCTAACTGCAAAGGAATCTGGGAAATGTAGTCCAACCGTGTTCCCAAGAAGAAGAGGAAAGTGGATTTTGATGAGCCATGGTAGTCTATACTGCATCACTATAGCTACTTCCTGCAAATAGCTTCAATTCTCTAGCCCTTCTCTGCATTTTTATAACTAGCTGGCAACATCTTAACTTACGACTCACTCGTCATCTGTCTTCTTTCTCACTGCACCTAAGTAGCTGAACATGGGTAGATACAGCTTGACATTTAGTTCATGAGTTTAAGCCTCAAGTGGGCACCCAACATTTGTTTCTTTCATAAGCCTGCTCTCCTACTGCCCAGGTGACTATTTTATACCTTAACCTCTTCTCAGTTTTAACATTTTGAAAACTGAACTTAATTGACTCCTCAAACCTAACCTAGGCTTTCCCATCTTGGAAAACATCACCATCCAGCAAGTAGTCAACCCAGACTTGTGGCCATTGTCCTGATTCCTCCCTGTCTCTCCCCCTCCTCCAACTCATCATCAAGACTCATCAGCTTTGCCTCTAAAACACATCTTAATTCCACTCTCTTCCTCTTCCTAGGCCAAATCACCACTGTCTCTGATCTGGAGAGTTGTCTAAAAGTTCCTGCCTTTCTTACAGCCCATTCTTCCTAGGCAGCCATGGACTGTTCCTCAAACAAAATTGCTTCCATGGCACTCCTCCGCCTAATCCTCTAAAGTGGCTTTCATTGAACCTTATAAAAAAATCACCCTGGTTACAATGGCTTACATGGTACCCACTGCAGAATTTCCACCTCACCAACCCATCCAGCATCACAGTCTATTTCCTTCTACGAAATCTTCACAGTTGCTATTCTCTTTTACTAGAATGCTTTTCTCCTGTATGTTTAAGGCTGGCTCCTAAATATCCTTTAGATCTCAGTTTAAACCCCAGTGAACAGGACATCCTCAACCACACTTCTAAGCAGGTCCCTATTACTCTCCGTTATTTCACCCTATTTCCCTCACAGCACTCACTACTATTTATAATTAGTTTTGTGTGATTAATTGTTTACTGTTCCAACCTATAAGATTCTTAGCTACCCCAGGGTAGGGCTATGTCTCCTTTGTTACCGGCTTTTGCTAATTCCTGATATATTCTGTGTCCTCTGGTTGAAAACAATATGTCAATGAATGTAATTCAATAGATCGATGCTTCTTAACATTTATTTATTTATTTTTTGTCTTTTGTCTTTTTTAGGGCCGCACCCGTGGCATATGGAGTTTCCCAGGCTAGGGGTCTAATCAGAGCTACAGCTGCCGGCCTACACCAGAGCCACAGCAACACCAGATCCAAGCCACATCTGCGACCTACACCACAGCTCATGGCAACGCCAGATCCTTAACCCACTGAGCAAGGTCAGGGATCAAACCTGCAACCTTATGGTTCCTAGTTGGATTGTTTCCAATGTGCCATTTATTGATTTATTAATATTATTATTATTTTATTATTATTATTATTTAATATTATTATTATTTTAGGTCAAGAATCTGATGAGCTTTGGGCCTTTTCCCCCTGAAAAGAAGAGCCTGTAGCATTGCATTGTTTCAGGTGTTCCCTGAGCCTCAAGAAGCCCACACCTCAGAAATTAGATTAATAATCCTAGAATTAAATGGCATGCTTAGCTCTAGAATTCTTATGGTAACACATTTTATTATATGAACTATGCTGTTACCAGTAAAAGTCCCAACAAAGAAAGCAGTAGAGCCTTAATAATTAGACACTGAGGAAAGGTAAGTTTTTATGGGCTAATGAGAAGAAGCCCATATCAGGAGGAAATACTAGGAGTATAGACTCCCAGGATAGGCAAGAATGAAAATCACCCCCCCACCCCCCCCCGCAGGGAGCTTGATAGATGGCACAGCTGAGACGGGGAAGGGAGGGACAGCCCACCTGCCAAGTCATGAATGTGAGTTTTCTGCAGGGCCCTCCAAAGATGTTGGAGGACCCATATTTCATCCACTTGGCAGCTGTGATGGACAGGGCGGTGGGGACAGCAGAACAAGTTCATCAAGGGACTCTTTCAAAGTTGAGTTGTAAGATCTCTAACAATCTGTCTTCCCTTGTCTGAATTTCCTCAGCCCATCTACACTCTTGTGCGCTGGAGGTAGCTGTTCTCTTTTGCACAACAGGGTCCATGTAATCCCCATAGCAGCTACTGCGATGTATGCACACAGAGCTCCCTAGAATGCTTGTCTAGAGGTGGATAATATGATGCTATATAATCATTACTTACTATAATGATAACATAATTGCATAATGAATGGATGTTTTGCTGCCATCAGGGCATTCATGAGCCCCAGGGGAGACTCTAGAGGGGCCAGGGGTGGGGATGGCATCCAAGGACCCCCTCCAGGGAGGTGGGAGTCCACATCATAGAGGAAGCTTTAGGACCAGGAGAACTCATGTCTAATGTCAGGTGACATGGGACAGCCCAGCTCTCAGCTCAACAGGTGCTGGGACACCTGTCAGCATAGCTGCTACAAATTCCTGGGCAGGTCACAAAAAGAACTCAGGGTCTGCTATCTAAAGGGTAAGAAAGGGTCTGGGTAACCACAGGGGCCTCACCTGCAGGTCACAGCTGTCCCTGGCCTCAGCAGGCAGGCCAGTGGCCACTAGCAGGGGCTCCCATAACTGCTGCAGCCCAGAAGTTGATACCTTGATTCAGCTGTTGGACATTCTGTGAAGCATGTGTTGTGGCCACTGTGGTTGATGACATGAGTACTTAAAATTCTAAGACCAGCTTAGATGGGTTGTGGTCCCAGTAATTCTTTATACAGAAAGGCAGTTTCCATGTGAGACAGAAACTATACTACATGTCAACAGTGTCCCTAGATCTCACCAAATCTCCCATCAATGGACATTTTCTTGTTTCAAGAGTTTCTTTTCTTGGCTTATTAAAGACATTTTGACAAAGGACATCATAAGGACTGCATATTACTTCAACTTTCAATTAATAGTTTAAAAATTAAATTGATACTCTTTATAGTTTAATAAATGCTTTTAATGCAAAAGTGGGGGTGGTATACACTAACTCAGGAGAGTAAAACCCTCTGGGATTTGAAGGAAAAGGGGGGGAAAGAATAATTGAGGGGAGGGACTCTTAGTTGTTTCTGTTTACTTAACACACACACACATGCACAAAGATCTGAAGCAAATACAGCAAAATCCAACATCTGTGAAATCTAGGTGGTGGAGGCTCTGCAGATAACTGTAATATTATTTTCTGTTCTTTTTTATACCTTTGAAAACACATTTATAATAAAAATATATATGTTTCTGATGATGAGATAGATGTAGAAAGGAAGTAGACTCTACGAAATTTAGGTATTGGGAGTTAAGTTCTGCATATGATTATTTTGCTTGGAGATGAGAAAAGGGAAAATAAATGTCATGTTTAGATATGAAAGGCATAGTAATAATCAGAGCAAACACATATGTGCTTAGTACATGCCAGGCACAGTTCTAAACACGTTACTCATTAACTCATTTAGTTAGACACCAGCACAAACTCCAATCCGGGGTCGTGATCACTTGACGAAATAATGGTTTTACTACTGGGGTTTCCAGTTTGGACTCGCTAAGTGAAATTAAGCAAGGAAGAAAAGATCAAACCCCTGTTTCTCAGGGCACGGGTCTCAGGAGTGAGTGAGCGGGGGAGAAATAAAGTCTCTCTGAAGTAGCATCCTGGTGGGAAATGGGCCTGTGGAAAACTGGCCCCACTTCTAGAAGAGACCAGGGAACAGGCACCAAAGGGACAGATTTGTTGGGATGGCTGCCTCCCAGTCACGCTCCATTTCCTTAAAGGTAACCATTATCTTTTTTAAAAAAATTGAAATATATCTGATGTAAAATATTGTGTTAGTTTCAGGTGTACAGGAAAGTGATTCAGTTTTATATGTATACCAATTGATTATTTTGCTTGTTTGCGACACATAAATGGAATTCCCTGAAGTGCATTTCCTTTTTAATTTTAATTTTTTGACCATGCCTGTGGCATGCAGAAGTTCTCAGACCAGTGATCAAACCTGTACCGCAGCAGTAACCAGAGCCACAGCAGTGACGATGCTGAATCCTTAACCTGCTGAGTTACCAGGGAACTCTTTGAAGTGCTTTCTTTTATCTTGCCTGTTTTACTACACATTTATTTGTATTTATTTGAGATTTATTTATGTGATTGCATGTACCAGTAGTTCACTCATTTCCATTGCTGTAGAATATTTTACTGCATGAATATGTTGTCATTTATCAGCCCATGATACTATTGATGACATTTGAGGAATTTCCAGTTAAGGCTTCTCTGACTTGTGCTGCACTGAACATTCTTGGTATGTCTTTTGGTGCAAATATGTATGGATTTCCATTGCATAGACCCCTAAACATTCGCTTTTGGAAGTGGTTTTCCAAAGTGATGGGACTGACTTGCACTCTCCCCAGCAGTGTGTGAGAGTTCAAGTTGCACTATAATATCAAAGCTCAAAACTGTCTTTTATGGAGTTCCCATCGTAGCTCAGTAGAAACGAATCTGATCTAGTATCCATGAGGATGCAGATTCCATCCCTGGCCTTGCTCAGTGGGTTAAGGTTCTGGCGATGCCCTGAGCTGTGGTGTAGGTCACAGATGTGGCTTGGATCTGGCATTGTTGTGGCTGTGGTGTAGGCTGGTGGCTGCAACTCCAATTTGACCCCCAGCCTGGGAAACTCCATATGCCATGGGTGCAGCCATAAAAAGACAAAAAAGAAAAATTGTCTTTTTTTTTTTTAAATGAATACCTAATCTA
Source organism: Sus scrofa (assembly GCF_054392235.1). Taxonomy (NCBI): domain Eukaryota; kingdom Metazoa; phylum Chordata; class Mammalia; order Artiodactyla; family Suidae; genus Sus; species Sus scrofa. Next base: position 147,636,003 of record NC_139383.1, on the reverse strand, counting down.
TGCCTTTTTGTAATCTTAGCATTTTTCTAGGGAAGAGACACCTTGTGGGGCAAGCCTCCTCCTACATCATTTATTCCTTTTCAAAAAGTTTCTTGTTTATTCACATACATTTTATATTCCACGTGAATTTTAGAACTAATTTATTTGGTTCTATAAAAAAATGTTAGTAATTGCTAGATTAAGATCATGTACTTTTACTATTCTCCAAGGAAAATATACAGATGGCCAACAAACACATGAAAAAATGCTCAACATCACTAATTATAAGAGAAATGCAAATCAAAACTACCATGAGATACCACCTCACACCAGTCAGAATGGCCATCATTAATAAGTCCACAAATAGCAATTGCTGGAGGTGTGTGGAGAAAAGGGAACCCTCCTGCACTGTTTGTGGGAATGTAAACTGGTATAGCCACTGTGGAGAACAGTTTGGAGATATCTTAGAAACCTATACATAGAACTTCCATATGACCCTGCAATCCCACTATTGGACATATATCCGGACAAAACTCTACTTAAAAGAGACACATGCACCTGCATGTTCATTGCAGCCCTATTCACAACAGCCAGGACATGGAGACAACTCAAATGTCCATCAACAGATGATTGGATTTGGAAGATGTGGTGTATATATACACAATGGAATACTACTTGGCCATAAAAAAGAATGACATAATGCTATTTGCAGCAACATGGATCGAACTAGAGAATCCCTACTGAGTGAAATGAGTCAGAAAGAGAAAGACAAATACCACATGATATCACTTATAACTGGAATCTAGTATACGGCACAAATGAACCTTTCCACAGAAAAGAAAATCATGGACTTGGAGAAGAGACTTGTGGCTGCCCAACAGGAGAGGGAGGGAATGGGAGGGATCGGGAGCTTGGGGTTATCAGATACAACTTAGAATAGATTTACAAGGAGATCCTGCTGAGTAGCATTGAGAACTATGTCTAGATACTCATATTGAAACAGAACAAAGGGTGGGGGAAAAATGTATACATGTAAGAGTAACTTGATCCCCATGCTGTACTGCAGGAAAAAAAAAAAGATTATGTACTTTTAAAAATTTTGATAAATACTGCTAAATTACCTGAGAAAGCTGTGTCAGTATACATTCCTACCAGCAATGGAAAAGCGTAATCATTTCCCTTCACCTGCACCAATCCTGGATATTAACAAATTTAAAATTTTACCCCAAGGGGATATCTTATTGCATTTAAATTTTCTCTTTTTGGAGACAGGTTCAGTATTTTTTACATATTTAATTGGCCATTTGGATTTCTTCTATGATTTGCCTGCTCATTTTCTAAACTAATATGTCTACTGCTTAGCTCTTTTTACTTCTATTTCTGTCTGTAAGAGTTTTTTAAAAATATTTTTTAGATCTGCACTGTCCAATATGAATCACCACTAGCCATATTTGTCAAATAAATTGAGAGCAATTTAATTAAGTAAAATTAAGGCTTCAGTTCTTCAAACTGGCCACATCTCAAGTGTGCAGTAGCTGCATGAGGTTAGTGGCTATCCTTTTGGACAACAGAGTGTAAACATTTCCGAAAGAAACATTTCAGAAAATTCTATTGGACAATGTTGGTCTGAATAGCCATTCTTTTTCTGTTTTGTATTGAAATATTTTCTCTCAGACCATCCTTATATTTTTGTCTTTTGAATACGTTCTTTTGTGGTAAAAAAATAATACATTCTTATGAGGCTAAATATATTAATTATTTTTATATGGATTTTGTTTAAGAAAAACCTCAGAAGTGATAAACAATTTCTACATATTTTCTTCTAAATTATGTAGGAGATTTATTTTGTTCTTTAACCTATCTAAAATTAATTTTAGAGTGCAAAATAGATACTTGATTCAATTTTCTACAATGGGTTGTCAGTCTTTCCAGTACCATGCATTGTACTTGAAAGAAGCAAAACCAGAAATATTGGTGAATAGTACTAATAAATATCACATACCTTTAATCAAGGTACTGAAAATTTCCTTCTGACTTTAGTTTGCTAAAGAAGTTTTGGTAGGAATGAATATTAAATTTTGTCAACCGCTTCTTTTGTACTTCTCAAGAGAATATTTTTTTTTCCTGCCTGATTGGGACAAATTCTACTGTTAGTTGAGGATAATGTATTATTTTTAATTTACTAATGGATTTGATGTGCTAATATTTTACTTAGAATTTTTGCATGTGTTCAGAAACAAGATTGGCTTTTTGTTGTTGTTGATACACAGTATTTCGTGGTATGGATGTATCATACTTGGTTTAGCCAGCCGTCTATTAAAGGACATTTGCGTTTTCTAATATTCTAATTACAAACAATGCTATGATGCTGCTTTAACCCTGTGTCCCTATGTCCTTTTTCACCTGGACAGGTATATCTATAAAATAAATTCCCAAGAGGAGATTGCCAACTCAAAAAGTAAGTTCGCCAGATACTGCCAAATCGGCCTCCATGTTTGTACTGATTTACATTCCAACTGGAAATGTTTGAGAGGCTGATTTCCCCACAGTATCCTTGACCAGTGAACTCCAACTCCTTGACTCAGCAAGGCCATCTGGCTCTGCCTGTGTCCTTCCCCTATACCAGTAGTCCAGAAATTCACTCCAGGCAGAGAACTGGGCAATTGCATGTCTCATCTCATTTATTTCCCTTCTTTGAGGGGTCACAGTCCTGTGTTGCCCATTGTCCAATGTCTGAAAGAAGTTGTTTGAGATATTTTGTTTTCCAGCTATTTATTATGGGCGATTCAATCTGTTCTTGCTACTCCATCATGGACTGAAAGTACATGTCTTGCTTTTACTTTTTATTTTCAACCTTTCTTTTTATGGCATAGAGTTGGGTTTGGTTTTGTAATCCAATCTGGAAATCTCTTAAATGGGTAACTTAAGCTACTTGACTGACATGGTAGATATGTTCTATCTCAGTTGTCATTATTTTATCTTTATTTTATTTTTTTATGGCTGCACCCACAGTACATGGAAGTTCCCGGGCTAGGGATTGAAGCTGAGCCGTAGCTGAGACTTATGCCACAGCTGTAGCAATGCCAGATCCTTAACATACTTCTGGGCTGGAGATTAAACCCACACCTCCACAGTGACTCACATGCCACTGCTGGATTCTTAACTCACTGTGCCACAGCAAGAACTCCTGTCATTTTATATTGTGCTCACTTTTTATATTCAAGTCATTCCTAGTCAACTTTTTTTACTTATTTTTGGGTAAGGTTCTTCTTCAATGTAGACAGACTTACATTTTTGGCTATTATCTTCATAAATGTAACTTTACACAATTCTCTTAATTCTCTACTTTCTTGGACTATATAGGTTCTTTTTTATGAGCAATGATAAAAATAGCATTTTTCCTCTTCCTTCCTTAACTTTTTCTTCTCATTCACCACCTTATTTTAGTCAACAATATAGTCTTTCTATGTTTATTTTTGTATGGTTAATATGCTTGTGATTCTTTTACTTGATTTTCAACCTGAAATGATATCATTTGATTCCCACGATGACAAAGGAGACAATCAGCAAGTTTCTTCTATCTTCCATCCTTGCTTCTCTTTTCTCTTCCAAAATTGCATCATTTCTACATCAGCAGATTACATGACATTTATTTTCTGTATTGATATGCTAACCCCCACATTTGCCTTAATCTTAGAGCTACATTTAGGTCTATTCCATGTTTGACAATCTCTTGGCTGCTTAAAGTTTATTCCTAGTGATATACTATGTTGGGCATCTTTTGCTTGTCTTCGATGTCTAAGATTTTTCTCTTTACTCTTATGTAAAACCTTTTTGACTTCCATTTCTTCTGTTCAGTTTTCTCATTTTTACTCTCTTTGTCCCTACTCTGTCTTCTCTCTTATGTTCCCTCCAAGTTTGTCTCAATTCTTATGATTGTTTTGCCATTTTCTTTAATTTCTTTCCTGAGTTCTTCAAACTCATGAATCATTTCCTCTTATTTTCTTATCACCTCTTCCTTGAGATTAAAATATAAATTCTGCTGGAGTTTCATTCTTAGTAGCAATGTGTTCATTAATTTTCCAATTTCATGGCAACATATTGGTTAGGGTTTCCATCTGCTTCAGGATAACATTTTTTTTTCTGATAATTGTTCTTTGGTTCTTGATAAGTCTTGTTGATTTTCCCATAATAAAAAATTAATATCTCCATATCTGTGTTTTGCTAGTTGACTTTAAAATTACTCATCTTTGAATGTCTTGGGTTTTCCTGGACCAAGAGGTTTCTGGCAGAGGGTGGTATAGAGAGGGCAGCTGTTGGGGCCAGTATTCTCTTCCAGACTACAACTCATAGACTGTCTCCTTCTGTGCCACCACAAAAACAGACTGCTTCCTGCACATATGGCTCAGCTTTGTGATTCTTTGAGCAGTCCCACTCAAAAAATGATTCTTTGAATCAGATCTGCTTCTTTGACCGTGAAGTCAAAACATCTTTTTGTCAATGTTCTTGCATATTCTGAAAAATGTATTCTTATCTATGTTCTCCAATATTTCATTTACATAATTTCTACTGATTTTACTTTTATTTGATAACATAGTATAATGAAAAGACAATAGAGAAAGAGTAAAATGTACCCCTATAGGGGTGGCAGTCTGACCCTCGGTGGTGTCTTCTTTAGGAATTGGCACCAATACTTAGGGGAAGCCCCTATCCTTATCCCTCTGGTCATGACTCTTTGGTACAGTAATACAAATGATCAGAAGGAAATATCAGAAATAAAAATTGAGAAATACCATAATCACCAAATCATAAATTCATCTCTCATCTTTTTTCCACTTTCTTCTATAAAGGAAATGGCAATGCATTATTTTATTTATTGTACCTATACTATTATAACTGCTATTTTTATACTTATTTTGCATATGATGTAATAAAGCTCAAAGAGGTTTAATGCCCAAGATTACAAGCCAGGAAGATGCAGAGAGAGAATGTGACTCCAAGACTACCTTACTGGGAAGTCCACATTCATTTTACTGTATTATACTATATTAACAATACTATCTATATTATATACCATACCATACCATACTATACTATACCATAGTATATTCTGCAGCCTCCTCACTTTTTCATGGTGAATTTGCAATTCTGGAAAATATACATACTATAAAGTTTCATAAGTGTTATTAAATAACCATTATTGAGTTTAAAGACAGGTCCAGGAGTTCCTGGTGTGGCACTGCAGAAACAAATCTGACTAGGAACCATGAGGTTGTAGGTTCGATCCCTGGCCTCCCTCAGTGGGTTAAGGATACAGCGTTGCTGTGAACTGTGGTGTAGGTCACAGACGTGGCTCAGATCTGGCGTTGCTGTGCCTGTGGTTTAGGCCGGCAGTTGTAGCTCCAATTCAACCCCCAGCCTGGGAAGCTCCACGTGCCATGGGTGCAGCCCCAAAAAGCAAAAAAAAAGAAAGAAAGAAAGAAAGAAAAAAAAGCAGGTCCATTAGTTAAGTCATTAAGTTTCTGGTAATGATTGTTTTTAATTTCCAAATGATGGTAAAAAAAATAATAATTTTTACGTGGGAAAGAGCTTTTTGACCTTCAAATTTAAAGCTATCCTATAGGGAATTAATTTAATGAAGTTATACAAGCTTGTGCACAGCAAAGGAAACCTTAAAAAAAAAAGAAAGAAAGAAAAGACAACCTACAAAACGAGGAAAAATAGTTACAAATGATGCAATCAACAGGGCTTGATCTCCAAAACTCATAGAAACTCAACATCAAAAAACTCATACAAAAAACTCAACAACAAAAAAACAATCCAACCAAAAAATGTGCAGAAGACCTAATTAGACGTTTCTCCAAAGAAGATACACAGATGGCTAGAAGGCACGTGAAAAAATACTGGACATCACTAATTATCAGAGAAATGTAAATCAAAACTGCAATGAGGTACCACCTCACAATGGTCAGCATGGCCACCATTAATAAGTCTACAAATAAGAAATGCTGGAGAGGGTGTGGAGAAAAGGGAACCGTCCTACACTATTGGTGGGAATGCAAATTGATACAACCACTGGAGAACATTATGGAGGTTCCACAGAAAATTAAATATAGAACTACCATATGATCCAGCAATCCCACTCCCGGGCATATATCTGGACAAAACTTTCATTCAAAATGATACATGGGGAATTCTCATCGTGGCTCAGTGGTAATGAATCTGACTGGTATCTGTGAGGATGCAGGTTTGATCCCTGGCCTTGCTCATTGGATTAAAGGATCTGGCATTGTTGTGGCTCTGCCAGTGGCTACAGCTCCAATTCAACCCCTAGCCTGGGAACTTCCATATGCTCTGAGTACAGCCCTAAAAAGACAAAAAAAAAAAAAAAAAAAAAGGCAAGCAAAAAACCTCCAAAATATACATGCCCCCTATGTTCACTGCAGCACAATGCACAATAGCCAAGACTTGGAAACAATCTAAATGTCCATCAACAGATGAATGGATTAAGAAGATATGGTACATTTACACAATGGCATACTCCGCAGCCATAAAAAAGAACAAAATAATGGCATTTTTAGCAACATGGATGCAATTAAAGATTCTCATACTAAGTAAAGTAAGTCAGAAAGAGAAAGACAAATATAATATAACTTATATGTGGAATCTAAAGTATGGCACAAATGAACCTATCTATAGAACAGAAGCAGACTCATAAACATGGAGAACAGACTTGTGGTTGCCAAGGGGTAGGGGAGGAAGTGAGATGGACCGGGAGTTTAGAGTTAGTAAACTATTTCATTTAGAATGGATAAGCAGTGATGTCCTACTGTATACCACAAGGAACTGTGTCCAGTCTCTTGAGATAGAACATGATGGGGAGTGATATGAGAAAAAGATATGTATATATATATGTTACTGGGTTACTTAGCTGTAGAGCAGAAATTGGCACAATATTGTTAATCATGTATACTTTAATTTTTAACATATTCAAAAAAAGTTTAAAGAAGTTAGGTAGATCCATAACTCAAGATCTAAGGCAGGGATAATTGCCCATTTAGTAATTCAGGAACTCATATACGTTTCCTCTGGTTCTGGGGCAGGGAGACCAGAGCCCTTTCAGTTCTTGTCTGAAGATGAGCACAGACAGATGAGTATGGAAATGGGAAGGTCATGAGGCAGCAGGATATCAAGACAAAAATCCAGGGTCTGTTCCTGACTCTGCAGCTCACAAGCTGGGGAGTCACGGGCAAATAATTCACTTATCCTCTTGGGATTTCAGTTTTCTCCTTTTTAGAAAGAATGTGTTAGACTAGTTATCTTATGTAAGGTCTCCTTTAGGGGCCAAAGTGATACAATTTTTTACTTTAAAAAATGGGGACTGTGTGACTTATACTGTTACCGTTTTAAAAACCCCACAGCTTACAAAAGCACTGTATACACTACATAGGGAAAGGAAATGCAACATGTTAAAAACAAATCTATATCTCTGGGTGGTAGGATTTTCTTCTGAATGTTTTTCTGCCTCTTTCAATTTCTGTACAATGAATATGTATTATTTTTGTAACCTGAAAAAAATGTATTTTGTTTTCTTAACACATTGGAAACTGCAGGAGAACCAAAAATAGAATAAAACAACCCACATTTTAATGTAACCAGGATACCAGACAGAAGGCCCAACATGCCACACATTATGAAATGTTTTAAGATGTCAGGGGGCAGGATCTCTTCTGACAGATGGATTCACCAGTAAGCCAGTCCCTCTCAGCAGCATCCGGGGACAGTGTTTCCATAATGACTCACAGAGACGGTTCCAGCCAGCCCCAGCTCAGGCCTTTTCCATTTCCAGCTCCAGAGTTGTGACGGCCTGACACTGTGGTTCTCATGGAATTCTGAAACAAGCCTGGCTTCAGCATAATGATGGCCTATTCAAGGCAGAAATGGGAAGGAGGATGTGACTAATGACATTTGGAGGCAGCATGGGGACAAAACCAGAAATTACAGTGACTCTCTGGTTGGGACACAGGGGATAGAAACAGAACTGTGTATTCACACATCCAGGAGTTTGCGGCCTGGCCAAAGGGCCAGAGGAAAAAATAAACAGCAGATCTTCCCAATTTGTCAGTTATGAGGGATGAAGACTTGGGATTCAGAGTGGGAGCTGGGCAAAATGCCAGCTGGCAGGTGGGCTCCTCAGCACTGGGGGCAACTTTCCTTAGTTTGGGAACTGCAGAGAAATGACCATTTGGGGCATGAAGGACACTCAGTTGTCCTGCGAACACCATATTCCTCCCAACCCCACCCCAACACTACCCCCATGGCAATTCACCATTACCATGGTAGATGCAAATAAAATCATTGCCATTTCATAAACTTCGCCCATGTGTAAAACCCACAACTTCCTGGCACTTTGGCTTTCTTTATCCTTTTTTTGGTGGAAAGGGTGGGTGGTTGCACCTGCGGCACGTGAAGGTTCCCAGGCTAGGGGATCGAATTGGAGCTGTAGTCACTGGCCTACGCCATAGCCACAGCAACACCAGAACAGAGCCATGTCTGTGACCTATACCACAGCTCATGACAATGCCAGATCCTTAACCCACTGAGAGAGGCCAGGGATCAAACTTGCAACCTCATGGTTCCTAGCTGGATTCGTTTCTGCTGAGCCACGACAAGAACGCCTTCATTTTTTTTAATAGCCCCACCCATGGCATATGGAAGTTCTGGGGGGCAGGGATCAAATCTGAGCCGGAGCTACCACCTACACCACAGCCACAGCAACACCAGATCCTTTCACCCACTGTGCTGGGCTGGGGATCGAACCCAAACCTCAGCAGTGACCCGAGCCGCTATAGTTGGATTCCTAACCCACTATGCCACAGCGGAACTCCTGGCTCCTGTTTATTAAAGAAGGGGTTCTTACTCTGGAACTGTAGACCCTAGGAGGTCTGTGGATAGAATTCAAGGGGTCCTTCAACTTAGATGAGAGAACAATTGCATGTTCATTTTCATTAGCCTCAGACTGAAATTTAGCATTTCCTTCCAAATGCATGTTGGCAAAAAACCACAGCTACATTAACAGTGCTTTGACATTGTCCCCAGGAGAGGGTATGGAAATAGTCACATTACATTACAGTTGTTGCCCAGGCCTCAGAATATAGTTTATGCTCATTGCTACTTGAAAATTACAGAACTTATTAGACCCACATCTAGATCTCATATGAGGCTAAATCTTTGGCATTTTCAATACTTCTGAAGATTTCTGTCTGCCCAGGATGGACTAGCACAGACAGGATTTTCTTTCTGCCAATATAATTTTAAAACTGGCCACAATATATGAAATAATAATTTTCAAGACATTGGACATCAAGCAACAAAGGATAGTAACCCCTGAGCAAGGGGAAATTATGCAATGAAACTTGTAATCCCCAATCATACTCCCAGAACAGAATTTCCAGGCATCAGTGCAGGAAGGAAGCACCCAGGTGGAGCCCCGAAGTCTCCCTGGGTTGTGGAGCCCAGAAGTCTGAGATGTCATCCGGCCAGAGTTTGCAGATCAGAGCATCAGAGAAGAAAGAGCCATAAGGAGAAAGGATCCTGGAGGCCTTCAAGAAATCTGTCAAATATACATCGAGGACAGATCAGCACATGCATGGGAGAAAATGCCCCATGGCTGAGGAGAGAAACTCCTGAAAGGACTAGAGGGAACAGCTCCTGGACCTTACACCCGGTAGGGAAGAGCTCAGAATATACCGGGCATTGCTTGTGCCTCAGTAGTGGGGAAAAATTAGCCCTAAACTAAACACCACTCTTGTCCCTTCTACCAAAGCTGAAAAGCAAGATGTGAAAGAGTCCAACTGGTCCCAAGTAATTCACTGAATTTCAGAACAAAACTCAAGAATATTAATAGAAATAGAAATATAAAAATGCCCAGCACCCAACAAGGTAAAATTCACAAAGGTGGTATCCAATGAAAGAGTACCTAGGGTACCAAAAAGCAGAAAAATATGAACCATAATGAGAAAAATATCAATAGAAATTGACTCGCAAATGCCATGGATGTTATAAGTAGGCAGTAAGGACAGTAATTATTTATGCATTCAAGAAGATATATAAAGATTATATATGTATAATCTACATTTGAAATAAGTATAAATATAGATTAATCTATCATGCATCTACTTAATATGTTTAAATATACATCAGAATTGAAGAAATGAAAATTACTAAGAGAATAAAAATATATTAGATAGTATCAGTGTTGAAGAAGATGGTATGGACTAAATACTGCAGAATGGAAGTTCAGTGGACTTTAAGGCAAAGCAATAGAAACTATCCAAAATGAAACACCAAGAGAAAAAAGACTATAAAACAATAAAAAAGAATCTGTGAACTATGGAACATCTTTAAGTGGCCTAATATTTATGTAATTGGAATCTCCATAGGAGGAGAGAGCATAAAAAATATTTGAAGAATTAATGCCCCCTACTTAATCAAATAAATGAAAACTTTGAACCCATACTCTAAATTCAAAAACTTGAGTGAACCCCAAGAACAAGAAGCATGGAGAAAACAAAGGTACATTATAATCAAATTGCTTAAAACCAGTGATAAAGAAAAAAAATCTTAAAACAGCCAGAGGAAAAAAGACACTTTTTCTACAGAGGAAGAATGATGAGGATAGTAACACATTTCTCATCTGAAACAATGCAAATGAGAAGACGGTGGAGAAACATTTTCAAAGTACACACACACACACACACACACACAAGCACGCAGGCACACACAGACACACAGACAAATACATCGAAGGGCCCAGATGGCTCTCCTGATTATTCTACAATGCATTAGGGGAAATAAACACCAAATTTAAAAATTATCCCAGAAAACTGAAGAGGAGAAATATTCCCAACACATACTATGAGATCAGCATTGTAGTCTGATACCAAAATCAGGCAAAGACATTACAAGAGACTTCAAATGCCTCATGTACATTGATACGAATATCTTAAAATTTTAGCAGATCAAAGTAATTCCTCTGAAGACGTCTTCAAATAGCTCCATATTATTTATTAATCAAAAACAAATAGCTTCTTTTTTGTCCCTGTTTATTGAATCTTCTCTAATGCCAGGCCAGTCTACAGTAGGGGCCTACATATATGTATATAATATGTCTCTAATGTTTATGAAAACATTTGACGGTAAGTATTATCAAGTACATTTTATAGGGGAGCAAAAGGTAGCTCAGAGAGATTATGTCCTTAAGATCATGTGACTGTTAAGCAGATGTGAATCCAGATACTCCTCTGCTTGTTAAGGAGTATAAAACCTTTTCCCTAAGGAATGGTCTAGCTGTAACTTCAGCTTGAAATGTCTCCAGTTTTCAGCTCCCATCAAAACATGAGACATCAGTTTCTGTATAAAAACCGCTTCCTATGAAACTTTACCAAAGCCATTCCCTCTCACATGTCTCACTAGAACAAAGGCCTTTGGAGACACTGTCACAGTAATTTGTCAACCTGGATTTTCTCTGCTAACATTTCTTTTTCTTTCTTTTTTTTTTTTTTTTTTTTTTTGTCTTTTTGCTATTTCTTTGGGCCGCTCCCGTGGCACATGGAGGTTCCCAGGCTAGGGGTCGAATCGCAGCTATAGCCACCAGCCTACGCCAGAGCCACAGCAACGTGGGATCCGAGCCGCGTCTGCAACCTACACCACAGCTCACAGCAACACCGGATCGTTAACCCACTGAGCAAGGGCAGGGACTGAACCCGCAACCTCATGGTTCCTAGTCGGATACGTTAACCACTGCGCCACGACAGGAACTCCTGCTAACATTTCTTATTGCTTGCACAGGTTCCCTGTTTGCATGTCATCCTTTCTTAACAGATGAAGAGCAGGGCTCAGTCTTGTTTATTTCTAAATCTCCTTAACACAAAGGGTGAGATGTTAAACTTAGTAGATGATCAAGATGCACATGTGGGATGGATGAGAATGAAAATAAGAACCAACCCAGCATAACCGGCAAAGCCCTCAGGAGAAGCTAGAGAACTAATCTGTCTTCCTAGCACTGAGATCTACAAATTAAATAAGGAGGACCTGAAGGAGGGCAAACTCTGAAAAGTGATGTTTATAAAAAGAGCCTTGTCTGCAACTGGAAATGGGGCAGGGGGAGAGACAGAACACTGTTTTGCTATAGAGCCAGATTTTTGAAAAGGAAACTAAGGTGCTTCTCAGATGAAAACTGACATGCACATTCTATTTCAGTGATACCGACTAGCTTTGCAGATGATTTCCCATCCAATTAGGTTAGACAAAGAAGGCTGAGGCCTCACCACAAAAATATGGTGTATGCGGCTGCCTGCCATAGAATGGCAACAGGCTTTGACAACTTAGATAAGTGCAGTATTGTAATAACCTAAAACATGTAAAATAAAGACTTGCAGGGTAGCAGTTCCTGTGGTAGTTAAGGAAGGAATGTCACTGTGGCAAAATAATTTTTAATTGAGTGAAAATGTGAGGAACCAGAAACTCCAGGTCTCTAAAACCTGCTGTCGTTTCTGCTTTGTGCTTTCCATGTTATGTCAAGGAAAGATATGACTTTCTTTTACTCTCATTGGATAATTTTCAAATACACTCAAATATTTCCATGTAGCCACAGGTACATGGAAGGTAAGGAAGCTGAATACCCTAATAATTTTCCATGTGTGGAGTAGTGGATTAATCACTTTTGTTTTGTTAGGACTATTTTATCCACTGATTGCATCAAGTGTCTTGCTAGTTACTATGAACAAGTCACATTTCATTACAATGGAGGTTGTAAATGGTCATTATCCATTTTTTAAAATGTTAACTATTTTTTAAAAAATTGAAGTATAGTGAATTGACAATATTATGCTAGTTACACGTGTACAGCAAGGTGATTTGGTTATACATATATAAATTAGGAGTTTGGGATTAACAGATTCACACTACCACATATAAAAGAGGTAGACAACAAGGACCTACTGTACAGCACAGGGAACTATACTCAAAATCTTGTAATGACCTCTAATGGAAAAGAATCAGAAAAAGAATATATCACTGTTATTAATTAAGGTAATCTGTACTAAACGTGCAGTCTGCTTCCAGCCGTGATGGTGGAACAAATATTATATTTATCCTTGCATGTAAACAACTAGAAAACCTGACAAATACATAGAAAGCAACGGTTCTGAGACATTGGCAATAGGCAGCCCAGGACCATGATTCTCAAGAGGAAAGAAATGAATAAGATGAACTCTATGATCGCCCCAGCTTACAGCCTGGGGGCAGGTTTTAGGCTGCAGTACAGTGAGGGGGAACCTACACAGAGCCCAGTGATCTTATTGAGTTAAGGAGTTAGAGGTCAGAGTTTTGGGAGGTCAGGACAGCTATAGTTTCCAGAGCAGAATACTAGAGAGGAGGGAAATGCACAGAGAAAAGATACTAGGTATACAAGGGAGTGCCCTTGAGACTTTGGCTAAGCATTCATCTGTACATGTGTGAGAGAGTCTTTGCCCTGCAGACTGGCCCTACATCTGTTTATCTCCAGTGGTAGGCTGGATGGATTCATGGCTACACGTGGAAGGCTGGGTGCTGGGTAGGGGCCAGGCTTGGTTTCTGAGGGTCTGCCTCTAAGTGTGAGAAGGTGCAGTGCTTTAGCAGTAGATGCAAGTAGAAAGAAACAAACCATCCATACTGATTTCATTTCATGCTGTGGGCTCCTGACTCCCCCAAGGAGACTTCAGTCTATAGTGCCAAAGGGAAGTCTTGGGAGTGTTTGTAGCTGCTATGTTGCCCTGTGAAACAATAGGGGCAGGCTGTAGGGACAGTGTGCGCTAGGCTCCCGTGTGCCTGACCCTGCAGAAGGTGACTCAGATGCCTCCTTCTATTTACTCTTCACACATAGTGTTCTCTCCATTTTACAAATGAAGAAATGCAAATATATAACAACTACTGAAAGAAAGCAAGATGCAGAACAGTGTACACAGCACACTACTTTTTGTGTCAAAAAGAAAGGGAAATAAGAAAAAATAAATGTATTCACACACGTATGTATTTGCTGATTTTTGCAAATGGAAACACAGAAACTAATGAAAATAGTACTGGAGTGAGGGGGAGGGTAAGACAGGAGTGTGGAAAAGAGATTGTGGATGGCAAAATTCCTTCCCCCATTTTAGTGGCTCTGAATTTTGATCTATATGAATGTTTCAGATATTCACATTATAATATTTAATTGAAAAGAATTGTAGGAAAAAAAGGAAAAACTAAAGCTGAACATAAACTAATGAACCCTATCAAATTGGTAGTATATTTTATGCATAGAAAATAATTATTTCAAGTAAGTTAAACTCACAGCACGCTGGCTGCACCCTTGGAGGTGAGTTTATAATTTAGATCAGTAACATTGCTGTTATAAAAAGAATAAAACTGTGCCATAATAATAAGTATAGTGGAAAGTCTCCTGAACAGAAGACCTGTATCTGTTCCATCTGTTCCTTCATGAACAAAGAGCTTCCTTTACAACTTTCAATTTCCTGTATAAATAAAAAAGCTGGAATTTAACAGTAAAAAAAAAATATGAGGTGTCACTTTGATGACCATTCCCTAGGTAGGGAAAATATAATAACACAGTGCCAACAAATATATTGAAAACATAATTTAATTAATTTAAAGAGCTGATTGGCACAGTTTGGAGGAAGCCATGACAATATAGCTGCTGCTGTGGTTAGTAAATAAGGACTTGGCCTGTTTAATTTTTTGCATTGAAAGTGAGAATTCTCAGAGAAATGAGTAAAAGATGAGGGTCCAAATTTTCATTGCCGGGTATCTGAGGAATGTGGGTCAAAATTTGGTGTAAAAACATCTGAGGGGCAAGATGGTGCTAGGTTGGTGGGTAAAAGTATTTAAAGCAATTGAGAAAAGGAAAAAGAAAACATTCATGTGGAAAAGAAATGTTTATATGCTAGATATATGCCACAATACTGTAATATTTGGTGAATGAAGACAAAGAGGGTTGTGCTGTGTATTAAATAAGGACTATCAAGCACTCACTGTTTGCCATGGACTTTGCTCTGTTAAATGATAAAGAATTTTCTTAGAGTTAAATCTAAATGACTACTGGTTTTTGAATTTTGGTTTTTGTATTTGCTGTTGTCAGATATGAATATCTTAATTTGTAGAATTTTTTTTCTTTTTTTATTTTTAGGGCCACGTTTGTGGCATAAGTTCCCAGGCTAGGGGTCAAATTGGAGCTATAGCTGCTGGCCTATGCCACAGCCACAGCAACGTGAGATGCAAGCCAATTCTGCAACCTCACCACAAGACCTTTTTTTTTTTTTTTTTTTTTGCTTTTTAGGGCCGCGCTTACAACATATGGAGATTCCCAGGCTAGGGACTGAACTGGAGCTGTAGCCGCTGGCCGATACCACAGCCACAGCAACATGAGATCCAAGCTGCATCTGCTACCTACACCATAGCTCACAGCAACACTGGATCCTTAATCTGATGAGTGAGGCCTGGGATCAAACCTGCGCTCTCACGGATACTAGTCAGATTCATTTCCACTGAGCCACGATGGGAACTCCAAGGCTGCATCTTTTAACCCACTGACTGATGTCAGGGATAGAACCCGAATTCTCATGGACACTAGTTGGGCTCATTACCACTGAGCCACAGCAGGAACTTCCTAGAATTTTTAATAAAGCTAATTATTCTAGTCAAAAAGAAATGTTTCTGATTTTGAAACTCTAAAAATATTTGACCACTTAGCGCAAAATAAAAATGTACTGTGGGGCTTATAACATGAAGTGAAGTATATGACGGCCATAG
Organism: Sus scrofa; assembly: GCF_054392235.1. NCBI lineage: Eukaryota > Metazoa > Chordata > Mammalia > Artiodactyla > Suidae > Sus > Sus scrofa. The sequence continues at coordinate 147,620,178 of NC_139383.1, read as the reverse complement.
CACAAAGGTCATGAGGGTAGAAATGAAACTATACTATTTTAAGTTATGCAAGTTATGTAGTATATTATTTGAAATATACTATGCAAGTTATATACTATATTATTTGAAATAAGATTAAGATAATTTTATATGGAGTTTCCATCGTGGCACAGTGGAAATGAATCTGACTAGGAACCATGGGGTTATGGGTTTGATCTCCAGCCTTGCTCAGTAGCTTAAGGATCTGGCATTGCCATGAGCTGTGGTGTAGGTCACAGATGCGGCTTGGATCGGACATTGCTGTGGCTGTGGTGTAGGCCAGCAGCTGTAGCTCCGATTAGACCCCTAGCCTGGGAACCTCCATATGCTATGGGTGTGGCCCTGAAAATGACAAAAGGCAAAAAAGAAAAAAGAAAAAGAAAAAAAAAGATAATTGTATATGTGATGTATGTATTTTATAATTTATTAATTTAATGGATTATAATTATTGATTTGTATATAAATCATCATAATCTATTTCAAATATTTTATACATATATACATATATTTAGTTCTCTTCTATAGTGTGGGTTTGAACTGCACAGATTCACTTACACAACATTTTTTTCAATAAATACATACTACATTAGTACACAGAGGTTTGTTGAGTCCACGTTTGCAGAACACTTGGTAGGAAAGGCTGACTGCAAACTTATATGCAAATTTTCAAATGCACAGAAGTTTGGTAGCTTAAAGTCCCTGTTGTGCAAGGGTCAACTATATATGTGTTTATACTGTAAACCTGAGAGCAACCACTAAAAAAAATAAAACCAAGTGGTACAGTTGATAATCTGGTAGTTGGAGCTATTACGGTATGATAAAAATAATCCAGAAGAAAGCAGGAATAGAGGAGAAAAAAGGAGCAAACATCAGGTAGAATAAATAGTAAAAATATAGCAAGATAGATTTAAATTGTTTATATTAATAATTACATTAAACACGAATGATGTAAATACTCCCAGTAAAAGCCAGGGATTATCAAATTAGATTAAAAAAAGTGAGATCCAAATACATACTGTCTACAAGAAAGCCTTTTTAAATAGTCAAATATATGTTAAAAAATAAAAATATGGAAAAAGATATACCATGTGTACAGAAAAAGAGTTAATATAAAAGGCCTCAGACAGGCCTTCTTGAAAGGTTGGCCTTTGACCAGCATCTGGGACTTAGGGTTTTGGGAGATTACTACTATTCCCAGAACTGATAAATAGTGGTTCATATGCCTAAACTGTTTGTACAAACAATGTGGTTTACGAAAAACAGCTATTTCTCTTCTGGGAGTCTGAAAAAAACTAACGCAAATTCTTCCATAAAATAAAAGTGGAGGGAACTTTTTGAGTCATTTTATGAGGTTCATGTTACTATAACTGTAACACCAGACAAAGATAATAGTAGAAAAGAAAACTACAGACAAATATCCCTCAAGAAAATAAATATAAAAAGCCTTAACTAAACTTTAGGTGATTGAAACTAGCAATATATAAAATAAATAGTCCATCATGGCCAAGTGGTGTGTATCCCAGAATGCAAGTTTCAATTAACATTTGAAAATCAACCAATGTACGATATGACCCAACAAACCCACTCCTGGGCATATATCCAGAAAAGATGAAAACTTTATTTCAAAAAGATACATACACCCTAATGTTCACTGAAGGACTATTCACAATAGCCAGAACATGGAAGCAACCTAAATGTCCATCTACCGATAAATGGATTAAGAAGATGTGGTATATATGTACAATGGAATACTACTCAGCCATAAAAAGAATGAAATAATGCCATTTGCAGCAACTCAGATAGACCTAGAGATTATCATACTAAGTTAAGTCAGAAGAAGACAAATATCATATGATATCACTTACATGGAATCTAAAAAAATGATACAAAAGAACTTATTTACAAAACAGAAATAGACTCACAGACACAGAAAACATGCTATGGTTACCAAAGAGGAGAGGAGTGGGGGATGGATAAAAAGAAAAGAAAACCAACCAGTGTAAATCTCCATGTTTACAGATTGAAGGAAACCACTCATGATCATTTTGATAGAGAAAAACCACCTGTTAAAAATTCAACATCCATTTATGATAAAAAATCTTAATAAACTAGGATTAGAAGGCAAATTTGTTAAGCAGATAAAGGGCACCTACAGAAACCCTATAACCAATATATTTATTTAATAGTGAAAGACTGAATTCTTATACTTAGGATCAGTGTGTTGGGGGGGTCGTGTATAGCTAGTATATTAAATTAAGAATATGCAAATTATGACCTGCTGAATGAGGAGGCACAAGCCATTCACACAATATTGGCAGGTAGCTCCCTCAGCATTTGAGCTTCCACTTTGGGGAAGTGAAAATCCCTGGGTAGTTTTGATTGAATGCACTGTTTCAATACATCAACAAAGGAAGTAAAGTTACAAGATGTATTACAGATGACAGAAACGGGGGTGGTGTGTGGAATGAGCTAGGAAAGGGCAGTCCTCCTTTCCAGATCATGATCCAGCAGGACATAGAGAGCAGGTAGAAGCACTTGTTACTTACGAGGTGGTTGGGGCAGAGGTCACTAAATCTTCAAGGGCTCAGTAAGTAGATATTTTAAAAGGTACCCCCCAGAAAAGCAAAGTGGGAAGTTGTGATGGGAATCTTAACCTCTGGACTTTATCTAAATAAAGATAAAGATGTGAGCAGGGCTGTCGTATGTAAAATGCATAGGAGTTTTTTTGTGGTACAGCAGGTTGAGGATCTGGCATTGTCACTGTTGTGGCTCAGGTTATTACTGTGGCATGGGTTCAAACCCTGGCCTGGGAACATCCACATGTTGTGTGTGGCTAAAAAAAAAAAGCAGCAACTCAAAATAGATGTTTTCTCATCACAGAAAGAATAAAGTAATTATGTCTACTCTCACTACTTTCTTTCAATGTCTATGGAGGATCTTGGTCAATGCAATAAAGCAAGAGAATGAAATAAAAGTTATGTGGATTTGAAGAGTGTTGGAGGACGGAGGGACATGTCCACTGAACTGAAAAGACATCTTGAGAAAAATGAGGCAGGCAGCTCCATGTAATCAGTGGACCAGCTTATTATGGGGTGACTTAGCCACAGGGTGGGATTGGGATGATCTGGAAGCATTTGCAGCTGCACTCTGCACCACTGAGGGACCACTGGAACAAGTTTACAGTTAATCTAAGGTATGGGGGTAGGTGCTTGGAAACAGGACATGCATTCCCAAGTTAAGATTTATGAATGGGTAACCAGCTTTGTGGGTGCTGGGAATATGTCAGCTAAAGTTTTCATCATTGTTTGGGGACTAACAGAGCATAGAGGCCACCTGGTCATAATGATTATTAAACAATATCTATTAATTACAAAGCCCTTGTTTACTGGCATAGTACAGTCCTGGGAAGAGTCAGTGGGAGGACAGGAGAGACTCTAAGGGTCCAACATGGCATCAATTTTGTTAACAGCCATACATACAGAAAAAAAATAAAATTTCTTATTCACAGAGGACACACCACGTACATGAAGAATCTGAAGGGATCTACAAAAAAGCAAATTTGACAAGGTTATAATAATAAAATCAATACTAAATGATTAATATTTATAGAAACTGGCAGTTAAAATTATTGTAACAAATTAGAAATATAATTATATATATAATAACACTAGACATAGAAATATATGTACAAAATATGTGCAAGAACTGTACACTAAAAACTTCAAATCATCACTAAGAGAAATTTTAAAAGACCTGAATGAGTGGAGAGATATACCATATTCACACATAGGAACATTGTTACAATGTTAACATTTTCTACATTAATATATAGATTCAATGCAGTACCAATCAAAATCTAGCAGGCTTTTTTTGGGGGGCGGGGAGGATGGTGTAGAGGCTGATAAGGTGATTAAAAAATGCATATGGAAATTCAAAGAATTTACAATAGCCAAAACAAATTTGAGAAAGAACAGAGTTTGAGGCTTCCTATCAGCTGAGCTGAAAACTTAGTAAAAAGCCATGATAATCAAGATAGCATGCTATCTTGGCTTAAAAATGGGTAGATGTACATGTCAATGAACAAAATAGAGAGACCATAAGTTTACCCACACGTGTACAGGCAACTGAATTTCAGCAAAGCTGCCTGGTAATTCAATAAGGAAAGGACTGCCTTTTCAATAAATGCTGTGGGAGAAATTGGCTATTCATATATAAAAACAAACATAGATTCTTTATATCATCTCATATATAAAAATTACATCTAAGTAGATCACAGACCTAAATATAAGGGCTAAAGCTATAAAACTTCTAGAAGGAAACTTAAGCATTTTTGTGCCAACAGGTTAGGCAGATTTCTTAGATAAGACATAAACATGAAGCATCAGTGAAAATATTGATAAGCTGAACTACATCGAAGTATAAATATTTAGCTTTTCAAAGGCATTGTTGAGAAATTGAAGAGACAAGCTACTAAAAGAAAATATTCTTGAAAAATCTAAGAAAGAACTTGTATCCAGGCTGTATAAAGAACAGTTACAACCTAATAAGATGAATGAACTAATTTAAAATGATCAAAAGATTTGAACAGATCATTGACAAATATGTAAATTATGAATAAGTCCATAAGAAGATGCTCAGTGGTATTGGTCATCACATAAATACAAATTAAAGCCACAGTGAGATTCCATTACAAACCCACTAGGATGTCTTAAATAAAAAATATGACAGTGTCAAATTGGAACAACAGGAATTCTCATGTACTGCTGCAGAAATGCAGGAAGTGAATAAATACTTCGGAAAACAAATAGTTTGCCAGTTTTTTATATGGTTAACAAATATTTACCTTGCAAAACACATAAACCTAGCAATGCTAGATATTTACCCAGCAGAAATGAAAACATTTCTATGCAAAGATGTATCCTGAAATGTTCATAGAAATTTGATTCAAAATAGCTCCCAAACTGGAGAGAACCAAAATGTCTATCCCTGATGAGCAGATAGACAAATCTCGGTATATCCATTCAACAGTCGATGGCTCAGCAAAAAAAGGAGCAAACTACTGATACCTGGAATAACACGGATGCATTTCAAAAGCATTATGACTAAGTAAAAGAAGCCATACCTAGGACTACATGCTGTAGGATTTCAGTCCTGGCCAATTCCGGAAACCCTCACTCTAATATAGGGACACTATATGACAGAGAGCAGATCAGTGGTTGCCAAGGACTGTGTGTGAGAGGAGAAGAATTGACTGCAAAGGGATACAAGTGAACTTCTTCAGGGTGACAATACTCCACATCATGACTGTGATGGTGGTATGCTTAAAATTGTTGAATTCTACTGTGTGTGGATTATACTTCAACGAAAAAGAAATGGTGGTAATGAATTTTTTTTCTTCAGCTCATGGTGCCCGCCACACTGTTAGAACATGCTAATGTTAATCCCCTTCTCTGTTCCCTGGGTGACAATTTAATTATGCTGCACAGCTTCTCTTTTCCCAATTCAATTTTTTTCTGGGGAAGCACACTTTCCTCTGAACAGTGTTCTTTAAGAATGAACCCTGATAATAGAGTTCCCGTACGGTGCAGTGGGTTAAGGATCCAGTGTTGTCACTGCAGCGGCTCGATTTCTGCTGTGGCACAAGTTTGATCCCTGGCCCCAGAAATTCCATATGTTGTGGGTATGGCAAAAAAAGAAAAAAAAAAAAAAAAAAAAGGACGGACCCTGATGACTGAGTTTTCATGTGGCACAGTGGGCTAAGGATATGGCATTGTCACTGAAGTGGCTTGAGTGGCTGCTGTGGTGTGGGTTCTATCCCTGGCCTGAGAACTTCTGTATGCTGAGGGTGCAGCCAAAAAAAAAAAAAAAAAAAAAAAAGGACCCTGAAGGGATTGAGCCACAGAATTTCAAGGATTGAATATCTAATGTGAACAAATGAAATTCAGGAGATATTTTCTGGGGGATTCTTTTCTCTGGCAACAGACTCTTCCTCTGGGTGATGGGTGTGAGGACATGTGTGAGGGTATGAGGTCTGGAGTTGCTAAAGCCATTGCTATCATTTGATGGCAGCTGGCCTAGGATGAAGACAACCACAGGAGAGGGCCAAGCCAGATAATCTTTTAAAAAATGTATGAGTTCTCTAGGCTGTCATAGCAAAGTACCACAAACAGGGTAACTTAAACAGCAAAAAGGGTCCCATAGTTCTGGGAGCTAGTAGCTGTGTCGGCAGGTTGGTTCCTTGTGAAAGGCTGTGAGCGGAATCTGTCTCAGGCCTCTCCTCCACCTTCTGGGGGTTTGCAGAAATCTCTGGCATTCCTTGGCTTGCAGATGTATCCTCTTGATCTCTGCCTTCATCTCCATGTGATGTTTTCCCTGTGTTCATGTCTGTCTCTGTGTTCAATGCTCCCCTTTTTATAAGGACACCCATCGTATCGGATTATGGCCCACTCCAGTGATCTTATTTTAATTTGGTTACCTCTGTAGAGACAGTGTTTGTGAGTAAGGTCACATTATGAGGCCCTAGGGATACCAACATACCCTTTTGAGGGGGCGGGACCCAGTTCAACCCGTAACAAAAATGGAGCCATTAAGACCGAGACTGCAGTGAGTCTATTGATTAAACAGTACCTGTAGACTGCCCTGCCACCACCAGACTTCTGAGTTATTGGAACTATTAAACACCACTCTGTTTGTTTGTTTGTTTGGTTGGTTGGTTGCACCTGTGGTATCTGGAAGTTCCCAGGCCAGGGATGGAATCTTACCCACAGCTGCAACCTACACCATACCTGTGGCAACCTCAGATCCTTAACCCACTGTGCTCAGCTGGGGATTAAACCTGAATCACCACAGAGACAAAGCTGGTCCTTAACCTCCTGTGCCACAGCAGGAGCTCCAAATACTTTTTTTTTTTTTTAACTTCGGATTGTTTGGGTTGAATTTTCATTGGGTGCATCTGAAAGACTCCTAATTTTTCTAGATAGGCAAGTAGGGAAACATCTCAGGACTTTTTTTTTTTAACAATGGAAAGAATATATTAGACTATAATTATAGTTTTCTAAGAGCTGTTCTCTGACCAGAAGCATCTGGGTTTCCTGGGAGCTCAGTGGAGAGGCAAATCCTCAGGCCTCACCTCAGAACTACTGAATCAGAAACCCTGGGTGTGAAACCCTCTGTGTTTTCACAAACCAGGCAGGTGATTCTGAGGCCTGCTCAAGTTTGTGAACCACTGAACTGTAAAATAGACTGTGGTTTGATAGGCAAAAGCTAGAAGTACTTTTTATTCATGGCACAGCCAGAGAGGACATTACTTGTGGGGCAAATGGCCTGAGGCAAAAAATTGTTCCATCGCCCACTCTAGCTCTCCCCTTCTCCTCTGTAAGTGTGTTCGGTTTTGGTTGTGGTAAAATATTACAAAACATAAAATTTACCATTTTAACCCATTTTCAATATCAATTCGGTGGTATTAAGGACATTCCCAGTGTCATGCAGTCGTTGCCACTGTTCACCTCCAGCAATCTTTCAACATCCCCAAATAAAATCCTGTATGCATTAAACAACTCTCTGTTTCCTCCTCCCCCAGCCCGTGGTAACCTTTACTTTCTGCTGCTATGATTTGTCTACAGAATCATATAATATTTTGTTTTTTGTGTCTGGTTTATTTCACTTAAGCATAATTCTTTCAAGTCTTAATCCCACCCCCCCTTTTTTTTGTAAATGCCCCAATCAAACACTCTCTGTCAGCTTCAGCTTGTAACTCTCAAATTTAATCTGGTAGGAAGGTCATCTCTTTCCTTATCTAATATTTTGATTACATACACTTATTCAGAGATAATGTGACACCCCACTTTTTTTTTGGCCATGCCTATGGCATGTAGAAGTTCAGGGCCAACAGTCAAACCCGAACCACAGCAGTGACCTAAGCCACAGCAGCAACAATGCCAGATCCTTAATCCTCTGAGCCACCAGGAACCTCCCATCTCACTGTTTGAAGATGTCTCATCTGACTTTTTTTTCTTAAATTTAAAGATAAAGAACCAGCTGTCAGGGGACTTGGGCATCCATAAGCTAGCCGAGTATAACACCCCAAATCAGGGGACAATTTCTGTTCTTAGTACTCCCTAAATAGTTTAGATTTCCTCTAAGAATTTGACCTTCTATTGTGTTGAGCCTGTAGACTGTAATGAAAATCTGGAATTTACTCTTAAAGAGGCAACTATTTCAAGTTTTCATTGTATCTCCAGCCAAGGGATGTCTGCGGTGTGGGGGGACCTACACTTCTGCTCCATAACAATTTCAGAGCTATGCCAATGGTTCTCCCCTAGTAGCCCAATTTCAAAAGATACATGAGATAATTTTGCAGAAAATGCTACTGCTTACAACTAAAATAAGTTCCAAGCTATACATTCCAAAATAAATTCACTCTCTTAGTACCACTCTGTTAAGACACTTATTTTTACTTTTTATCAGAAAAATTTCAAACATAGACAAATGTGAACCCCAGGTATGCATTATCCAACTACATCAGTTATTCACATTTTGACAAACATGTTTAATTTAACACCCCAGACACACACACACACACATTTTTTTGTTAGACAATTTAAATAAAATCCCAGCTATGATTTAATTTCACCTGTATATTCTTAGGTTTGAATCCTTCATAGGTAAGAAATATTTTTTACACAGCCTAATACCATTGTCATTCCTAACAAAATTACCCTAATGTTATCTAAGATTCAGTCCATAATCAAATGCCTCCCATTGATAGGTTTGCACTCAGTTTTTTGTTTGTTTAACATCAGTAAGAATACTCCGTAAGTGGGGCTCTGTACTTTCAGTTGCATTGAATCATAGTGTCTGACTGTCACATTTTCAGTGATGTTAACATTAATCAGGATATTTCAGTGTTTTCTGCCTGAATCATCTTTCATAAAGTTCCTCATTAATAATTTTAAAAATATTCAAATCCTCTGATTCCAAATACTATTTCTAGAAATGCATAATAAAGGAGAATAATATATATAACAGAACCTTAGGATCAAAGATGTTTGTTGTGACATTATTTCAAGGAAGGAAAGAAAAAAGGAAGGAGAGAGGGATGGAGGGAGGGAAGGCGGGACAGAGAGAGGGAAAGAACGGAAGAAAGGAAAGAAGAAAAGAGAAAGAAAGAAAAAGGAAGGAAAGAAGAAAGGAAGGAAGAAAATGAAAGAAAACGGAAGGAAAGAAGAAAGGATGGAAAGAAATAAAGAAAAGGAAAAAGAAGCAATCTGATAACCCATAAAATAGAGACATGATTAATTAAATGACTGAAGACCACATAATGGGACAAAATAAGTATAGGATTATGCTTTCCTGATTTATTATTTTTTCTCAATTTCTAATTTTTCAAAATAAACTCATGCATTATTTTCATCATTTTTAAAAAGTTATAACAAAAAGTTCTTAGCCAGATGGCATGGTACAGCAAAAATCTGGCTATTTGAGAGTAAAGGGAGAATTTGAAAAAAAATTATTTCTAAGATCATTTCTGGATCTAAAATTCCATGGTTCTCTTTTTTGTTAGACACTAGTTAGCCACAACTCAGAGTAAATGCAGTAAGCTTTCGTCACTGTATAGGCCACAGTCACTGAATCCTGATGACCTTGCCCTCCTTGTCCCAGGACTAATCACTGCCTCTCTCCTACTCACATCTCTATCTTGGATACAGATCCAGTCAATTACTTAGTGATTTTAGGTGTTCATGCCCCTACCATTTTTCTGGAATCCAGGCCATTATCTTTTGGGGGGTCCTGGGATAGTATTTAAACATACTTGGGAGACATTTTATTAATTGATTGAAACCATAAAAAAAACAAAGACTCTGCAGAGTTATAACGTGGATAATATAACCATAAAAAAAAATCAAAGACTCTACAGAGTTATAATGTGGAATTGTCTGGATCAGACATCTTGAGTCTCCTTTCCGGATTTCTATAAAAATATTAAAAGGTAAAAGTAACATAACCTCCACGTATGCTGTTCCTTCTGTCAAGAATGTTCCTTTTCCCTCCCCCTAGCTAACTTTGTTTCATTCCTCAAAATCCATCACTACTCAGGAAATTCTTTATGGACATCTCAGCCTATATTTGGTGCAGTTATATGTTTCTATAGATCCTGGTTCCTTCCTGTGTTGCAGGAGGCAGCTGTGCATTTATAACAAGGTAATGACTTTTTATCCCTCTGAAATGTATGTTCCATGGGGGCAGGGATTGTGTCTGATTGGTCACCAGGGACTCTACACTTTCTTATTCAGTGCTTGATATATACCCAACATTTAATACATATTTTTTGAATGAATGCATGTGTTTTCCATCAAAACCAATGGGTTGACTTCAACTAAGGTTTCTACTAGTAAGATTGAATTGACTGCAATTCAACACCGTATTTGCTTGATTCTGTGAAGAGGTCCCCACAATATTTTTCTTCACATTGCACCAGTTCCAGATCCCTATCCACAGACAATGCCACAAGTAAATCAGCAGTGTTCCAGCTCCTCCAAGTTCATCTCTTCTACATGACCTCTCCTCTTTGTTGAGTGACCTCAGTTTTGACATGTTCATGCTGAACGACAGCTCGTTACACGTGCTCTAAGTGTTCTGAAGTTGTCTGAAGTTTTTGTCTCCTAGTCTCAGTCAATAGTTCCTTGAATCAGAATATTTATGTTTCTTGGAGTTCCCGTTGTGGCGCAGTGGTTAAAGAATCTGACTAGGAACCATGAGGTTGCGGGTTTGATCCCTGGCCTTGCTCTGTGGGTTAAGGATCCGGCGTTGCCATGGGCTGTGGTGTAGGTCACAGATGTGGCTTGGATCCCGCATTGCTGTGGCTGTGGTGTAGGCCGGCAGCAACAGCTCTGATTAGACCCCTAGCCTGGGAAACTCCATATGCCACGGGAGCGGCCCTAGAAAAGACAGAAAGACAAAAAAAAAAAAAAAATTAAAAAAAAGAATATTTATGTTACCTTCAAATAACACAATAGACAGTGGCTGAATCTTGATGGTTGCTTGTCATTATCTAACATAATTGAGTATCTATAAAGTAAAATATAACTTGACCATCTGATAATTGCCTCAAGATGATGAATTGGTTTTCTCTAAGGTGGTTATTTCTAAACTTTGGTGATTTCAATACCTTTTTAGAATGATGAAAGCTACAGAATTCCTGGAAAAATGCTTATCAGCAAACTGCAGGCGTGGTAAACTTGGACTGAGGCTTATATTGAGTAGATTGTAGAGAATGTAGTATAAAAATACTTGTGTTTGGAGTTTTCCCATTGCGGCTCAGCAGTAATGAACCCAACTAGGATCCATGAGGATGCAGTTTCGATCCCTGGCCTCACTCGGTGGATTGAAGGATCTGACATTGCTGTGGCTGTGGTACACTGGTAGCTACACAATTTTTTGTTTGTTTGTTTGTTTGTTTGTTTTGGTCTTTTTAGGGCCTCACCCATAGCATATGGAGGTTCCCAGGCTAGGGGTCAAATTGGAGCTATAGCCGCTGGCCTACACCACAGCTCACAGCAATGCCAGATGCTTAACCCACTAAGCAAGGCCAGGGATCAAACCTGTGGCCTCATGGATACTAGTTGGATTCGTTTCTGCTGAGCCACAACAGGAACTCCAAAAAACACAACTTTTGTTTAATCCAAGCCTATGATGAGTATGATACGTTATCATTTTATGAGTTCATAGTCTTGAGATGCTATATAGAACCCATGTCTCTGGGTGGCAATTATGTGAATAATTTGGGAGATTAGAGGTGGAGAAAAAAATTAACACTAAGTACCTACCACATCAGTAGCTGCATTGGACCAGGCCCTGCATACACATGGTTACATTTAATGACACAGCAACCCCAGAGACAGCTGTCATTGGCTCCATTCTACAGCTGAGGAAACTGAGGCCCAGAGGATTAACAACTAGCCTGAGGTAATGCAGTTACTAAGGAGTGGAGCCAGGATTTAAATCCAGGATTGAACAGTGCATACACCCCAGAGATCTCTCCTATATCAGATACTTCTCAAACACCAGCCAGACTTTGCACAACTATAGCTGTCAAAACTCACTTTGGTTTGCTATATAGAAATTTTACTCAGAAATCCTATAATGTACCTTTTTCCTTCAGGCACCAATACTTTAAGGGCACAAAGTATTAAAAGTGTCCCTGGGTATGTGTAAAGGAGTATTTTGGCAGTAAGAAAGTAAGACCTTAGAATAAAAACAAGGAAGATCTTATTTCTTTCTTTTTTTTTTTTTTTTTTTGGTCTTTTTTGTCTTTTTTGTTGTTGTTGTTGTTGTTGTTGTTATTGTTGCTATTTCTTGGGCCGCTCCCGCGGCATATGGAGGTTCCCAGGCTAGGGGTTGAGTCGGAGCTGTAGCCACCGGCCTACGCCAGAGCCACAGCAACGCGGGATCCGAGCCGCGTCTGCAACCTACACCACAGCTCACGGCAACGCCGGATCGTTAACCCACTGAGCAAGGGCAGGGATCGAACCCGCAACCTCACGGTTCCTAGTTGGATTCGTTAACCACTGCGCCACGACGGGAACTCCAAGGAAGATCTTATTTCTTTTGCCATTCACCTCAGGCAAAGCTGTAAAGTTCCATTATTGTTGTTATTATTATTATTATTACTATTACAAGAAAAGCATCTAATACGGACTTCTAATCCCTATTAGACTCAATGCTTTCCTTCAAAATAAAAGGTTGTTTTTTAAGATCCTGCAATAAAATCCATAACCTACCTATACACATCATTTCAAAAATAATGAACATGCTTTAACTATAAAGAAGAAAGGAGAAATTAATTTTTGCTAAAATAATATGTCGATACTCAGGCATGTCTAGACTAGAAGACATAATGAACTAATCAGTTTTTTGCACCAATATGTAGAATCACACTTATAGATACAGCTTAATCCTCGAGTGTTATTTTGAGGGTCCAAATACTGTAAGCTATGTTGCTAATGGGGATGTGATTTTCTGAAAAGGTGAACACATCTCAATGGAGCTTCAAACAAAATGCAATGCAGTCTTTTCTTTTCTAAATTTATGTGCTAGTGGCATTCCTGGAAGATTCAGTGCATATTAAAATGTGCAAATGTTACTTTCTGTTTATATGCAAAACAGAGGATTATAAATGCAGATAATTACAGACAGGTGTCCCCCTTACATCAATGACTGGTAAGTTATTCTAAAGTTGTGAGGGATCTGGGACAATTCTTTGCCCCATAGGCATTGTCTAGGCATTTTTGGCATCTTCCCAATTGTTGTGGTAACCACAAAATTTCTCCCCTCCTCTGACCGCATTTCCAAAATTTCCCACTGTGAACCATGGATCTAATATGTGCCAGGCACTCTACTAAATTCCCTATAAATATCATGAGTCATTTCTTATTTTTTTCCCAGTCAAAAGACATTACATACCCTTTTACATGTTAGACACTGTGCTGTGCTGTGGATATACAGTTGCGAACTAGATAGTCAATGGATCCTCACCACAAAGAGTGAATGATTGAGCGAGTGAGCCGAGGGGATGGGTGACAAAAATTACAAACTGTGTTAAGTGCTGTGAAGGAAAGAAGTGGATACTGTGAAACAGATTGACACTTGAACTGAAAGAAGAGTATGAAGAAAGTCTCTCTAAGCTAAGGATGCAAGCCAAGACCTGAAGGATGCAGCAATATGAGGTTATTATGTGCTTTTCATGGAGGAAGAAAAGGAAGCCTGGAGAAGTAATCACCCCAAGGCCACATTGCTTCTAAATAGTTGAACCTATTTGAACCCAAGTTTCTCTAATTCCAAAGGTTATCAGTTTTCCAGGTCAAAAACGGATGGATAATTTCTTCAAGGTAGATATACAAATGGCTAACAAGCACACAAGAAGATGCTCAACACCATTAGTCATCAGGGAAATGCAAGTCAAAACCACAATGAGATACCATGTCACATGAGAATGGCTAGAGTGAAAAAACCTAACAATAATAAGTGTTGACAGGGGTGAGGGGAAATTGGAACTCTTGTACATTGCTGGGGAGACTGTAAAATGGTTCAGCTATGGTAGAAAATAGTACAGTGATTCCCCCCAAAGTTAAACATAGGATTACCACATGGCCCAGCAATTCCAGTCCCATGTATACCCCTTCCCCAAATGGAAAGCAGTTACTTGGACAAATCCCTGTTCATGCAGCACTGTTCACAATGGCCAAAAGAGGGTTAAAAAACTCAGCTGTCCCTCAATAGCCGAACAGATGAACACATTGTGGTAAATACATACAGGGGGATGTTATTCAGCCTTAACAAGGACAGACGTTTTGAAATACACTACAACGTGGAAGAATCTTGAAAACATGTCATGTGAGAGGAGCCAGACACAAAAGAACACATGTTGTATGATTCCACTGATATGAAATATCCAGAATAGGTAAATCCATAGAGACAGAGAGCAGACTGGTAGTTGCCAGGGGCTGGGGGGAGGAAAAAGTGGGGAGTAAGGGCTCAGTGGGCAAAGGGTTTACTTTGGAATGAGGGAAGTGTCTTGGCACCAGGTCAGGTGGTTGTGGTTGTTGTACAACATTGTGAGTGAACTGAATGCCATTGAAATGTTTACTTTAAAACAGCTCATTTTACGTTTTGTGAATTTCACCTCAATGCATTTTTTAATAGATTAATATATTCTCTTGCCTTTTTTATTATTTTAAAAATTTTCTTTATATTTTTGGCCATGCCCGTGGCATGCAGAAGTTCCCAGGCCAGGGATGGAACCCATGCTACAGCAGTGACAATGCCAGATCCTTAACCACTAGGCTACCAGGGCCCTCCTCCCTTGCCTTTTTAGATTTATATCCCCTCTGCTTTGGAAAAGACTTGTTTATGTATTTGCTTGCAGTGTAAAGTTAGATGCCAGGTAGAGAATATTACTCACCAGAAATTTTCTCGTGAGAAGGCCAGCTGGAATAATTGAGAAGCTCTACTTCTCAATCTTCAGGGCTTTCTGGGCTTCCCAGACTGGGAGGTGAGGCAGAAGCAGAGCCTGTGGTGTCAAGGGATCCCAGCCACCTGTGGGTCTGATGGGCAGATGAGATGGGTTGGGGGGCCCTCCTCAGAAGGTTGCATATTGGCAGGAGGCATCTCAGGACAAATGAGGCATCTCAGGACAAATGAGGAGGCATCTCAGGACAAATGAGGGCCAGCAGGGGGCAGGAGGGCGGGATCCAGTGGGATGTAGGGGAAGCTCTCTGGGGTATGGGCTGAGAGTGACCCCAGAGACTCACTTTCTAGAAACAAGAATAAAGCTCTGTATTATTTGTAAACATTTCCAGTGATGGGTTTGTTTTCTCCTAGAATGTGAAGGAATGTGTAAGGACCTGATGCTCATTTGGTCACAGGTGAAAAGTCAAAGCTGAAGGAATTCATCCCCCCACTTTCTCTGGGAAGCAGGGTGGCCTGAGCTAAAGGGGACAGGGCCCCCGGATGGATTTGGCAGAGGGCGACCCATCCGGATCAGGAAGGATGCTGCTGAGATCAGAGTCCAATGTTCTACAGCTGCATGCCTGCTTTCTAAGTCAGGGTTTACCCACATTAGTTATTTTGAGCAGAAGGGGATTTAATACAAGGGCCTATGTGCTTCAAAAGTCACAGGAAGGCTTCAGGCCCAGACCTCAGGATGGGCTTTGAGGAACAACTTCCACATATCAAGGCATGACTGATGTGTGGGGAGCTACCCAGCTTGGGAGAAGGAGCGTCTAGAAGCCGCCTGTAGGCCACCTTCCTTTTGTTGCAACATAGCACTGGGAAAATGACTCAGAAACACTTGCTCTCAAGCCAAGCAGTGATTACTCATCTACACAAGCAAAGAGGGGAGCTCTGTGGTCTGCTTCTGAAGGTCAAGAGAAACTGGGCAAGCTGATGCTGCCACGTAGTCCAACACCTCTTCAGTGACTGGTCAGTAGAAGTGACCCAAACAGGGTCTCTATCTCATCTACCATTCCTGCCTTCTAAACTTTGTGCAAGGGTACTTGACAGGCCCAAGTGGCATTCGTTGTACCCAGAAGTTGAGCTGCAAGAGATCCTAGAAAAACAGTTGTCCTAAAAACTAAAGATAGAACTATCATATGATCCAGCAACCCCACTCTTGGGCATATATCCAGACAAAACTACAATTCAAAAAGATACACGCCCTTCAGTGTTCACAGCAGCACTATCTACAACAGCAAAGACACAGAAACAACCTAAATGTCCATCAACAGAGGTGTAGATAAAGAAGATGTGGTACGTATATAAAATGGAATGTTACTCAGCCATAGAAACTGAAATAATGCCATTTGCAGCAACATGGATGGACCTAGAGATTATCACACTAAGTGAAGAAAGTCAGAGGAAGATGTATCTTATACGGTATCACTTATATGTGGAATTTAAAAACGGGTACAAATGAACTTATTTACAAAACAGATGCATAGACTTTGAAAACAAACTTATGGTTACCAAAGGGCAAAGTAGGGGAAGGGATAAATTAGAAGTTTGGAGTTAAAATACATACTATTATAAAAAAAATAGATAATCAACAAGGACCTACTGTATAGTACAGAGAACTTCACTCAATATTCTATAATAACCTATATGGGAAAAAAGAATCTGAAAAAGAATGAATATATGTATAGTGTAACTGAATCACCTTGCTGTACACCTGAAACTAACACAATGTTATAAATTATCAGTATTACAATAAATTCCTAAAAATGCAAAAAAAAAAAAAAAAAAACCCAAAACAAAAATAGCTGTTAACATGAGGTTGTTAGTTGTTGGTTTTGAGGGACAGGAAGACCCACTTAGAAGTCAAAATGGACAGTAAGTCAATCCACAGCATCTTCACGCCTTAGCCTCCCTTAACAATTCCTTCATCTCAAAGGTATTATAATATGACCATAGAAAAGGTATGTACAGTAATTTAGAAGCACTAGCTCTTGGAATTGCCATTGTGGCTCAGTGGCTTAAGAACCCGACTAGTAACCATGAGGATCCCTGGCCTTGCTGAGTGGGTTAAAGATCCGGCGTTGCCATGGCTGTGGTGTAGATCACAGATGAGGCTTGGATCCTGCGCTGCTGTGGCTGTGGTACAGGTCTGCAGCTACGGCTCTGATTTGACCCCTGGCTTGGGAACCTCCATATGCCGCAGGCGACACCCTGAAAAGAAAAAAAACAACAAAGAAGCATAATTCTTGTCCTCAGTAATCCTGTGATACAAATCCTAAGGGAAGGGGATATGTGAGGAATTGATCTCTTCACTGAATTTCATCTAGACTGAAGAGAGTCTGAGAATTTGAGAATAAAAAGGAAAATCATTGTGTCCTTATAGTAAAGGCAGAGAAAGAAAAACTCAGAGAAATCCGGGTCCTTGATGCTTATTCTAAATCACAGCACTCAGATACAAAATATCCCACTCGGATAGAAAGATCCCCATGTGGCTGCTGTTCAAGACGGTGGCTCCTACAATTCCATTTTCATAGGTTTTGAAAGAGTTCAGGACTCCACTGGCGGATGGGTAACCAAGCAGTGTTGTTGTGCCTAGGGCAAGTTCCAACTACCCCTCCAATTTGCCCCCCTAATTTGCCAAACCATGGGAAAACAAACCTGCAATTAGAGTTGTATTTTTAAATCGTCTAAGTTTTATGTGGCACTCTCCCCATCCCCCCCACCCCAAACTCAGTCTCGCCAAAATGCTGTTATTTTCACAGAGGAAATACAAAGAGTGGGTTTAAAATTACAAGTCACAGACTAAGTCAGAAAAAGGAAGTGGGTTCTCTGGGGCAGCCTCTGGGCTGGACTCTATGCAGTTGTCCCAACCTCAGGACGCCACAAGGTCCAGCACCTGGGACAGCCACGGCCTGCCCCTAAATAGGAAGGAACACTCCGGCTTCCAGGTTTCCTGCGCAGATTCATGGTCCCTTATTGACCCCTAGACACATGCATGTGTGCTCCGTGCTTTTGGTTGAGGCTCATGAGGGGGAAGCTTGGTTCCTGATTCCACATCGCTTACATGTCAGAAATGTTCCCCTTGCCTCTTTTGGTGAAATGAACACGGCCCATTCCCCACTGAAGATCGGGACATTTTATCTGTTCTAGAAATGACAGGAGACAGGTCCCTCTGGGACTCACGCGCCTCTGCTGGGATTTTCACACCATTCGCCATGTGAACACGAAGCAACAGCTGGGTTGAAGAGGGCTGACAAAAATAGCACCTCGCGATGCCAGCAAGCTGTGTGGAACAGAGGGGGGACCGACTATTGAATGCCGGATGGCTCCTTACCTTTTCTGAGTCCAGGGCTGTGTTTCTTGGAGTGCCCACTTTTTCAGGAAGAGCGAAGCCATTTTAGTTTCCAGCTCAGGGTTGGGGGGAGAACGTGGGGGGGGGGGAGGGGGAGGGCTCTCACTCTTCTCTGCTCTCCTCTCAGGGGCAGCTGGCACCCCTGATTGTTAACTAGTAGATCACATCACCTGCCGGTGGAACCCTTGAACGATTGAGTTCCACCCTGGGAACTTGGTTTTCAGGGTTGCTGTGTGCTGCTGCAGAGATTTTTGCTGTTACCCCATCTTTCCACTCATTAATGTGTAGCTTGCAGTCGAACATTCTGACATAACATAGCTGGGATTTTTGGCAGCAACATTAACCATATTCAAGAGTTTCCTTCAGACAACATTAAATTTTTCATATCCTTATGAATGCTTGCCACCTCCTTTTAATAACTTGAAAAAACAAGCTTCTCTCAGGAACTTCATTGTTCCACTACTTTCCTAGGACACTTTTACTCCTTTTAGACGTATGTTAGATGTGTGTGTATTTATAGAGTCGGGGTGAACCTAGGTGGGTTAGAATTCGACATCTAACTTATAAAAAGTCAGTAACATGAATGGATCTTAGAGAAATGTTATTAGAAGTGTCGTATTTTTTATAAGACCTTATTTTTCTTCTTCTACACTATTTGGTCATTTTACCACAAAATTACATTTTGTAAAAAGAAGGGTATATTCAGTAACTCTCACCACGTGGTTTGAAAATAGCCTTTTACAAAAATGTGTAGAAAATTTACAAAGGGGAGGTGGTAAAGTGAGGGTTTCCTTCCCTTTCTCCGTAGTGAAAAATTTAAGACTTACTATTTACAGTTATCTTAGGGGAACTTTTTTAAAATGGAAAATGAATTGGTTTAAATTTCTAGCTGCTTAGACAACTGGAAAGTTTTGAAACCCATTCTTATTAAGATGCAAAGAAGTGCCAAATGCAATGCAAAGCCCAAATGAATTCATAATTTTAAGTGCCCACACAAATGGGAAGTTCTTGGATGGCAAGTGCTTTAGAAAGTTCTCTAATTCTCTAATTCAAATGTGGTGATTGTTTGCAGGCTAAAAGACAGCAGCACAGTTACTGTTTCCCAAAACTTGAAAAAGCATTTCGTAACTGAGCACAATGTGGTTAACTGAGATTGTAACACAAGTTATGATATTATTGAACCCAACATGCTCCACCTCAATTTGCAAATTTGGATCAGGCTCTATTTCTGTATTCCTGATCTGCCCCTCAGTCCTAATGCTCATAGGGTGAGCTCGCCCAGGGCAGTAATAGTAGCAGTACAGAGGCGTCCTTCGTCCTGAATTCACAACAGCAAATTTTCGAATCGTCTATTTCACAGACAAGGAAATTGAGGTTCAGAGAAGTTAGGGAATTTGTTTGAGCTGGTGTAAGTGCATGGACGTTGAAACCCTGGGTCACTGCCTCCAGAGTGGATATTGTAGCCATTCATACGAGTGCGTGTTTGCTACCTAAACCATTAGAGTTTATATCATGTCCTTGCTGATGTCTCCTATCTGTGTGTGAGTTAAATCATGGTGATTTTTATTGACTTCTTCCCCCCAAACTTGTGTAACATCAAACAGAAAATGAAAAATCACAGATGGGATTCTGGAATATAATTGCTCCAACAAATGATTTTATAAATGTATCAGGCCCAACTTGCTTGGTTGGCCAGATGCTAAAATTGAATCGCAGAAGTTGGGCAGCTTCTGAGGAAATGGGGCTGCTTCCTGTGTGCATTTGTCAAGCCTGCTGTGGCTTGTCGCTCCCGCCCCCCACATCAGGCCAGAGTGTGTACTTTGGCAGACAGTCAGTGTCCAGTGCAGCTGGCAGCCCAACGGTGCAGAGCTGGGGAATGCTCACAGAGCTCCAAGAGTAGGGGCCTAGAGGCACCCTTATTTCCCAGTGGTAAAAAATACAGTGGGAAATGTGAGCCAGTAAGCCAAAAGTACTTAGAAGTCAGAGGCCTGGGTGAATAAATGCATGTCGTGAGAAGGAAGAGAATTAGGGGAGGTACGAGGGGGTAAGATTTCAGAGGGACCATGAGATCTAGAGAGACGTGTGAAAAGAGAGAGGAAGAAAACCATGTCTGTGCTGGGAAGGGCCAGGGCAAATTAACTGGCATGGAGAAACCACTGCCTCAGTGTCCTCAAATATTCGGGAACCCTCTGCTACACCTCTTATTTCAGTCAGGCCACTCTTGCTTGAGGGCACAGAGAGAACTTTCAATGAATAATTTTTAGTGAAATATACTGCACCTAGCAGCCAAACTGTGGGGAGGGCAGGTGGGGATCCCCTATGGAGGCAAATAGAGCCAAGACCCAGATGAGAGCCCATCACTCTCCACTGCAACCCCTCTCGTCTTGTGAGTGCACTTCATGGTCTCAGACCATTTCCCTGTGAGGCAGAAGATATGGGGCCTGGGCTTTGGGCTCTTTTTCCATCTAGCTTCCACACCAAAGGAGAAAAGCCCTCTCCATCCCCTCACTCCTCCCCATTCTCTCCTCCTCCAGCCCTCCTGTTTGAAATGTCCTGGGAGGGTTAGGGCACCTGCCACCCCTGGGCCCCCCTCTACAGCCTCAGCAGGTAAGGCACTACAATTGGCCCAGCTTTGGCCATGTGCCCATCTATGGGGGAGGAGGGGCAAAGCCTTTTATCCAGTGCTGGGCAGGCAGTAACAGTATAGGTCTGCTGTACTGTCCACCTTTTCGTCATGTTCTGGCAATGGTTTCATCCATCAAAACTCAGCCAATATTGAATTGCTTTGTTGTATATCTGAAACGAATATAAAACTGTAAATCAATGTTACTTCAATAGTAAAAAATAATATTTTTAAAGTCAAAAAAAACCAAAAAAACCACAGGCGAGAGCATCCAGGGTGTCCTTACTGGGGGGTCATAGCAGGATCTCAGTGGGTGGAGAGAGTTTGCATAAAGTATATTAAATTACGTCATTCATTTGATGTGCTTTGAATCCCAGTGTTTAATTTCATTTGAAATTTCAAATAATTTTCAAGAAGGGCACCCGTTTATCAAAAACGGGCCATGGATTAAAAACTATTTGAGAACCAGCATTGTAAGGGGGAGCGTCTCCAGCTATCTCACCAGCAGCAGAGTCCATTCCTCTTTGGGTGGAGGCTGACTTGGTCTCTTTAGTTCTCTATGGGATGAATGGAGGAGATGCCCACTGCATTCAGAGGGGGCGGAGGAGAGGGAAGGAACTGCCATGTAGGTTGTGTCTACTATGTATCGGGCACGGGGTGAGCGCTTTCCCAAAGTGGCCCCACTTCCTCCTCTGGCCTCCCAGTGAGGGGTGGCCTCTCTGACTATTTGTCATAGATGCACCTGCCATATGATGAGCATCTTGGCAACGTGCTTTCAAGGTGCCTCCAATTTGCTGCATGGGTCATACTCCGTCATGTCTGCATCACAGTGCAGAAAAGATTGATGAGACGTGTTGGCAAAGCTGAATATGATAAAGACAAGCCTTTCTTTTTCTGAGGTGGGGGGGGAGGTCTTTCTAGGGCTGCACTCACAGCATATGGAGATTCCCAGGCTAGAGGTCTAATCAGAGCTGTAGCCACTGGCCTACACCAGAGCCACAGCAATGGAGGGTCCAAGCTGAATCTTCGACCTACACCACAGCTCAGGGCAACGCCGGATCCTTAACCCACTGAGCGAGGCCAGGGATCGAACCTGCTTCCTCATGGATGCTAGTTGGGTTCCTTTCTGATCTGAAACAGCATTAGGTTACAGAGAATTCTTTCAGTCCTGGATCCACTAGGGAAAAATGGTCAGGCTGCAGCCCTGAAAGCCACCACCCTGGTTCCATGCTCTGTCCAGAGCTGGTCTCAGCAGAAAGCAAGTAGGGGCAAGCATAGGGCTGGGCCATGTCCCTGGCCATGTCACCCTCACTGCCCGTGGTGGTGATGATGTGATGATGCTGACCTTCGGCGGGGGGAGGGGGGGTGGTTAGTGATGGAGGGAGTTTCTGGCACAGCTCCTGGCACACAGGATGTGAGGAATGCAGGCAGCTAGTGTCACAAAGGGAAGTATAAACATCTGCCAACTTGTTTTTTTTGTGTTTATTTATTTATTTATGCCCTTCACTTGGAGGCCCAGCTTTGCTCAGCTTTCTGGATGTCGGCCAAGCTAAATTAACACTCTTTATCTTCTGGCCCCTGCAGCTGGCAGCCTCGCGGCAAGTCTTTAAGGCAATCGCTTTAGGCTGCGTCCCAGACCATCCCAGGCTGTTTGTCCTCTGCCAGGAGCCCCTTTGCTCATGCGCGGGTGACACCACCATGGGCTTGAGCTCTGGGGCCAGCAGGGCCCCTGATTCTCTGCAGGCAAAGGGAGCTGAACGGGGAGGCCTTGGGCCCTGCACACAAGGGAAACGCAGAACATGTTGCTATGAGAGGGAAAGAGGGACCGCACGTACTCCGAATAATCATCTCTGTTGGGCAAAGGTTCACCCAATTTTGCCAGAGCCGGCCAGACCAGATACAGATGATCCATCAGGCCATCTCAGCAGCCCCCGGGGACACTGCCCTAGGGTTTTCTCAGGCTGTGCTTCTCCATCTCTGAAGTGTATGTGAACCCCCTAGGGACTTGGTTAAAACACAGATCTGATTGAGTAAGCCTGGGGTGGGGCCTGAGATCCTGCAGATCTGACAAGCTTCCAGGCTAGGCAGTGTCCAATGTCTGATGATCATGCTCTGAGGAGCTAGACTTCGACACATTATTTCACAGACTTGAGTCATTTTTCTTACATGCCATCTTTCTCATGATTTGGCTAATATTTTGCTTCAAACTGTGACCTACCTTTTAATTTCAAGATCTGTATATTACCATGAAACCACAGCCTTGAGGGGTGGTTTTTGTTTAATACACCTTAAAAGGAACACATCACTGTTAAAATAAGAAATCCATGCATGAAATGTAATAATTTCATGTTACATCAGCGGTATACCAGAGCATCTTGTTTTAAGTTTAACAGGAGTTCTGGAGGAAACTATAGCCCAGACTGTCTAGAACTTGTTCCTTGGACTCCTTAATTTCAGCAGAGTCAATGTTTCTGCAGAAGTACTAGAGATTCCGGAAGGAGCTTGGGGTGATTTTTGGATGGTGTGTTAACTGCAGCAGAGAGCACCTGTCTTTGTCCAGTAGGCTGTGTGGGAGCAGAGCCCTCCCTGGCCGAATCAGGGGCACCTAAAAGGGTGGCTGGCAGCCGTGGCCTCTCATCCAAAGCCATATCCACATATCCAAGTCAATTTTTCTCCTTGGCCACAATTTTGTGAAAAACCTATGGGAGACTAGAGAATTAAAAGAAAAAAAAATTCCCTTTTGACTCCAAGGTGCTTGTTTACAAAGTAAAAAGTCCCTGGTGAATCATTTCTTTTAATTAAATCTAATAATAAGCTATTGTGGCTAAATTAATTTTGAGGTAATTCCACGGGAACTCCGTGTCCTGTATCACTTCTGAACCAAAGCACTTGGCGACGTACAATCTGACTCATTCTGAGGCCAGGCCTCCAGGGACCGGCTCCAGGCAGAGGAGTAAACACTCTGCTGAGAGTTCATGCTCAGCACCCATGGGAGGGTGAGAGGCACCTGCCCTTTGCATCCCCACAGCGCCCGGAGGCTGCGTGGGGGTTGCTCACCAGACACTGTCTTTCCCCTCAGAGCACCAACCTCCGGACAGCCCTTGACCGAGGCAAAGCTTTCCATTAGAACTTTGCCCACT
Organism: Sus scrofa; assembly: GCF_054392235.1. Classification (NCBI taxonomy): domain Eukaryota; kingdom Metazoa; phylum Chordata; class Mammalia; order Artiodactyla; family Suidae; genus Sus; species Sus scrofa. The sequence goes on along the minus strand of NC_139383.1, from coordinate 147,596,036 downwards.
CTGGCCAAGGCCTGGAGGAGCCCATGTCCAAGCGGCGGGTCTATCTGCACAAGTTCTTTAGTCCTACAAACACTCTGAGGTGCCAAACACTCTCACAAATAGGACTGCACTTCCTCCCCAGCCTGAGAGGTCTGTGGGTCTCCCCTTTCTGTTGATGCAATAAGGAAGCTCAGAACCACCCCAAGGGGTCCCCCCAAGGCCAAGTACAAGGAAGACATTTCCACCCAGACCCAGGGAGTCTGGTCCAGTCATTCAGTCCCTTCATGGAAGCTGTGAGTAGGAAGAAACCCTTCTCCGTGCAGGTCCCCAAACCTTCCAGTGAGGATTTCTGAAGTTTCTCTGGAAGTTTCCTCCTTTGACTTTGACATTTGATTCTGGTTCCCAACTGGGTTGATCTCAAGTGCGAATGATTCTGAGAGCAAATTTTGGGGCCTGTGCCCTGTGGCAGTGGGAGTGGGGGTGCCCAAGGGAACCTCAAAATGTGAAAGATTCAGAAAGGGAAGGCTGAGGATGCCAAGGACAAGCTGGATGAGGTTCCTCTCTCCTTTTCTCAGATGTCTGGTTTGATTTAATCGTGCAATCAGATGAAACATCTCAATATGGCTGCAAATCTCTCTCAGGTTGCATTTATGATCTAACTCAATTTGCCATTAGGTGACTGCCTTCAGTAGAGGCCCAGGACAGAAGGACACACCCTTGAATACCCCATTCTATCTGGAACGAAAGCCCCGAAGATGTGCGAGTCTTCATTTTCACCGGCAATGAGCACCTGCCTGTGGGTGATTTCAACCACATTAGATTAGCATTTTCCCCTGCTTGGGCTGCTGGTTTGAATTATTGAGATGACCTTGGAAAGAATTCACAGACCAGGTCCTTTCTCGGGTTTCCAGAGTGGGGCATTTTGACTTGGATAGGTTTTGCAAGATGAGGTCAGTGATAGCGCTGCCATGTTTCCTGTCTCACTGAGACCAGGTTGTGTCTGAAGGCAAAGTCCAAGGCCCTGAGACAGAAAATTCGGAGTCCTGGGGAACCATCAGTGTGAGGCGGTTTGCCTGTGTTGGGGCCTGGGGAGTGTGACATTTATGTTCCTGAGCAGGATGTAATTTCCAGCTGAACAGCCCGGGCACTTACCCAGCCTTTACTTTGGCCCCGACTGTGTGTTAAGTGCTACCAACATCTCTTTTAAAAGCTCCTAACGACAGCCTGAATTGATACGGCTGTTTTGTTTCTAATGAAAGGCGGCCAGTGGCATCAGCAACAAGGGCAGCCCCAGGCACACAGTGACCACGGGAGCCTGATGAAGGGGGCAGGAGTCCGTGTGCATCGCTGGGTGAGGAACAGCCAGGGTGGCACCCCAAATGTTGTTCTTGGAGTTCCTGTGGTGGCTCAGTGGTTAACGAATCTGACTAGGAACCATGAGGTTGCGGGTTCGATCCCTGGTCTTGCTCAGTGGGTTAAGGATCTGGCGTTGCCGTGAGCTGTAGTGTAGGTCACAGACACGGCTGGGATCCCACATTGCTGTGGCTCTGGCATAGGCTGGTGGCTACGGCTCTGATAGGACCCCTAGCCTGGGAACCTCCATATGCCACAGGAACAGCCCTAGAAAAAGCAAAAAGACAAACAAACAAACAAAAACAAATGTTGTTCTCTTCCTGCCATGCCTCTTCTTTGTCATCTGATGGGTTAAACACTGACCTTCCCAACAGGCTGCAAAACAGTCACAATTCCTTCCCTGGGGGAAGTGACTTTAGGTGGAAATACTATCCTCATGGACAAGAGGCCACAGGCAAAAGGTCACAGTGTGGACCAATAGGGACCTGCCGAGTGATCCCACCCGGAGCCCTTGCCCTCACTCAGCCCTGGAGTCCTGCCCCTGCCCTGCCCCCTCATGGGTGGTGAGGAGGTGGTCTCTGATGTTCACATTCAAAAGCTGAGGTCTCCACCTCTCTCCACTTGCTCTGGCTGAATTCCAGCAGATCTGGTTTCATCTCAGTGTTGCACCCCAACCTCCCCACCCCCCACCCAGCAATGGGAGGGAGGAACAGGGCAGCCCGTTATTAAACAACTTTGCTCTTGGCCAGTCAAGCCCTTGTGGGCATAATGGTCCTTTTCTTCTGTATGGTTGTCTTCCAGCCCACAGGTGGTCCTGGAGGTGGGGTTTCTCAACCAGTGAGCATCTTTCATTGTGCTTCTCAGCTCTTGCACCCCTTAACAAGCCCTTGATTGCTTGTCATGTCTCTGCTCCCCTTCCCTGAGACCCGTGTCTTTGTCCCCTCAGTCTCCCACCTCTGGCTGGCTCTGATCCTTGGCAAGAGCATCTGAGACTATCAGAGAACATTCTCAGCCCACCTCAAGTGTGTTTCTTATATCAAAAGAGGACCCTGGTCATGTATTTTGGTTTCCTGGCATCTTTTATTTGGAAAATTGCCAATCACATGAGTAACATAAGCTTAAAAACCACCTCGCCCTGAGGTACAGGGAGGGTCAGCTGCTTTCTCTCCTAGCCTGCCTTGCAACTGGGGCTCAAAATGAGGGCCTCGCCCCTGCCAAGCAAATGCAGCAGTGCAGTGACTCAGGAGGAAAGAGTTGGTGGTGGTTGGTGGTGGCCGTGGCGGTTGCCCAGCACAGGTTGGGGGGAGGGTGGCGGGCGTCCCCACCAGCCCAGTTCTGAGGTGTGACCTGACTTGTTCTTCAAAGATTGGCTTGGAACCTACCTCTCTATCTTTCCACATGATTCTGTTAGCTGCCTGATATCCTTTTATAAAAGACTTCCCTTCTTGTAATTTAGTTAGGACTGCTCTCTGTTGCTTGCTACCAAGAATGCTGTCGTGAAGCATGTCTGTTTCCCTCATCTTAAGTTATATCATCACTCCTATCCCTGAGATTTCCTTTCTTTATCCTGCTTTCCTTGTTGGCCTGCAACCTCCACACAAAGAAAGAGAGGGAAAATTATTTTCCTTTCTGATGGATTTTTTTTCTAAAAGTGACAAGACTCTTCAAGAGAGCTGAGGCTTTGGGTTCTTTGGCAGATAAATCGAAGGGGAGGAAAGAGACAGGAGGGAAGCAAATGTCCTGGAGAAGCCCCCCTGCACCATGACACCAGAGCAGGGGCAGCCAGGGCATGGAGGGGCCTGGCTGCAGGCCACAGGTGGTCTCCCAGAGCCTCAGAGGGGAAGCAACCAAGGCTTTTGTGCCAAGGAGAAGCACCCACCACCTGTGCAGCACCTGGGATCAAGAAGACACAGAGAGACCTATTTGGATCCGGTAACTGACGAGTGGAAGGGCCACAGATACAGGTAGAGAAGAGTAGGTATCAATGTCCTGGGGCTGATGAGCACTGCACATCTAGGTCACAGTCACCCAGTGCCTCCTACCCCTAAAGCAGCCTCCTCCTACTGAACACCCAGAAAGAAGAGAAGAGAAGAGGAATGGGGGAAAAAAAATCCCTGACTCAGTTTTTACCCAAAGGGCATGGAGAAAAATCTGGTAGTGACTGAATGTAAACAAGGGTTTAGAAGCTATGTTAAGTTCAATCACAGAGGGAGCTCCTGTCGTGGCTCAGTGGTAACAAACCCAACTAGTATCCATGAGGATGCAGGTTCGATCCCTGGCCTCGCTCAGTGTGTTAAGGTTTCGGCATTGCTGTGAGCTGTGGTGCAGGTTGCAGACAAGGCTCAGATCTGGCTTTGCTGTGGTGTAGGCCAGCAGCTGCAGCTCCAATTCGACACCTAGCCTGGGAACCTCCATATGCCGAGGGTACAGCCCTAAAAAAACAAACAAAAAAAAAGTTTGATCACAGAAAAGTAAAGTAAGTTGTTTGTTTGCATAAGTCTGCAACACATACACCTTCCTCCCCTCCTGGGGTTACTCTAGCTTTGGCACATGCCAGGTTCTGGGTGGGGGTAGAGATGGGGGATAGAGAACCATTCTTGGTTCCACTCAGCTCTATCTCTTGAAGGAGTCCAGGCCTTCTGAACATGATGTGGTCATATCTTGGAACTGATTGGCAAGAAACACAGGACCGCAAATGTCATATTGGCCTTGACAAGTGATGACTATAGGCGGGTCATCTGGAAGGTCCAGGACTCTTAATTCTGGGAAATGTTCTGCTTTTCCAAGAAGAAAAAAAATGCTGAAGCAAATGAAAATGAAGTAAAACACAACCAAAGGAATCAACATGTTTCCATCCACCTTCACTGCTTTAGCTTCTGGGTTGCTTTTTTTGTTTTGTTTTTGTTTTTTGTTTTTTGTTTGATTGTTCATTTGTTTTTTTGTTGTTGTTTTTTTTTGTTTGTTTGTTTGTTTTTTGGAAGCTCAGACCCAGAGAATGTTGAGAGCCCACTAAGGGAGTTTTCCTAAAGGATCAGCATTCTTGGGTCATCAGGGCTGGCCCCAGATCCCCCAGTGGTCATTGGAGGGCCCCTCCTGTGCCCTCCAGCTTCACGTTATTCTAGAAACATCTCCTCTGGTTAAGGATGAGTGGATAGACTGCCTTCACCCTGCTTCTTGCTTTTGCAGCATCTTTTATGGGACTCCACAAGGCTGGAGCTGATGATCCACATTCTTCCAGGGTGTTTGCTGCTTGGTGCCCTCCACTTCCAAGGACAGACACACTGCCTATTGTGAACTGGAGGTAGGGGTCTTAACACAGGACCTGAGCAGCCTCAGTGTGCTCCAGGGAGCCTCTCACGTGGCACCAGCCTTCCAATGTGGTGGGTAACTTGCTGCGTGTTTTCTCACCCCTGTGCCTTCAGCTACATCGTCTCCTCTGCCTAGAGTGCCTGTCACCCCTACCCCAGTCCCTGCCTCCCCCAGTAGGATGTCCTGAGCCCTCCTGACCACCAGGCTCTGTGGCATGGAGACGCCTGAGCACAGGAAGCGTTAATGGTGAACTCTGAGAAACAGCATGAGCTGAAGATCCATCTGTTTATTGAACACAGGGCTGTGAGTCAGGGAGTGGCTTGGGCACAGACCAGGCATGTGAACTTGATGGATCTTCCAACTTCTTTTGGCCTCTTCTACTTCTCCCAGGAGCTGCTGGGTCTGGATGGTTAAGTCCCATCTACCAGTTAGATTGCCACTGTGGTCCTGGACTTGCTTCCACTCATGTGGCTGGCCATGTACAATTTTCCATAGGGCTGCCAGAGTGCCCTCACAACACGGCAGCTGGCTTCCCCCAGGGTGAATGACCAAGAGAGATGGACAGGAGACACCACATCTTTATAACCTGGATTCGGAAATGACTGGGCCTTATTCTGTCAGCCACACCCACCAACCCAACACGTGGCAGGAGGTACCGCACAAGAGAGTGAATCTTCTGAGGTGGGGACCACTGACTGCTGTCTTGGAGGCTGGCTGTCACAGAGTGCCAGTCTAATTTTAATCAGGCTCACCTGAATTATCAAGAAGTAAGGATGTCTTAGGAGTGCCTTCCCTTGGGTTCTACATCCTGCCTGCTTTGTTGCTGGGAATGGATGGGCCCTATGGAGCTGGATGCTAGAGAAAATTCTCACATAAGGTGGAACAATGCTGGGTGCAGAGGTCACAGAGGAACAGGAGCCTAAGGGCTTGGAATGTCTAATGACACATCCAATGTAGCAGGACTTAAGTGTGAGGCTGAGCAAAGGAGGATATGACCTTTTTGAAGGAGGCAGTAAGTCCTTCCTAGTTGCCATTAAAATAAGTGTGTGAAGACTAATACCTTGAATAATACTAGTGTGCTTTCGTTTTTCACTCCTTCTTTGTGACTTTCCCTTACTTAGCCCTAGTTTCCATCATTTTTGTGAGTGGTAGCTGGGATGAGGGAAAGAGGAGAAACTGAAATGAAGAGAGGATGGAGATTTAGCTTCAGATGTGCAAACCAGCTCTGAAACAACAGGTTTGAAAGCCAAGTTTTCACCAGTGAGATTGGGCCATTGAGAGAAGGTTTTCCTAAATCCAGGTAGGTTTCTTTTAAATATAACAATGTTGGCGAATGAACACGGAGTTTTTACTACACATCTCAGAATAGGGAAGAATGGGCAGCATGCCCCACAAGGAGCTCTCAACCCCCCAGGAAAGGGAATAGCCCTTCCTGGGCTGGGATGGTTATAGATATCTTCAGCCAACAAGACCAGATGAGGATACTACACTCAAGGTGCAGGGTGAGATTTCAGAAATAGCAGATGATCCAAGGAAAGATCCACGAGCTTATGCTCCACTTTTGGCTTGAAATTCCAGGCAGAATTGCAGGGTGACCTAGACCCACATGGGTGGCTTGCAGTCGGAGGGACATGCTGGTATGGCACGTTTAGCTGGAGAGGGAGCCTGAGATCGCGTAGACAAGGTTCCCTGGGACTGGTGTATGGCCTGCATGAGATCCAGAATGTTCTGTGTAGGCTGGGAGTGGTGAACAGTGGTGCTAAGAATGTGGGGGGAGAGGAAGGCGATAGCCTGGTAGGAGACAGGACACACAGCCAGAGGCCATGGCAGGGTCCTGGTCAGTTGCAGCCCAGGGCCAGTGACAGAACTGGCCTCCAGAGATCAAAGCTGACCCCCTATGCCTCCCAAACTGTCCAGCTTGAGCCTTGAAGAAGGGAATGGACAAAGAGGGCTTACTCTGCTGCCATGAGGGATGGAAACAACTTCCTGACCATTCTTTGTGGGGACAGAAAGACTTTTGAGAAGACAGGAACCTGAGAGGGACTTCCTTTCCTTTTTTATGGCGGAATCTGCAGCACTTGGAAGTTCATCCTCCAGGGATTGAACCTGAGCCACATCTGCAACCTACACCAGATCCTTTTAACCCACTGCACCTAGCCAGGGATCAAATCAATCTTCCGCAGTGACTCAAGCCACTGCAGTCAAATTCTTAACCCACTGCGCCATAGTGGGGACTCCAGGAGGGACTTTCAACTTAGTAAAATCCTAAATTGCCTGAATAATTACACAAAAGAGATGAAGTCTCCAAATGGGAGTTTACTTTGAAGCAGTAAGATTAGTTTCTTTTATTTGTTCATTGTTTTGTTTTCTGCTTTCAGTAGAATTAGAGCCTCGGGAGGCAGCTGAGTTTGATTAGGTGGAATTTAGCATTTCTGCCATTGGGATCACATGGGTGCATTTTAAACTCAGGAAACCATCAAAAGGATGTGATTTGAGGTGGGAGGGAGAACAAAGGTAGCACAATGAGGAGCCACTGTTGTACTTTTTAAAATCATCCTTTGAAGGGTCTAGAATATATCAAGAATGCCTACAAATCAGCAGCAACAACAAAAATATGAACAACTCTGGCTTTCTAGGTGGACAATGAGTTCAACAGGCATCTCATAACAAAGATACAGGAATGGCCAATAAGCCCAAGAAAAAGTGCTCAACAGTATTAATCATTAGGAAATGCAAATGAAACAACAATGAGCTGCCACGTCACACCCACCAGACTGAATCAAGTCAAATACAATGGACGCTGGACCAACTGAAGCCAGTCCAATGCATGGAGGATGTGCAGCACCAAGCAAACACCCCCACCCCGACCCAGCAGGCCCATGCCTTGTGCCAACCCCAAGGAAATGAAAACCTCTGTCCACACAGAGGCTCGAATCTGAATGCTTACAGTAGTCATATTCCTAAGAATCAACCAAACAGATAAATAAAACACAGCATATCCATTTAATGGACTGTTACTCAGCAATTAAAAAGGACCACTTAACAGTTAAACCCACAGCACAGATTAATCTCCAAAAACTGATGCTGAGTGAGAGGAGTCAGACATAGAAGAGAATCTACCATTCAACTCCACGTACATGAATTTCTAGAACAGGCAAAACTAATCTTTGTGGAGAGAAGTCTAAAACTGGTCAGGGGTAGAAGGGTGCTTCCTGCGTGATAGAATGTTCTGTATTTTGTTTGTGACAACCATGGTGATTGTTGCGTGGATATAAATGATTGGACCTCATCAAAAACCTTCATTTTTAAAAAAGGATGAAAAATACTGTTGTCTCAGAGTCTTGGCCCAAGTCCTTACAGCAGAGTAGTCGGGTGAGCAGAATTAATACACAAGTCTTCAAAGGTTCTGCATGTTGGGGGTGCCCCTTCCCTCCGTTCCTTGATCTAGTCCAAGTGTATTCACACACGCACACACACACACACACACACACACACACACTCCTTTATGCCTGGAGAGGCCCTTGCAGTTGCCCTCTCCCACAGGGAGACTGTAGTGTCAAACCTCCCCCACCCCTGCACCCCCATCTCTGTCCCTCTGCATGGTCTGCCCACACCCTCTCCCTTCTCCCATGGTCTAACTGTACTAGAATCATCTCCGGTTCTAAACCTCAGCACACCCTAAATCATAGTTTGTGTGTGTTTTTTTCAGCCAAATACGGATGCTTTTGAAACCACTTTCCCCTCTAAAGGCCTCCTTCTTCCTTGTTAACTCTGGGCTGAGCCATTTCATAAATAATGCAGCTCCCCCTCTCATCTCAGTTACAAATGCGGATGTCTCTGAAGGACCAGACCATTCTCCTCATAGTGCTCCCTTGTCTCTCTGGTCCACCGGCAGCCAGCCTCAGGCAGCCCCAGGACAAAAGTGCCACCTTGACCCCCTCTGCACAGGAGGTAGCCATGGGCTCCATCACTTGAGGAGCACACTGAGTGGCCTCTGCCTCTCTCTGGCCAAAGCATGTGGGCAGCTCTGCTCTCTGCAGCCCATGGGTCTGTATGGAGGTTCATCTGTGTACCTGGGTCCCAGGGGAGAGGCCCTTGCCACAGAATCTGTGCACATCTGACACCAGCCCCAAGGGTACAAAGCTCTCCAACATCTCAGTGATTCAGACCCCCCTGCCTGCTTTATAGTAGAAATTCCGATGCACACATTTTCCACGTATTTACTGACCCTGCCTGGCTTCATATGGGGCCTCCGTGAGGCTGGGCCTGCCTGGGCTGGAGGTCAGGGCTTGCTAACCTTCCATAGGCCTTGCTGGGCCCTATTTGGGGAACAAGCAGCATCCTTGGTCCACCTGCTGAATCATTGTCCAGGCTCTCCCCTACTTAGTGTGGAGGCTGTCCTGGAGTCCAGCCCATCTCCTTAGAATTTCTTACCTTTCTGTTGTTCACCTAAGGTTCCTGGGTCCTTGGTGAGGGGTGTCCCACCTGGCCTGGTCCCCTTTTATGACAGCAGCAGCGAGGCCCCATCCCTGAGAAGCTGGCCTCCCTGGACTGGGTTGAAGGAGGCCAGAGGGTGAAGCGCCTGCATTGAGTAATGGCTCAGACTGCTGGCCTGTGGATGGGTTCCTGAGAGATCATCCTGGGAGCCTCCTGGCTGCCTGGCCTAATGGTCCTGAGGTGGGAGAGTGAGGGTATGCAGAGAGGCGATCCCACCAGGAACAGCAGTGCCCTGCAGGGCCGAGAGTAGCACTTGGTTGAAGACAAAGGGCTCCTGGGGAAGGAGGGGCATCTCTCTATGTGAGGATGCAGGCTGCCTGCGGGACGAAGCACAACTGGTCAGGAGGTGTGGGCTTTCAGGTCCAGCCACAAGCCCAGGTGATGGTGATTAGCAATTAGTGGGGTGGGGAGGTGCTAATAGGCCAAAGTAGCAAACAACATATTGCAGTTCGCCCTGCACTTCTCTATTTTCCACTGTTGAATAAAATAAAAACCATCTCTCAGCTTCCTTGGCAACTTGGATGTGGGCTGGGGGATGGGTGGGCCTGTTTCATGCTCTCTTCCATAGTGAAGAGCACAGCCTCACCTACAGGCACCCAGGAGGCCCCTGATAGCAGGGGTGAGCTGGCTCACTCGTGAGGGAAGGCCCTCCAGCAGGCCACACAGGCAGAGCGAAGGGGTGGCAACGTCAGGGGCCATTGAGGCCTATGGGTAGTCACGGCTGTGGTCCAGGTAGGGGTTGGTGAGTCATCTGGGAGGGATGCTGTGGCTGGAAGCCAACTTCTGCAGGAGTTGTTCCGGCTCTGGCCACCTCCCAGCCCATCTTCCCCCCTCCCTTTCTCCTCTCCCCCCAGTTCCCCCTCTGCCTCCCCCCTCCCACTTTCTTTCTATTCTATTTGGCCTCCTCTCCCATCTTTGTCTCTGGGCTCAAAGCTTGCATCCTCCTTTCTAAATCTTGCTGGGAATATGGCCTGGTCTAGCCTTAAGACCACCCCCTCCATGGTTCCTTTGGCAGGCCTGGCCTGTCTGGAGCTGCCAGCCACGCCCTGGGACCAGGTGTCTGAGCAGAGCCCTGCAGCAAGGCCCCACATGGGATGGGGACAAGGTGGGGGAGTGATGGAGGATGAGGCTGGAAAAGCCAGTCGGATTACAGAGAGGAGCCTGGAAAGCCATACCAAGGAGATGATCCTTTCCCCTGCAGATGATGAAGAAACGCTCAAGGTTGCTGACTGCACACAGTCCGCTGAGTTTCAAAAGGACCCCCTGAGGCCATAGCCATGTGGGATTAGGACTGGGGCAATGAAAACTCAGGACCTACTATTCAAGCATTAGATTGCCTTCCCAGTTCCCCTCCCACCCCTTCGGAAGTCTGACAGTCCTTGGAACCCCACCCTTTAGCTCTGAGGGCTTCTCCAGGCCCCACCTCTTTCCTTCCTCCCATCCTCTTCTGCGTTCCTTCCTGTCTGACTGCCTCACCCCTGCACGTCTCTCCAGTTCCATCCAGACCCATCAGAGTGGAGCCATCTATGTGGCCTTATACTTCAGAATTTGGGTGGGGAAGAAGGGTGCCATTTATTGGATCCTCTCAACAACCTCAAAATAGAAGCCCCTCTTCTAATTCTCTGGAGAGACCACCACCCATTTCCTCACTTTTTTTTTTCTTTTTGGCCACCCCTGGGCACATGGAGTTCCCGGGCCTCAGGGAGTGGGATGGACAGGCCTGGTTGTTTTTGGTCTTTGTCTAACAGGTCATCCTTAGAGGTCAAGAAGAGAAAATGGGCAGAAGCAATATTTGGAGAAAGAATAGCTGAGAATTTTCTAGACCCAATTAAAACAAAAAATCAACCCATTCTGTAAAAACACTCAGCAAACCCCAAGCAGGATAAACACAAAGGAAAACATTCCTGAATTACCTAGGTGGGCCCAATGTTATCATGAGTGTCCTGAAGAGATGGAAATAGTTGGAGAAGGAGATGTGATGATGGAAGCAGAGGTCAGAGTGACTTAATTGCTGTTGGAAAGGGTCATGGGTTCAGGAAGGTGGGCAAACAGAAGCTGGAAAAGGCAAAAACCCGGATTCTGCTCTGGAGCCTCCAGAAGGAACACAGCCTTGCCAACACCTTGATTTTAGCCCCGTGAGACCCCTTTCAGACTTCTGACCTCTGGGACTGTAAGATAATAAATGTGTGCTCTGCTGAGCCACTAAATGTGTAGTGATTTGTAACAGCAGGAAAAAGACGCTAATATGCCATAGAAGTCAGCCAGCTATGGAACAGCACCTTTCCAGTGAGGTATACTAAATACCTAAATAAAGAGATTAGCTGCCCTTCGATTACCAGAAGAATCTTTTCTGCATTCTGGAAACCCAGGGACCCCCTCAGCCAACCATAGTGAGACCCTCTGAAGCCTCAATCAGTCTTAGACTGAATTCTAATCTCTTAACCAACCCAGTACATCTAACACAAGGTTACTGAAGATAGGAGATAACTTTTCCAACTAATTAATGAGTTTTTCCCACAGCTCCTTCCCAGTGGTCTCACAGTGCAGTAAGGGGAGGATTAAGATTACTCCTGGTTGGATTAAAAAAAGAGGCAATGTCCCTTTTCTTTGATATCCAGGATAGGCTTTTGAAGCCGTTCCAGGTTGAGTCTTTTTTTTTTTCTTAATTTTTGTTTTTGGTCTTTGTCTTTTAGGGCTGCACCGACGGCATATGGAGGTTCCCAGGCTAGGGGTCTAATGGGAACTGTAGCCACTGGCCTATGCCAGAGCCACAGCAACACTGGATCTGAGCAGTGTCTGCAACCTACACCACAGCTCACAGCAATGCCAGACCCACTGAATGAGGCCAGGGATGGAACCCACATCCTCATGGATGCTAGTCATGGATGCTAACCCTGAGCCACAATGGGAGCTCCTAGGCTGAGTCTTTTGATTCTAAGAGCCAGATACTAGAGGGGCGGGGAGCCTCCTAAATCCCCAGAGCCTCTTGTTACATATCAAGAACCAAACCCAGAAAGACTAAACATGGAATCCTTTTGTGGTAAAATATATACAACAGAATTTATCATCCTAACCATTTTCCAGGGCAGTAGTTTTAAGTACACACACACACACACACCATGCTGTGAAGCCATTATCATCCACAGCCAAAGTTTTATCACCTTCCCAGACTGAAACTTTGAAGCAATTAAGCAAAGCCTCCTTACCTCTCCCTCCAGCTGGTGGCAAGTGCCGTTCTGCTTTCTGCCTGTTCATCTGACTACTCTAGGAGGCTCAGAGGAGTGGAGATTTTGTCTTTAAGTTGTAAAATGGGAAAGGAGCAGGATGTAACATATGGGCAATTTCCCTCATGGTTCCTATAGGGGCAGGAATGCAGCACATCTCACTTTCTTGGGCTGGAGGATGAGTCTGGAGAGAGAATGGGAGAGGAGTAAGAGAGCAGAAGCTTGAGTGTGTGGCTTCTGTACTCCTCCCTGTTCCTGGGGCGAGGAACCACAGGAGCCCCAGCAAGTCTGAGAATCCCGTGAGGGAGGGAGCTTGCCTGCTCCCCTCCGGCCAAAGGAGCCAGCGTGTGTCTCAGATGTCCAGCCCCTTTGTTGTAAGGGGGCGTTTCCATGATTCCATGTGCCACTGGGCAAAGATGAGCATTTCTTCAAAGAGCTGAGGTCACTGGACTAAATTGTAAACTTTTGTGACCATGCTCCCCACTGAATAGAAATGGAACTCTTTTTTTTTTTTTTTTTTGTATTTTCTAGGGCCACACCCACAAACTTATGGTTCCTAGTTAGATTCGTTAACCACAGCACCACCAAGGGAACTCCCTCTTTTTTGTTTTTTGTTGTTATTGTTTCTTGCTTTTTGTTTGTTTTTTAGCAGCCGCACTGGAGGCATATGGAATTCCAGCCGCAGTTGCTACCTATGCCAACTGCTGAGTTTCTGGATCCTTTAACTCCCTGGGGAGGCGGGTGGTGGATTGAACCCCAAACTCATTAGTCACTGGAGCCAGCTGCCCTCAGGTTCTTAACCCACTGGGCTACAAGGAACTCTAGAAACAGAACTCTTCAATTGAGTTCTGTAGAAAATAAGGAAATTTACTTTCCTCCACATTTGAGACCTAAGTTTTATACCTGCTACAAACACCCTGGCCCAAAAAAACTGCTGACTCCCCTGAGAGGTTCAAGGCCAGCGCCTGTCCCTGGGTTCCCTTGCCCTTTGGCTCAGAGCTGGGTGGGGCCACAGGCAGTAGGGAGCTGCATATGGAAAGCTGATTTCAGATTTCTCCCCTGGACTGGGCGGAGTGCCACATGCACGTGCTGCACGCACGGAGACAGAGATGCCCGAGGCCCTGGCAAGCCACTCCCCTCCTCCCAGCTCTTAGCCCGCTTGCAAACTCCCGCCTGTCTTTCTTTTCCTCCTGCCGCCACCCCAACTCTCTAAATGATCCAGGAAAAATATTTGGACATTGCAGGTCCCTCCTGCCAGGAATTATACACAGAGAGAGCAATGAGGAGGAAGGTGGGGTCTCTAGGAGTCCAGACAACCTCAGAACAGTTCATTCCTGCAGCCAGTGCTTGAGGACGTGGGCTGCACACACGGCCAGGCTGGGGGAACTGGTCCACGGGGCACACAGAAAAGGAAGGTGGGGGCTTCTGGGGACTGGAGGTTTGGAGGGTCTCTTCTCCCCATTTTTTTCACCTCCGCCAGGTGTGAGTGCCTCATCCCCTGTGTCCTTCCGTGCGGAGTTTCCCCCTCCCCACTCCACCTCCCCTCCTGCGCAGGTGTACCTAAACCCACCCTCTCTCACCTGCAACACGCACACAGTGGAGGCTGGCGGAGCTGGAGAAATGAGAGGCCCAGGGGGCATTCAGGAGCTCATTTGGATGAATTTCCACCAGAACCAATGGCTTTTTTTTTCTCTCAAAGGAGAGGGGAGACAAGGTCTGCAGTTTGCGGTCTGGGCTCAGAGTCCCCAGAGACAGGAGATCTGCTCCTTTCCCTACTAAAACACCATTCTCTTTGCATGGCCTTTATCCACCCCTGGCTGCCTGCTCAGCGCAGCACACCCTACCCACCATCCAGACTCCCACCCCACCACGGGTCCTAACCAACAGCCTCCCCTTTGGCCTCAGAGGCAAGATGTTCCCAGGATGAGGAGTGTGGGACAGAAAGGTCTTTCTTTCAGGGAGTGTTCCAAGACTGGGTGTCAGAAGAGCATCCCTGCAGAGTAAGAGCTGGGTGACCTTTGCCTCTCAGGCTTGCCTCGGAACTCCTGGGGTTTGCTTGCTTGTTTGTTTTTGCTTTTGTTTGTCTGCAGTTTTGAATTTCCACCCCATTAAAGTGTGTCATTAGAGGGGGCAGGGGGGTTTTCCCTGGCTCTGTGTGGGCATTCCAGCCAACATTTCTACTCTAGTTAGCTTCATCTTATAACTCCTCCCAGGCAGGAGCACCCTCCAGGCCCACCCTTGAAACAATGGGGTCAAATAACAAGCATTTTCTTTCCTTTTCCCGAGTTTAAATACAGACCCCCCACAGGAATAGATGTAGAAATCTGCTTCCAAGCCCTGGAGTGGGCAGCAGAGACCCACACCCAGCATGGTCCCTGAGTCCTCCTGCATTAGGGGACACTGTCTGGCCCTTCTGTGCCTCAGTTCCTTAGGACTTACAGACAGGTCTTGAGTGTTCACAGAAACTTCAAAGGATTAACAATGAGAGATAAATTTTTTAGTGATTCCCGTGTGCTGGCACTTTTCTAATTAACTTGACCTTCACGAGCACCTCATGAGGTAAAGGCTATTGTTATCCCCATTTCACAGATGAGAAAGCTAAGACCCAGTAAAGAAAAGCGGCTTGTCCAAAGTCACTCGGTGCTTAAGTGGCAGAGGTCGGACCCGGACTCAGGCTTGTACCCATCAGCTGGATTAGGCTGAGAGGTAGGGAGGTGGGCAATCCAAAATCCCAACAGAGGCCATGAAGAACCCGCCAAGTGGAAACACACAGCCCTTCACGGGAGCGGGGGAGGGGTGTATAGGTAGTTCTTACCATGAACCATGAGGGAGAGCAGTTTACTATTGCCAGATACCCCAATTTTTCAAGAGAACCCAGAAATCTGGAGATTTCTGTGAAATTTCCCAATTAAAAAATGTCATCAACGAATTTAAATCTTATGTGAGAGAAAAAATCATCATATCTCCAGTCTGCAACCAGCTCATCCAGCTCATTGCATCCAGCTCATCCAGCTCATCGCTGCCAGCCTGCATGTGGCCTCCAGCCCCAGGCCGAGGAGGGCAGATTGACTTAGTCTCCTAAATCAACATTCCATTAGTGGTGGCTGCCTGACATGCGCTATTGAGAACTTTCAGGGTGTGTCTGCCCTCGAGGAGAAATGGTGCTGTGATCCATTAGTAATGTCTGCCATGGGCACAGCCTGAAAGAATGACAGCATCTGTGTACCCTAACCAGGTTGCAATGAAATAAGGTTCAGTTCCTGCTCCTCCAGGGCCTGATTGTTCAAGTCTCCCCACCCCCACCCCCACTGCCTCACCTCACCCTGGCCTAGAGTACTTTCAGAATGGTGGAAAACACCCTAGGTATTAAGTACTTACCCTATTAACCCTCATGTCAATCTTGCAGAAGAGGTGTGATCACGTGCCTTTGACTATTTCAGCTCCACTCCAACAAGGAACTAAAAGTTCTGAAATCCAACCTATCCTTTGTGATCTCACTGGGACAGAAGTGTTTCTTGGTGAAGGGACATCACACAATTATTTTCACTTGAAAAAATTCCCAGAAGACAAAACTCTTCTGGGGAGAGCCTCCCTCCTCTGACAAGCTGCTCCCATTTCCTTTCCCTCATGAGGTTTTTCATACAGAAAATCCCTATCCTTGTCCCTTTCTGAAGCGGCCATCCTTTGTATCCTCTTTGTCCCAATTTTAATTTCTTTTAAAAAGAAATTTTCCCCAAGAAACTGAGCCTCCCCTTAAGAGAAGTTCTCATACCAGCTATATGGAACCCAGAGTTCCCAGTCATTGGGTTCTCTGCATGTTGTACAGAAGCAACCCTGGAGCCCCATCAGCTGTGTGACACAGATGTGTGACATGTATGACATCCAGGCATTATTGCATTCATGCTGATTTTTTCCTCACTGCATTCATATCAGCTTAGAGTTTCTTCTTCCTGGTTTAGTGCATCATCTGCGTTCCTATGAAATTGATTTTCTCAGCCAAATGATGAGGGACCTGAGAGCAGATTTCTCTCTCTTCCTTCATTCACTCATTGGACAAATTGCATTTGAGTGCGAGCTGTGGACCAGAGGCTATTCTAGGACCTGGGGGTACAGCACTGGCCGTAAGGAAGTGTCCATGCTCTTAAAGCTCACCTTCCTCTCTCTCTGAATCCTGTAGCAGTGGCTGCCCATAAACACACTGGTCCTGAGGATTCTTGAGGTTTCACAGGGCACAGTCACACACTTGGAGCTTGCCCCAGCTTGCACTGGTTCCGTGCATATGCCTTTGGTTTCTCCTTTTGGAGGTTTATTTGTCTAGCTGAGCTGACACATGCCCTGAAGAAAGCCCACCCTCCCCAGCCCAGGCATTGCCACTTGATCCTAGGCAAGGCCCTTGAACTTCCCAAGCCCTTTTTCTCACCTCTCAAATACAGGTAATTTTTCTGGGACAGAAGGTTGTGAGCTGTTAAGTAGAGGAAAGCACATCATCATGGTGCAAATGTTCCTTATTATTGCAGCACAATTCTGTTCAGAGATAAAAATGAAGGATCCTCCTTCCACTTGCCAGCATTTTCTTATTGCCCAGAGTTCTCCTTATTGGTACAGCAGAATACAAATCTCAAGGAATCAAATCCCTGGCTTTGGAGTTTCAAAATCAACTTTTAAAACTTATAAAAGAGAAAAGAAGTGTGTGAATCTAGGCTTTTTGCTATGTAAAAAGGTTTGCTAGGGTTCTCCAAAGAAAGAAACAGACCGATAGCATATATAATATAATATGATACAGTGTAATATAATGTAATACATGATAATTACTTAATTCCTGTTTACATGAGGAATTGGTTCATGTGATTATGGGGCTAAGTTCTAAGATCTGCATTCAGCAAGCTGGAGACCCAGGAGGGCCAATGGTGGAACTTCCAGTCTAAGGGCAGAACAGGACTGGTGTCCCAGCCCAACAGTCTGGCTGGAGGAAACCCATCTTTCTCAGGCTTTTGGTTCTCTTCATGTCTTCAGCCGATTGGATGGGGGTCACCCACCTTAGAGGGGCAATTAATTTTTTTAACTCAATCTACCAATTCAAACGTTAATCATCCAAGACTGTCTTACAGAGACACTGTGAATAATGCTTGATCAAGAGTCTAGGCACCTTGTGACCTAGTCAAGGTGAAACGTAAAATTAACCATCACAAAGAGTAAGCCTTTTTGAAAAAGAAAATTTCCCTGAGTTTCATAGAGAAACTGAAGTACTCTAAAGATATTGTAGTGTAACAATATTTTTATTCACCTAAATAATAGAAGAAGAGGACAGGAGAAGAATCCATATACGTCATCTGCTAGGCAGACCAGATTCATGTTGCTAAGGGCAAGGGAGCCTGTCCTTCCAAAATGGCTTAGGATCAGAGGAAGCTTTAAAATTTAGATTTCTGGGAAAATCTAATGTAGGGAAATTTTGTACAAGCTTCCTGGTAAGAGAGCAGTTGAGAAAAGATGGCTGTGGGCATCCTTGAGTGAAAAAGCTGAGGTTGGGTCTCCTGCAGTCCTACAGAGATTAAGAGAGTAGCCAAGACTTCCTCTGCCCCTGTGATGGATATGACAGTAAAAGAGAGTAGAATCTGGTGGCCCAAAGAATGCTGGGGGCGTGACAAGAACAGTCACCAATAGTAGCTGATTGCGCCATGCAATGCAGAGGCCAAAGTATGTTCAAACCCATAGACATTGACATGAGGAAGTGGTGGTTGCTTCAAGATAGCAGTGGAAATCAATTTTGATAGCCAACACTGAACAGGGCATATCTCAGAGGGGGCCAGCACAGGATGACACTTGTTATGGTCAGGACAGGGCAGGTTATTCTGTAGTAACAAACACACCCCAAGGTAGAGTAGCTTGGTACATCCAAGTTTGTTTCTCCTTCATTTGGATTTCATCAATCGCAGCTCTTCCTTCCAAGTGATGACTCAGGGATCCAGTATGCTTAGGTGGCCTCAGCAGGAGAAAAGAGGTCTGGAAAGTCACACAGAGGGCTTTTCATTGCCTTAGCAAATTAATGACATACATTATTTCCCCATACAGCCCCTTGACCAGCATTAATCACAGGACCCCAGCCTAACAACAAGAGAGGCTGGGAAATGCAGTCCTCCTGAGTGCCCAGGAAGAAATGAAATGGGATTTAGGAAGACCTAGTTTTGTCTGCACCACCATCATGAACCAGGAATGTCCTGAACATGATGATCCATGAATCCCCTGTGGAACTGAGCTGTCATCTCAGGGGAGAGAACCCCAACCTGCAACGAGCTTTCATCTAAATTGAGAAACAACTGAATTCTACTGGGTTTTCATGAAAATAACTGAGTTATAATTTCTGTCATCAGAGAGAAATAGGGACTGAAGAGAGGAAGTAGTTTCAAGTATGGAAAAATAAATGAAATCATCTTTGCCCACATGAGAACATGGATCGGGACATGACTGCAGGTTACATATGTTTATAGATGGAAGAGAAAATCTCACATGTTGTTGATCCGAAGTGGAAGTTCAGTGCATGGGATCAATTGTTCAAATCTGAGCTCTGCCCCTCACCAGCTGGTGTGAAGTTTAGATGGGATCAAACGGGGGAATACTCCAGTTCAGGCTGGTACCTCACAAGCCTATAGTAAAGGTTAGCAGTTGCAAACATCCATAGCTGAAATTAAGAGCCAGAGATTTTCACTTCCAATCTGATGCTTTTCCATTACTCCCACCCCCCAAAGTTCTTGACAATATGTTTCCACTGCTAAGATTAATGATAATAATAATAAGAAAAAGAACATCTTCAAAGTTCTCATCACAAGAGAAAAAGATTGTAATGATGTAGTGATGGATGTCTAGTTAGACCTACTGCGGTGATCATTTTGCAATATATGCATATATTAAATCATGTTATACACCTGAAACTAGTATAACATTATATGTCAATTATGTTTTTTTAAAAAAAGAAGGAGGAGGAGTTCCCACTGTGGTGCAGTGGCTCAGGTGTGGGTTCGATCCCCTGCCTGGCACAGTGGGCTAAATAATCTAAGGTTGCTGTGGCTGCAGTATAGATTACAGCTGTGGCTCAGATTTAGTCCCTGGCCCAAGAATTTCCATAGGCTACAGATGTGGTCATTTAAAAAAATTAAAAAGGAGGGGGAAATGGAGAAGGAGAATGAAAAAAGAAGTAATAGGAGGATGAGGAGAAGAAGAGGAAGAAGAAGCAAAGAAAGAAAGAAAGGGAGGAAGGAAGGGGGGAAAGAAGCAAGGAAGGATGGAAGAGAGGAAGGCAGGCAGGCAATAAGAACAACTATCATTAATTGAGCTCCTGTGATATGCCAGGCATGTAACATAACTCACCTCATTCAATCCTTAAAGCAATTCTGTGATTGGGTATCCTTATCACCATTTCATAGATGAGTCAGTCAGTGCTCACAGAGGCTGAGTTAGGCTGTACAAAGACACTGGGGGAGTTTAAAACATACCGCATTGAGATCTAAGCCTAGTTCCACCATGCACTGACTCTCCAACCCTGAGCAAATTACTCCAGCACTCTAAGATTTGCTTTCTCTGCCTGTAAAAGGGGAATAGAGATAACAACTACCCCAGGGGGGAAAATGTCCATAGGTTCCTTGACATTTCTCCATCTAAGAGGTGGAGTCTCTGTCCCCTCGCCTTGAATCCGAGTTGACTTTAGTGACCTGCTTGTGACCAACAGAATGAAGTTCAAGTTCCAAGGCCACTCAGCAGAGGCCATGTGCTTTCTGCCTCATTCCCTTGGGGTACTTGCCTTTGGAGCCCTGAGTTGTTAGTATGGGTTGAATTCCCCTACTCACCCCCATTCACACATTGGAGTGTTAATCCTCTAGAACCTCAGAACGTGAGCTTCTTTGCAAATAGGGTCTCTATAAAGGTAATCAAGTCAACGTGAAGTCAGTAGAGTGGCTTCTAATCCAATATGACCAGTAGTCTTATAAAAGGGGGAAATTTGGACACAGACACACACATAGAGGGAAGACGGTGTGAAGACACAAGAAGTTGGCCATCTGCCAGCTCAGGAGAGAGGCCTGGAACACACCCTTCTCTCATAGGTCTTAGAAGGAACCAACCTCACCAACACCTTGAATTTGGACTTCCAGCCTCCAGACTATGAGATAATCCATTTCAGTTGTTCTAAGCCACTTGGGTTGTGGTATTTTGTGATACAGCCCTAGCAAACAAATGTAGCTGTCCTGTAAGAAGGTAGACTCCCCTAGGGCCTCCATGCTGTTAGGTAGGAAGCCCAAGCCACACCGGAGGCCATGTGTACGTATTCTAGTGAGAGCCAGCATCAACCACCATACATGAGAGCAAAGACATCTCCAGATGATTCCAGCTACCAGCTATAGATCCCCCCTCTCCCAGATCTATCCACATCTTCAAGTGTTACCAGACAAGACCCCCAGTATCACAAAGCCAGTGAATTCTTTTTATGTATAACCAAGTTCCATCTGAAATTCCCCTATCTGAATTCTCAAGCCACAGAATCTATGTGCATAATGAAATAGGTTTCTTAGGCCACAAGTTTTGAGGCTCTCGTGGCAGCGGGAACGGCAACTGTCTCACAGTGGTTGAGGCCAGAGCTGTGAGCTCCCTGACTCCAGAATGCAGACCTTCTCCGGATGCAAGCTCAGCAGCCTTGCTGTCTCAGACGGTGTCTGGGCAGGATGACCTTTGCTGAGTCTTGTCTCCAAGCAAGCAGGGCTGGCCCACGTGGACTATTTGGTTGACCCACGAGGACTCCCTGACCTAGGAGGAAGCCAAATCCCCCTCAGACTCCTTCAAGTTTTGAGAGCAAGCCAGGGTCTCAAAGCCAGCCATCAAGACTGGTCTCTTCAAGGTCTGATCACTTGGTTGAGGATTAGAACCATAGGGATCACACAACCCTGTTCCCATGGTCGCTCTGCAAATGGGTTTGCAACCAGGAGAGCTCCTGGGAGGCAGAATATAATCTGGGTGTCTGACTGTTGGGGTTTAAATTCTAGCTGTGCGTGGAGTTCCCGTTGTGGCTCAGTGGTAATGAACCCAGCTAGCATCCATGAGGACACGGGTTCAATCCTTGGCCTTGCCAAGTGGGTTAAGGATCTGGTGTTGCTGTGGCTGTGATGTAGGCTGGCAGCTACAGTTCCAATTGAACCCCTAGCCTGGAAACTTCCATATGCCACGGGTGCGACCCTAAAAAGACAAAAATATTTTTAAGTAAATAAACAAATAAAATTCTGGCTGTGCAATCTACTAGCTATATGGTCTTGGTCAGTTATAGAACATCCCCAAGCCTGTTCCTTCATCTTCAAAATGGGAAAATAATAGCAGCCACCTTGTAGGGGTTCCCACGAGGCTCACCCAGGACATTCTCTCCAGGATCATAGGGCTGGGCGCTACCACTGTCATTCATCAACATCAACATTCTGCTTGCATAGCTTTGTCTTTTCTTCCCAAGGCAGACTAGTTGGTTTAGTTCCTGAGGGCTTCCCAGCAAAGGGAAAAGTGTAGCTTAAAATAACCCCAAGAATACTGATATCTTTCAAAAGTTAAATTTAAAGATTAATAAAGATTCCAGACAAACCTCAGGTAGCATTGTTATTACTGGGCTTTTGTTGCTGTTCTGAACAGCTTTGAAAACTCTTGGCTTTGAAGCTCTAAAGGATGGCAATTAGCCTCTCCTGAAGGTCCTCACAGCAGCAAATCTTTGGCACAGGGCACAGGGCTCCACTTCCTTCCCCATTCTGCAGCCACCGTGTCTGCCTGCGTCCCCACCCTGGCCCAGGCAGGAGCGGTGGGAGGACGCGTGGTCGCCCCAGCTCACTGCTGCAGGAAACGCTGCCTGCCGCCCTGGCCCCGATGACTCCTAAAAAAGAAGGCGGATGGGGTGACTCAAAGCAAACCATCTCCTCCCCCACCCTGCACGCCGCACTCGCACAAGCCCCCCTTCTCCAAGGGTGAGGCTGAATCAGGGCTAAGGGCCCTGGGATGCTCAGAGGCCCCTTTTGTAGAGCTGACCTGGCCGAGAGATCCAGCTGCAGGCTGCCCTAATGGATGGAGCTAACACCCTTCTAGGCAGTAGCCTGCCCCACGGCGGCACTTTGTCAGAAGCCATCTCTGGGAAGGCTGCTGGCAGGCTTCTGGCTGGCGGCTCCATCTCCCTCCTGCTCCACGCGGGGCAAGGCTTGTCCAAATATTTGGCTTGATCCTGCTTTCTGATTCATCATGTGCAGAAACCTCTGTAATTTCATCTAGTGCGTGACTCAGACCAGAGCTCAGCACAAGTGCTGGGCAGCGGAGGCCGGAGCCGCTCAGAGGCCAGGCCTGCAGTCAGTGCCCGCTGCTCTCAGCTGGCCCCCAGGGGGGCTCCCAGATTGCCTAGCCGCAGATGAAATCTCTTTTGTCTGAGATGATTAATGGAGCCCCAAACAAGCCTCAGCACAAGGGTGTGAGGTGCACTTTGTACCTTTTCCAAGTCTTTCTTTCTCTTTTTTCTTTTTTAATGCTAAATCCATTTGCATCTCATAAATTATATTGGCTTCAAAATGAAATGTTCCTGACAGCAGCAGGCAGGGTGTGGGTCCCGCTAAAACATTTTCTCCTGCCGTCCCCTCTCTCCTTCTGAGACCCTAGGAGAAATCTGGCTTGTCTTCCAGAGGAGGAGGGGAGGGAGCAGAATGACCTAGATTCTGAATCTGCAAGACAGGTAGAGCCAGCTCGCCTGTCTTCCAAAGGCTACTGTGCACAGGGTCCCAGGCTTTCGGAAGGAGTCAGCAGAATGGGGCTCTCTCCTCTTCTGGTGTGGACCTCTTGTGGGTGACATGGTCTCTGTGTCCTTCAGCAGGTTTGTCCTCTTAGGAAAGGCCACAACTGGACGGAGGCGGGAGGAGACTGCTGTTACCTGGGTGGGAGTGGGGAAGAGGCATAGCTGATAACCAGGTAAGCCCCCCCGCCGCCCCGCCCGTAGAGATATGTGGGGCAAGGGAAGGCAGCCGTTAAGTAGCAGAGAAGAGGGGATGGCAGTGCAGGTATCAGGGGCTCCAGTCATCGGAGACAATGGAATTTAAACTTTCCTTCCATTATTCTCCAGCTTTGTGGTTTTGGGCAAGTGTCTTTTCCTTTCTGAGCCTCCATTTCCTCTTCCCTTCATTTATTCAATATCTATCTTCTGAGCCTCGTCTGCTCCCTTGGCACTTACATTCTGACACCACACAGTCAGGTGCATAAGTACTGTGCCAGGAGGTGGCATACGGTGGCATCAAAAGATCAATGAGATATAGTTGACCCTCAGCCTTTGCTGTGTTGGGCTGAGGCTGGGAAGGTGAGGGGGTCCAGCCCAGGAGACTGAGAAGGTACAGGTAGCCATGGAGGTGGGACCTGAGAGAGGCACCATGAAGCAGGACCATGTCTGTGTCACACAGAGTGGGAGCTGGGTAAACGTCGTTGTCGTCATTATTGTTATGTGACTGCTGGTTGTGAGCATGGCTGTGAACTTGGGGTGGAGGTGCTAAAGGGAGGATGCAGCAAGCTGGGAAGAAGATGGC
The DNA here is from genome assembly GCF_054392235.1 of Sus scrofa. Classification (NCBI taxonomy): domain Eukaryota; kingdom Metazoa; phylum Chordata; class Mammalia; order Artiodactyla; family Suidae; genus Sus; species Sus scrofa. The sequence goes on along the minus strand of NC_139383.1, from coordinate 147,572,107 downwards.
TTCAAACCCAGGGTGACCCTGGCACTGTGATGGGCAGCCCCTGCTCGCCACACCAGGCTCCCTCCATGGCAGCCTCTGAAGGAAGCAGAGGCGGCCTTCACTTCATGCCGTGCCCCAAAGGTCAGCTGGCTCAAGTTTCACAAGCGGGCATTCCAGGCCTGGGGCCCGCACAGGGAGCTCTCTGCCCATGGTCAGGCCTCCAAGTTCCCGTCCAGGACCAGCTGCAGGAGCTTCAGCCCATCTCAGTTGGCCTCAGGGGTGCTGAGGCAGCTGTTGCCAGGCAGGGGTGGGGTGGGAGAAGGAGGCACGAAGCAAGCCCCAGAGCAGCTGTCTTCACCATCAGAACCTAAGCCACTCCCGGGCCAGGGAGCCACGGTCAGAGGCGCTCCAACCTCTGCAGGGAGGGGCGGTGGAGTACACGTGTGGTAGGTGCAAATTAAATGAATGCATATACATATATATGGGTGCCATATTTTGCTAAAAGTTTTTGCATCTTAATTTCATTTAATTTCGCAACATTCTGGGCATTTTATAAGTAAAACTCGGGGAGCTCAAAGAGCAGAAATGCAAACCCCACGTTCTGTGCCCTCAGGAGATAGCTCCGAGGCCAGAGTACACAGTGGTGGCTTTAGCTGAGCTCCTCTTCTGATCACAGATTCCTTTGGGCTCCCTGAGGAACACAAAAGGAAGCCTTTGTGTCTCCTGTTTTTAAGGTTGAAGGAGAGTCAATAGACGGGAACAGAGTTTAAACAAGGCCCCCTCTGGCCCCACTGCCCACGGCACCCAGGCCAGCACAGTGGTCCTGCAACCCGCAGACTCGGCACTCAGGCCCTCTGCAGACCAGACGGTGAGTGGGCTCCCCACGAAGCCCACACTCAGCACTTTCCACTGCCTCCCTCTTCCCCTTTCACTTCCGGACACTCTGGGCTCTGCCTCTGCCCCCCACCCCCACCCCCACTCCCAAGGGCACAGCTCCTGGCACTGGTCTCAATGTCCCGAGTCCAGGGGCACCAAGCACAGGGACTGCCAGGGTGGGGCCCCCTCTCCCTTCTTTACCTTCATTTCCATTAGTGAAATGAGGATGCACCACAAACCAGGCCAGGGCACAACTTGGAAGGCCATCGGCAGCGTGGAGGCTCAGCTGGGAAACACAAACCTACCCAAGCTTTTGGCAGCGGTGGCCAGAAGGGCAGGGACCGCTGGCCGGTGACAGACACCCTGCCTGCCTGGCCCCCTGCAGTGGCCAGCCACCCTGCAACATTCCTCTAAATGGGACTAAAACTTGGCCACAAGGGGGTACTGCCTTTCTGATGGGGTTGGAGGAGTTTTGCAGAACGAAATAAAAGTAGCCCTTACATCTTGGCGAAGTTTAAAGACATCCAGAGAATGAAGCCTTAGATTTTTACCTTCCTGAAAGGCTGAGGCTGGGCATAATTCTCTGCCTTTGTTTCCCTCCTTTGTCTTGGGTAAATGTTCCTGGCCTTACTTGTACCTGGGGTTGTATTGTCATCTGCTTTGGAAATGGGGCAGGGTATAAGTCAGTCAGTGAAATTTTTAAATGTAACTCTTTGGTCAGGTGTCAACATAGACGAAGGAGACACGGGCACTTAATAAATGCCTTGGAGGCTTGTGATTTGCGTGGGGCTTCCAATAAAAGGCAAAGTCGCTGCTTTGAAGTTACACACACTGAACCCAGGGTGGTCTTCAGGCCTCTGGTCACAGCACGAGCAGGGTAAGTGGGTCCTGATCTGCAACCCTGGTGCTCACACTGCTGGGGACCATTTACCCCATGGCCACCTCTGGGGCCTAGCAGGAAGCGAGGGGGGGAGGCTCTTTGCTGCAGCCAGCAATGTATGTACCCCCTTGATCACTGCTCTAGAAAAGAGGGCAGGAGGGGGTGACACAGAACAACCCGCCCTCACTCCCACTCCCTGATCCTTGGGTTTTTGGCATCATTATCTTCCCTAGGTCTCCCCCCTGCATGCAGCAGAGGTCTGACAGTACTGGGGGCTCAGAGCTCCTGGGAGGGCCCCCGCCCCATGAAGTCAAGTGAAGGCTGGTGTGCCTGTCTCCTTGCTGGGAACATGGTGCCAGTAGTGGGGCCTTGGGGAGCGGATGCCTGTAGAAGGAAGGTGAGATGTGTCACGCTGTCCCACTGGAGGGCTTGGCAGAGCTGGCACTAGAGACAATGGGTTCCCTGAATCCAGAGGAAAGATCCCAGGAAGGACTGTGGAAACTGGCCAAAGATAAAACAGAAAGGCTTTAAATACTCGAGTCAAGTTGTGGAAGGAAACAAGTGTGATGACAGGGCCCCACCTGCCATCCTTGCTCTCTTTGGGAGGGCGGTGTGATGAAAACCTTTGTGTGACATCAAGGTCAACATGAGTCCTGAGTCATTATTGAGACACAGATTAGTGGGGTAACACAGAATAGTCTCAGCAGATGAATTACACCCAAAAGCTGTATATGAGTCCTTGGAGTTGACATTGAAAGGTTCTGTTATTAGAGTGTGACTCCTGCCTGATTCTGATAGGGCTTAATTATTGTGATGAATGTCCCTGGAGTTTCACTCTGTCATTTCACCTACAGTCGGAATGAGAATCTCAACCTCAACCAGATAGAAGAAGGATGGTCCCATCCATCCCCAGCCTCTCTGAAATCCTTGGGGAGGCTCCTTGAGGAGTAAAAGTCTAGGCTTTCAAAAGGATAGCTCCTCCTCACCTGGAATCATCAGGACACTTTTGGTGGAAAGTGCCAGAAGCCCAGGTCAAATGAACAAGCCTAGGAAACATACTGGGAAGAAGTTGGGCGCTTTGTTGGAATCCAAGAAAAAATCCAACAATTGGGCCATGAGAGAGATGGGAACCAGGCCTAGAAGGTTCCAAGAAGGCAGGAAGCTCCTCCCCATCTGTCTCACTGGCCTCTGCTTCTTTCCACCAACCCCTCTCCTTGATGCTCTGTGTATGTGGGGGTCGAACATGGCCATTGCCTAACTCCTAAGCTTATATTTCCTCTCTTCACAGGACCAGCCAAATTCACCCAAGCACTACTTGGTCCAGCCTGGTTTCTGTGTTCCCCTGGATGCACACATCTGGGGTAGTCAGGGAGATGGGGTTGTGTGTGAAGTTACATCTGCCAGGGGCCCTTTTCTGGAAGTAGGTGGTATAAGGCTCAGCACCCAGAGAACTGGTCACTGTGAGCAGGAAAGACACTCTGAAAGGACATGTGCCCTGCTCTGAAGACCAAAACAGTACCGCCACCCCCACCAACCTTTCCTGATGGCAAGAACAGTTTGGTAGAACCCTGGGAGGCTGGAGGCCTGCTTGTCTTCCCACACTCTCAGGCTCACTCTCGCTGCACTACAGCTTGCTTTAGTAAAGCATCTGCAAGTGGCCTCTTTCAGCCTTCTCATTTTCTCTTGCTATGCAAAGCTTGGTGCTTCAGACACCCACACCGGGGCTGGGCAGTGGGACTTGGGGCACTGAGGTCACCTTCTCTTCTCCTGAGTCCTCCTTTCCACAGGGGTCCATGTGGTGTGGTGGAAGGTACATAATTCGATGCACTTCCCTGGATTCTTATCCACTTACTGATGCCTGACCTTTTTAAATCATGGTCTTCCTGTCTGTTAATTGGGAATAGGAGGTGAAGTGTAACCCAAAAGCTTGTTGTAAGAACCTGAGATCATGTATGACAGAGCCCTAGTTCACTTGGCTCTGTTCCTGGCTTGCAGAAGATGCTTAATACAACTCAGTCCCCTTAGATCTCCTCCCTCCTACCTGAGGTCCTCCAAGGGTGACAACATTGTTCTTCCTGCCCCTTTCCCACCAGGGCAATTTTTAGCCAAAGTCCTAATGGCAATTAGTACCATCCACAAGTAGACCAAGGCATCAGCATTCAGGTGAGGTACTGGAGAGAACTCAGTGCCATAAACATTTCTACCGCCCCATCCAGTGATAGTCACACAGGACATCCTGACCCAGTGCCTGGGAGAATGGAATGGATACACCATTCCCTTGAAGCCACCATCTGAGACAGATCCTGGGAAGCTGGGCCATGGAAAGTCTTGAATTTTGGAGTTATGCTCATTGAGTGAATGAGTCAGCATTAAAAGATGATTTAAACCTAGCAGAAATCAGACCACATAAAGCAAATGAAGAAAAAAGCCCCCAGGGCCCAAGGAGAATTTCTAAAGAATCTCCTCAGAGTGCTTGGAATTAAAAGTCAAGGGAATACCATCTTGTCTGCAACATGGCCATAGCTCACCCATCACCAAGGCACTTCGAAAGGGGTTGCAGATAAAGAGATGGTTCTGGGCTTGCTTGGAAGGAAAACTGGAGAAAGACTCAGGGCTCTTCAGGGGTGGGTGGGGAGGGTGGGGGTAGACATTGGACTCTACCAGATCTACTCACACTCGTCTGCCCCTCTCAAGAGTCAAAGTCTCAGGACACAAGGTGAAAATGCTAGAACTTGGGCTGTGAGCAGGACCTCTTGGCTGAGAACCTCTCCAAGATGTCACCCAAGGAAATCACAGTCTTGTGACCAAGAGGGGCCAACCAAAAATCAACAAAGGTGCCCCCACACCAAATTCTGTTCATTCTGTCTACAAAATATATTTTTCAGATATATTGCAAATACATTTCTCAAAACCATTCTTGCCTTTCTGATTCCCTGGCCTCCACCTTCTCTCATGGTGCACTAGCTGCTGCAGCAATGGCTCTCCTACTGCCTCTTTCCCTTCCCCCAGCTGCCAGAACTCCCTTCCTGAAACACACCCCAACCTCATGACTCTCCCTTGAGCACACCTTCAATGGCTCTCAACTGCCTTCAGAAGAAGAGCATGTCAGGGAGTTCCCATCATGGTGCAGCGGAAACAAATCTGACTAGGAACCATGAGGTTGGGGGTTCAATCCCTGGCCTTGCTCAGTGGGTTAAGGATCCAGCATTGCCATGAGCTGTGGTATAGGTCGAAGACGTGGCTCGAATCTGGCGTTGCTGTGCCTCTGGTGTAGGCCGGCAGCAATAGCTCCAATTAGACCCCTAGCCTGGGATCCTCCACATACTTTGGGTGCGGCCCTCAAAAGACAAAAGACAAAAAAAAAAAAAGAAGAAGAAGAAGAGCATGTGACCATGGGCCCCAAGCTTGCTGCCTGGCTTCATGCCCCCACTTGCAGTTTTAGTCTCAGACTACAACCCGCCTGCATACCTTGGTCCATGATGATTCCTTCATTGAGAAAACTCCTGGTCCTGCTTTACTCGGCTCATTTTTTTTTGTATTTTACTTTTTTAAAATTTTTTTATTTTTTTGCTTTTCAAGGCCACACCGCAGAGTATATGAAAGTTCCCAGGCTAGGGGTCAAATCGGATCTACAGCTGCCAGCCTACAACAGAGCCACAGCAACACCAGATCTGAGCCATGTCTGCTACATACACCACAGCTCATGGCAAGCCAGATCCTTAACTCACTGAGTGAGGCCAGGGATCGAACACACATCCTCGTGGATAATAGTCAGGTTCGTTACCACTGAGCTATGACAGGAACTCCTCAGCTCATTCTTGATTATCCTTTCTCAGGGTCCCAGCCAAAACATGTTTGTTTGTTTTTTCTCAGAGGGTCCCCAAGGCCCTCCTCAGCCATGATTGCAGCATCTCGATGCACCCTAGTGACTTGACTGCTATCAGTCTCCTGCCTGGACCTTGAGATCCAGGAGAGCAGAGACTTTGGCTGCCCAGAGCCCATGGCAGAGCTTGGTACAGTGGCTGAGTGTCTCCTGAAATCCGGCTCACTGGCCCCTCCTGCCCCTCAGCCAGGTTCCTGATGCTGCCTGCACCGGGAGGCAGGGAAAGTCCCAGCCGGCACCATTTCCTGTTCTCCACATCCTCACAGCTCTTCTTTGTCCCAGGTTCTTCCTCTCCAGAGAGCTCCTTATCTGAGGACGGTCCAAGGCACAGCAGCAGCCTGGAGGAGCCATCCTGTCCATTTCCTGCCTGGCCCACTCTGGATTTGAGTCAGAAGGTCTGAGTTTGGAGCCAAGCTCTGAACCTCTTCCCAGCGTGTTGACCTTGGCCCTTGCTTTCATCTCTGCTAAGCCTCAGTTTCTTAATTATAAAATGGAGTATGTTTTTGTTTTAGCAAGGATTTGTTGTTACAAATCAAAGTGGGTCTCCCAACCAAGCCCTTTCCCCAGGAGGAATCACTTAACACTTTGCAGCTTACCTACCCCAATCTTTTTCCTTGCATTAACAAACATACTTCAAATTTATCATTTCATAGAAAAAGAATCACATACACATATTCCTCAATGCCTTGTTTTTATCCGACCAATTCCATGCCCTGCCTTATTCTTTGTAACAGCTGCCTATATTCCAGCATATGAATGATCCATAGTTCATTTATTGAGGATCCTAACAATAGACATTTAAACAGTTTCCTTTAAAAAAAAAAATTTTTTTTTTTTTTTTTTTTTTTGTCTTTTTAGGGCTGCACCTGTGCATACGGAAGTTCCCAGGCCAGGGGTCGAACCAGAAATGCAGCTGCTGGCCTATGCCACATCCACAGCAACTTCAGATCCCAGCTGCATCTGTGAACTATGCCACAGCTTGTGGAAATGCTAAATCCTTAACCCACTGAGCAAGGCCAGGGATCAAACCTGTGTCCTTGTGGATACAAGTCGGGTTCATTACCACTGAGCCACAACAGGAACTCCCATGCCATTTTCGAATTGACTTTTGCTTTGCAAAGTTTTGAGAGTTGTTTTGTCTTGTTTTTCCTTCCACACCTGAAGCTTGCAGAAGTTCCTGGACCAGGGATCGAACATGTACCACAGCAGTGTTCCAAGCCACTGCAGTGACAAGGCTAGACCCTTAACCTGCTGTGCCATAAGTTTGTTTTCAAAGTCTATGAGTCTCTTTCTGTTTTATAAGTTCATTTGTATCATTTTTAAAGATTCCACATATATTCCATAACATATGATGTTTGTCTTTCTCTGACTTACTTCACTTGGTATGATAATCTCTAGGTCCATCCATGTTGCTGCAAATGGCACAATTTCATTGTTTTTTATGGCTGAGTAATATTCCATTATGTATATATACCACACCTTCTTAATCCATTCATCTGTCACTGGACATTTAAGTTGTTTCCACGTCTTGGCTATTGTGAATTACACTGTTATGAACATTGGGGTGCACGTGTCTTTTTTATTTATTTATTTATTTATCTACATGTGTCTTTTTAAATTAGGGTTTTCTCAGAATAGATGCCCAGGAGAGGGATTGCCAGATCATATGCTATAGAGTTTGATTTTGCTGGTGTGCTTATTGAAAACTTCTGTTTTAGCTGGCTTCTGTGATTTATCAAGCAGCCGAAGGGGAGAACTGCCTCATTACTGCCAGGTGCCAGGTGGTGGTAGGAGTCCAGGTTCCCAAATTGGCTTCTATTCACATCTGAGGGAAGAGGGGCTCAATTTACTGGCCCTGAGTGGGAATTCCAGCTCTGCTAGCCTTCCTCAGATTCTACCCCAGTGGGAGGGGGAAAGGATGATCCATTACTGCCAAGAAGGGGTGGAAGTCTAGATTCTCCCAATAATCTACACTGACAATGCAAGAGCTAAACTGTTTTCCTTTAAAAAATTGCTGACATAAATAAAGCTGTGCTGAGCATTTGTGCTCAAATGGAAGTATTCAGAGTCTTGGAGGTAGAACTGCAGGTAAGAGAGAAGGCTCATGGCATTTTCACAGTGAGGATTTTCCAACTGAGGATCCTATAGGGTGTTAGAGACTTCAAGGGGAAACAGGATGCTGCAAGCGGTGTCGGGTGGAGGGGACATTTTCCACCTGGGTTTATTACCCCAATTCACCTGGAGAGGCTCCCCTCTCCTCTTATTCACTCAGCTTCCGAGTAGAATTTGAATAGGCAGTTCCATGGCTAAAAGAGAGAGAGGGTACATTCAAAAACCACAGTGAAAATTTCTGAGTTTCCTTCCATTTGTGAATTTCTATGACAGTGTCAACTATAAAAGGTCCTGGCCATGTTTTCAAGGCCATTCAGGAAAGAAGACATGAATTTGAGTATAACTGGCTAGGACAGCCTTTTAAAACAAAGAATTGGCTGTAGAATTATCTCAAAATGCAAACCATTTTGGTGCATTTTAAACAGCATTTGATTATAACAAAGCTAATTAACACAGAAGTCTTTAGACACACATCAATTATGTGAGGCAAGGTGCACCTGTGCCAGAATTCCCAGGCTTGCAGGTTTGGAGGAGAACACCTGCTTGGATGGACCCTCAGAGAGCCCTGATAGATTTGAAAAGAGGGACAGGTCAGGAGGTTGCCAGGGGAGGAGGAGAGTTGCAAAAAAAAAAAAAAAAAAAAAAAAAAAAAGCTCAGAATTCCCAAAGAAAGGTCCCTTGCCAGCAGAGGTTTTTTCCTAAGCATCTCTCCTCCTGACCGCCCCCACCCACCATTCCCACCCTGCGTGCAGGTCTCACTTCCAGAGGCAGCTGCCTCACATACAGTCCATGACACCTTTGGAAGCTGTGCTAATAAATGTAGATCGGAAACGCATTCTGCCCACAGGGACCAATTTCTTTTTCCATCACCCGTGGCTTCTCAACATGAAATTAAAAGCAGCGGCAAGCAATTGCAGCTGATGGCAGCTCCCAAGGTTCAGCTGCTGCCAGGGGACCTGATCCATGTGCCATCTCCCCTCTGTCATCCCCACCTCCCATCCTGGGATTGAAAGAAATATGGGACTTGGCTTTTTCACACGAATGAGACTGATGGCACTTAGTGTGTGGCTGGGTCGGTCAGCAGAGGCCGAGTAAGCTGCACAGCCCTGGCCACCATGGGGTCTGGCCTCTCAGAGCCCAGGTCTGCCAGAAGGTGATCCTCCCAGCCCAGGGGCTCCCCCAGCCTTGCCCCAAGTGCAGGACTTGGAGAAGAATGCTGCCAGCCTCTGTGCCAGCAGGACCACGAGAGCCAGTCAGCTGCTTCTGCCACAGTGGATGGGGTTGGAGGGCCACATTCTCCTCCCAGAACATAAGCCTAGTGCCTGTAGGCTCTTCTCTCTGTCTTGGGGAGAAGGTAAAAGTTGGAGGGCTTCTCATGGTGCCCACGTGCCCCTGAGGGTCACTGGTGACATTCCACAGTCTCATGGACAAACTCAAGTGTGCAAAAAAAAAGACAGGCTAGATTTGCTGATGCTTTGGATGCAAGTGGTGAGGAAAAATAGCAGAGTCAAGCATGTCATCATAGTTTGGGGCCTGAGCTAAGAAACTATAGAGTTGCTGAACTATTAGGAGGAGTGGCTTTGGTGGGGGAGGTAGAAATCAGAAGTGATAGTCTGGGGAGGAGGCAGTTGGATTTACAAGCCCGGAGTTTGGGGGAAACGACCAGGCAGGAGATACAAATGTGGGAGGCATCAGCCAGTTTGGACATTCTTTCCCCAACGATTTCATACCTGGCAAAGGCCCCACACTCTGGGGTGTGTTCAATGTTCTCCCCACCAGGTCCCCTGCCCCCTGCCCTCTCTCTCTGCAGCGAAGCAAGTGGGCAGGCAGGGTGTAGACTGCTGTCCCTACCAGCCAGGCTCCTGGGCTGACGAGCTCTATGTTAGGGCCCCAAACAGAACATCCTCTGATGAGATCCCCCTGCCCACTCATGGGTGCCCACTTACACAGGCCAAGTGTCACGGAAGGAATGTGGTGGCAGCTGGGCCTGAATCACAAGACAGAAACACCCAGGACGCATAGGTCAGGCCAGGAAGTGCTTCATGAAAGGGAGAAGCCTGAATAGGCCACGGGGTGTGGGGGTGGGGCTGGAAGGGGCGGGGGTGGGCTCAGAGGAAACCGGTGCTGGTGACTCAGCCCTCAGTTCTGTTGGATGCAGCAAGTGTTGCCAGAGAAAACAAATTCCTCAGGCAGGTTTATCTCCTGTGGAGAAGGGATAATCAGCGGCATGAAAATGGCAGAGGAGGGAGCCCATGAGCTCCTGCCCCAGCCTAGCAGCCTGTGACAGGATCCAGGGGTGGAGCAGATGGGGGCCAGGAGCACTTGCTCCCAGGATGGAGGCCTCTGGTGGCCCAGGGTTGGGGAGAGGCCCCCCTGTACCGTGCAAGTCAGCTGCCTAGGGTTGGTGGCCACAGGGAAGCAGAGATCCTGTGGAAATGCTGAGGGGCAGAGGGGAGACAAGTTACAGCAAATGTAGGTGTAGAATTTCTGAGGCATCGTGTGAAAATCTCCATGGTGACACTCTAAGCTTTCAGTGGGAAGTGTGTTAGGCTTGACAGTACAGGGAAGCACAGCTCACAATGATGTGAATGATGGCCCCTGGATTTGTGGCATGTACAACCTGCTCAACCATCCCTGGGGGTCCTGGAGGCAAGGTCCCAATTCTCTATCTATATGGTTATAATCATGTTACTAGAGAAAGGTTCCCATCCTGAGCAGGTGCATTTGGGAGAACACATCCCTGGGGAGCCACATGGAACACTTAATAAGACCTGCCAACTGGAGCAAGTCACGCCTTGACAATAGCCAAATGGAACCACTCTTAGCTTTTCCTCTGACCCTTCTTTCTTCTACTCCAGTGGTTCTCACAGTGTGGTCCCCAGTCCACCAACAGCAGTACCACCTGGGAACTTGGAAATACAAACTCTTGGGCCCTCTCAAGACCTAATGATCAGAAATTATGGGGTTGAGACCCAGCCAGCTGTGCTTAACCCTTCTCCAGGGGATTCTGAGGTCCACAAATTTGAGGGGGAGCCACACAGCATGGGGCCAGGTGGTTTTCCTCCTTAGAATCACCTGAGAAATTTTAAAAAAGAAGCCTATGGCTATGTCCCATGCCCAGAGATTCAGATTTCACTGGTCTGAAGTTCAGCTTGGGCATCAGGATTTTCAACTGCTTGCCAGCCGAGAGACTGTTTTCTGAAGCACATGGTACCAGAGCATCAGTCTGTAGGTGGAGGCTGTGCAGGATGTCTCACAGGTCTGCTCCTCATTTCTGGGGAGGCAGTTCCACAGAGGGAAAGGTCCTTGGCTTTGGGGTACACCAGAATCATGCCAGGGTTGTGGGGGATGCTTGATGGTGCAGATTCCCTGGCGCCCCCAATCCAGTGGGTCTGGAGTAGGACCCAGTGAGCACTGTCCCTGGTGATTTGGATGTGGGCTTGAAGAATCCCCCTCTGAAAACCACAGGTCTCCAAACAGCTGGTTCTATTTCCATCTCCACCATTCACCAGCCACAGGTCCCCAGCAGGTCACTTCACCAACTGTCACTTCATCTGTGACTGCCCCAGTCACCTTAGAGCTGTCCTGAGACCACACAGAGGTGTGGGTGAGCAACCATTGTGGGTGGCAGGACAGAGGTAAGGAATGGCTAGAGGAGTTCCCATCGTGGCACAGTGGTTAATGAATCCGACTAGGAACCATGAGGTTGTGGGTTCGGTCCCTGCCCTTGCTCAGTGGGTTAACGATCCGGCGTTGCCGTGAGCTGTGGTGTAGGTTGCAGACGCGGCTCGGATCCCGCATTGCTGTGGCTCTGGTGTAGGCCAGTGGCTGCAGCTCCAATTGGACACCTAGCCTGGAAACCTCCATATGATGCAGGAGCGGCCCAAGAAATGGCAAAAAGACCAAAAAAAAAAAAAAAAAAAGGAATGGCTGGAGTGGCCTCCCATCTGCCTGACAGCTGAGCTTGTGTGGAAGACCTTAGGCAGAGTGACTAGGCGGTGGACAGAGCCGTGGCTGACACCAGAATCAGGGCAGGTCAGTGTCACACCCAGCTCCTAGCAGCCTCCAGAATTGGTGGTGGGCCAGAACCAGGCTTTGGGGTGTGTAGTTGGGGGAAGAGGTAGGTCCTGAGGTCCTGAGAGCCACACCCTAGACAAAAGGCCATGGCCATCCAGGGCTCCTCTCTTCTGATGGGCTCCACAACCATTGGCACTTGTGTTCAGCTGCCCCTGCCAACAACTGGCCTTGGCCACTTAGCCTGAAAGGAGTTTTGTTGTCTCCCAGCACCAGGCCAAGAGCAAAGAGGGCTGGTGGAGCTATGTGAGGGGACACCAGGGGCCAGGGTCCTTTGAACTCTGGGCTCTGCCACCCTCAGAGTCACCAGACAGCCGCCCCCAGCCGGGCTTCACTTCTGCATTCAGGCAGGAAGAGAAGAAAGCAGCCAGGAGAAAGGGCAGTGACTTGTCTGGGGCCATCCCATCCCCAGCATGCCAGCCGCCTGCCACGTGCAACTCACTGGTTAACTTGATCACACTCAGAGCCCAGCTGCCAGGGAAGCTGGGGAGAGGGGCTGCCTGTATCAAAACCCAGGGGGTAAGACTGGAGGGGGAGGTGACGTGGGCTCCCAGGCAGGTCACAGCACTCCATAGTGGGGTTCCTCAGCCCCACAAGGGCACAACAGGGCTTTTCTATTCCTGCCCACCCCGTGTCCTGGTCTGGTAAAGTACAGGACATATCCCAAGGGACTGTGCCATTGGCAGAAAGACATCTGCCTTAGACCACCACAGGAGTCCTGGGATGGGTCCCTGTGCCCTGGGGCATTGGATTCCATGACATTCCCTGACTGCCTATTGGAGGAGGACATGACTGTAGGAACAGTACAGAGTGGGGGTGAAAGTCTGGTCAAAGTACCCACAATAAACCCTGCCTCACTCACCTCCTCACCATCTCAATTCCCAACCCCCTACCTCTGTGACTTTCTGGCGGGTGCCTGTGTCTTCCGCTCACAGCCCTGGTTCTGGAGCCTGGCAGCCTGCCTCGCTGGGCTGGGGTCTTGTCACTGCAATCTCTGCCCTGCAGCCGCAGCAGGCTCTACTTGGCGCTGTGCCCTGGGTCGCGTGGGGGCCTGACCTTGGCTGCCACAGGCATTCCTGGTCAGCACTTTCTCACCTGTCAGGAGGAGATAGGAACCAGAGGGAGGGAAAACAAAAGGCCCAGCACTCAGCAAAGCTAAACAGCCCTCGAAATGTTTCGTAATCAAAATGCTTTTTCCTGTTTTGAAAACAAGGATGGGGTGAGAATGGAAAGAGAGAAACAGGGTCACAGCTTGGGAAGGCAGGAGGGGAGAGGAGGGAGGAAAAGGAGGACCGTCCCTGAAGGCACATGGGTGGGGCCTGCGAGGTGCCTCCATTGGAAAGGGGTCGCCTAGGGACCCACCTCTGCACTCATTCAGGCGTGTTGTCAGGATAGTGTCCTGCGTGCCTGGCAGGGTGTTGATCTCTGGCTGTGCTCAGTGGCTGCCAGCCTCACAGAGGTGCAGGAATGGTGGGAGCTGGGCATCACACGGTCACTTATTTAGGTGCCAGGAGGGCAGAGGGCACCCACAACATCTGGGCAGGAAATGTGGATCATTACCACTGGCACCCACTCCTGGGGGTGACCTGGGGGCCATCCTGGGGACCCTGCCCTCCCATGGCAGCAGAGATATTCCAGATGACGTTCATCAGACAGAACAAACCTTCTGAAGGACGACTCCATCTTCCTCGCAAGCACCTCTCTTCCCAGCCTGGGACTTGGCTGCTGGTCTTACAGCAGCTCCTCTGTGAGTCACGGAAAGTCGCCCCTTTCTACCAGGACAGGTGTTGACCTTGCTCTTTTGCAATCCTCTAACTTGGTGGGAAGAGAGGGCAGGCCGAGGCTGTGATCTGTGATCACACAACCAGAAAAGGGCTGCTCTGACAGTGAGGGGGTGGGGGGCTTTGATCTTAGAGAGGAGACAGCTTGAGGCGCAGCGTCTGCCCCCATCTTCCAGCAGGTGGTGGCGGATTTGTTCTGAATGTGGCTGATCCCTCCTGCGAGCTGCTGACCCCGATGGGGGAGGGGGCGTGCAGACTAAATCAGCAGAGACTGGGTTTAGACACAGAGGGTAGTTTCTGACCACAAGGTGAAAACTGTTGGCGAGGGTTGCAGAAAAGAGGAACAGGCTAGCCAAGGTCCTGGAGCGGGGATTATTTTATAAATTATTTCTAAAAATTATAAAACCAATACCTACATGGTACCAAAACTCAGGTATCACAGCAGCAGTTCTATGTTTGGTTCCTGGACCACCAGCAGCAGCACCTGGAGACTTATTGGAAATGCACATTCAGGGGCCGGCCCCAGACCTGATGAATCAAGCACGCTGGGGGGCCGGTCCTCCAGGGGACTCCGAGAATACTGGAACACAGAGAAGGAGACAGTGGAAGGTAAACCTCTTCCCCCCTTTCTCAGTTCCTGTTCTCACACCAATGGGAAGACGTGCTTCACATACCACTCAGCATTTCACCTTTTCCCAGGGTAAATATATCCTAGATGTCTCCTACTCCCACCCCAGTACGTGAACTTTCAGATCAACTGTGATCCTTTTACCCACTGTGTGGAATTCTATTGCCGTGAGAGAGGGGCACAATTCATCCCCTATTGCCCCCTCAGAGGCATGTAGGTTGTTTCTAGGTTTTTACTGTTTCAAAGGCTGGTACAATGAGATCTCTTGGGAAACCTGTTTGCAGGTAGATGCCTAGAGGTAGCACTGCTGAGCAGAATGAGATTTGCAGTGCCAAGTTTCTTTAGATCCTTCAAGATCTTAGATACCTACAAAACAGGCTCCATCCCGAGATGTAGAAAAATTTCCCTTTTCCACTCTTTCATCTACACTAGACCTGTAAGACTCTTCCATTTTGCCACTCTGATAGGTTAAAAAAAAAAAAACCCAAAAAATGAAGATTCAGAGTCTGATTAGCATTTCTTTAACTGTGAGTACTCTTGGGTGATTCTTCATGTGTTAGGAGCCACTTCCATTTTTCCTGTGAGCTGTGTATTTTCAAAATTTTTCTTCCTCTTTTCCCCTAATTTTTCCTTTGGGTTATTAGACTTTTTCTTGATTTGGAAGAGCTCATTATATATGAGGGAAAGTGGTAATTTTCATAAATTACCCACAGTTTTCCTTGGTGTTTCCTTTGCCTTTTGTCTAATTTTATTGGTTGTTATTATTACTATTACTGGCCACGAGGGAATTTCCTTTATTTCATTTTTGACCACACCCATGGCATGAGGAAGTTCCTGGGCCAGGATCCAACTCATGCCATAGCAGTGACAACACCTTAACTGCTAGGACACCAGAGAACTCCATGGAGGAGGTTCTTTGTTAAATGTGTATCTTTTCTTTTAATATTTCTGAATTTGTGTCATGCTTTAAAAAGCCTTTCCCATTTTGAGATTTTTAAATATCTCCTATGTTTTCTTCAAGTTCTTGGATAAGAGTATGAGCTCCAGGACTGGATGGGCTGGGTTCTAATCCCAGCCCTTCTGTTTCCTGGGCAACCCTGCACCTCACTTCTCTTTTTTGTAAAGTGGGGATAAGGGTACTTGCTTCATGGAATCGGGTCAGGTGTGTGCCTTTCTCAGGGGTACCTCCTCCTAGTCTCAAACAAGAAGGTTGAAGACGCCAGGTAAACTAGAAAGATTAATGAGTGGCCTCCTGGAAAGGGAGGATCAACCACAGAGGTCCATGATCTCCCAATTACAAGAACAAGTGGCTTTTCTTTTTTTTTTTTTTTTTTTTGTCTTTTTGCTATTTCTTGGGCCGCTCCCGCAGCATATGGAGGTTCCCAGGCTAGGGGTCGAAGCGGAGCTGTAGCCACTGGCCTACACCAGAGCCACAGCAACGTGGGATTCGAGCCGCGTCTGCAACCTACACCACAGCTCACCGCAACGCCGGATCGTTAAGCCACTGAGCAAGGGCAGGGACCGAACCCGCAACCTCATGGTTCCTAGTCGGATTCGTTAACCACTGCGCCACCACGGGAACTCCAAGTGGCTTTTCTTAAGCCTAGATACACACTTACTTCCTTTACCACTGATTTCAACCTGGACATGGGGGCTCCCAAGGAAAGGGGTGCAGGTTCTGCCCCTGAGTTTGGTGAGCTCTGGAGAAATTGTGAGTCTCTGGAATCCTTCCCAGGACTAAATTGTGTTTTCCTTCAAAATTTTTATGTTAGGAGTTCCTGCTGTGGCTCAGCGGGTTAAGAATACAACATAGTGTCCATGAGGATGTGGGTTCAATCCAAGGCCTTGCTCAGGGGGTTAAGGATCCACTATTGCCACGAGCTTCACTGCAGGTTACAGATGCGGCTCGGGTCCAGTGTCGCTGTGGCCGTGGTGTAGGCCGGTGGCTGAAGCTCTAGTACTGGGAACTTCCATCTGGGAATTTCCATCTGCTGCACTTTTGTGTGCCCTTAAGAAGGACAAAAAAAATTCATATGTTGAGGTCCTAACCCCAGGAACTCTGAATGTAACCATATTTGGTGATAGATTCTTTTGAAAGGTCACTCTATTAAAATGAGGTCCTTAAATGTGTCCTAATCCACTGTAACTAGTATCCTTATCAGAAGAGGAAATTTGAACAACAGTCACAGACAGAAGGAGGACCCCCATAAGGACACAGCAGAGACAGCCAGCTACAGACCAAGGAGGGAGGCCTGGAACAGATCTGTCCCTCACCGCCCTGGGAGAACACCCTGATCACAGACCTCCGGCCCCCACAACATGAGAAGACAGACTTGTGTTTGAGCCCCCGGTGGTGCTGTATGCCACGGCCCCAGCAGGCAAATGCCGGGGCTCTGAGGGGCCTGCTCTGGGCTATCAGCTTTAGGCTTCTGACTCCCTGGACCCTATGTGGGGGCGGGGGTCATCTGGGTGCCTTGTTACCCCTTACCCACCGTGAAGACCATGACCCAGATGCAGGCCACTGTCCTCTCTACCCTCCCCTCCCCCACTGAATAATCTGAAAGACAATATGTGAGGCTTTGGGTTTGGACTAAGATCAAAGCCAGAGGACAGGTGTTCAGGCACAGTGTGAGGGCCTGTCCTTCACTGGGCAAGGGCAGGGACAACCATGTGGATCTCCCAGAAGGCCCTGTACACCCCCAGAGGGCTGTGAACAGCTGCACAAGAACAGGGGTGCGGGTACAGGAAGATGGTCACCCCGGGGCCCATGCTGGGTGGAAGGGAGGCTGGAGGTTAAGGTGGGGAAGGTGTGATGGGGAAGAGCCAACCTGGTCCCTGCCACTGAGATTTCTAGTCCTCTAGCCTGTGGATGGTGGGGTGTGTCCCAGGTACCCTGAGAATCCTCCTGGGTGCCCCTTCCTCTGTCTCCCACCCTGACCCCAGACTGGGAGTGAACCAACCCAAGGGAAAGGCAGAGACCAACAGGGGAATCCCAGAAGGCTGGTTGTAGCTTCAAGGATGGTGGCGAAGTCCCTGTGCTGAGTGGGGCCAAATTCAGGACACAGCCCTGTATGGAGAAGGTCACTGCCTCCCTTTCCTGCTCCCATGGGCCCGGATGGAGGTTCGCCATGCAGAGCAAGGCAGGGGCCTCAGGGCCTTCTACAGAATGCGGCCCTCCCAGCTAAGACACCTGGACCTCTGCACAGGGAGGATCGCTCCCCTGGCCTTGAGGGCCTGCAGAGTCCCCACCCACCACCCAGGAGGAGCAGGTTGGAGGGGGCCCAGGAGAGGACATGCTACTCCTGTGACTGGCCCCAAGGCACAAGCAGGCCCGGGTGCCATTCCCACACCCAATTCCTCCCACTCCGGAGGCTGTGTCCGCTAAGGAGTCAGCTGCCAACGAGTGGCTCCTGGCAGCTGCCCTGGCCTGGCCAGGTGTGTGTGGCCTGGGGCAGGCAGACAGCTGGGCAGGCTGAGTGCCACTTGTAAAGGGTAATAACCCAGAGCAGCAGGATAATCGGCCCTTCCCAGGAGGCAGACGTGATCTCATTAGTGATCCTAGAGCAGAGGCGGGAGGACTCTGTGCTCCCTGGGGCTGGGGAGGTGCTCAAAGGCAAAGAAGCACCACCTGTTTCAGATGCAAATGGAACCAAGCTCCAAGTTTTGGGACAATGATGAGGGATTGATAGGGAGACTGGGCCTGTTTCACAACAAAGGAGGAGATCGACAGGCATCAGAGCTCCCAGGCTGCCAAGCCATGCCTGGCTCTTACCCTGGCTGTACTGACCCCCACCTGTGTGCCAGCATGAGGGCTGCACCCCCACCTGAAACACCCTCCTCCGGAGAGTCCCCCTCTGCCAGAAGAGCACTTGTCCAAGCCATTTTGTCACACGCTGTCTTTACTCTGAGCTCCTGTGGGGCTGTCACCTGCACCACTGGGATAGGAAGGAAAGAACTGCCAATACCTCATGGCACAGGGAAAGCCTCTAACTAACCTGGGTTTTGTGGGTCCATCCTGGGTCATATGGTGGCCAGTGTCTGCTGCTTGGCTTTGTTCTGCTGGCCGAATCTCTTTCCTCTATCTCAGGGCTTACCTCTCTGAGGCATGGCCACTGTTGAGGAGCAGTGGAAACTATCAACCTCTTCCTAGATAAACATACACACACACAAAAGTTTTCAGTATCCAGGAGTTTGTGGGTTCTCTGAAATCCAACTAGGCATCTTCTAAGCCAGTGGTTTTGGGAATATGCATCAGAATCATGTGGAGCTTGTTCAGAATACAGATGGCCAGCCCCTATCAGCTGATCTGGGGTGCAACTGAGGAACCTCTCCTTAGGCCCATGTCCCAGGCTGTTCCAGTGCAGGTTCCAGAGCACACTTTGGAAACCCTGCTGGAGGAGTCCGTGGAACCTAGGCGAAGAACTTGATCCAAACCCTTCTCCACTTTCTGCCGTTCCAGATGCATAAGTCTTGACATCCGAAGGAAGCTGCAGGCTCCCTGACAGAAGGGACAGCGTCTTCAATCTCTCTGCATCCAGCCCCAGTGGACTAAGACCTTGTCTATGAAGGTCTCATTGATTGTCCAAACTCCTAAGGTTCCCCAAGGAGGAGTCTGGGGAAAAAAAATCTTTCACCCAGACAATGTGGAGAGACCCTGTTACTTCTTCTACCACCAGTGGGCTCAAGGAATATAGCCGTGTTGTGGTATGATGGAAATCCATTGGCTCTCCTCCCTTCTTCCATCGCTGGGGACACTGAGCAATGGGGGCCTTCTTCAGAAGGGCCTTTGCAAAACAGGAAGAAATTGTGACCAGGGCTCCTGGCTTTCCTGCCCAGGCTCTGGTGGCTGTGTGCAAACTGCTGCTGGGGGCACTGTGTGTGTGTGTGTGTGTGTTGGCATTGTTCTGCCTCTGTATTAGCTAGTTTGAATTTGGAATTCTAATCTGATTGACTAAGTAACTTTTACTCTAATTAGAACAGTAGGGTTTGTTCTTAATCTGCAACCATTTAATCTTCTGTCTCATTAATTGCACAAAGGTCTTTATGAATATGTAGATTGAGAAGGGAATAAAAGATGATTTGACCTTGAAGAAACACGTATAAAATAGATGTACACTCTCCCAGCCTCTTGTTTCTTTTTATTATGCAGATGCAGAAACTGGTCCGGCTCCAAATCAGGCTATTGTGGGTTATCGGCAATCTTGCAGCCAATTAGGATACAGCATTCTGATGAGCCATAGAAGTTTAATAATTAGTATAGTATTTACATGCGAACTGCTTGCTGTGAATTTGCATGTAAATAAAATGTGGCTATCAAAACCAGCCAAAAACAGCCCACTGATGAAAAATCTCAAAAGGGTCCAATGTGAAAAAGGAAAATGCCTGTGAAGGCAAAGGTTAAGTGTCACCAGCATGAAGTTGAGTCATTTATGAAGAACACTCATTTTAGGGGGTAAACGGCTCTCTGAATAGACCTCACTTCTTCCCATTTAGAAACAATGGCCAGCTGGGTAGGTTCCTGGCCCTGCCGCCAACCAGTGGGACCTTCCCAAGTCAATCTCCTATAAAATGGGGGAAAAAAAATCCCATCTTCCTATGGGTCTTAGGTGAGATGAGATTGAACTGGAATTCCTGATACACACACTGTCCATTTTATTTTATTTTTTACTTTTAGGGCCACACCTGCAACATATGGAAGTTCCTAGGCAAGTGGTTGAATCAGAGATGCATCTGGAGCCTGTACCACAGCCACAACATTGCTGGATCCGAGCTGCATTTGTGACCAGATCTGTGAGCGAGGCCAGGGAACAAACCTGCATCCTCATGGATACTAGTCAGGTTTTTAACCCACTAAGCCACAACAGGACCTCCAAAATGTCCATTTTAAAATTTCCTTTCTTGGAGTTCCCTGGTGGCCCAGTGGGTTAAGGATCTGGCATTGTCATTGCTGTGGCTCAGGTTGCTGCTGCAGGTACAGCCAAAAACAAATAAATAAAGAAATTTTAAAAATAAAATTTCCTTTCTTCCCTCTGACAACCTACATGGATGTCTAAGGGGTAAATATTTTCTTAGCAGCCAAATTGACCCACAGAGAGAAATCTGTTCCTGTCTCTAAGGAGAATGGAGGAAATAGCAAACCTCTTTAGCAAACCACAGGCTTGTTCTGCACCAAGAGGGGTGCATAAGGCAGAGCTAGTGGTTTGCTGGGTTTGGACCTGATGTGTTAATAGCCCTCTTTTCAACTTCAGAGAACCCCAGTTTGAAATATAAATTATACAGTTACCATGTCAGGGCCGAGTTGCACAGGACACCTCAGAATGTCTTTAGAGGCTGTGCTGAAGCAGAGGACAGAACAGAAGAGGCTGCTGATGGGAGAGAAGGGCTGTGGTTCCTGAAGAACTGTGACGCTTCTGCTGAATGCTGCCTGGCATCTCTCCTGGGCCCCCCAAAGTCTTCAGTAGGTTACCCCTTTTTATTAACCTGCTGTGGAGTTGGATCTCTGCAAGATACAAGTCTTGCTGAGGATGGTCTAGGGAGATAGAGCAGAAAGAAGATGAGAGCCCCTCACGAGAGCCCACATCTTCAGTTACACCCATGCCCCGTGTCCAATCAGTACTCCCAGGGATGGCTGGATAGGGTGTTGAAGCCCAGTCATCCTTCCAGACCATGGCCAGTAACCACCACTGGTGTTCCACTTTTGGCCACCTAGCCCTTTTCCAGGGTCCTTCCTGGGTACTCAGCATCTAAAGGATTACCACTTGCCATTCCCCAGGGGGTGGGCTACAGGATCCGACACCAGCTCATCCTCTGCCATGTCTTCCAATTGTTGGAGCTTTCTTCAGCTCCACATGTGACACTGTGACATCACATCTCTTATTGCCTGTGTCTGCACAAAGGTCAAGATTCATGTTTAAGATTTCTGGTGACATCTGCCTTGCAGAAGATTTGGCATCATCATTGTCCAAGGAGGAGCCATGAGCACTGTTTCCCAACCTGGTCCAGTATATGTTGAGGCAAATGTGAGGGGAGAGTTGGCCACAGAAGCACCCACTCTCTTGCTCATGATTCCAGGTGCCCCTGGGGGGTCAGAGCTGCTGGGATGAGGGCACAGCCAGGGGAGCAGAATGTTTTCCTGGCTAACAGGGGGCGTGATTTTTTGGCTCCTGGCCTTCGACATAGTTTACTAATCCTTTCCATGCCAGGAGCCAGGAAGGGCATGTGTGACAAAGATGGGGTGGGGGTGGGGTGTTCCTCCACTTGCTGTTTTCTGAAGCAGAAAGGGGGGAGATTCACGACTATTATTGATTTTAACCTTCACATGTGGGGCACGTGAAAGCCGAGCCATTTTGATAGTTAATCAGCAGTTTTCAGATGACATATTTCACATTCCTTTTTGTATTCAAATACCAGTGAAAGAAATCCTGGCAAAAAGATCAACTTCATAGATGCTAGAGTGATGGAAAAAATAGTGACACAGTTTTTCCATTGCAAATCAAAAAGATATGATCTCGTATTAGTTCAGGGAAATGTTTATGAGCAGTGATATTAAGGGGGGGCAAAACAAAATTTGGCATGTATACACTAATTAAAAGTGTGCAGAAACAGATGTAAGTACCTTTGCAAAGATCAGATGGAATCTCAAAACTGTGCCACTGGCCAAACTCTCTTCTGAATGCAAAGTTAAGTTTTAATTGCTCTTGTAAATTTTTTTTTTTTCTTTTAGGGCCACAGGTGTGGCATATGGAAGTTCCCAGGCTAGGAGTCGAATTGGAGCTACAGCTGCTGGCCTACACCACAGCCACAGCAATGCCAGATCCAAGCCACATCTGAGACCTACACCACAGCTCATGACAATGCTGGATCCCCGACCCACTAAGCGAGGCCAGGGATCAAATCCACATCCTCATGGATACTAGTTGGGTTTGTTACTGCTGAGCCACAGAGGAACTTCTGCTCTCATAAATACTAATGAGTGACATGGACCAATCATTCTAGGAGGAAGGTGGCATTACCAAGGGCTATGCAAGTATTCCATGGATGTCTGCTGCCAGGCCCCCTCCCAGGGGAGACACTGAGGCCACTTCCTCTGCTGCTCTCCAAAGGTGACCCATCGGAAGGTGACCTCAGATGAGGCAGGTTTGGAATGCTCTCCAAGATAGAAGAGTGAGGAGTTCCCATTGTGGCTCAGTGGAAATAAATCCAACTAGTATCCAGGATGATGCAAGTTCGATCCCTGGCCTTTCTCAGTGGGTTAAGGATCCGGCTTGCCATGAGCTGTGGTGTAGGATGAAGACATGGTTTGGATCCCGAGTACCTGTGGCTGTGGTGTAGGCTGGCAGCTGCAGTTCCGCTTTGACCGCTAGCCTGGGAACCTCCATATGCCATATGAGGCCCTAAAAAGCAAGCAAACAACAGCAACAACAAAGATAGAAGGGTGAGGGAAGGAAGCAGCAGATCCGGGCAGGCTGTAAGCTTCAGCCTGTGCCCAAAACGCACCCAAGGGCAAGGACAAATGTTCCAAGGGGCACAATCTGTGTCTGGCTGACAAAAGGCTCTGGCCCTCGTGTTGGTCTCTAGGGAATCAACAAAGGGCTTGGGGATGGGGTAGGAGTGCAGATTTACCCACCACCACTTTGTGCCATTTGAGTAAAAAAAAAAAAAAAAAAAAAAAAAAAAAACCCAAAAAAAACCAAACCTATATATATAAAACAGGCAAGCATTTCCTTTTCCAAAAACGAACTTAATAAAATTATTAAATATTATTTAAAATATTTAAACAGGCCTCACCAGTTCACCCAGCCAGACTGCAATCAAGATGTTTTAGAACCATTAAACCTCATCTACACCCTTGGGTTCCCAGTTTAATTACCTCCTCACCACCCTGCCCTCACCCCACAGGAATGGCAGCTCCATCCATCCATTGTTCACTGTGGAGGGAGGCAGTGTCTCAAAAGATTCATCCAGGAATTTTCCTCTCCTCAAGTTCTCACAACCAACCTTTTCCCTAGTGTCGGTCAGAGGCTGGCACACCCTCACTGCTTTCAGAAGAAGGAAAGTTATAGTGAGAATGAAAAGGACAAGATACAGGCTATGTGCTTTAAAAAGAAACCCAAGAGAGCTTTTTGCAATCGAAAAGGAAGTCCAAGATAAGCACAGAGTTTGTATCTTAATAATAGTATAGAGAGAAGACAGAACATCCCCTAACCAAAGAAGGGCATGTCGGCTGGGAGAGGGGATAAAGCAGGGTGGGGACTAGGTGGAGAGACTCGAGAAGAGAAGGGGTCTGAGGTAGGGTTGCCAGATAAAATATAAAAATCTGGCTAAAACTGAATTTCAGATTTTAAAAAAAGGATACTTTTTGAGTGTCTCAAATATTCCATGTGGTACTACAAATGAGGAAGCCTCTGTGTTGGTTTTGGATGGGACTGGACCAAGGTGATGTCCCACCTCCCTGCTGCAGAGATATTCCAGACTCTGGTCTACAGGAAACCGGCTTTTCCCTGGTGCTAGAAACCATCATCCCAATGTTCTCGTTTTGTGCCAGAAAACCCTGAGACTAAAGGGCTTGCCTTTGTGGTTGCCCACCCATTCAGAGGCAAGTATGGATGCCCACTGAGAACCAGGGCTCCTGCTGCGGCCCTTGGGAGGATGCTGAAGGCTGGGGAGGCAGCCACACCTGCCTGGGCCTCATTGGACATGTCCTTGCCCTGCCCCGTGGGTCATGGTGTTAAGTTTGTTTGCACTCTTTCACCTTTGGAAGTATTACTCATGGAGACATTTCAGTCTTCACTGGAACTGAGATTGACATCAGTCCCTATGATGTGTCGATGTGACTATGAGCAGAAGCATTTACATCACGAACCTATCCACTAGGGGGTTGAAGCCCCAGGTTGAAAGCCACTTGCCTGGGACAGAGGCCCCCTGACATATCCCTTGTGGGTCTGCTCAAGAACGCAAAGAAACGGAAGAAGAAGCAAGCTTGGGAGTGGATGAGCCAATTTTACCCATAAATAAAAGGAGGCACTGAGGGGTTGAGTACCCTGCCTGAGGTCATCTAGATCTTCAGCAGAAGAGCCACAAGTTGCACCCAGGCAGCCTGACCCCAGATATTGGATGCTGAATCATTCTCTGTGCTTCCATCTTTCTGGATGGTCCCAGTGGTCCCTGTGTGATGCCACAGTCCATGCTGTCTGCTCCAGCCCCCAGCTGCCATGCAGCTACCCAGGATGCAATTCCCAGCAGCAGTGTTATGGAGAAACCTCCCCTCTCTGAGCCCAGCTACACTGAGGGAGGCATTTGAGGACAAAGCTGAGGCCCGGTCCACTTTCTCAGGTCTGGAAGGAGCCTTCTAAACCAAGCAGATGGCAGGAAAGACAGGGAAATTCAGAACAAGAGCAAGCTGCAAAGATGCCTCGCTGAGACTGTGCAAGCAAATGATGGAAAAATGTACTTCAAGCAGACTTAAGCGAAAGAAAGAAAGAAAGAAAGAAAGAAAGAAAGAAAGAAAGAAAGAAAGAAAGAAAGAAAGAAAGAAAGAAAGAAAGAAAGAAAAAGAAAGAAAGATTGAAGGAAGGAAGGAAAAGAAAGGAAGGAAGAAGGAGGGAAGGAAGGAAGAAGGAGGTAAGGAAGGAAGGAAGGGAAAAGGAAATTTGTTTCCACAATACATTTCTGTACATTGGGGACTACTTCAACCTCTCTTTTATAGGTGGGAAAATTGAGGTAGAATGTGCATGAAATGCTTGCCCAAGCTCATGCAACAGATGAAAGAGCCCTTGGAACCCAGTGGAAGCAGGTGGAACAGTGGGTTTGGCGCTCTTCCCATGGGCCAGCGCAGTGCCATCACTAGGGAGCTTGTTAGAAATGCAGGGCTCCTCCCCCTCTCTGACTCCTTGATCACCTTCTGCTTCTAACAAGGTCCCCGGCGGTTTGTCTGCAGGGTACATTTTGAGGTGTGTGCCCCAGAGAACCATCACGTGTTCTATCTGGATTTATAGGACCATGAAGCTGACGTCAGGAGCATGGCTGGCAGGAATCGTTTTGCTTAATGCTGCATTTCCAGCACCTAGAACAATTCCAGGAATATAGTAGACACTCAATAAACGTTCACTGAGTGGATGAATAAATGAATGAATAAACTGGATTGGGGCATGTCAGGTTTAGTCTCCAGGCTCAGAATTGGTTCAAATCATAAAAATTCCTGAAATCTCCTAGGAAGCAGCCATTCTTCTAGTCATGTTCTGAATTTCTTCCATTTGTTCGCCAGCCCCCGCCCTTGGGTGCAGGGTTGCTGTTCTGCTGCTCACAGACCCCAGCTCTTCACATACCTGGGAGTTATTTCAGCAACATTTCTCTAGCGTTTGCGAAGGATTTTATTTTTGTTCGGTGAAAAGCCTTCAAAGCCCTCTTTCTGAGCTTTGAGTTTGGCATGGACGATGTGAAACATTTAATGGGAATTGTCATGTTTTTTTTTTTCAAGGAGGAATTATTCTCCACAAAGTCTGGGACTGGCCTGAAGGAGACAGCCAGACATCTCCAGGTAACACGAGCGTCCTGCTGTTCTTGGGTAAATCAAAGCGAAACAGCCGCTCTTGCACCCTCAACGCCTGGCCTGACCCCAGCCTTTCATGTGCAGCGGCCACAGGGAGGAGAGAAAGCACAAAACCAGAACAAACCCCCCAAAGTAAAGGCTTAAAATGAAGCCATTTCACAAGGACAATACTCTGTTCTTCTTTAAACTCTATCCAAGAACAAATGGAAGTCTTTTTTCAGTGGAAAGACTGGATTCGGGCTTTCATCCTCACAGGCCTTTTTTGGGGGTACATCCCCCCCTTAACTCCTTTTTTATCTCAGAACTTCTTAGAGGCTGGGGTGGGGGCAGGGGAGGTGGACAGGAACCTCCATCCCACCCCAGGTGGGGACCCACGACCCGGGTCTGGGGACACTTGGTCTTGGGCCAGCTCGGTTTGGGGGATAATGATGGGTCTGCTTTTATACCTGGGCAGTTGGGAATAAGATATGTCCAGGTAAATAGCAGCGCTGGGCCCTTCTCCACCTCCACAGTGAGGAGCTGCCCTGCCACCTGCTTTACAGTGTACGTTCACAGGGAGGGTCCTTACACAGCTGGCACAGCTGGATGGGAATGCAGAGGTTAAACTAAAATATTGTCATGCAGTAACTCTGGGTCCCTGCACTGTGTGTGGAGCAGACACAACAGGAGGGTGGAGGGGAAGGCTAGATTAGCCACTTGGCCCTTCCGGGCAGCCCAGAGGCCCAGGATGACTCAGGAAAAGTCTCAGGGGGTCAGGGTTAGATGCTGCTAATCTCTCCAGCCGTGAAAAAGCACTCACACATGGCTAAACATGCTTCAAGAGGCAAGAGGAGGCCAAGCCCGGGTTTCAAGGACAAAGTTGCTATTTTCTGGGGAAAAAGACTTTATAACCAGAGATGGATGGACAGGCCTCCGTGGATCCTGGCCTCAGGGAATCAGTGTTAAACCCACTCCTCATCCAGGCCTCCTTACCTCCTGACTCCAGACGTTGGGAGGGTCCAGGCTCCAGACTGGCTGCTGTCCTGCTCCACCCAGCACGGAACCTGGCACAAGAAGATGCCAGGTGTTCCCATGGCCAGAGGAGACACAGGGGATATGAGCCAGAAGCAGTGATCTGGAACATAGGGAGGGGCATGGGCACCACCAAGCAAGGGGCTGGGAGGGGAGGGGCCACCCTGATGGCTCTGTGGGGTCTCTGGCCCTAAGGACACTGTCTTGTGTGCAACTGATGATCTCATCTCCCTCCCTGGTCATCCAGGGCTGGGATCTGGGGACTCCCGGGGCAGCAATGGGGCTGATCTCTTCATCCAGCTCTGCTTCCTGACCACCCCCCAAACCCATGGGACGTGGTCTCACCTTGCTGCCTGATGCCCAGGCCCCACTCTGAATGGGTCCAAAGCAGAGCCCTGGCGTGAGGCTGGGCACACGAACTGGGCAACACAGAAAAGCAAGAGGGTGTTTCTCTCCAAACCAGGCAGCCAGCCATCCTGGGAAAAGGCAGAGAAGGTGGTTAGAGGAGGGGAGGGAAGGCCAAGCTAGTGGACAGCAAGGAGAGCCAAAGTCCCTTGGCTGAGAACTGGCTCAGACAACTCAGGGATGATGGACTGGCCACTTCCACTTGTGTATGGACCTCACTCTCCTGCTCTAGAAAAGCTTCCCTGGAAGCAGAGCACAAGAGACTAGGGATAGACTGTCCTTGGCCTCCAGCTTCTGCTATGCCAGCCTAGTGCCCAGGATAAGATACTAGAGATGAACTCTGCTCATATGCACCCTTGCGGTGGAAGGAGGAGGCATCTGGGGCGGCAGAACCCTAGAACCATGGTGTTTGGGGACAGTCCCCAAAGACAGAGGTGCTGAGCCAGACCATTCACCAGTGTCCCCATGTGGCCTAGGACTTGACAAACTCCATGAAGGTGGCCCTGGCAGGCAGCCCCTCTCCCCACTCCCCAAGGTCAAATGCAGCACTGTCCATCTGTTATGGAGAAAGTACTAAAGGGTCTGGGACAGGAGGGAGAGCACAAGGCCATTGTGGTCAGGCCGGAGCTTTGGGTGCTATCTTCCTGTTTTACATAAAAGGAAAGGGGGGTCACTGAGCAGTTACGAGTCTCCCCAAGGTCACACTTAAAGCAGACTCGGAGGCTCATCCCGCTGCAGCTCTATGTGGCAGAAGAGCTCTTGGGCCCACCCATGTACAGAGGACAGGCAGTTTGCAAAATGAGGGCACAGGGGGCACTGGGTCCTCCTCGTGGGGGGGGCAGCATCCTGTCACTGGGGGCACAGCGTAGGCTCTGGAAACAGTGGGCCTTGCCTGGAACATGAAGGAGGGCTCGGGCTTTATCAGCTTGAGACAGCTGAGGTGTCCCATGTGGGGGGCAGTCCCTCTGGGAAGTGGGGACTGAGTTGCAAATGATAAGCCCCTACTGGCCCCAACTGATTCCCTTTTCCTTGGAAGCGCTGATCTAGGATGAAGTCAAATCCACTGTTGTTCCCTGTCTGGCTCCCCTGCAAGACTCTAAAGCCCTGGAGGGCCTCCCAAGTCCTGACCCCAGCGCCCAGCGTGATACCTGCCCATCACGATGACTGATGGACAGTAGGCAGAGCACATCTGAATACAGAGAGCAAGAAGAGGCTGGGAGGGAGTGGGGTGAAGTCACCTGGGCTTTAAGTGTCCCGGAGGCGCTTCTGTGCTCAGATGCTCCCTGCGGATCTGAATGCCCAGTCCAGCTCACCCCTTAAATTCTGAGTGTCTTCTGGGGAGGTAATGATCCTGACACTGTGCTTCCTCATCTTTCAGGCACGGGAATCAGCAGACTCTGGTCAACTGCACAAGGAGACTAAACATGGGCTCCCCTTTTCTGAGGCCCTGAAGTGGGGGAGGAAGAACAGAAGGTACTTCTTACAGAGCTGCATGGGGTAGCCCACTTACCTGTACAAAATGAGACAGAACCATAGGATTCATGCATTTTCCTTCTCTCTCTCTCTCTTTTTTAAAGCAGCAAGACTCGGTGAAGCCTCATTCAGAATTCTAACATATAAAACAGACAAGAGCAGAGCTGTCTTGTGAGGGAGGTGGGGGGTGGGGCGGGCACAGAGTGGGAAGCCCATCAGGTTGGCCTCCATTCTGCCCTGGTGGCTGCCTCCACCACCCTTCTTAACCCCCTCCCCCAGTGGTGGGGACCCCACTTTTAGTATCACTGTGAAGGCCTAGACCTTTCTGGAACCAATTCAGATGCGGCAAATACCATCTCCTGTAGGACGTCTGACCTACCCCTCTGCCAAGAAGCCTCTGCAGGTAGCTGGGGCAGTGTCCCCTGGGTGTCATTCACAGAGAATGGGGCAGTGGGGGGTCTGGTCTAGTGCAGACAAAGGCCCAGTGGGCCTGGGGCAGCCTGGGGAGGGCTGGGTCCAGCCTCAAGGAGGCCCTTGGGCTGCAGGGTTCACATGTTCTCCCCATGCCTGCCACAGAGCCCCACCCCTGTCATCCCTCCACGCCTAGGTGGCTGCTGCCTTAATGCTGCCTCACCCTTGCACATCCCCGTGGCTGGCACACCCTGCAATTAAGTCTTCTGTTTCCCTAGCTCTCCATTCTGCCTGCCTCGCCTCCCCACTCTCTGCGGCTAATTGCTGGGTTTGCCCTTCACGTTTCCGCACAGTAAAGTCCCGTCCTCCTCAGCCGCGGGCGCTGTCTGTTTCAATAGCTGCAGAGACAAAAAAGAAAGAAAGAAAGAAATCAAGACGGTTTCAGCAAAGTGTTTCTCCTAGGCTGGGAGAAGGGGGCATCTGTGGGCAGGCCACCAGGGCTTCTCAAACTGGAACCAGCACTTGTATCACCTGGGGATTTTGTTAAAATGTAGACTCTGGTCCTGTGGGTCCAGGGCGGGGCTGGAGACTTTGCAGGTCTGACCAGCTGCTGGGTAAAGGTGGCAGGCCTGCCTGGGTATGAAGACAGATAGCCAGAAAGAGCACAGGGGAGGTGGGAAGACAGAACTGGCTGGGCGCTTGGAGAAGGTCCTCCCATGGAGCTGGGGGTCCAGGCCCAGGGTCTCCCTGGTTTGGGTGAGGACCAGGAAGGGAGTGCATTTGAGTCTAGCCCAGGGCAGGGGATGCCAGGAGGGGGCTCCTAGGAGTGCTGGGGACCCTGGGATCCTTCCTTCCCTCCCTGCTGAGAAAGTGTCATCCTCTCCTGAGAAATGTATCCTTTCCAGAAATATTTTTTCTTTTTTTTTTTTGTCTTTTTAAGCCCACACCTGCGGCATATAGAGGTTCCCAGGCTAGGGGTCCAATTGGAGCTGTAGCCACTGGCCTCACCACAGCCACAGCATCATGGAATCTGAGCCACATCTTTGACCTACACCACAGCTCATGGCAATGCCAGATCCTTAACCTGCTAAGTGAGGTCAGGGATTGAACCTGAAACCTCATGGTTGCTAGTTGGGTTCGTTAACCACTAAGCCATGACAGGAACTCCTCCAGAAATAGTTGTTGAGTGCCTATGGCCTTCTGGGCACAGTTTAAGTTCTGAGAATACGGAGTAAACAATAAAGACCACGTGACTCCCTCCTAACAACTTTGTTCTCTTGCTAGTAGGGGTGGAGAGAGAGATGCTAAATAAGATCAATAAATAGAATACAAGAGCACTTCTGGCAACAAATATACAGAGCAAAATAAAGCAGACAGAGAGAGAGAGTGAATCCAGGCAGGGGCAGGGGTAGTGGTGCTGTTTTAAACAGGTGGCCTTGAGGCTATCCAAGGATCCCAGGGGGACTTTTAAGAAGATGGATTGTGTATAAGAGCCCAAGGTATAAGCTCTGAAAAAATTAAAAAGTAGTCATTTGTGAGTGTGTGACAAGAATATAAACCCCTCTGTGACAGGCCTCCTTCCCATGCTCTGGGCTCTGCATGGTGGCCACTGAGGTGTATGGTGGAGGCTGTTGGGTATTGGTATTGGTCCGGTATTGGTCAGGCTGTCCCAGGGCTGGCCAACTGGCCATCAGGATGCAGGTAATAGAGGGACAAGGGACCAGCTCTGGACTTGGTTCTTTGAATCTTGTGTTATTTAGTGCCCCCCAGTGCCAGGTGAGGTTGACCCCTTGGCAATGGGGCACCTTCCTGGTTCTCTATCTGTTCTATGGGTGGGAAGATGGGGGTTATCACAGGTTGCTGTCCCCTCCAGCCAGGAGGAGAAGCTGCTCATGGCCACTTGCCCCCAGGTTCTCTGGAGTCCCTGCCATGGGAGAAGTTGCCAAGAGCCCCCAGAGCCCAGCCAAGAGCCAGGTGGATGCCAGCACATCCTGCTCAGGGAGGAGAGGCAGACTGGGCCACGACAGCTCTGATTTTCCAAATTTTCCATTTCAACTGCAGTCTTGGGGTAAATCTGGTCATCATGTGGCAAAGGAGCCTGGTCCCCAGCCATGCTGTCCCACAGGGGGCCTCTCTCTCCTGCTAGGACCTGCCCTGCGTGTGGTCTTTCACTGCCTCTGTCCCCCCCACTCCACCCCTCTGTCAGGACACAGGTGGGAGTGGAATGAGAGGAGCCAAACCAGGAAGTCTCCTGAAAGCTTAGCACCCATGCTGATGCTTTTAAGGCCAAGGGGGTTTCTCAGACACAGGGCCACTGTCTCAGGCTCAGGCCTGTGCTCAGTAACGTCCACAGCCATCCCAGCCTGTTTCCTCTCATAGTTCTCCACTTAACAGCTTGGAGGGGACAGCAATGTCCTGCTGGCTGTGGCCCCTTGAGAAGGGGGAACTGACCAGAGAGTGCCCCTGTGCCTGACACACATCCCCTGGGCTCCCCGGGCATAAACCAGCTCCAGGCATGAGTGTGTCCAAAGTAACTTCTCTCTATCTTTGATGTCCCTTCCTTTTCTTCATGGCCTTTTCATGTCCTGGGCTCACCCACGAGGGGCCACCTCTGCCTACAGGGGATTTCCTATGTGTTGAGGTTGCATGAGGTGCTAGGTGCCCATTCCTCTTTCCAGGCCCCTCCCAGTTACAGCCCACAGCACCCAGCAGGCAGGGCAGGAGTCAGTGGAGCTGGAGCCACAGACAGGACGTGGAGGAGCTGTGAGCTCTCAGCAGGGACCCAGGGCCAGTGCTGAAGTGGCAGAGACAAAGCCCAGGAATCCAAATTGGGGGGCGGGGGGCAGCCTTAAGGTTGAAGGGGTGTGGGGGATTTCCTACCCTCAGCACCCCAATGTGCACTCCTTCCTGCATGTGGGGGAATGGAAGGGCATGTGCCCTCAACTCCTTCACCCTCTGCCACACAGCCACCACTTTCCAGGCCCCTCCCAGTTACAGCCCACAGTCCACTTCCAAGGGAAGAGGCCCTGGAGGGGCCCCCTTGAGTGAGGGGTCTGCTTCCAGCCCAGCCAATGTTGCCAGCATTCATGGTCATGCTCCATCATCAGTCTGTATGTGGGGCTCCAGAGGAAGGAGAAAAGGACCCCACAAGCTGGGCAGTCCCCGCCCCCACATACCCACAGTCCTTGTTGGCACATGAGAATGAGTCCAGGGCCTCCCCCACAGGGCTGCTCCTCTTCCTCACACCCACCAGCCACAGACTCCTCCAACCTCTCCTGGGAGGGCCTGGCCCCTCCCTCGTTTGCCACCATGCTTGACCTGAGCCACCGGAGGGCTCTGTCTCCCCAGCCCTATCTGGCAGGCACCCACTGGTGGTCAGTACATTCCCAGGGAGCCACCACTTGGGGTTCTGTGTGGGGTGCCAGGGTGGTCACTGCTGCCTTAGTCTGGTCCCCTACCTCCTTGGGTGGGCTAATAGGCCTTCTCATGATGTCCTGTCACCTGCAGCCATAGCCTTTCCTCGGTGACTCCTGCCCACCCCCAATGAGGCTCTGAAGCCCACAGGAAAGCCACCCCGCCAGGTCTCCACATGGCTATATGCACAGTGAGTCCCAACCCCTTATGCTGCTCCCCCATCAGGGAACAAATGGGGGGGGGCGGCTGTGATAATAAAGGCTGAGGGCCTACTGGCACTGGGCACAGAGTGCAGGAAGGCACACTGTCCCCAGTAAGGGGTGGGGTCTCAGCCATGCTGGCTGTGTTCAGATCCTGGGCCACTACAGAGGTGGGCACTATGCCACAGCCACCAGCTGTGTGTCCTCAGTTATGTCACTTGACCCCTTGTGCCTCAGTGTCCTCATTTGAGAAACTGGAGTGGGTGAGAACTGTGCCTATGTGGGGGCTGGGCGAGGATGGACGACCCTACCACCTGGCCCCTAGGGGGTTCTGAGTGCATGTCATTGCCAGGTGACACAGGGATGTGGGAGCAACTGAGACCCAGGCGAGATGATGTGCCCAAGGTCACAGCAGCAGGGATCTGATCACACAGCTGAGAGCCTGCAGGAAGTGGATGGGGACAAAAGAGCATTGGTTTCCAGCCTCTCTCCACAGGAGAGTGGGTTGAAGTTGACCTCACCTCACAGAAATCAATAAGCAGGAGGCTGTTAAAAACCACCTCCCCATTGAGCCTGCCACTGGCCGGGAGCTGGGCGTACTCATTTCATGGCCTACAGAGCCGGCAGGCACTTAGGGCCTGTCCACACACAGGGTGTGCAGACACGCACGCGGGGCTCAGAGAGATGAGGAGGCAGGGCCCGGCCTGCAAGGTTATGCGGCACCTCTCAGCTCCTTGATTAACACATGCCTTCCTGGGGAGAGGGATTGCTCCCTGACTGCTTCACTTCCAGAGGAGACCATCAGCTCACAGCAAAAAATAAGGCAAGTGTGAAAACAGCTTTTTATGCCAACTGGGGCCCACACTTCCATGGGAAGCTTTCCCTGGAGGCCATGTATTCACTGCAATTCCTCGGCCTGGCTTGAAATCATAGTCCTGTGAGCAAGAACTGTTACAGCTGAGGCTAGAACCCATAGGAAGTGTTTGGGGGCTTTCCAAGACAGGGGCCAGGCCATCCACAGAGGTGCTGAAAGAATTGGCCAGGAAGCCTAGGTCAGAGCCATCAAAAACCTGAAAATCAGTATGTCCTGGCCATGCCTGGAAGGAAAAGCAGGTGATTTTTCTAGGATTATTGAGAGTATGTGGGCCCTGAACCTGCCATGGTAAGTTAGGTTATGTCTCAGTAACAAATACCCCCAGGGAGTTCTCGTTGTGGTGCAGGGGGATCTGTGTTGTCTCTGCAGTGGCTCAGGCTGCTGCAAGGGTGCAGTTTCAATCCCCACCTTGTACAGTAGGTTAAGGATCTGGTGTTGCTGCAGCTGCAGTGTGGACTGCAGCCGAGACTTGGATTCAATCCCTGTCCTGGGACCTACCATATGCCACAGGTATAGCCATAAAAAAAGAGTGGGGCCCAGGAGGTAGAAGCTGTCTGGTGTCTGCAGCTAGAACAAAGAGGTGCTGACAGCCACACTATCTTGGGGGGTTTGAGCCCCTGTAAAGTGACAACTGAGGCTTTGCTCTCCAGCAGGCTTTCACACCTGGGTCCCACGAGATTGCTGTGTCCTGCTCACCCTCACCTGGAGCTACCCTGCCCCAGACTACACATTACCTCCTGGGGTTACGAGTGCTCTGGTTACTTTAATTGACTTACTTTCCTACCACTCACAGCCCAGAGAGACAAAGAGTCATACCCAGGGGGGTCCAGGGAAGCAGGACCCTAACCCCACTTGTCCCTAATCCAAGGGGATGTTTTAAGATGATTTTCTGCCTTGGAGAGCCTTTACACACCCACATCCATTTATCTATGTATCCACCCAACTATCTGCTAAACCATCTATCCATCCATCCATCTACCCACCAATCCATCCATCCATCCATCCATCTATTCATCTATCATTCACCCACTCATCCATTCATCCATGTACCCATCAATCTATCCATCTACCCACCCACCCACCTATTCATCCATCCATCCATCTACCCACCAACCTACCCACCCATCCATCCATCACTCCATCCATCCATCCTTTCAGTCAAAAAAAAAGTTTTCTTCTAATGTACTGAGCACCTACTATATGCCAAGTGTTATGGCTACTAGCTGAGGATAAAATGACGATCAAGCCGAGACACTGGGCCTAAAGGAAAATAAATGTTTGCTCTCTGATCTGTCCAGGGAGCAGATTTTGATCAGAGGAAGAAGCCCAAGTGGTAAGAAGAGGGAAGGAGGGGAGGGGCACAGACCTTCTCTCAGGAGGGGGAAGGTCTTCACTTTAACTACAATTCACAGAGCAAAACTGATCACCAGCTGACATACCAGCCAGAGAGGAAGGAGGCTGGGAGGAGAGACTGCAGGCCAGCCTAGGAGGGCAGGTAGGGGCCGCCCTCATTGGTCCGTGCAGAGTGAGAGCTTGTAAGGTCCTGCCAGACCTGCTGACCAAGGACACTGGGAGTGAGGAGCTGCCACTGAATAGGATAAAGTCCATTCTCCAAAGGAGAGGAAGGAGAAAAGAGTTTGAGGTCCCTGGGGAACTTTGCTGTGCAGAATAAGTTATGGTGATTACAAGTCAGACGTGCTATTCTCGTTACTGAATTACCTGGCTGACTCCACAATTTAAAATGCAATTTCCAGGCTCCCATCACCTTCCATATAGAAAACTCAGTCATTCTAACTTGAGACACTTCCTCTCTGCCATCTCCCTACGATTCTCTGGACTGAGTGTGTGTAGGGGGCCCTTCCCAGGTCAAAATCCACTGTGGTATCATTGCCTCTCACTCAGACCACATTCAGCCTCTACCACAGTCCAGCCTGATTTGCTGCAGGACACACCCTCTGGCAGGTCTGCACTGTCCACGGTGCTGCCCTGTGTCTGCCGTCCCCTCAGACCAGCTCAGCTGGCCGCCCTCCTCTCAGCTGCACCAACTGCTCCCAGGGCCCTGTGACCGAGACCCTCCCCTGTCTTCAGGAAAGGTAGCTAAGAGGTGGCCATGATTATGTATGCATGATTATTGGCTGGCTTCAGTGGTTCTAGAGGGCTCTTACCTAGATCATCTTGCCTCCAAAACTCAGCCATAAACTCCTCTCAAAAAGAGGGAGGCCACTTACCCTCACAAAAGAGATGATGGCTTCTGATTCAGATTCTGCTAGACTCTGATTCACAATGAAGTGACCTCATACAGGTTTCCCCTTCCTCATCTGGAAAACAGGACACTGCATAGACTCTGCACCCAGAAGGGGCCATGAGGATCAAAATAATGTATCTAGAACTGCAAATGCTTTTTTTGTGACCAAAAGCCTCTTCCAACTGCTCTGTTTCATGGGAACAGCCCTGGGGTATACACTAGGTGCTTAATCAATGCAAGTGATCATGAAGTAAGGCTACGACAAGTCAGATTCCACCGAGGTGCTAAAAAGCTGTGCTGGAGGAAAAGCCAAGGGAGTGGCAGAGCCAGGAGAGACAGCCCTGCTCTTGGGGACCTGGCTTAAAGCCAGAGCCCCTCCTTTGCCTGCTCCCTCCCTAGTGGGGGGTGCTGGGAGCACCAGGAGAAGTAGCCATGCTCCACACCTGAGGACATTTTCCAGGGAACAGGAGGCTGGTAGGTCTATGGCAGGTCCTGAGAGCAGTGCTCAGCCTCCCACTGGCTGTGATGTGACAGGGCAGTGTGTCGCAGTAGGACATAATTAGCAAAGCAGCCGGGCTGGGGCTAGGCTGGGCCCCTGACAGTACACACCTAAAGCCATGGCCATTCACCAGATGCCTGAAGAAATGTGGGGCTAGTGAATGGCTTTCATTTGTTGACCACTGACCATGAGCTAACTTCTAGAGCTAAGTGGTCCAGAGTGTGGGTGGGGTAAGGGGCTGAGCCTCCAGTGGATGGCTTGCCACTAATCCCCTCCTCAAAATACATGTGGGATACAGGTGTCAAAAGGTGGTTTAGAGGCCCCAAGTGATGAGCTTCCCAGGGGCCAGTCTCAGATGATGGATAGGGACCTGGGAAGGGAGCTGAAGGGTGGAACAGCAGTGAGGCCGGGGTCCTGGGGTCCTGGGGTCCTGGGGTCCTCTGTCTTGACACACAGACCATGAAGATCTGAAAGGGTTTCTGTGTGTCTAGCAGCACTAACCCCAAGCCTGGAAACCCCCTTTCCCCTGGGGGCAGGTGGCATTCTCCCTGCCTGAGAGGGGCCGCCACCTTCCCCTCTGACTTGGCTCAGGCGCAGCAAGGCCCAGGCTAGGGGCCAGACCATGGTGCCAATTTGGCACTTGGCCTGAGCTACAAAAAACGGAGCTTAGTTGCAGGCGGGGAGGACAATGCTTAAACATTCTGGGCCCCAAAGGAGGCAAGAGAGCCACTGCCCTCCACCCGGCCCCCACTGTCCACTCAAGGTCTCATTGTGGGTGCCTGTGACTCAGAGGAGGTTCTGGTTTCTGTTGGATTCTTGAGGCTCAGGCAACCTGATCCTGAAACAATGACAAGCCTTTGAACAATCCTCCTTGGCTGCCCCAGAGAAGTGTTTCAGGCCTGGCCAAAAACGCAGCAGGATGGAAAATGACGTTGGGAGGGAAAGGTCGAGCGCTGGGCCTCCCGTGGCTCAGAGCAGGTGACCGCTCAGGCCAGAGCGCCAATTTCATGGCCTGGGGACTCAAGTGGGGGGCAGTGACTCCACAGATCAGCCTAGGTTCCACTGCTGAGTCTGAGCAGATGGCATCCTGGCCCAGCCTGGCTGGGACACCTTGGGACAGGGCCTGGCTTCTCTACTGGCAGGCCCACTTTAGGGATTCAAGTTGGATGTGCCTGGAGCCCCAGGTTGCCTGAGGGTGTGGGAAGAGGAAGAGGAGTGGAGGCAGCAGGAGGGGAAGCAGAACCCAGAGTCACACACAGCATTCAGCAAACTAATGAGGCAGAGGGGCTTGTCACTAAAGGAGCTGCCATGTACAGAGCCAGCACCTTTAGAGCCCCTACTGTATGTCAGGAAACATATCTATTACTGCTTCTCACATTGGCTCTGCCATGTATGTACCACTCGCCCCATTTTACAGATAAGGAAATCGAGACTTTGGTGACTGAGCGTAGAGAGCGTAGAGCTCTCCTGGCTGGCAGGAGCCATCTACTGGCTGCTTCTCTTTTCTTTCTTCTCCACCACCTTTGGAAGTTGTTCCCTCACCTACTGGCATGGCCTGGAAGTTCCAGAGGAGTTCATGCCCCCCAGAGGCCTCTTATCCCAGGAGGACAGGGTAGGGAGGCTTGGGGGTTTGTGGACAAATACCCACTGGAAGCCCAGGGCCCAGTGAGTTGAGCCCCTCGCTGCAGGGGAAGGCCCTAATTCACATGATGCTTAGGGGACCCTCCCTCCTTTTCCCTCCCTCATCTCCACCCCGAGCTGCCTGGGGTCACCTACAACCAAGTTCTTATTGCAGGCTCTGCTCTGGGGGACACCCCAAAGAGGACAGAGCCCCTGGGGGCTCGTCCTGGGCACTCTACAAGAGAGAGGAGTGGAGCAGCCATAACAGACAACTGGGGTCTTGAGATGGAAGAAAGGGTCGTGGAAGCTGGGTGAGGAACCACAATGTCCTCTAGAATGTTTTTCCTCAAATTTAAGTTTCCCCCTGCTGAGCTATTCTGAAGCCTTCAATGGCTGTGAGCAGAGACTTGCCTGTTGGCACATGCCAGCAGATGACAAAGGCAATGAACGAGCGTTAAATTAATCCTCACCAAAAAGTCCAGAAACAGCCAATCCTTTCACAACATTTTGTGTGTTTGGTGAACCCATGCTCTGTGGTTCAACTGTGTATAAACATAATAAAGTGATATCATGCAAGTAAACCTGTTCCTAATTTGCAGGGCAGGTTGAAATGCAGGAATGGTCCCTGGCCTTCTTCACTGAGTGGGGCACCTGCAGTGTCCAGCCCACAGCCCTGCAGCCTCCTGCTCTGACCTAGGCCTGGCAGCCTGGGAGATGCAGAGTGCCCAGGGGCCAGAGCTGACCTGGGGTGTGGGGAGGGCTCTGAAGACATAGCACAGCCTGCTCTCCCTCACCCAAGCCCAGCAGAGAATGTCAAAGCCTCAGTACCTCCTTTAAATAATTCCCAGCTCCATGTCCTCAGCAATGGTAGAAAATGCTCCCCAATTTAGGAGAAAACTCTCGACCCTGGAGTCTTGAGTCCCCACCTCCCCAGGAACGAGGCTGGGCTTCTCCTCTCTACAGGCCGTACTGGGCAGTGGGCACCATTTACTGCTGTGTGGCCTTGAGCAAGGAGGTCACCCTGTGGGCCACTGAGAGCTGAGCAAGGATGGCACCTACCCAACAGGGTCCCTTTCAGGGCTCTCCAACCACACCCACTCTTGCCCCACTGTGACACATGGAATCCAGCTGGAGGCAGACACCCCACCAGCTCTTTGAACAGAGGGAGTTTACCATAAAGAACTGCTACCTCGGTGCATGAAAAGTGTAAAGGGGAAACTGAGGTCTTACAGCAGGGGAACAAGTGCAGGAAGAGGGCAGGGGATGAAAAGGCTGGATGCAATGATTCAAACCCAGGATTGAGGCCCCATGAAGTGGAGACGCAGATCTATGAGGAGATGGGCATAGCTGGCTGCTGCTAGTCCCCTTGTGAGGGAGAAGGAATGATGGGACTTTAATTCAAAGTGTGCTTGGCATTCCAGCCCCTGGACCTTGGCTATGCCTTGTGCTCCCTCTCAGTGGGCCCCAACAATCTCTGCCTCCTCATTTTCCCACCTCTGGACAACCCCCAACCCCTTTAATTGTGGGCTGAACCTAGTGAGTCATTTCTACTAAATACAACAGAGCAATGGTGAGGTGATGACTGTGACCTCCATCCTGCCTGCCTTCTTCTCGCTTGCAGAGCCCTTGTTCTGGGAAAGCCAGCTGTCATGTTGGTGGCAGGCCTGTGGAGAGGCTGGTGTGACATGAACTAATGGACATCTCTAACCAGCAGCTAGTAGGGACCTGAGACCCTCCAGTGGCCGAGACAGCATGGAAGCAGATTCTCCAGCCCCACTTGAGCCTGGGAGCCTGTCTCACATCTTGATTGCAACCTTGCAAGGTTCTGAACTAAGCTGCCTCTAGATTCTTTACGCACAGAAACTGAGTGAGATCATGAAGGGTTTAAAGATGCTAAATTTTGGAGTAACTTTGTACATAGCAATAGCTAACTAATGCACCTGTCTGTCTCTATCTTATCTGTTCATTCCTCCAATGCACAGGTATCGAGCTTCCACTAAGTTCCAGGCCCTGTGCTAGGTGATGATAATACAGAGATGAGAGGGAGAAGACATGGTCCCTCTTGTCCCTGCCTCACAGAGACCATCCTGTGTTGAAGGATATGATCTTGCCTGTGATCAGGTGGGCTCCTCTTCAGAACTCCATGGGCATGTCTATGGACCTTCTCTTACATCACTGCTCCCAGCTTTCTCCAGGTTCCCCAGCTGGAAAGCATCTTGCCTTCCCTTCAGACACGACTCCATTTCTCTTCCACAGAGTGGTGTGTAGTTGCTGAGATACCACATGCTAACATATCACACTGGTGTGATGTTACAGCCTTGTCAAGAGCTCCTGGAGCAGGTCTGGCTGGCAACTCCCAAGTGCCCAGCCTGGTACCTGGTACTAGTGGGTATTCAGAGATGGAATTAGAGTTTCTGTGTGTAGACTCATGACTCCTCCACTACACAGTAGGTTTTTGAAGCTCAGCATCTGAACTTATGGTGCCTTAGGCATGGTCAAGCCATCAGGGACTTCAAGAATGTCTCCAGGATCTCCTTCTTACCCTCTGTCTCAGTCCTTTCAGGCTGCTATTATGAGTTGTCATACACTGGGTGCCTTATAAACAACAGAATGTATTTCTCACAGTTCCGGAGACCGAAGTCTAAGATGAAGTTGCCAGCAGATTCAGTATCTGGTGAGAGCCTGCTTTCTGGCTCATAGACAGCTTTCTCCCTGGCCTCACCTGGCAGAAGTATTGAGAGAGCTCCCAGGTCTCTTACATAAGGGCACTAATCCCATTCATTAGGGTTGCACCCTCATGACTTAATCACCTTCCAGAGGCCCTGCCACCTAACACTATCACAATGGGGGCTAGGATTTCAACATGTGACTTTTGAGGGGACACAGGCATTCAGTCTATGGCACCCTCCATTCCAGGCCTACCTTCTCTGACCTGACAGTCCTCACACCACTTTTTTTTGTCTTCCTTTTTTCTTTTTTGTCCTTTTAGGGCCACACCCATAGCATATGTCAGTTCCCAGGCTATGAGTCAAATCAGAACTGTAGCCACCAGCCACAGCCACAGCAACATGGGATCCAAGCCGAATCTGCAACCTACACCACAGTTCACGGCAACACCAGATCCCTGACCCACTGAGAGAGGCCAGGGATCAAACCCATGTCCTCAGAGACACTAGTCAGGTTTGTTTTCACTGCACCACAACAGGAACTCCAGTCCTCATGCCATTTCTATTATGATGTCAGGGCAAACAGACAGTCCCCTCAGGTGGGTGAAGGTTACATATTTATTTCCTAAGGCTGGTAGCAAAGACAAATGTCCTACCCCTGAGCAGGAGACCTGTGCATCATGGTGAGTCTGCCCTGAACCTGGGATTCTGTGGGCATCCTCTCTGAGCCCTTGACCTCGGGTCTCCCCGGCTCTGGCTCCATCAGAGCTGCTGCTCCCCCTGCAGGCTGGCCCTGCCTCACCTCCTGCAGTTGCTGTCCTGAGGCCTCCCTGGGAAGCACAGGAGATGTGCTGGGTTACTGCCCAACTCTATGAGGATTGAGAGGTCACCTAAGGCAGGAACGGAGTCCCTCCCTCCCCTGTAAACCTCCTGCAATTGAGTTCCCAGGGAAACCACCTCTGAGGTAGAGCCTGGCCCGCAGAAGTTTGCCAGTGTGTCTGCTGGGGGTCAACCTGGTGTGAGGAAGGGAAGGGGCAGAGCAGGATGAGGCAGAGGGAGAAGGTGGTTTCAACCAAGGGTTTGGGGAGCTCTGGAGCTCGGGGTGCCCCAGGTTGGGGTGCGGGGACTGAAGCATCTATCCTGAGCTGATCAACTGCTGGACCTGGGCTGCCCTTGGGCAGAAGCATGCCCATGGGTGGGGCAGCCTTCTGCAGCCCAGCAGGCTGGTGGCTGTGACATAGATCTCCAGGTTCTAGACTCCCTCTTTGGACTG
The DNA here is from genome assembly GCF_054392235.1 of Sus scrofa. Taxonomy (NCBI): domain Eukaryota; kingdom Metazoa; phylum Chordata; class Mammalia; order Artiodactyla; family Suidae; genus Sus; species Sus scrofa. The sequence goes on along the minus strand of NC_139383.1, from coordinate 147,530,255 downwards.
CAAGCCTCATGGCTCAGCCTCAGAGGTGGAGGGTGAACACAGTCACCATTTGTGGGGGCCAAGGAGGGAAAGAAAAGGTTACTCACTGTCCTGTCAATCCCTGCAGCCAGCCTGTCATCTTGGGGAGACAAGTTCAAGCAGCATGGCCCAAGTCTGACCCATGCTGGGTGCTCAAGGCCCCTAGACCAAGTTATCCATCACAGGTGCTCAGTGACGCCGCCTCAGCAGGATTTCCTGCCTCTTCCCATGCGCTTTAGGAATGGCCACCTGTGAGGATCAGCCCTAAGTGGTCCTGGACTACCCTTATTTTAAGGGCTACCCACCTCCTGGCCCTCCACACTGGCCACTCCCTCCTCTCTGACAAGGCTGACAGGAGCCCCACCTTGCCTGTGTCTCAGTTACAAGTGCCACAATAACACTGTGTGGCAGATCGCCCAAAACTCAGAACCGTAAAGCAAGAAGGATTTATTGGTCTCACATTTCTGTGGCTGGTGACTTACCTGGTTTCACCGGAAACTCTGGCTGGGCTCACTCACCTGTGGGGAGGTCCACCGGCTTCTGGCTGGTCTAGGGAGGCCTCAACTGGGGCAACTGGGGATGCTAGTTCTGCTCTGTGTGCTCATCGACTGGCAGGCCTGTCGGAGGTCTTCTCATTTCTGTGGCAGAGAAGCAGAGCCAACAAGCCCCATTTGGCGGCACTTGCATCATACTTGCAAACAGCCCATCAGCCAAAGCAAGTCACATGACTGCCATGGAGTCATCCAGGGAGGGCCCTACAAGGGGGCTGACATTGGACAGGCATTGGTATGGGGAGGGGGGGCATAAGAACGGGCAGCCCCCTGCTCCACATGCTGCCTGATGGGAGAGGGAAGGCTAGCCAAGAGGCTCTAAAAGTCACAGTCACAAGATGGTTCTGATATCACAGCAAATGATCAGGCCCTTGAGGACTTCCATGGGTTGGACCAGAGTGGCCATGAGAGCATTACCATGAGTGCCCCTGGAATCCAGAGCAAGTGGAATGCCAAAGGGCACTCCTTAGCCCCTAATGAGGTGACTTCTAGGGAGTGGGCATGGGTGGGCAGAGGCCCTGGCGTCTCCTGGGAGATGGCATTGTGCTTGACCCTGTCATGATTACAGCCAGGAGGGCTGGCCTGGACCCAAAGTGGGGAGGGACAGGCACAGGTGGGGCAAGGAGGGACAGCAGGCCTTCCCTATGGTGGACGGGAGGCAGTGCAGCTGGCGGGAACACAGACTGGCCAACAGTCCAGTTCCCTCTAGTAGCATTCCTTGTGACCTTTCTCGGGTGAGGGCCCTCCTGTCTTCCCTGCCAGGCTTCTGCAGGGTTCCTCTTCCTAGAGTATGTTCCCTCACATTCATGTTGGAAGAAAATGAGATGCCATACAGGGTATCTCCCAAAAGGATTCAGAATATAGAGTTCTTTATGGTTATCAGTGGTGGGATTCATGCACACATGCTGGGTAAGAATTCAGGGTGGAAGGAATATTCATTGATTTAGTAGTTACTGATGAGTTTATCTTGAGCCCTAGGCTTCATTGCATTGGGTGGGAGGGCCTATGACCTCAGTCATTCTTGGGCTTCTGAAGAGGAGGAGTCTCAGGCTTTCTGTCATTGGTCTGTCCTGGCACATCCCCCAGCCTCTTTGTCCTCATGTCTGCATTGTGTGGGCATAAGATGCTTGATGAGTCTAGGGCTTCTGGAAGCCTGATATCTCCAAGTGCAGCCAGGAAGGGTCAGATGTCCACTGCCTAGCTCCTTCCAATACTTCTTCTCAGGGATAAAAAGTAAATTAACACTGCATACATATAAAAACTAAGAATCAGCTGATTCTCCATTCCTTTTTTTTTTTTTTTTGGCTGCACCTGTGGCATATGGAAGTTCCCGGACCAGGGATCAAATCCAAGCTGTAGCTGCAACCTACCCTGTAGTCATGGCAATGCTGGACCCTTAACCCACTGCACCACAGTGGGAACTCCTGATTCTCCATTCTTAAAACTAATAATAGCTATATTTTAAATTTGATTCCCTGATTACTATGTATTTAGCACTAAGTTTCTCACTAATAGTTAACTCATTTGATCATCATGACCACCCTGTGAGGTTGGAACTACTCCCATTTTACAGGCAAATAAACTGAGGCAATCAGTGTTTAGAAGTCTTCCAAAGGCCAAAGAGCTGACAAGTGGCAAGACTAGGATTTGAACCCAGGTAGCCTGCTACTTTTGATCTCTCTGCCCTCCAGCCTCTCTAAAGAAAAGCATAGCCTGCAGAGGAATGCCAAGTGGTGAATCCAGGATCCCTCTCACCAGGAAATGGGGTCCTGGTCTTGGAGCTGTCCAAGTGGCTTTGCTCTCCTCTCCTCTAATCTCAAAGCCCACGGCCCTCAATCCCTCTGCTCGGCACTTGGAAAAGGATCCAGGATGGGCAGAGCCAAGGCCAAAGGTATGCCTCTGACACATCTATTATTATAGGCAAATCATCTGTGACATCAATGTGCAACAGTAATCCTTCCATCACCTGGATCAGTATAAGGAAGATGTGTTCGCCAGAAAGTGAGTTGTGCTGGACATTGCCTCGAGAGGTCCCCCATCCCTAAATCTTGCTCATCTAAGCTCAAAGGAAACTTTCTCCATTAACATACCAATCTACAGGAAGTTTGTTCTCACATAAGTAAATGTGCAGTCTTAGGGTGGGCTTCAGGGCTGGCTTAATCCAGGTCCCATCTCTCAGTGGGTCTCTCTGCTCTTCCTTCTCTAACTATATCAACTTCAAAACTCAGTCCAGCTTCCTTTGTGGTGGCAAATATGGTGGCAGCAGTCCCAAGCCTCACACCCACATGCCCAGATGTCCAGAGACAAGGAAGGTGTTTTTTTCCTCCTGGCTCTTAAGAGGGTAGAACATTTTCACATCTCACTCTCTCCAACTGGGAGCCTGCCAACCTTGGAGCCATGTGAGGACTAGCTCTGGGGCTCAGAATAATGCCAGGTGCTGATTGGCTTAGGTCTGGATTCCTTAACCAATCACAGACCCAAGACAATGGGCTGACACTTGGACCAATCAGGCTGAGCCCTAGGCAGGGATGCCTGGGGATGGGGGAGGGGGCTGGAGACTGGTAAGCATGGGCAGATGGACTCCAGTTCTGAAAGGGGAGGAAATTAGTCAAAAAGGGGGCAAGCCCCAGAAAATCAGACTATCCAGTGCAGGTTGGTCCTTTGCCTCAGAGGGTGGGTGACTAGGCTGGTTTGCATTCTGGCAGAATCATTCCTGTGTGGCATGTCCTGTCTGGCCTGGAGGCCCAAATCAGAGAGAGAGACAGAAAGACAGAGAGTGGCTCTGAGAGCCTCTCTCACAAAGGATCTAGGGCCCCTCTGCTAATGTCTCCCGTCCTGGAAGGGCATTTACAATAGAGCCGCTCTGGATGTATTTTCTGTGAAGTGGCACCTTATCAGGAGGCCAATAGCCTGGAACCCCCGCTGCCTGTCAGATCTGTGTTCTCGGTGATGATTTTGATGAGCCCAGATGAAAGATGTGTTGGAACAACAGTGCAGCAGTCAAGGAGGTGAGAGAAGCAGGCACAGCGTCATCCTCCCAGCCCACCCTGGGCTCCCAGCCTCCTTCTGCCCCTCCCGGGATTGGTGCCAGGGTTGTCACCAACACCCAGGTTGCAGAACAGTGTCACTTAAGCATCAGCTGGCACCAAAAATCCTTCTGTTGCATAATGCTGCATGTCAAACCCACTCAACTTAAAATTGGGCAAATGTGCCTTGCTTTTTATTTCTTTGAGGAGCATTTTCACCAAAAGTGATCATTTCGTGGTGTGTAAGGAAAAGGGCTCCTTAGCCAGACTACAGCCCCAGAGTCAGCAAATGCTGGTCTTTTCTGGGCTGCAGGAAGAGGTCAGGACCTCAGAGAACTATGTGCAAAATGGATTGAAAGGCTCCATCTCAGAAATATAATTTCAGTGAAATACCCATGAAAACCATACCGTACCATATGGAACATGGAACTTTTCTCTATGAAAACTTGTGACACATCAAGAGACACTGCAGAACACATTCACAAGAAAGTCAGAGGCTGGGGTCTTGGTGGCACAATCTTAACTCCGCCGCTAATATTTTTATTCTTTCCACGTCCTTCCCGGGGTTGGCGGGAGTGGAGGCCTGGCTGCAGAGGGAGATGCGGTTTGATGTCTGACCTTGTTTTGGGTTTAAAGGCATCCAAGTAACTTGTGTCAGCAGTTAGAAGTGCGTCAGAGCCAAGTGTCGCCAACTGGGCCCAGAGCCATGAGAGGAGGAAGGGCGCCAAGGAGAGCAGAGTGGAGGCCCACTGGGGCCTCGAGAGTGTGAGCCCCCTGGGGACAGGGGAAGGTCTTTACTATGCCGCCCCTCCCCGCCCCCTCCACGCAGTCTAATTCAGCTCCAGGGACACAAAGATAAATACTGAGCGGAGCCCAAGAAGGGGAGTGAGTGGCCCAGAGGGGAGCAGTATTGGGGGGCTGGTGGGAGAAGGGTTCCTTTTCAAGCCTGTGAGATACCAGGCACATTCTATTACTCCTTGGAGCCAGGCATCATCACCCTTGTTATTAGACAAGGAAAGGAGGCTGGGAGAGGCCTGGGGCACAGCGGGGCTGGTTGAACACTGAAGTGTTCTGTCTGACGGCAGAGCCATATCAAGAAAAATGGAACAATAAAAGAGCGGTTACTTGATAAAGGCAGGTGTCTGGAGCAGGTAAAATCTGTCAGGCATGTGGGGGCCCAGGGCAGGTCTTGGAGGGTGGACATCAAAGGGTCTCTCCAAAACTCACTGGCCTGTGGCTGGAAGCAGCTGCTCTCTAGCCACTCACCCTAGGTCCTTATGTCACCCAAGGTCCCAGCCAGGGGGTGACTGCCTCTTCCACACAGACCTGCTGACTGGCTGGTTCTGATATCAAGAGGGGTGTGACAGGAGGCAACACAGGCAAGGCCCCAGACAGTGAGCCTGACTAGGGTGGGAGGGAAGGACATGCAGGTCTGTGTCCTGTCTCTCCAGTCTGGTGCCTCTGACTGTATGTGTTTTTTTGTCTATCTGGTCCCAAATGTCCACCTGGTGGGACTGAAAACTTCCTCTGGGCAACAGGGTGGGTGCAAGGTGGGGTATACACCCAAATCCAGGCTCCAGGTATAGGCTGAGAGGTTGGGAAGGGCAGGCTGAGCTCATAGAACCATCTAGCCATCTAGCTTGGTAAAAATCAGGACTCATTTTTCTTCAAGAATCTGCTCTTTTTCTCTTTCCTGTCTGTAGAAATATCACCAAATATTTTCCATTCTTCAGTTGGAAGGAGTCTTTATTTTGAAGATGCTCAACCTAGCACATCCAAGCCACAGAGCAGTAGGGAGCCTGGGGAGACCTGAGGGCCCTACCCCACGCCTGGAAGGCTGGCCACTGCTTCCAGAGCAAGGATGGATGGACCTTCCTTTCATCAGTCCCTGGCCCTGTCAGGCCAACTGAATGCCTCAGGACAAAGAAAACATCTTTTATGGTAACATTTTTAGGCACAAGAATTATTTTTATGAGCAATAATTATTTATTTTAAGAAGAAACTTTGATGCCACTTTGATGAAACTTTGTTTCATGTCTTCAAGAGTCACTTGACCCAGAAGGTGTGCCTATACTTACTCACTTCTCAGGAATGAGCACAGATGCCCTTTGCCCCCAGATCTTGTCATGATCAATTACTGCAGCCACAGCCTGTCCAGCTGCCTTGGCCAGAGCTGGTGATGTTTGTCAAATAAGAACAGAGCCCAAGTCTCTGGGGGTATCTCCCCCATCTGCAGGGCCCAGCTCATCCTCTTGCTCGGTCAGACGTGGAAAGTCAGAAGCCAGAGCCCATGCCCTTCAGGGGGGGCGTCATTTCATCTCATCGCACATCATTTCATCTCATCGCACTTAGGCTCCCATTCAAAACCTTCATGAATTCATTCACTTTGGACAAGTCTTGTGTGATCTTTGGAGTCTCCCAGGAGTGTGTCTCAGGGGTTCCCCTTCCCCAAGGCTCTGTGTCCTTGAAGCACCTCTCTCTTCTACCCATTACAGTGGGACCAAAGGTCCCTGGAGCTGTAGTAGTTGGGCCTCCCTCTGCCGAGACCAGGAGCAGCTCCCCATTTTTAAAAAAAATTTATTTTTACAGCCACACCTGCAGCATATGGAAGTTTCCAGGCTAGGGGTCGAATCAGAGCTGCAGCTGCCAGCCTAGGCCACAGCCACAGCAATGTGGGATCCTAGGCACATCTACGACCTGTGCCACAGCTTGCAGTAAAGGCAGATCCTTAACCCACTGAGCGAGGCCAAGGATTGAATCCTCATCCTCACGAACACTGTGTGGGGTTCTCAACCCACTGAGTCACAACAGGAACTCCTCTCCATCTTAGAAAGGAAGTGGAGGCCCCATAGACTCTTAGGGAGCCCCCTTTTCTTCCCCAAGTCAACTGTTTTCTCTAGTCCAGCAGCAGAAGAGGTACTGAGGGGATGTTCTAGGGCCTCAGCAGGCCCACAGGATGGGACCTTGCCTTTGCCAAGCTGAGAGGGGAGGATTACTAATGGCCAGCACCCAGTCCCCAGGTCCCAGTCACCACTGTACAATGTCCCTGCCTGGAACAAACAGTGGATGTGAGCAGCATGACGTTTATCCTTGTTTGATTATAAATGTGGTCTCTCCCCTCTTTCCACTTCCCCCTTTTCTCCTAATGTCTTTTCACTCCAATGGCTGTAAATGAATATATTATGAACTTCTCAAAGGCACTGGCCATGTTCCCTATGTATACATCTATGCAGGGCATAGAATAGCATCTTAAATATCATAGCTACTCAGTAAACATTTCTAGAATGATAGGCCCTACGAGGAAAGTCCTGCATTAGCAGGCATGGGCCCTCACATGTAAAGCAGGAAGTCATCTACAACATCAGAGAACTCAGAGCAAAACATTGTAGGAGTCAGAGAAGAGTGCTGATGACCAGGGGTCCTTGACCTGAGGAGGGAAAAGTGAAGATGTCCAAAGCATCTGACCCAGGGGGCCAAGAGTAAGCAAAAGGCAGCCTCATGTGTCCCAGGGCTCAGACTAGACTCCACACTGTCACTATCACTGACATGGGTAAGGATGAGGCCTTACAGTGGATGTGGGCCCTTATACCACCAGAGTTGGCAAGAGAGGAAGAGGCATAGCCCACCCTCCTGCATCGCACAGAGAGTGGGGCAGGGCGGGCCTGGTGGGTAGATGTCCCCGTGCAGCCTCCCTGCTTCTGCTATTCATTTGCCTAAGGCCCAAATGAGAGGGCAGCCCTGTTCAGGGGGAAAACCCAGACCACTTGGTGCCAGCAAGTCTGGCTTGTGGTGCCACCTGTTTGCAAGACTAGGTTGGAAACATCAGCTTCCTGACAATTAGAGACCTGGGCCCAGGAAAGGTGCAGAGATACCACCTGTTCCGGAGGAGGCCAAGACTGGGGTGACCCCTCTCATTGGAAGAAGGGGGCCCAGGTTCCAGAAACACAGAGAGACTCTCTCTATGTGTAAATGGCCCTGCTCCTGAATCATAAAGGCACAATGAGGTCATTTGTTGCTGAATAAGTAATTTTGAATTTAAGCAAATAAGAGGGTCAGCAGCCACTCTGTAAAGAAACTGAGGGGGGAAAATAAGAGCAGGACAGCTCAATACAAGAATGTCTTAGTACTAGGCTAAGTAACAGCAGGCAAGACTTATCTGTATGTGAGAGAATGTGGATGGGACATTCATTCTGAAGTCCTGGAGGACAGGAGACACCTTGTCATATGAAATTGTCATGCATCCTTTCCCCAATGACTGTGCCGAGTGCTTTAGAGCCCTGTGACAGCCCAAAGCACCCTCCCAAAGGGCCACATGCACCCTCGGTGGCAGTGTCCAGCCTCGTACTCTGATTGGATGGCCTGGGAAGGCTCTGAGGAGTGATGCTGGAGGCACAGGCGGGATGGTAACCAGCGGCAGTCTGGTTGCAAAGATACTCATAGATTAGAGCAGGCTGCCTTTGGTATCTTTCTGTATTTAGGAGGTCCTCAGAGAGAGGAGTCAGGCATGACTTCTATTGGAGGCCAGCAGTGCTTCCCTGATGACAAGGCATGGATGTGGAGCGTAGGGCTGGGGACCCCAGAGGAGAGCTGTTGGGCTTTTTCCTTTGTTATTAAAGCTTCACTGAAGTATAATTTACATACCATAAAACTCATCCTCTTCACTGTAGAATTCAGTGGTTATTGGTATAAATACAGAGCTATGTGGCCATCACCACAATCTTGTTTTAAGCTATAGAGATTTCATCAAGTTGAGGAGGCAGGCTAGGCATGGGAGTGTGTGGCCAGGCCACCTCTGGGCATTGAGAAGGCTCCTTCTTCAAGGTGAGGGTGGAAGCCCTGGGGCACCTGGGTACTGTGTTGACTTAGGGGGTAGAAGAAGAGCTGTAGAGAGATAGGAGGAGGAGCTCAAGTTCAAGGAGAGGAGGGTCAGTGACGTGAAGACCACTGGGGATGCAGAAGAAGATGGGAGGTGCAGCAGGGGAGGCAGGCCATCAGCTGCCCCCAGAGCAGTATTCAAGGGTGGTGGTGGCAAGCTGGAGACTGAGACAGGGAAGAAGTGGGGCCAGTGAAGCAGATTGCTCTTCTGGTAAAGAGAACTTAGGTACAGATCAACACAAAGGGGCATGGACAGCAAGATGGAGATGGAACAGGAGTTGAAAGATTTCATAGCAACCTGGGCACCTGTCCCTTCCTCCCTGTTCCTCGTCTCCAGCCTGCTGGGTTTGCCTTCTCTGACTGTTTCTCCCGTCTCTAGTCCGATGAATCCAAGCCATGGCCAACCACCCGCTCCCCCACCCTGGCCACATCCAATTCCGGTGGGCCTCTGTCCACTCTCCACCCTCAGCCTCCTCCAATCCCTTCTGCAGGGCATCACGGTAAAAAGTGGAACAAAATGTCAACCTGCCCCAAACGTGGCACAGCATATCTTTGTCCCCAGGGTGAAAACCTAATGGCTTTTGCAGCTAAGAGCAGGGTCTTGTTTCCCTGGCAGCCCTCCTACTCTTCTGCCCAGCGCACCCATTGCTGGTCTTCCCTCAGCCCCACACCATGCCTACCACTGCCCTGCTGCAGAGCCATCAGTGCCTTTCTCTCCCTGGACCTTGTTCCCTCAGCTCCTCCCACGACAGGCTGCTTCAAGTTTTTCTCACTGCTGGGCCACGTCTGCCTCCCGCAGCCCCTTTCCTAGCACCAGCCTTTTTGTAATGGTCCGTCTGGGTATGTTTATGTGCACTCCCTCTGTTTTTTCCTCACTAGAATACAGAGAATATTAGCTCCCTGAAGGCAGCCCCAGCTCTGTACTGTTTACCTTCGAATCCCCAGAGCCTCGCATAGGACCTGCCACTTGTTTCCTGGGAGTGAACAAATTGGTGGAGTTTTAATTTCAACCTCTTCCACAATTGGACTGTGAAAACACTTCTGTCTCCTAATTTTCCTTTTGGCATCTCTTTCCTCTTCCAAGAAATGTGGGCCAAAATATCCCCCTTCCCACCCTCTCAGGACTACTGACTATGCTATGGCTCTGGCTAGTTATGTAGACCACTGGAAAGCCTTGGTTTCCATCTGACCTTGGAACTGTGAGGATTCCCAAACCCAGTTGTGCCCTGCACGGCTGAGGCCCGAGAGAGGAGAAGGCCTGAAGCCCAGTGGGGTTATTAGTGTCTTAGCCAAGCCCTGTGCCTAGGGGATGGGGTGTGTCCCCAGGCTGCATCTCCTGAGGGCACTGCCTTCCAATCTACTCAAGGCAGTCCCACCCTGCCTGTTGGTTTCTTTCCCCAGAGCCCCACACAACATGCTTCTTTCCTGTCTTATGTGACTTTTCTCATTTATAATATCTGGAAGAAAGAATCAAATTTCTCTCCTCACCCTGCTACTTTCTGCTCCCCTGTGGGCTCTGGGATAAGTTGCCAATCTGTAAATGATGTTTTAGTTCTTTCTTTGTTGTTGTTTTGGAGCTGTGAAGCCTGTGCTTTTCACCAGGTGCTGAAAAATTCAAACTTATCACCCATCGTCATCATCAAAGCGAGGTGGGGTAGGATGGTTTCAACTAGTCCCAAGTTTCCTGGAGGAATTTGGCCTCTTGTCAATTCCCCTCTCCTGAGGCTGACATTACTTGCAGAATGAAGTTATCTTCAGCTACCCAGAACAGTCTTGGGTTTATTCAATTAAAATCCCATCCATGGCCTCAGTGCTAAGCATGAGAAAGGAACTATTTCTTGACTGATAATATATTAGTTGTTTTTTGCAATTGAACTGTGGGACTCTAAGAATAGTATATTTTTCAGGAAGCAGAGTTTTAACAACCAGAAAGTTTAATTAAGCTTTTCTGCTGCACTTTTTTAAAAAATTGTTAGTAGCAGAAGAGTATTTTTAGAACTGAAGTGATTATTTTTGTGTAACAGATACATGTCTGAATATTCTTAAATCTCTATATAGGGCAAAACAGCTAAAAAATTGACTTCCCAAGTCTAAAAGTATGACCGGTTGTTTTATACACGTCATCACCATCATATCTAGTTATTCTATTCATGCATTATTTATATCCTGCATTCTTTCTTCCTAAGTACAAGGTGGGCTGGGATTGGGAGAATTTTTTTTTTTTAATGCTTTACAAACTTGAACACTGAATGTCTTTTTTTCCCCCCATTCCCTCTGGTTTTGCTGGTCTGGGTAGCTCTCTTCCTAGATTTTGGTCTCATTTGGATATTTTTTCCCCTTTTATTGAGAGGTACCAGGGTATCACTTAGAAGTGAATGCATTATATGTTACTTCACATAGTAAAAATGATATTAAATTTTTTTTTGTCTTTTTGATCCCTTCCCCCTTTTTTTAGGGCTGCACCCACAGCATATGGAGGTTCCCAGGCTAAGGTCTAATTGGAGCTGTAGCTGCTGGCCTATGCTATAGCCACAGCAATGCCAGATCCGAGCCGTGTCTGCAACCTACACCACAGCTCATGGCAACGCCAGATCCTTAACCCACTGAGCAAGGGCAGGGACCGAACCCACAACCTCATAGTTCCTAGTCGGATTCGTTTCCGCTGCACCATGACGGGAACTCCATATTAAAATTTTTGTTATGAAAAAGCTGCAGGTTAAAAAAGAAAGCCATCATTTAACTAAAACAATGACATGTGCAGTGTCTCAGCAGCTTATGATGATGAAGTACCACTTGACGTGTTTCCAAATGAAGGCTCTAACTACATTGGGTCTTTAAGACTTTCATGAAAAACATGACATAAAAGTGGTCCAAAATGAACTTTCAGATTTTTCTAGAAGGTTCTTTATATACAGCTAGAATAAAGGTGATCTTAATATTGGTAATGTGGAAAACACCGTTTGCAATTTATGGCCATTAGAACTCCTTGTTAAGATTATTAAAATATTTACATACAAATAATGGGAATTATCTAACAGAAAGAGAAACTGATCCAAAGTGGAAATTATCCACGTCTGCACAAATTATCTACAAGTTTGGCAAAGAGGCTGAGAAGGAACCTGCGAGAAACCTGAGGGTGAGGTGGGGCGGGACGTGATGAATTCTATTTAAGGAATTTTCCACAACCTCTGAGATGAGCTTGCCAATCCAGATGCATCAATGAGATCACACAAAGATATGGACTGGGCAGGACTGTCCCAAAGGAAAGTGGCGTGTGAAGACAACGCCTGGAGGTGGCCACAGGCACAGGCAAAAATCAAGTCATTTCTTGCTTTCTTTTTGATATTTGTGGTATCAGATGATTCTGCTCTTTAGTCTCCCATTTCCATGTTTACCTTTAGAGTGAGTTTCAGTATTTCCCCATATCTCTTCCTCTACCAAACACTGCAAATACCGGGATCTTTTGTAAAGGATCAGGCACCATTTCTTTGTGAACAGCCTGAAGACCGTCAGCCCTTCTCTTCATCTTCAAATATTCACGTAGCTCAGTCTCCTACAGTAAATAGAGATATGCTCACTTTCAGTCTAGGTTTTCTGGGTTCTTCAAAGGAACCACAACCACAACCACTGTCACCATCAAGACACACTGCAGGCCACCCAGCCCCTCCCCTATGAAATATCTGCTGCCAGAGGTGAACGTCTGGCTGCAGCAAAATCAGGGCCCTGTGAGTCGGGTCATGGTAGGACTGGTTTGCCAGAGGCAGAGAATACTGACAGTATGACATTCAACTTCTTTCCTTAAATTTGGACTCACTTTCCCTAAGCAAGATGCCTACTGTTAAAGCAAAAGATGGAAAGAAAACCCAGGTGCTGGTAAAATTATGCTCGCTTTTAAGTAATGCCTTCTTCCTGAAGTGGTGGCATATTTTATCATCTCCATTTCCCCCCTTTCCTTTCTTCTTGACTTGAATTTCTTCACTCTTCACACTTCCTAAGTCTGCAGAGTTCCTCAGCCACTTGGATGGGAGCCATGAAAACTCCCCCAAGAGGTTGTGGTTTGCTCCTCTGCAGGTGACCCACGCCTCTCCTGCTGCTACCCTCGTCTTTTTTGGTGTCATTTTCTCATTGGCATTAACACATTTCTTTCTGTGAGCTGCTTGTTTTCACTAAAGCTGGATCCCATATCTTATTTTTGCAGTGATCCTAGATTATTATGCTAACTATAAATAGTTTGGCTGTGAATCCAATATAAATCAATGTGTTTTTTTTTTTTTCCAATTTTCCAAATGGAAATGTTTTAGGGGGAGTCTCTTTACTGAAAACTGTAAGTGGTCATGGCATACTAGACAGTTACAGAAATACAAGTGCATTTTGAATTAAATCCTACTTCAGGGCTCTAGTCACAGTGAATTTGACATTAAATAAAAGGATAAAGTTTTCCAAGATTTCTCTAGCTGAAAAGAACGAAACTGATGGTGTATATTTATGAAAGTAGTAGCAATCTAATACTTGCCTATTAAAAAATTAATCTCCCACCTGCCTTCCCAAATACATTGGTACTACATAAAACTGAAATGGAAAGAAAAGGATATTTTAAAATACAATAGAATCAAACATTTTTTGTTTAAAAATATATCAAATATATATAGTATATTACATAATATTGGTAAAAATAGAATATTATGCAGCCAGTGATTATGTATATATATATTTTTTGGCTGTGTCTATAACATGCAAAAGTTCCTGGGCCAGGAATCCTGTAACAGGCAAAAGTTCCTGGGCCAGGAATCAAACCTGCACCACAGCAGTAACCAGAACTGCAGAAGTGACATCAAATCCTTAACTGCTAGGCCACCAGGGAACTCTCATACATGTTTTTATTGATATGGATTTTCACAAAATACTAGCTGAAGTAAGCAAGTTATAAAATAGTATGTATATTAAGATGCCATTCAAATAAATCTACATGTGTATGTGTGGCATTCATAGAAAAGAGTGAAAAGGTAGACAAATATTTATCAAGATGGGAGGATTATTAGGATGATAAGCTTTTGCTTAATGCTTCTCTCTAGCTTTCAGTGTTGCTTTTGTCATCAGATAAATGTGACTTCAATATGAATTATGAGCTATAAAAAATTACATGGATAGAGAATTCTTACAGGAAGACTGGGATTAAATTAAAAAGCAGGTTCTCCTCTTAGGGTTGTATAACAAATATTTTTATGCATGACTGGCTTATATGATCAATATACAGGATTTATTCATTAGTCATGGCTCAAGACCCAATTTGCTTGGATTGTTTCAAATAGTAAGATCATACTAAAAATACAACTGGGTTTTATATTTTTCTCTTAAAATTCTTAACCAGTCCAATCAACCAAAAATGAATAACATATATCTGAAGAGAGCAAGATATAACTACTGTTTCTTATATACAATTACAAAATCCCTTTTATTTTAAAACCTAGACATCATTTAGGTCTACTGATCTGAACTGCTTACTCTCAAAGTAGATGTAATTGGTCAATAAATTTAACAGTGACTTTTATCAGTTTTAGAGAATGACTAATAGCCTTGGATTAAGGCATCTTTGGAATACTTGATAAAATACACATATACTTAATAGTTATGCTGAAAAAATAAGGCCTTTAGTAAATAATACCCCCCGATACCTTTCTGTTCTAGATAAAGGATGGTACCAAGCATAGTGTTGCAAACTAGGAAAAAGGCAAATATGACTTCCAAGTACTTTACAGAATTTTCCACTTGATCATATTTTTAAATACATTAACATCATGGCATTTTACTTTCACTGGTCTTTGGTCCTTGAGGGGCCCTCACTGAAATGGTGACTATTTGTTCAATGGACTGAGTGAATTAGAACACTCAGCAACTGTGATTTCTAAATTACTGCAGTATTGGCTTAATGCTGGTGTTAATCAGTGGGAACAGACTCTGAAACCAGATGAGTTAACCTTGAGTTTGCATCCACTTCACAGCAGTGACTGCAGTTTCATTCATGGCTTCTGGAAGGATTGTTGGTCCATCCAAAAATAATTTATTAATAGATATGTAAAGTAAGTTTGCATCACTGGCCTTGAGTTTAAAATTGAGATATAATTCACATAACATAAAAGTCACCCTTTAAATATGTTCAGTTCAGTGGTTGTTAATATAGTCACAGGATTGTGCAAATATCCTCGCTATTTAACTCCAGACCATTTTCACTACCCCAAAAAGAAACTCCACACCCATTTTCCGCCCCCCTGAACCCTGGCAACTATTAGTCTAGTTTTTGTTTCTATGGATATCCAGTTGTCCCAGTGCCATTTGCTAAAATGATTATTAGTCATTCCCTGAGTTTTCTTGGCACTCTTGTAAAAAAAAAAAAAAAAATGACCATAAATGTAATGGTTTCTTTTAGATTCTCATTTTTTTCTATTGATCTGCATGTCTATTCTTATGCTAGTACCATACAGTCTTAATTAATGTAGCTTTGTAGCAGGTTTTGAAATTGGGAAGTATGAATCCTAGAACTTTGTTCCTCTTTTCAAAGTTATTTTGGCTATTTTGTGACCTTGTATTTCCATATGAATTTTAGAATCAGCCTGTCCATTTCCGCAAAAAAGGCAGCTGATGTATCGATAAGGATTTGTATTGAATTTGGGGAGTTTTTTGATGATATTGTAAATGGAATTGTTTCCTTAATTTCCTTTTGGATAATGTATAAAAAGTAATTAATTTTTGTGTATTAATCCTATATCTTGCAATCCTGTTGAACTTTTATTAGCTCAGTATAGGTTTGTGTGTGTGAATTCCTTAGGATTTTCTATATACAAGATTGTGTCACCTGAAAGAATAGTTTTACTACTTTCTTCCCATCAGGATGCATTGTACTTCTTCTTTTTGCTTATTTCTTGGGCTAGAAATTTTAGTTTAGTACAAAGTTAAATAGAAGTGGTGAGGGGACATTTTTGTTTTATTCTTGATCTCAGAGAGAAGCTTACAGTATTTTGCTACAAATATATGCTAGCTATAATTTTTTGTAGGTGTTGACTATCAGGTTAAGGAAGTTTCTTTCCACTTTAGTTTGTTAAATGTCTTAATTTTAAAATATTTCTCAACTATCAAAAGCTTTTCTGCATCTATTAAGATACTCATGTTTTTTTTTTTTTTGCCCTTTACTCAAATATGATGTATTACATTATTTTTTCAGAAGAGTTTGTGAATAACTGGTGTTAATTATTCTTCAAGTGTTGTATAGAATTCACCAGTAAAGATATTCATTCCTGGACTTGCCTTTGTGGAAGTTTTTTGATTATTATTTCGATCTCTTGTTTAGATTTACTTAAATTTTAAAATTTATTCTCAGTTTTGGTAGTTTGTGTTTATAAATTTGTTCATCTAGATTCTCTAACTTGCTGGCATACATACCCCCTTGTGATACTTTCATTTCTGTAAAGTTGGTAGTACACTTTTATTCCTGATCTTGGTAAATTGAGTCTTCTTTTTTTTCTGGTTTAGCTAAGGACATTTCAATTTTTTTTTCCTGCAAAAACCAACTTTAGGTTTCAGTTTTCCCTACTAACTTTTCTACTTTTTCATTTATTTTGACTGTAATCTGTATTGTTCCTTTGTTCTGCTGGTTTTATGTTTAGTTTTCTGTTTTTTGGTTTTTTTCTAGTTTCTAAAGGTTGAAGTTTAGGTTATTAATCTAAGTCCTATATTTTTTAAAATATAGGCATTTTGGCTATATATTACCCTTTAAGTACTGCTGCATCCCATGTTTTGTTATATAGTGTCTTTACTTTCATTAATCTCAAGGAACTTTCTAAATTCCCTTGTAATTTCTTCTTTGACCCACTGGCTAATTAGGAATGTACTGTGGGTTTTTTTTTTCTTTTTTGAGGGCTGCTCCCTCAGCACGTGGAGGTGTTCAGGCTAGGGGTCAAATCGGAGCCATAGCTGCCAGCCTGCACCACAGCCACAGCAGCGCAGGACCCGAGCCTGGTCTGTGACCTACACCACAGCTCATGGCCACACTGGATCCTCAATCCACTGAGCAAGGCCAAGGATTGAAGCCATACCCTCATGGATGCTAGTCAGATTCGTCAACCGCTGAGCCACGATGGGAAATCCAGGAATGTACAGTTTAATTCCCATATACTTACACATTTTTCAAAGTTCCTGTTATTTATTTCTGATTTCATTCTGTTGTGGTCAGAGAAATACTTTGTATGATTTCAATTCCAATAAAAATATTAAGACTTTTAAAATGACCTAACATAATCTACCCAAGGGAGTGTTCTATGTGCGCTTTAAAAGAATATGCATTTGCTGTTCCTGGGTAGATTGTTCTATGCATGTCTGTTAAGGTTACTTGAGTGTTAATTCTTCTGTTTCCTTGTTGACCTTCTCCCTAGGCATTCTATCTGCTATTGTAAGTGAGGCACTGAAGTGCCCAACTGCCATTATTAAACTATTTTATTTCTTCCTTCAACTGTATCAGTTTCTGACTCACATATTTGGAACTCTGTTTTTAGGTACATATGTGTACATAATTATGTCTTCTTGATGAACTGATCATTTTATCATTATGTAATGTCTTTGTATAGCAATTTTCCCCCCACACTTGTGGCCAGGTCGAACCTGTGCCACAGCTGTAACCAGAGCCACAACAGTGACAATGCCAGATCCTTAACTCGCAGAGCCATGAGGGAACTCCTCTAGTAACAATTTTCACCTTAAAGTCTATTTTGTCTGAGATTAGTACATCCACTCTAGCTATCTTTTTGTTAAGCTTGTATGGTATATCTTTTTCTTTTTCCTTTCAACCTATTTGTGTCATTGACTGAAGTGTGTCTCTTGTAGGTAGCATATAGTTGCCATTTCTACCTTTTAAGGGGAGTGTTATTTACATTTATATAATTACTGATAAAGTAGGATTTAGTCTGCCATTTTGCTGTTTGTTTTCTACGTCTTGGTTTACTGTTCTATTCCATTATTTCCATGCCTTTTGCTGTTAGTGTTTTCTAGCATGCCATTTTAAATCACTCTGTATCTTTTACCTTATATTCCTTAGTTATTTTCTTAGTGGTTTCCTTGTGGGTTATAATTAACACCTTAATATATAGCAATCTGTTTGGATTAATATCAACTTAATTTTGGTAGTATACACAAATTTTGTTCCCAAATAGGTGTTTGTTTCCTCTCCCTTACTTTGTACTATTATTGTCACACATATTTTGTGCTTTTTTGCTTTGTGACCATTATTAGCACAATTTATAATTTTTTTAAAATGCAGTTGCCTCCTGGGAGTAAAAGGAGTTATGAAGAAAAAAATGAATTTATGTTGTCTTATATATTTACCTATGTAGTTACCTTTATCAGTGCTCTTTATTTCTTCATGAGTAACTGTCTATTGCCCTTTTATTGCAGACTGAAGAACCCTGTTTATTATTTCTTGTAGAGCAGGCTTGCTAATGATGAATTGCTTTTATCAGGGAATGTCTTAAGGAAATTAGTTTCCTTAATTTGAAGGATTGTTTCATTGGATCTAGAATTACTGTTTACTACTTCAGATATGTCATCCCATTACCTTCTGGCCATCAAAATTTCTGATGATAATCTCTTGCATATGAATCAATATTCTCTTGTTGCTTTCAAGATTCTCTCCAAGTCTTTGACAGTATGATTATATGTCCAGGCATGAATTTGAGTTTATTCTACTCTGGGTTAATTGAGCTTCTTGGGTATGTAAATTAATATTTTTCATCAAATTCTTTAGTTTTTGGTAATTATTTTTTCAAATATCTTTTTCTCTTTTCCCATTACGTGAATCCCATTATGCATATGTTGTACTCTTTATGGTATTCCTCAGGCCTCTGAGGCTCTATCAATTTTTCTTCATTCTCTTATATTCCTCAGATTGGATAATCTCAATGGACATATATTCATGTTTGCTGATTTCTTCTGCCTGCTCAAAACTGATGTTGAACATCTCTGAGGCATTTTTCATTTTAATTACTGTATTTAAACTCTAGAATTTATATATAATTACTTTTTTTTTTTTTGTCTTTTGTCTCTTTAGGGCTGCACCCATGGCATATGGAGGTTCCCAGGCTAGGGGTCCAATCAGAGCCGTTGCCGCTGTCCTATGCCAGAGCCACAGCAATGCCCCATCCTAGCCACACCTGAGACCGACACCACAGCTCATGGCAACGCCAGATCCTTAACCCACTGACCAAGGCCAGGGATCAAGCCTGCCAACCTCATGCTTCCTAGTTGGATTCATTTCCGCTGAGCCATGATGGGAACTCCTATTATTTCTTCTAATTGATGTTTTCACATCATTTTCATACTTTAGTTCTTTGTATATATGTAAAATAGCCATTTAAAGTCTTTGCCTGCAAAGTCCAATGTCTAGACTTCCTCAAGTAGTATTGAGTTTTACCACTGTGTATTTGACATACTTATTTCTATGCATGTCTCATAACTTTTTGAGGAAAACTGGACATTTTAAATAATAATGGGGTAACTGGAAATAAGATTTACTGACCATTTTGCCAAGGGTGTTGGGTTGGGTGTAGTTGCTGTTTGTTCGACCTAATTTTGTGAAGTCTATTTTCACTGTAAAGGGTAGATACTGAAGTTGTGCTCAGGTAGTTTCATATGAGCTAACAGAGCTTTCCTTAAACACCTGAAACCAATAACTCTTCCAGTCTCTATTATATTAAGGGTTTTGTGTGAATGTTGGGACACTTCGATACTCAGCCTGGAAGCTGACAGCTCTACCTTAATCTTCACTTTCTCCTTGTCCAGATGATCAAGATCAACCTAAGGTGAGACCTTAGCATGTCCTTAAGTCTTTCCTGAGCAGAATCAACAATCCTTGGCTTGTGTGAAGTCCTGAGCATGCACTTGACCATCTAAATTGCCAGGAATGTCAGAGATTTTCAAAGCCTCTATGACTATCTCATTCCTCAACTTTACTTTTACACTTGAAGTTAGCTATTGTTCATTCCAGTGACTATTCACTGTTTCAGGAAGCCACAATTGCCTCTTGATTTTTTTTTTTCCATTAAATGTTCCTGTGGAAAAGGCTTTCTGTATCTGGCAATCCGTGATCAGGAAAAATACAGACTTGCAAGTGGGGGTCTTCTAGGAAACCACCAGATAATTCTCTGGGAATGAGGCTTTGAAGGAGCTCCAATCCCATTCTGTTCCCTCAAGTGGCTGCTGCTTCTACCTTGATTGTGGACTGCTGGTTTTCAATGATAAGGACAGCTGGAGAAGGGTGGAGTGGAGATAGGGCAAGTTAAAATGCCACAAAAGTTACTATTCTTGGATCCAGCCATTTCTTTTGCATAAATACTCCTTGGGTTGCTGCAACGTTAATTTTGACAGTTCTGAAAAAAGTTAATTCTGGCAATTTTTGTGAATTTTCTCCTTGTTTTTGTGGAGGGGAGAATTTTCAGAGGTCCTTACTCTATCTTTCCGGCTGTCTTTAAATATTTAATGTCCTTTTATTTCTCTTAACAAAATGAATCTGGTTAAAACAGTAAAGCCACCACCAGTGACATTTCTAGGCATTTACATGTTTCAAGCTCAACTTTAAAGAGCAGCATCTATTGGAACAACCAAACTAGATATAGAATGGCTTACAGAAAATGTCCATACTCCAATGAATGTTGCCAACATTTTCAGTAGGCAGACTCAGTTTTCAAAATGTTTTCATTATATAAAAAGAAGGAAGGAAACACCTCCTGCAGCTCAATACCAAAAAAACCCCAAACAATCCCATCAAAGACAATTCTCCAAAGAAGACATAAAGATGGATTAAAAACATGAAAAGATGTTCAACATCACTAATTATTAGAGAAATGCAAATCAAAACTACTATGATGGCCATTATCAAAAAACTACAAACAGTAAATGCTGGAGAGGGTGTGGAGAAAGAGAACCCTATTACACAGTTGGTGGGAATGTAAACTGGTGCAACCACTATGGAAAACAGTATGGAGACTCCTCAAAAAACTAAAAATAGCATTACCATATGGTCCAGCAATCCCACTCCCGGGCACCTCTCCAGAGAAAACCATGATTCAAAAACACACATGTACCCCAATGTTCAATGCAGCACTGTATACAACAGTCAAGACATGGAAGCAATCTAAATGTCCATTGACAGAGGAGTGGATAAAGATATGGTACATATACACAATGGAATATTACACAGCCATAAAAAGGAAATAATGGCATTTGCACCAACATGGGCGGAACTAGAAGTTCTCATTCTAAGTAAAGTTAGTCACACAGTGAGACACAAATACCATATGCTATCACTTATACTTATATGTGGAATCTAAAAAAGGATACAATGAATGTATCTGCAGAACAGACTCACAGACTTTGAAAAACTTAGTTACCAGAGGAGACAGGTTGGGGACTGTGGGTTAGGGATGGAAATGCTGTAAAACTGGGTTGTGATGATGGTTGTACAACTATAAATGTAGTAAAATTCACTGAGCTAAAAAAAAGGAAGGAAGGAAGGAAGAGAGGGGGGAGGAAGGAAAGAAAAGAAGGAAGGAAGGATAGGAAGGAGGGAAGGAGAAAAGAAAAAACTTCAGATTATTATAGTCTCAAAATTGTTGAGAAGCAAAGCCTGACATTCTTTAACACAGGTGGCAAGGATAATCCACATTCTGTGGTAAGGTGAATGGAATGGAAGTGGGAGGTGGGCAGGAACCTGGCCAACTCTTGCCAAGTCTCTTAATTACTTACGGAAATGACCTCCAAATGCTCCACCTTCTGCTCAGCTAGCACACTGCACTGCCAATACCTTCCTGTCTCTGATGCACAAAGAGAACAACCTAGGCTGTAATGCAATCTCTTTTCCTGACCAAGGATAACAGTCATTCAGCTATGACCAATCCCTTTCCTAGAGGCACCTGTATCACTTTCAGATCTACTAGGTAATAGCACAAGGAGGTACTTCTTGGGTAGGAATATTGAGATTTGAATGCTTTTTAGATAGAAATGTAGCTATTTTCAAGAATACAGACTTCATAAAAATCCTCTCAGTTTAAGAGAAGGCAAACCATTGAGTTCTCTGGTTGAGGATCCAGCATTGTCAATGCTGTGGCTCAGGTTGCTGCTGTGCCCTGGGTTCAATCCCCAGCCCAGAAATTTCCACATACTGTGAGGGTGGCCAAAAAAAAAAAAAACAAAAAACAGCCCCAAACAAGATATTCACTTAATTCCTGGAGAAATGTAGAAAAGCCTCATTAGGAGTAAGCAAGAAAGAATTGGTGGAAACCACAAAAATGATAAGCGCATAAAAATGGCCAGGGTTATGTAAGGATACATTTAAAAAATAAGATTCCCTATTTTAAAATAAGGTTACAAGACTAGGAAATGAATTTACATCTCAATATTTAGTTACATCAGGCTGCATTAGCGTTAGCCTAGTTAATAAATTATCTGAATAAAAAATGTTTTGATTTCCCTGGGAGCAAGGTATCGGGCTTGAGCTTTTTACAGTAAAGATAAACATGTTTGATTTTTCAATTCAGGAAACAGAAATCTAATTCTACTATTAATAATTTCTAAAACTGGCTTTGAAAGAGTTTACCAAAATAGGTATACATTTTAGGGAAAACTATAGGCAAAGCCTCGTACATCAACTGGTATTGAAGTCTTTTTTTTTCTTAGATTGCAAACATTTTAATTTGTAATGCTAAATGTAGAAGAAAAGTGAGATACACAGTAAGCTAGACAGACAAGCCAGAGTGTGCAAGGTTTTAGTGAATGTTGAGTACCATTGGCCAAAGACGTTTGTTTAATGTAGACCTTGCTCTTCCCGAAAAGGAGGGCCAGATAACAAAGGAGTTCATCATTCTTTAAGCTGTTTTGTGTGTAGATCATTTTTAAAAATGTTAAAATGTGCTTTCTCTGTGTCTTACTCATTGACGATGAAACATTTCATCTACTCAATGTTATATAACTGAGGATTCTGCTATGATAACAATTGGGCATTTTGAAGAACACTGATAGGGTTAATCCACTTAAAACAGACCCCTTTACATTGTATCATAAGAAGGCCTGTGCCCAACAGGGTATCCTGGATTTTTAAATTTACCATTAACCATGTATCAGATTACTGATGTAAACTTACCTGAATGACTATATTTTCCAAATAACTCACTCTTCTGGCATTATACAACTGCATGAAATATTCCTCTACCTAGTGTTAACACTTGCTCCAAAAAACCACATATATAATAAATTTATAATTTCTGCAAAGCTCTGGACATAATTCAAATATTTAGAATGTAGGCCAATTTTCTCCAGCCTACAACACTCCTTTATAATATCAAAAGATTAAGAATGACATCAGTGAATCCATTACAAAATTTTATAATGAACAGAACCAAAGAAGACAAATTCTGAGTTCCACTTCTCATCAATTTTGTTGGGTGCTCCATCAATGATTAAGGTTGAGACCACCTAAAGGCTGTCTGCCCAGCCCACTGCTGGAGGTCAACACATATTGTTTATAAAGGTACAGAGAGGCTACTTGCATTGTTACTCTCTTTGTAAAATTTCCAACAAGTTAAAAGTATCTATATCCTTATTTCAACAGAAGCCTGAATATCAGGTTAGCAATTTCATAGCTCCATTTTAAGATATATGATTGTAAAGGTGAAGCAGAAAGATGTTGAAACATATTACTGTCACTTAATGATAGATAGCAGTAGCCACTTAGGCTTAAACCACATTTGGAAAATTTCATACCACATTTTTCATCTCCCAATTTATATACATGTAGAGGTTACCCTAAAACTTCAATTATTCCAGAGGATCAAATAAGCGTTACATTTTGAGATAGATCTTCAGTTCCTATTATACTACAAGCCTTTGAAATATTAAGGCTGAACAGGCCAAGTTATGAAAGGGACAGAGGAAGTAAGAACAGTGGAAATACAGTTGGTAATGTTCTGCCTTCACCATTCTATGTGGATAGTCTGCTTTCTGGGCAGCAGGTGGTGTGACTGTGAAAAGATCACACATTTGTCAGTAACTATGCAGGATTTTTAGCACTGTGAGAGCCTAGCATTACAGATTTAGGACAGTTAATAAAATTCAATAAAGCAAATTTTTGACAAGTCCAAAATTTTTTGAAATAATTTTCTTATCAAGTAAACCTTCTTGGGGCCTCAGAGAAATCTCCATAATTAAAAATATTTTTTTTTATAAAGTAAAAAAACAATCACTTCACAGCAACCAGATGAACATCTGGCAGCAAAGCAACATGAAAATGCCATCCTTTCAAAGGAGGAACAAATACATGAATTCTCCATTAAAAGCTTTATCTTTTGTCAGAGCATAATCTCACACTTTCCATTTGTGGCCTTTCTGCAAAAGCCCAAGGCTGAATTGAGCCTGCTCTTCCCGACTTTTCTCAATGTTATCTGGACAACAGTGTGTCAAGCACATAAGAAATCTAGGGTCAAAATGTAGATTATCTAATGCACCAGGTATTTAAATAACAGTGCACAGGCTATATTTAGAATCAACCTGCTAAAAACTAGTAGCAGAAGTAGCTGAAGCCTGTTTATCTGATGTAATAAAAATATTTCAAAGTCAATATAAATTTAAACATAAACCCATCTAATGAAACACCGGAAGTCATATTTTGATTTTTCTCTCCCTTTCTCAGTAGCCAGAAAATGTTCAAATCTAGAAAGAAAAGGATCAGAACTTTTAAAGCCCAAAATATCTTCAAAATCTTCTCTTTAAAAAAAATCTTATCAGAAAATAAAAAGTTCAAAAATTATTTTTCTGTAAATAGTCTTCCAAAATAAGTGTGTATTTCATCTATAATCTACATTTTTATTTTTAAAACCCCTCATAAAAGTCTCTTAATATGTTGCAAAGGTTTACAAACAAGGTTGTAACTTTCCAGGGCACCCTTGTGAAGCCTCTGCTGTCATCTAACTGGCTGCCAACTCAGGCACTCTGTCCTTACCTAGTCCACCCTCCACTGCTCTTCAATACTACTGAGGTTTGTAGGGTTTGCTGAAATTCATTAAAAACATGAGGAATAACCTCTGGGGGAAATAATTCTCTGGGGACAGAAAGAGAAAGGAGAAGATGACAGGTAGCAATGAAGGTATGTGTGTCCAAAAACTGATTTAGTTACATTATGAACAGAGTTTTTCAGGGAACTGAAGCTTCCTCTACATTAGATTTGGGCAGGTGTATCAAAGTAAATACTCTGTCTGCAAGACACACTTCCAGAGAAAGAAAAACACAGAAGACAAAGGGTCCTTAATTTGAGGGAGGATATATTCCGACGTGGGGGCAGGGTGAAGGCATTTCGGCTCTGAAGCTCTATCGAGATATTTCCAGGTTCTGCAATCCTGGAGCTGGATAGGACAGGGCAGGATGATAGGATCTGTTGGTCTGGCTGGGCTCTTTTGTCCCGCTGCTGCACAATGTGCGACTTGCAGGAGACTGCAGTGTCAAGCTGGCAACACTCCTGAGGCTCCTGAGTGTCTATCAGCTCAGTAGGTCAAAAGTCTGCAGGCACTGGGTGGAGCAGCAATAAGCCACAAAACTAACAGCTGCCCTCCTGCAAGGGGAAAGAGGGAGAGAAGGACACTGTGAGTTCAAGAGGAAAGTCTCAGGATTCCTTCCATTAGAGACAGTCTTCTTGTCAAAATAAAGGACTAGGTGTGGTCAACCAAGTACACAACAGAAATGTAAATTCCTTCTAAAACTGAGGAATGAAATCAGATGAGTCATGCACATGCTCATCTGGTTAGCAGTTTTCAGATGACGTAACATCCCTATGCTGGCAGCTGAGGAAGAATAAGCTTCATGCATGTTACAGTCTGAATTCTGCTTATTAGAACCAACAGCACAATGACAAAATTTGAAATACATTATAAAAAAAATCACGTAGCAGAAAACGTCACCAATTTATCTAGAACACACAAACACACAGAACTTAAAAAAACATAGTTTTGGAGTTCCCGTCGCGGCGCAGTGGTTAACGAAACCGACTGGGAACCATGAGGTTGCGGGTTCGGTCCCTGCCCTTGCTCAGTGGGTTAACGATCCGGTGTTGCCGTGAGCTGTGGTGTAGGTTGCAGACGCGGCTCGGATGCCACGTTGCTGTGGCTTTGGCGTAGGCTAATAGCTACAGCTCCGATTAGACCCCTAGCCTGGGAACCTCCATATGCCGTGGGAGCGGCCCAAGAAATAGCAAAAAGACAAAAAAAACCAAAAAAAAAAAAAAAAAAAAAAAAAAAACCAACAAACAAACATAGTTGTAAGGAATTTATCCTACGAATGTATTTCTGCAGGTTACCAAAGAGGTTATTTCAGAATCTGAATAACAGACTTTGAGGATTTTCTCCCACAGAGCAGAGGAGTTCTATCTCAAATTCCTGTTTGGCAACTTTCTTCAGTAAGTCATGAGCCCTCTGATCCACTCTGTGCAGCTCTAGCAGTTAGATGACTTGTTTTCCCACCAGAAGTGCTATCCTCTGGTGAGAAGAGAATGTAACCTATTGCCGTTTTCATTGGACCCCCTGTGCCAACTGTTTTCTATTTTTCCCACCCCCTAACTCAGTCTTTGCCCTTCTCTGTAGTTCAGGAAGGTGACATCTAAAGACCCTACAAGCAAAGCTGCCTGGTTGCTGGTTTCTGGCTGAATTAGGCCAGTGGGAGGCATAGCAGGAGGGAGAAGGGCATGAAGAGAGAAAAGCTGAATATTTTCCTTTTTCTTCTCTTTTAAAAAAGATCTAGTTAATAAAGGTATAGTTACATACAAACATATAATAAAATTCACTCACTTGAAGCTGATGAGTTTTGAACTACAATTGTTTAACACCACAATCAAGATATAAACTATTTCTCATATCCCTAAAAGTTCCTTGTGTCCAGTTGCAGCCAGCACACCCCCCCAAAAAATTCCCTGCCAAGTCTCTGGCAAACATTGATCATTTCGTTTCTCTGTGAGATCTGTGGGCCATTGTAATTCTCTAAAAGCTTTGCCATTATCTCATCTTGGATGATAAAAATCTCAAGACAAGCGCTAGACCTAATTTTATGGGTTCTTAGATTTTTGAACTAATCCTGGATTCCCTTATCAACTTGTTCCAACTAGGTTGGCTGATGTGAGGATAACGTCCCTGTGGATGGACCCTCCTGTATGGCTCCAGTCCTCACTAGGCTTTAGTAACAATTTTGACAACCAACCAGGCAGTTGACAACTCTGCCTTAGCCTTTACTTCCTGCTTGCAGAAAATCTCAGTTTCAAGGAGAGGTGGGCTCTTGGGGACTTCTTGGGACTATTCTGAGCATGCTCACATCCTTATGCATGCACATGGCCTTACATACTCCCATCATTATGTTAGTGCTTTTCAAAGCCCTTATGGAAAACTCATTCCCCCAATTTTCCTCTTCAGCTTTATGGTTAGTGTATTATTTGCAACAGTTATCCACAGTTTCAGGCATCTGTGAAGTTAAGTATTTGCCCGTAATTGTTTTGAAAATTTTTGACAAATACCCTTAGAGAAGAGGCTTTTTGCACTGGTGAACTCTGACTGACCTCAAAGTTCAGTCAAATAAAGACAAGCTTGCAAGCAGGGTTTTTCAGTGAACAACCACACAGTGACAGAGCTCTGGAAATGGGCCTATGAAGATGCTTCATCTACCTTCTACCCCTTTCCAGTTGCTTCCAGGCTGCTGGTTTTAACTGTGATTGCAGATTCTGGGTTTTCAATGTTAAGACTAGAAGATGGATTGATGCCCACATTCTCCACCAAAAAAAAAAAAAAAAAAAAAAGGCTAGAAGATGGGACTATAAATCTAAATATCACAAAATTCTCTGTTCCTACTGAGATTCAGTCACTTTTTTTGAGTAAATACTCTGCAGATTGTTCTAAGCCTTTTATTAATTTTCAGAGTTACGAAAAATTCAGTTTTGGTAATTTTTGCCAGTTTTCTTACTGCTTTTATAGAAAGGTTGACTGTTTCTACTCCACTGGGCAGGCCCCTTCTGACAGCTCTAGTTCTCAAGAGCCTCCAGATCTTCCTTTGTCCTTCATACCTACAGATTAAGAACAGTAAACCTTCCTACTGCTCTAAGTTCCCAGGTACTTTATCACCCTTGCGGGTACTCTGAACTCTGCCTGAACTTCTGTAAATTGTCCCTCTCCATCAAAATCCCAGTTTTTGTGTGTTTTCCAGCCACTACCCTGACTGATTTAGTATCTGCTAAATGGAGTGGCTTAAGGAAATAGTTCATCAAAGTGGGATTCTGGGGTTAGGTTTGTGGTTGCATGAATGACCTTCTTGCTAGGGAAAAATGGAAATCACTAATCTGTAGTAATCTGTAGTAACTGTCGAACAGTCACTTAGCCAGTGGAGGTGAGGCAGCTGCAGCACTTGATTGCTGTGCATCATGATGATTTCAAAGACTGTTGAGGGAGATGTTTTCTTGTGACTGATGAAGAGATACCCCCAAATCCAAACCCCCTCCGAAAGGAAAAAAAAAAAAAAAGCTTAGTGCCTTGAACTCTCAACTCAAGATATAGGTGGAGCATCAGAAAATTTCTATGGTGGCCTTTAAAGAATTCTTATTTTATGAAGCTGTGGTAGGGATATGCCTGAGGCCTGAATGTACAGGTAAAAGTGTATCTGTGTTAAGTCTCTTACGCTAAGGTCAAGGTTCTAGTTGGGAAGGGGTGGGGACTTGAGATGGAAACCTTGATCTTCTATTATCTTTAAATGTTCTTCACATCAGAAACGGCCCTTCTTACCTTCTAAGAAAACAACATTCACTTGAATAAAAATATTTCACTGACATCATCTGGGGTGGTTACCTAAAATGGAAATTCCTATTTTCTTCAGGACCCATACCAACAATATGCACCGCCTCTAGGACCATAGAGAGAGTAAAATCCCAGCATGATTCAGAGGGTTAATTGCAAGGGCTGCTCCTAGGAAAGATTATGTACATGAAGCAGTTGTAGAATCCTGCCAACTTTATTAGCAGCAATCTGGAGAGCAAGCGTGGAAATGAATTCTATGTACATCTGTCAGTGAGAATAAATCTAAGATTGGATCAGGCCAGAAAGGGTGCTTCACAGAGGCCTCAGGATTTAATGTGTTAGCTTGTGTTAGCTGAAGTCTTGACTCAGCAGATGCCTACAGTCAATGAGACAGAGATGCTCCAACTCACACTGCATAGTCTAAACGGAGGAGATCAAAGGCTTAGAGAAATAGGAATGCTGAAGTGGCTCCAATGTGGCATAACCTGCTCAGCCACCTCCTAGATACCTCTGGGAGGGTCAGGATGGCAGTCCCTTCACTAAGGGGTGAGGGGAATATAAACTGGAAGGAGCAAGCACACTTGATATGACATCTGCCTACTACAGGTGAGAGAGAAAGCCTGCAAGGATTTAGGTGTCTGCTACACATTGGTAAAGTTTCAAAAGGGAAAGAAGAGTTACCTCCAGAACTGCCCACTATGAAGAAACAGATTCATGCCTGTGGGTCACTTTGGATTCTGAAGGCAAAACATACTTTGTAGACAAAATACATTCTGGTTCTGCCAAGATGGCGAGCCCCATTCCTCCAAGGTCCTTTCTCTTACAACTAGAACACCTGGTCATAACACAACAGATGATCACTGGAAGACCTGAAGGACGGAAAACCTAGGACCCCAGGACATGAGAAGCAACATAGCAACGGTGAATTTCTAGGTTTCTCCATTGCCTCCCATATACCTCAGAAGTAGAAGCTTCCAACCCAAAACCACCAACAGGCAGAGACAAAAAACCAAGCCAAAACAAAAAACCTCCAAGAAAAGCTTGTTCTCCCTATCCAAAGGATTGGACAGAGAAATCTATAGAATTTCTATAGAAAGAAAATAAGTAGTTGGTTTAGGGCTGGTTTGGGGAAATACAGAGGTGATAGCTAAAGGGTAAGAGGTTTCTTTTAGGGTGAGAAAAATGTTCTAAAATCATCTGTGGTGTTGGTTGCATATATCTGTGAATATGGGAAAAACCACTGAATTGTATACTTTAAATGGGTGAATTACATGATATGTAAACTATCTCAATAAAACTGTTAAAAAATAATGGCACTGATGGTGTTCTCTTGTGGGCAGCAGGTTAAGGACCTGGTGTTATCACTGCAGTGGCCCAGATCATGGCTGTGCTGCAGGTTTGATCCTTGGCCTTGGAACTCCCACATTTTGCAGGCACAGCCAAAAATAATAATAATAATAAATAAATAAATAAATAATAATAATAATAATAAAAATATGGTAATGAAAGGAGAAATAAATAAACCCAGAATTAGAGTGGGAACTTCGATATGTTTACTCTTAGCAACTGACAGAACTACCAGACAGATAATCAGTATAGGTATAGAAAAACTGAATATCTCAGTGAACCAAATAATCTAACTGACATATAAAATGCTCTGCCTAACAGCAGCAAAAATACACTTCCTTTTTTTTTTTTTTTTTTCAAATGCCCATGTAACAGTCACCAGGACAGATTGTATTTTGTGCCAAAGAATGAACCTCACAACTTTGAAAGAACTGAAATTATACAGAGAACACATCTGGCTTTATCTCTGATATGTAAAAAACTGAGAAGTCCTCATTTATTCCTGTTCATACAGTAAGCTGAACAAACTGAAAATCAGCAACTGTTCTTCCTTTCACCAGAGAACTGAAGTTGTAGGGCAACTTGTAACCTCAAATCTGGTGATAAGGTAACTCTAGAGTCACAGCTGAAATCTGCTTACCTGGACAGAAGATGGTAGAATTGCTGGAGGCTGAATATAGACAACCTGGGGCTACAATGTTAAGGTGACCTGCACACATTCTTGGGTTTTACCTACAGGAACCCTACAGGCTGTCACGGCAAAAATCCAAAAAACGATCCCCTTGCTGCTTACTCAGGAGGAAGAAAAGAGCAGTTTTGTATAACATATCCAGACCATCCTCCATAATAAAAGACTGTTCTCCAGAGGAAAAGAATCTACCAGAGCCTTGTCCCAGTTGGGGAAGTGCATTTTTCCCACTCCAGCCCCTTCTAGCCTTCCCATCCCACCTAAGAGAGGAAAGCAAGCGATGCAATGCGAGAAAGATTTGTGAAGGTCACAGCCTAGAAATATAGGCCCACTAAAATATTGAGATATAATCATAAAATTGAGAATACTTCCCTCCTTCATTCACTACTAGACTGAGTGGACTCCAGCATAAGAATGGGGGTTTACAGATAAAACAGTTGCAAGATGCAACTCTCTGAAGTGGAGTATATAGGGAAGTCCAAAGCCAGGTGAGAATTAAAAAAGGCTATTAAAGGAATCTGATTTGAATGTGAAGCCTCTAGTACCTACTACAGCAAACATTAAACAGAGCCCAACCCCTAACCAGATTAAGATAAAAATCTTACACTAGGGAGTTCCTGTCATGACTCAGTGGAAACTAATCCAACTAGTATCCAGGAAGATGCAGTGCGATCCCTGGCCTTGCTCAGTGGGTTAAGGATCTGGCATTGCGGTGAGCTGTGGTGCAGGTCACAGATGTGGCTTAGATCTGGATTGCTGTTGCTATGGCTGTAGCACAGGCTGGCAGCTCAAGCTCTGATTCACCCGTAGCCTGGGAACTTCCATAGCTGCATATGTGGCCCTAAAAAGCAAAAAACAAAAACAAAAACAAAAAAACCCCCCACACTAAATGCTTTATTTAGCTCAGTTCTTATTGCCCAATAAAACACATCTGGCTTTCAACAAAAAATTATGAGAGATGCCAAAAGACAAGAAAAAGCACATGCTTAAGAGACAAAACCTCAGAACCAGACTCAGATATGACAGAGATTGTCAGAATTATTACAGGGAATTAAAAAAAAAATAGAACAGAAAATCCAAGACCTGTGGGACAATTTCTAAATGTGCAATATATGCACAATTAGAATACTATATGGAGGTGTAGAGAAAAGAGCAGAAGAAATATTTGAAGTAATAATGGTAAGGGACATTGCAAAATTCATGACAGATCCTGAAACTTAACAATACCAAACAGGATACAAAACAAAAACAAAAAAACTATACCTAAGAATATCATATTCAAATTAGATAAAGGAAATCTTGCAAAACACCAGAGGAGAAAAAGCCTTATCCATAGAGGAACAAGTATAAGATTATAGTAGACTTGTTAGAACCATGCAAGCCAGAAGAAAGTGGAGTGAAAATGTTCCACTCAAAGGAAAAAAAAAAATCACCAACCTAGAATTTTATATCCAGTGAAATTATCTTCCAAAAATAGGGTGTATACAGACTTTTTTCATACAAACTGAGTACTGAGGGAATTCATCACCAGCAAACTTTAAGGGAATACTTTGAACAACTCCACACTCATAAGTTCGCAAATTGAGAACAGATGAATTTTGAAAACTACAAACTACCAAAACTCAATCTAGATAAGACAGCCAACCTGAATAGTCCCATATCTATTAAAGAATTAAATCTGTAATTTAAAAAGTGAAATTTCCAGGTCCAGATGGTTTCACTGGATAATTCTATCAAACACTTAAAGAAGAACCCAGAGGAATTTATATACTATCTCTTTCAAAAAAGCAAAAAAGAATATTTCCCAGTTATTTTATGTGGCTAGTATTACTGATTCTAAAGTCAGACACAGCACAAAACCAGAAAACTACAGATCAGTATCTCTCACAAACAGAGATACAAACATCCTCAACAGAGTATTAAAAATTAAATATAGAAATGTATAAAAAGAACTATATACTACATTAAGTGGGAGTTATTTTGGGTATGTAAGGCTGGCTCAAAATTAGTATGACATCCATGGACTCAAAAAGTATCTGACAAAATACAACATCTATCATGATAAAAACTCTCAGCAATAGAGGGGAATCTTTCCCAGGAATAGAGGGGATCTTTCTCAACTTGATAAATATTTGATAAAACCCACTGCTTACATCTATTTTATAGTGACGTCCATTTTCACAGTACATATGGGAAGTTCTAACCACTGAAGTAAAGCCAGAAAAAGAAATAAAAGACATACAGATTGGAAGTGAAGAAATAAATACTATTCCTACTTTCAGATGACATGTCTACATAGAAAACGTCAAGGAATCTACACAAAATACTCCTAGATCCTTAAGCAAGTTCAGCAAGGTTGCAAACATATAAGATCAAAATAGAAAAATTAATCCTATTTCTATATACTAATAATAAATACATGGAAATTGAAAATTTTAAATATCATTTACAATCACACAAAGAAAGCGAAATACTTGGATATTAAAACATTTAAGGAGCTGTATGCTGAAAATTATTAAATGTTGATAAGAGAAATAAAAGAATAGCCAAATAAATGGAGACATACTGTGTCCATGCATTGGAAGACTAAAAATAGTAAATATGTTAATTTTCCCAAATTGATCTATAGATGATATGCAAATCAAATTAATTAATTATTAACAAAATCCAGCAGAAGCTTTTTTTTTTTTTGAAACAAAGATAAGCTTATCCTAAAACATTTGGAAAAGCACAGGCATTAGAACAGTTAAAACAATCTTGAAAGAGAAGATTAAAGAGAAATTATCACTTCACCTGATATCAAGGCCTACTATATATATAACTATAGTAATCAAGACAGTTTGGTATTGGCTGAGAGATGAACACAGATCAATGAAATGGAAAAGAACACAGAAGTATATCTTCATGACCCCAGAGGTAGATAAAGATTTCTTAGGAAACAAAAAATACTAATTATAAAATTAAAATGGATAAATTTGATTTGATCAAAATTAAAACCCTCTGCTTTGCAAATTACGCTTGTAAGAAATGAAAAGGCAAGCATCACTTTTGAGATTTTCTTAGGAAGTTATGTGAATTTAAGTTATTAGACTTAAATTTTTTTAACATTAATTTTTTTTAAAAAAACCTAAAGTTGGTTAGAACCCTAGTTCAGATAATTTGCTCTACTAGAATGTATATATTTGTATAAATAACAACTGGAATGAAACTCGGGCACAAAATGATCTTAAATGGCAAGAAGGGATCAGCTAACAACTTAATTCTTCTTGTTTTTTAAGAAGATAATTATGTTACACTTCATACCACAATCAATCAAAAATAAAGGTTCTAAGCAAAATGATTCAAGTCCATACATGTGTGGGATTGTTATTCTCTGAAGCATAATGCTCACTGGATCATCATTAAATTCTTATGATGCTCCAAAGGTGGAGTGGGTAACCTGAAGGTGTCATATTTGTGCTACAAAGAATTCCCAACTCTGGGTTTTTATTTACTTTTGGGAGACTCATTTAATAGCATATTGTACCTACTTGTTTTATTAATGATCTAAGTGCACCTACAGGTCTACTGCCTTAACAATGCATTTGTGTTGGTTAGCGCCTTTAAAAAAATATATAGAACTGTGGCACCAGATACATGATAGTCTCAGGGGAGAAACTTTTAGCTAAGCGATAAACTCTACCATTAGGAAAAAGATGCTGATAAATTCTACAAAAAACATCAGACATGATTTTTGTTACTTTAGAATCTCAGAGCATATTTACAGGCAAGGCAGAAAAAAGAGCATTTCAGTTTAGTTTTAAGAAATACAACTATTCTTAAGAAAAAAATCACAATGTTGTTGCACATATTGGAGCCCACAAAAATCATAAGAAATGTGGTGTTTTCTTTGCAAACCTGTTTCCTGATCGGAAACAAAAAGCATATCCTTGACTCATACAGAAATTCAAGCCAGAGGAAAAATATTAGACAGAATTGATCAGATAACATCCCAAGCCTACGTACAATTTACAGGTAAGATGATTATGGGAGAATCATCTAATAACATACTTATCTGCTTGTTACATTTATGCTAATAACGACTGTCTCTCATGGGCAGAGGCTGTATGCAGAACAAGGGATTAAATACATACCTGCTTCTCTACTAGATTGGTCTGTGCCCTAGAACTTTAGGAGTGAGATATGTATGGGAAAAGAAGTATCAGGTGGTTTAGTCATAGCTGAACCTAGCACAGAATGTGGTACACAGCAGGTGGTCAGTACATAACTGTTGTGTCATACAATGAGGAAGAAACAATCAAGAACAATTTAGTTAAATTTATTGAAGAATATTTTAACCTCTGCAAAATTTCATAAGTCACCTTAAAGAGGGTGCCAATGAATGGCTTTTGCTGAAAGGAAAGAAAAACAAAGCAAAACAAAACAACAACCCAAACACAAGTAAGCAAATAACGTCAGTATTAGTGATGTCAACTGGTTTCATAGAAAAAATTAATACCCACAAAAAGCAAGGGTAAGGAAATATGACACATTTTGATAAGTGATAACTGATTTAACCATATGAGAATTAGGCGAGAAGATATTATTTTAAAATAAACTACTAGTAATTTGGAGAAAGGAGTATTAAGTTGTTCTAAGATAAAAGGGGAGCCATACGACAAAGACAGTTCTGCACATACATTCCCAACAAATGGGTCTCTATCCCAAGGCACAACAGTAACCCAGGCATCTGGGCCTCTCATGTAATCACTCTGGTGGAAAGAACCAAGGAGAATTCCTGAAAGAACCAGCTCTATAAATCTAAGCTTGAGAGCAGCCTACTAAAGCCCCGGTGTCATCACTACTATCAGTGTCCTGCTCAAAGCATAAGCTCACTGCATGCCTGCTGACTGACTGGACAATTTAATACATGAATGGATGCATTATCCTGAGCTACTTGGAAATAACTTCTAAAAAATGGAAATTGAAAAAAATCCTAAAATTCATGGGGTCCTATAAAAGGTCCTCAATGGCCAAACAAATCTTGAGAAAGAAAAACAAAGCTGGAGGCATTACACTTCCTGATTTATGTCAGGAAGTGTATGTTGCAAAATCACAGTAATAAAAACAGTATGGTAATAGCATAAAGACAGATATATAGACCAATGGAAGAAAACAGTGAGCCCAGAAATAAACCCACACATACACAGTCAACTTATCTTGCACAAGGAAGCCAAGAATATACAATGGGAA
Source organism: Sus scrofa (assembly GCF_054392235.1). Taxonomy (NCBI): domain Eukaryota; kingdom Metazoa; phylum Chordata; class Mammalia; order Artiodactyla; family Suidae; genus Sus; species Sus scrofa. The sequence continues at coordinate 147,494,671 of NC_139383.1, read as the reverse complement.
AACGACAGTCTCTTTAATAAATAGTATGGGCAAAAGGGATATTAATGTGCAAAAGAATGAAACTGAACCTTTACCCCATTCCATACACAAAAAATTCAACTCAAAATTAATTAAAAACCTAGACATAAGACCTGAAACTATAACTCCTAAAAGAAAATGTAGTGGAAAAGCTTCTGACATTGGTCTTGACAATAGTTTCTTGGCTATGGCACCAAAAGCACAAGCAATAAAAGTAAAAATAGGCAAGTGGGACAACATCAACCCAAAAGCTTCTAAGCAGCAAAGTAAGCAATAACAAAAGGAAAATGCAACTTTGAAATGGCAGAAAGTAATGGCAAGCCCTGTATGTGATCATGGGTTAATATCTAAGATATCTAAGGAACTCCTACAACTCAAAAGCAAAAAAATGAACAATCTGATTTAAAAATGGGTAAAGGACTTAAATAGACATTTCTCCAAATAATACATACAGATGGCCAATAGGTATATGTAAAGTTCTCAACATCACTAATCATCAGGGAAATGCAAATCAAAACCACAATGAGATACTTCCTCACACTTGTTAGGACGACTCTTTATCTTTTTAAGATAAACAAAAAACAAGTGCTGGCAAGAATGTAGAGAAATTGGAATCCTTAAATACTGTTGATGGGAATGTAAAATGGTACAGCCACTATGGAAAATAGTATAGCAGCTCCTCAAAAAATTAAAAATAGAATTATTAGACCTAGCAATCCTGCTTCTGAGTATATATTCAAATAAGTGAAATCGGGGTCTCAAAGAAGTATCTGAACTCTAATGTCCACTGCAGCATTATTTACAATATCCAAAATATGTAAACAACCTAAATGTCTATCCATTGATGAATGGATAAAGAAAATGTGGCATGTACATACAACAGAATATTATTCAGCCTTAAAAAAGGATTTCTTGCCATTTGTAACAATATGGATGAACCCGAAGACATTATGCTAAGGGAAATAAGCCAGTCACAGCGCAAATACAGTATGATTCCACCTACATAAGATGTTTTAAAACAGTCAAACTCATATAAGCAGAAAGTAGAATAGTGAGTTACCAGAGATTGCAGGGAGGGAGAAATGAGAGTTGTATCCAATGGGTACAGTTTCAGTTATGCAAGATGAGTGAGTTCTAGAGAGCTGCTGTACAATACAGCACCTACCGTTAATACTGTACTGTGCACTTAAAAATCTGTTAAGAAGGTAGATTTTGTGTTAAATGTTCTTACCCCCAAAAAGAAATCAAAAGAATCAAGATCTAGGATCCTCAGTTAAGAAGTCAACTGAGAGGCATTCTACTTTGACTTAAAATATTAACAGTTGTCAATTCCAGTGGCAGTACCTTGATTTATTTTCCTTTTGCAGAATTCTATTTTCTAATTTTGCTTTGATGATAATGTATGAATTGAATAGATTTATTTTGTCTCCCCCTCCAAAATAAATAAATAAATAAATAAATAACAGGTCTACTAACGTTTTAATAATTAAACATTATTACTCATTTCTAAAGCAACACCAATTTGTAAAAATTCAACTCTTCTCAAAGAAAACCAGTTACTTTGGTGAGCCTTCAAGACTTTTTCTACATATTTAAACTATATATATATATATATGGAGAGGAAGAAAGAGAGAGAGAGAGAATATATATACATATATAATGTAATATAAAAGACTATGTATATGTGTATATATACCCATAACTAACAAAAATTAGATTGCATCACTATGTAACCTGTTTAAAAACATTTTTACCTAAACTTCAAAAAATATTGTACAAGAATCTTCTTTTAACCTGCATAAATTTTTAAGCAAAGGATTTTTAAATCTCTCTAGAAATATTTTTTTCAAATTTGTGTATTTGTAAAACTACATCCTTATTGAAAATATTTAAATACACAGTATATAGAATTGAAAACCAAAGTTCCCACGTGATTACCCCATAACCCTATATTCCTCGCTTCCAAGATAACCATAGTTAAGAGTTAGATCTACGTCCTACTGGACTTCTTAGTATGTACACAGATCTGAATTTCAAAAGTGTCTTGTTCAGAATATTAGAGTTTACCTTCATTTTATATTTATGAGTACCACTTCACAACTTCTACAGATTTATTCAGTAGCTAGTTACAGTACAGTGTCTAAAACACAGATTTGGAGCCAGTCTGCTATGGATCAAATCCCAGCTCTGTGATGAGACCTTGGCCATTTCTGATCTTCCTTCGCCTCAGTTCTACACACTCCTAATCCATAACATGGGGATTATATTAGGTTGAACCATGTGGAAGTGCTGAGGCAAATGGTTCATATGGTTCAATCTAATAATGGTACCTATCTTACAATACTAAGAGCAGTACAGCTCAACTTTCAACTGCGTCTCCTGACCCCTAAGTCCTAAGAGCTCTCTTTCCAGCATAGAGCCTCACTGCACAAAAAGAGAGACACTAACAGTTGAGCATACACTGTTACTGTGTTTTAAGGCCCAAACTTAACCTGATGATCTGGGAACAACCATTGGGATTCTGGGCCATTGGCAATTTCTGTCTCAAAATGTCCTGGTAATTTAAGTGAGAACTTTTGAATGTCTATGATGGTTAATTTTATGTGTCAACTTGGCTAGACCATAGTACCCAGCTGTTAGGTCAAGCACCAGTCAAGATGTTGAGAAGGTATTTTTTAGATGTAATTAACATTCAAATTAGTAGACTGAGTAAAGCAGATTATGCTCCATAAGTGGATGGCCTCATCCAGTCAGCTGGACGCCGTAAGAGCAAAGAAAGACAGCAACATAGAAAACCTCCTGAGTTTCCAACATGTTGCCCTGTGAAATTCAGACTCAAGATTGTAACATCAACTCTTTTCTGAATTTATAGCCTGCCAGCCTGCCCTGTGGTTTTTGGACTTGCCAGCTCCCAAAGCTGAGAGCCAATTCCTTAAAATCAATGTCTCCATCTATATTTATAATTTACAGATATAGACATAGACACATGTTCTGTTTCTCTGGAGACCTCTAACTAATAGAGATTCAATTACCTATAGGAGATGCTGCTGTAACAAATATTTAAAAATCTAAAAAGACAAAAGAAAAAAAAATCTAGAAGTGGCTTTGAAGTTGACTAGTGGAGGTCATAAGAATTCTGCTTTGAAAAGACCATTGGTAGACATAGAGTTCCTGTCGTGGCTCAGCAGAAACAAATCTGACTAGCATCCATGAGGACGCAGGTCCCATCCCTAGCCTCACTTAGTGGGTTAAGGATCCAGTATTGCTGTAAGCTGTGGTGTAGGTCACAGACATAGCTTGGATCTGACATTGCTGTGGTTGTGGCGTAGGCCAGCAGCTGCAGCTCTGATTAGATCCCTGGCCTGGAAACCTCTGTATGCCATGGTGTGGCCCTACAAATAAAAAAAAAAAAAAAAAAAAAAAAAAAAGAAATATAAATATTAAAGGATATCTGGAAAGAGGAGAACTTATAGAAAAAGGTTCTTATCTTAGCACATATACTGTCATGAACAGAATGTTGCTGGAAATATGGATGTTAAAGGCGTTTCTTGTGAGGTCTCAGAAAAAAATGAGGAGTGTGTTATTGGAAAATGAAAGAAAAATGATCTTTGTTATAAAGCACAGAGAACTTGACTGAATTATGATCTGTTGTATGGAAAATAGAACTTGTATGTGATGAACTTGGATATAGGCACACCTTGGAGATACTTCTGATTCTGTTTCAAACCACTGCAAAAAAGCAAATATGGCAATAAAGCAGTCACACAAATTTTTCAGTTTCCCAGTGCATATAAAAGTTATAGTTATAAATCAGAATACACATTCTTCTCAAGTGCACATGGAACATTCTCAAGAATCAACCACAGGGAGTTCCCGTTGTGGCACAGTGGTTAACGAATCTGACTAGAACCATGAGGTTGCGGGTTCAATCCCTACCCTTGCTCAGTGGGTTAACAATCGGTGTTGCCGTGAGCTGTGGTGCAGGTCGCAGACGCAGCTCGGATCCTGTGTTGCTGTGGCTCTGGCATAGGCTGGCAGCTACAGCTCCGATTAGACCCCTAGCCTGGGAACCTCCCATATGCCGCGGGAGCGGCCCAAGAAATGGCAAAAAGACAAAAAAAAAAAAAAAAAAAAGAATCCACCACATACTGGGACACAAAGCAAACCTCAATAAATTTAGGAGCATAGAAATTATTTCAAGTATCTTCTCTGACAACAATGCCATGAAACTAGAAATCAACCACAGGAAAAAAAATGAGAACAAACCTACTACATGGAGACTAAACAACATGCTACTAAAAAACTAATGGGTCAATGAGGAAATCAAGAAGGAAATTTAAAAATACCTTAAAACAAGTGATAATGAAGACACAACCTCTCAAAATCTATGGGATGCTGCAAAAGCAGTGCTCAGAGGGAAATTTATAGCAATACGGACCTTTCTCAAAAAAGAAGATCCCAAATTGACAACTTAACCCTCCACCTAAATGAATTAGAAAAAGAAGAACAAAAAAGACCTAAAGTCAGCAGAAGGAAGGAAATTCTAAAGATCAAAGAAGAAATCAATAAAATAGAGATTCAAAAAACACTAGAGAAAATTAATAAAACCAAGAGCTGGTTCTTTGAAAAGGTAAACAAAATTGACAAACCCCTGGCTAGACTCACTAAGAAGAGGAGAGAAAGAACTCAAATAAACAAAATTATAAATGAAAAAGGAGAAATCACAAAGGATACTGCAGAAATACAAAAAAACCATAAGAGAATACTATGAACAACTCTATGCCAACAAGTTTGACAATCTGGAAGAAATGGACAATTTTCTAGAATCTTAGAGCCTGCCAAAACTGAATCAAGTAGAAACACACCAACTGAACAGACCCAACACTAGAAATGAAATTGAAGATGTCATAAAAACAACTCCCTACAAATAAAAGTCTAGGACCAGACAGCTTCACAGGCGAATTCTATCAAACATATAAAGACGATCTGGTGCCCATCCTCCTTAAACTTCTTCAAAAGGTTGAAGAAGAAGGAATATTCCCAAAGAAATTCTATGATGCCACCATCACCCTCATTCCAAAACCAGACAAAGATAACACCAAAAAAGAAAACTATTGGCCAATATCTTTGATGAATATAGACGGAAAAATTCTCAACAAAATCTTAGCCAGCTGAATCCAACAACATATCAAAAAAATCATACACCATGACCAGGTAGGGTTCATCCCAGGTTCACAACATCATAAACCACATTAACAAAAGAAAAGTCAAAAATCATATGATCATCTCAATAGACGCAGAAAAAGCATTTGACAAAGTCCAACATCCATTCATGATCAAGACCCTCGCCAAAGTGGGTATAGAGGGAACATTCCTGAACATAATCAAAGCCATTTATGATAAACCCACAGCAAATACAATACTCAATGGAGAAAAATTGAAAGACTTCTCACTCAAATCTGGAACAAGACAGGGATGCCCACTCTCACCACTGCTCTTCAACATAGTTTTGGAAGTCCTAGCCACAGCAGTTCGACAAACAAAAGAAATAAAAGGCATCCATATAGGAAGAGACGAGATAAAACTGTCACTGTATGCAAATGACATGATACTATACATAGAAAACCCTAAGGACTCAACCCAAAAACTACCTGAACTGATTAATAAATTCAGCAAAATAGCAGGATATAAGATTAACATTCAGAAGTCAGTTGCATTTCTGCATACCAGCGATGAAATATTAGAAAAGGAATACAAAAATATGATACCTTTTAAAATTGCACCTCAAAAAATCAAATACCTCGGAATACACCTGACCAAAGAGGTAAAGGACCTATATGCTGAGAACTATAAAACTTTAATCAAAGAAATCAAAGAAGATGGAAAGAAATGGAAAGATATTCCATGTTCCTGGATTGGGAAAATCAATATTGTGAAAATGGCCATCCTACCCAAAGCAATCTACAGATTCAATGCAATCCCTATCAAATTACCCATGACAGTTTTCACAGAACTAGAACAAACAATCCAAACATTTATATGGAACAACAAAAGACCCAGAATTGCCAAAGCAATCCTGAGGAACAAAAACCAAGCAGGAAACATAACTTTCCCAGACTTTAAGAAATATTACAAACCACAGTCATTAAAACAGTGTGGTACTGGTATCAAAACAGACAGACAGACCAATGGAACAGAATAGAGAACCCGGAAATAAACCCTGACACCTATGGTCAATTAATCTTTGACAAGGGAGGCAAGAACATAAAATGGGAAAAAAAAAGTCTATTCAGCAAGTATTGCTGGGAAACCTGGACAGCTGCATGCAAAGCAATGAAATTAGAACACACCCTCACACCATGCACAAAAATAAACTCAAAATGGCTGAAAGACTCAAATATGAGACAAGACACCATCAAACTCCTAGAAGAGAACATAGGCAAAACACTCTCTGACATCAACCTCATGAATATTTTCTCAGGTCAGACTCCCAAAGCAACAGAAATAAGAGCAAAAATAAACCAATGGGACCTAATCAAAACTGACAAGCTTTTGCACAGCAAAGGAAACCAAAAAGACAACTTACAGAATGGAAGAAAATAGTTTCAAATGATGCAATGGACAAGGGCTTAATCTCTAGAATATATAAACAACTTATACAACTCAACAGCAAAAAAGCCAATCACCCAATGGAAAAATGGGCAAAAGACCTGAATAGACTGTCCTCCAAGGAAGATATGCAGATGGCCAGCAAACACCTGAAAAAATGCTCAACATCACTGATTATAAGAGAAATGCAAATCAAAAACTACTGTGAGCTATCACCTCACACGAGTCAGAATGGCCATCATTAATAAGTCCACAAATAACAAGTGCTGGAGGGGATGTGGAGAAAAGGGAATGTAAACTGGTACAGCCACTATGGAGAATAGTTTGGAGATACCTTAGAAATTTATACGTAGAACTTCCATATGACCCTGCAATCCCACTCTTGGGCATCTATCCGGACAAAACTCAACTTAAAAGAGTCACATGCACCTGCATGTTCATTGCAGCCCTATTCACAATAGCCAGGACATGGAAACAACCCAAATGTCCATCAACAGATGATTGGATTCGGAAGATGTGGTGTATATATACACAATGGAATACTACTCAGCCATAAAAAAAGAATGACATAATGCCATTTGCAGCAACATGGATCGAACTAGAGACTCTCATACTGAGTGAAATGTGTCAGAAAGACAAAGACAAATACCATATGATATCACTTATAACTGGAATCTAATATCCAGCACAAATGAACCTTTCTACAGAAAAGAAAATCATGGACTTGGAGAATAGACTTGCGGCTGTCCGGGGAGAGAGGGAGTGGGAGAGATCAGGAGCTTGGGGTTATCGAATACAACTTAGAATAGATTTACAAGGAGATCCTGCTGAGTAGCATTGAGAACTATGTCTAGATACTCGTATTGCAACAGAACAAAGGGTGGGGGAAAAAATGTATTTATGTAAGAGGAACTTGATCCCCATTCTGTACAGTGGAAAAATAAATAAATAAAATAAAAAAGAAAAAAGTTATAGTTATATTATATCTTAGTCTATTAAGTGTACAACAGCATTATGTCTAAAAAATGTATATACCTTAATTTAAAAATACTTTATTGCTGAAAAATGCTAAGCATCACCTGAGCCCTCAGTGGTAACATCAAAGATCACTGATCACAGGTCGTCATAACAAACTAATGAAAAAGTTTGAAGTATTATGAGAATTACCAAAGTGTGACACAGAGCCATGAACTGAGCAAACATTGTTGGAGAAATGGCACCAGTAGACTTCCTTGACGCAGGGTTGTCACAAACTTTCACTTATAAAAAGTGCAATGTCTGTGAAGTACGATAAGGTGAAGCACAGCAAGGTTTGTCTGATTTTAGCTGAAGAGATTACTACTAAGCAAAGCATTGAAGGCATGACCTGGTTTCTCTTTGGTGCTTACAGTAAAATGTGAGAGGTGGGGAGATAAACTGAGGGAACTGTTCAGCAAAAAAGAACCAGAACTTGAAGATTTGGAAAAGTCTCAGCCTATCTACATTCTAACAAGATGAGAAAGCATGTTCTAGAGAGAAAACCAAGAGTGTGGCCAGACAATGCTTTGTAAAGACATCAGGCATGTTTCTTGTGGAACTGGTCAAACAGATTTCAGCAGAAAGGCTGACAGCTTGGACTGAAGGGGACAGAGATGGGATAGGGTGAAGAAACACTGTCAGACTTCTGGGATGCTACAGGCAGGAAACAGGCAATAGGGCTATCAAGTAAAGGGAATAACCCTGGGGTTAGGGGTGGGGCCACCCAGTGGGCCTAAAGGACAGAGCATTTAGCCACAGCATCATTCTAAAGCATTAAAGTCTAATGAGATTTGCCCTTCTAGGTTTTGGACTTATTTGAAACTCATGATCTCTTGTTTTCTTTTTTGTGATAAAAATGTCTATCTTATAACTTGTCTGGTTTTACAGGTTCACAGATAGAGAAGTTTTATATATACCTTATTTAGATACTTAAGATGAGATTTTGAACTTAAAAGTTAGTTGATGCTGGAATGGGTTAGGATTTGGGGGTTCCTGGGATGGGGTGAATTTATTTTGTCTGAGAAGGACATGAATTTTCAGAGTCAGAAGACAGATTTTATGGGATGAACTGTACCCACTTCAAATTCCTACACTGAAGTCCTAATCCCCAGTACCCCAGAATGTGATTGCCACAGACTGAATTGTGTCCTCCCCGTTCTGCCATCGATTCACACGTTGAAGTCCTAATCTCCATGTGACGGTATTTGTAGATGGGGCCTTTTGGAGATACTAGGTTTAGGTGAGGTCATGAGGATGGGGCCCTCATGATAGGATGAATGCCCTTTTGAGAAGAGACAGCAAAGGTTCTCTGCACTGAATTTTTAGGTTGAAGCAGAGAAACAAGTAGCAGGAAAGAAGCCATCTTCAAACCAGGAAGAGCCCTCAGCATAACCTGACAGTGTGCACCCTGATTTCAGACATCCAGTCTTTAGACCTGTGAGAAATTAAATATCTGTGTTTAAGCCACCCAGTCTATGGTGTTCTGTTATGGCAGCCCTAGCAGAGTAATGCAGTAACCTTATTTGGGAACAGGATCATGGCTGGTGTAAAGAGGTGAGTTAGGATGAGGTCATTAGGGTGGGCCCTAGTGCAGTATCACTGGTGTCCTTACAAAAAACGGAACTTTGGACACTGAGATAGACATACACAGAGGTAAGATGATGCGAAGAGATGAGGGCGGATGATGGCTTCTGCAAGACAAGGAATGGGGCCTGGACTAGACCTCTCCTCTAGTCCTCAGAAGGAACCAACCCCGCAAACACCCTGGCTGCAGATGTCCAGCCTCCAGAGCTCTGAGACAACAGATTCCTGTTGTTTCAGCTACTCAGTTTTATTGCATTCCTAGGAAACTAATAAAATACCCCTGAAAAACGCTGGGTAGCCTGATTTCCTATGGGGAAATACAGAACCTGTGAGACTCATACACATGCGGGAAAAGCCAGGCACATGTTGTTATGCTAAAAAGTCATCCTCTAAGTTGACATTCTCCATTTTAATAAATTAAGAGTAATTTGGGGGGACAAAAATTTGCCGTGCCTATCATGACCAAAAGTCATGAACATACTAGCCATTATTTTCTGCTATAGATATTTGAAGATTTGGGTATTTACTGTTTATGCAAAACACTGTAATTTCTTTTTACTTGACTGTATTAAATTTAAGTTGGAACTAACACTTGTATGGGACTTGGTATTTCAGAAGAATATTCAATATGCTATTTTAAAATAATGCCAGATGTCCACATTAATTTAGACATTGGCTGATACAATGTATACTTTTATGACAAGCCATGTAAAAATGAATATCTTAGAAGACTTAAAAATAATATTATTAAGACCTTTTTGAGTTTATGATATTAAAAGCACTGATTTTATTTTCAGCATTAAGCTATTGAGATCCAAGTATTTGGTTTTCAGTTAGAAAATAAAGTACTTTAAAGACCATGGTAGAAACTAAAGTCAAAGCTTTTAGTACAATCTCCATAGCAACATGGAAAGGAGCAGAGCCTGGTGGACCAAATGAAAGCCACCAATTCTCAATTTCAGACCTTAGCATTAAATTGCCACAGAAAGCCATGTTTATATCTTGGTATTTCATTTTTCCTATAAACAGGCACTTCTGGCTTTGCTCAACAAAATGGCATTGCCTAAGTCCCATGTATTTGATACACTCATTTTACTAATGCTATTATATTTATGTTCTAAAACAATATAAGATAGTCACACTGAATTTTTAGGTTGAAGCAGAGAAACAAGTAGCAGTAAATGGAATATGCAAATACTTACTGAACAAGTTTCCCAAATTTCATATGAAGATTACACAAACATGGCTTCATCTGAAGGATCTACTTTATTTCCACAATTACCATGATAAAAAAGTTTACCTTTTCAAATAGGTATTTATTTATCAGCTACTAAGACAGCATCCTTACCATACTGAATTGTTTTCATTTTCATATTTTCAGTAAGAAAATGTCTTCTATAGGAAGGTGTGCAACAATGAAGAAGGATTTTGCTATAGATTAATGAATTAGTTAAGATTTTCTTATCATCTGTCTTATTAATATGAAGATCACTTGCTAAAGACACATACATGAAATAAATTTTTAAGTCTGAGCTACAAAAATAGATAGGGTTAACATTTACTTAATATTCATTACACACCAGGCACCATTCTGGGCTCTGTACATGAATGATCTCATTTATGAATGATACCCTCACAATGACTTTTTAAATAGATATTACTACGCTTCTTTTATTGATGAAAAGATAAAGCTCAGAGAAGTTAAGTAATTTGCTTAAGGTCTCCCAGGGGAGGAGTCAGAATCAGGGCCTGTGCACCTGACCGCTATTCTCTGTGGCTTCTCACATATATGCGTATTTGTTAATTTTATCCATGGAGTAACATAATGAAACTCTGACTCAGTCCTTTCAACTCTAATTTAAACAAAAACTTGCTAAATTTGGTGATTTGATCACCTATGATCATAAGTAGCAAATCAGAAAGGGTTGGAGGAGGGCTTCTATAGGCAGTCAAAGTAAAGCAGGAAACATTAAAAATATAGAAAGTTGAAACAGAAACTGAAGTTTATAGCAAAAGAGGATTATTCAGGGTAAGAAAAAGATAAATGCAGTTTTGGGAAGGAGTGGGCAGAAAGATGGAAAAGGTAACTACCATGTGCAGAATACCCATTATGTGCCAGGTGTTTGCCTTCATCCTCAGACGGCCCTGCCCAGCAGGCTGTTCTAGCCCCATTTTGAGGCTCAGAGAGGTTCAGCACCCTGCCCACGCTCGCTCTCATTCTACAAAAATGATTACAAAGGAAACACTTCTTGGCCTGAATAGGGGTAACAAGTTATCTGGGAAATGTACTAGCCCAAAATACCACATTTGATGGATAAGTGAGGTATCATAGTACCTTTTTTTTTCAAAGTTAAAAACTTTGAAACACGCAAACTTAGAAGATCCTAAATTTAGAAAATCTATAAGCTGAGGTTGTGCTAATGGGGGATTTTTCATTTCATGTCCTATTTTCTTTCTTTCTTTTCTTTTTTTTTGGTCATGGAATGCAGTGACTTGATGTGGAATCTCAGTGCCCAGACCAGGGATTGAACCTAGGCCGCAGCAGTGAAAGCCCTGAGTACTAACCACTAGACCACCAGGGAACATCCCTTCATGTCCTATTTTTAATTGTCTGGTATTCTTTTTTTAAACTACCAGTGTGGGGTTTTTTACTTAGCTAACATTCTTAGCAAATTCAAGGCACTGTGCCAAGAAATAGAGTGGCAAGAGATTGCCATTTGGAAGGGTTAGCAATTCAAAACAGAAATACACACACATACAATGTTCAGCCACACACTTTCAGTTAGCAATGTGAATTAAATAGAAGGGCCGGGCTGGACCCATTACATAACCAATATTTTGTTCTTACATTGCTTATTGCCTAAAGACTATTGTGAATAGAAGAACAGCAGGAAAACAATCCTACAAAGAATGAGCTACTCTAAATACAATAAAACTGTTCTGTAAAAGACCAAAACTGTAATAAAGGGAAATCCAGTTTTCTTGTGATGTTGAAATGTGCATTCGTTTCATTTAGCTCTGTTGCAGGAAGCACTCTATGCCCATTTAAGGCTGCTGACTAAACCACACTTCTATGCACATCCTCCGTCACTCCCCATGACCCCACCCCCATGCCCCGCTGTAAGCCCTGGTGCCCACTTAGGTGTGATTACCCCTGGTGCAGCCCTGCCATTGGTGTCTCTCTCAGGGGAAAGAGCTTGGGGTAGACGATCGTAAACATGGGCTCACTACACCGGTGACAGTGCCCGAGGGGGCACTGCAGCAGCTCCAGGAGACTTCTGGGTAATGAGACTGGAGACAGAAAGTTCAAATCTGGAACACAACAGAAAATCATACACAAATGAAAAATGAGATTTCCTTAAACAAGGCTTCTTAAGATATTTCTCTTCGTTAGTAAGTTCAATTAGTTAAAAGCCCTGCATATTGGGAGTTCCCACTGTGGCACTGTGGGTTAAGAATTCGACTGCAGCAACTTGGGTCCCTACAGAGGTGTGGGCTCAATCCCGGGCCCAGTTCAGGGGGTTAAAGGATTCAGTGTTGCCACAGTTGTGGCATAGGTCACATCTGGGGCTCAGATTCAATCCCTGGCCTGGCAACTTCCACATGTTGCCTGTGCAGCCATTTAAAAAAAGAACTGCATGTTGAAAAATCTGTTATCTGACAGGTACTGAATAAAAACATAATATAATTTGGAAATGAAAGATATTTTTTACATTTTTGATACTAAGAGAAAACCTAAATCTACTCTTTCAAGAGCAACTAGAAGCTGTTCTGTGGTGGAGGCAAGGAAAGAATAAAGTCAAATATTTTTTAAGAATAAAGGCATTAAGTTTACCCAGAAAGGGTCTGTAAACTTCTATAAGAGACAGAGAACTAAAAAAAAGGACTAGGACAGAAGATTAAAACTAAGTTTTATTAAGTTCTTCCTCAATCTATTGGGCATTTAGAATCTATTGAGCTAAATTATATTTAATGAAAAGAATAAAAGAGGAAACAAAGAAATCAAAGAAAATGAAAAATAATAAAACCAAGCTTTTCCTTGCCTCACTCCCAGGAGATGTCATTAATAAAAACAGGGTGCCTCCTTCCCAATTTAGTCTGAGCTACACAGAAGAAACGTTTAAAGTAAAAAACCCAGGCAATCCTGAGTGCAAATTTACACAGGGTTGCTATTGATAGTAAACATTCAGGAGAGACAGAAATAGTCAGGGGAGTTCCCGTCGTGGCGCAGTGGTTAACGAATTTGACTAGGAATCATGAGATTGCGGGTTTGATCCCTGGCTTTGCTCAGTGGGTTAAGGATCCGGCGTTGCCATGAGCTGTGGTGGAGGTGGCAGATGTGGCTCGGATCCCGCATTGCTGTGGCTGTGGCGTAGGCCGGTGGCTACAGCTCCGATTCGACCCCTAGCCTGGGAACCTTCATATGCCGTGGCAGCGGCCCAAGAAATGGCAAAAAGACCAAAAGAAAAAAAAAAAGAAAAAGAAAAAGAAATAGTCAGAATGAGGTGAAATCCCAAAATACTGAATCATCTTCAAGAAGGAAATACAAATTACCTTATCATCTTCTATATCTGTTCAGACATCAATAGCCATTTTGAAAAATGTAATTTACTCATAGGTAAATGACTTCAGTTTTCTGTTTAGTTTTAAAAAACAACTTAATACGTATGAGACTTTCCTGGAAGTCGCTATTAAATGTTTTTGTACGGACCCCCTTTATTTTAAAAAGCAAAGATAACACATTTAGCAGGGTTTTTTTTTTTTTTTTCTTTTTTTTCTTTTTAGGGCCACACCTTCAGCATGTGGATGTTTCCAGGCTAGGAGCTGAATCAGAGCTACAGCTGCTGGCCTACGCCATAGCAATGTGGGATCTGAGCCACATCTGCAACCTACACCACAGCCCACAGCAATGCCACATCCTTAACCCACTAAGTGGGGCCAGGGACTGAACCCCCAAGCTCTTGGATACAAGTTGGGTTCATTACCATTGAGCCAAGATGAGAACTCCTCATTTAGCAGTTTTAAAATCACATGAAATAAATTTTCTTATTAATTTGCCTAGTGCACTCTTAATGCTTTAAGATATTCACTCTACAACACCTATGACATATACACAATGCCAAATCTTTTCTAAACCAAGAGTTGGCATGTGTGGCAACACTGCCAAAGGTTCCCGAAATTAATTTCCCTTTAGGTATATAACTTTCTCAGATGTGAGGAGACTACAAGCCCTACCCTGTTGGAAGAAGACTCCAACTCTACTTGAAGGATAAGGTCTTTGAATATTTTTTCACACTGAAGAAAGTGCCTTTGCCAGCCTTCTCACTTCCACCAAACCAATATTCCCCAACACCAATTTCTTTCAATGAAACCACACAGTTTAACTTTTAACCTCTGTTCTTTGTGACCGAAGACCAGATTAAGTGAATGCTTTTCTGGGTCTACAAGGGGTGCTGAAGGGATCAGTAATGATAAAATACAAAAACTTTTCTCTTATTAAAAAAAAATCCCACTGCACAACAATGTGAATATACTAAATATCACTAAACTGAATACTTAAAAATGGTAAATTTTATGTTACATACATTTCACCACAATTTTAAAAAAATGAACATCAAAATAGCATAAAAACAATATCTAGGCTCACAGAAAAAAGAAAAGAAAGGACCCACGTACCTTTTAGAGAACTGTGGTAGGTACGATGCAGACTCCTCATGGCCAGCTCTTGGAGAGGCAGGACATGATCCTTCTCTGTCCCTATGGCCTTCACTTCAGCAGGGAGGAAAACAGTTAGTGGCCCTGATGAGAAGGAAAGCAGCTTCACCTCAGAAACTTGAATGGGAGCACCACAGCTACAGAAAGACACATATTTGAAGTATATTAGCTGAAAAGAAATGAATATATGTGCCAATAAAAATGTGTTAATCAAAATACACACTTAACATTTTAAGACACTGATGAATTATCAGAATTCTTTTCAAAGCGAACAGATCCTATCCTGGGTTCCTTAATAAAACATGGCACAGTAATTTAAACTCATCATTTGGAACTCAACTACATCATTGCTGAGGTCTGGGCACTTCCAGTAAGGACAAATTTGGAAGCAATTTCTTTCACAGGATCTACACAATTTGCTTTGTAAGCTCTATTTATCCTCATTTTTCTTACCCTTTCCAAGTTTATGTTTACTGAAAATTTCAAAATTAAAAGGAACAAAGAGTGCTCTGTTAAGCTACGGCACCTTGATTCAATAGAATTTTTGTGTGGAAAAGCCCTACAAAGCAAATAGATTTTCAATGGTAGCAGATGAATTTATTGGGTCCTTCCATAAACTTGTAGAGAAAACATTCTTGGCAAAACCTATTAAACAAGCCAAGTCACGTCCTAGTCCCTATAACCCCTCATAAACAGAAGGCAGAGACATCCTTGTTCCTTTAGCTACAGGGTCACCAAAACTCAGGAGTCCAATGTCATTCTACCTCCTGTCTGAGACATCAGGTTACCTATAAATCCCAACACTCTTCTTCTCTAACAACAACCTTGGTTCTCTTAGACTCAGCATATGATAATCTCTCTATCCTCAACTAGAAACTGGCAATGGAGAAAACACAGAATTGGAGGTAGAGGTCTTGGCTTATTTGTTCATTAGAATTTCCTTCATCTGGAGTTTCCGTTGTGGCGCAGCGGAAATAAATCCAACTAGGAAACATGAGGTTGTAGGTTCGATCCCTGGTCTCGCTCAGTAGGTTAAGGAGCCAGTGTTGTCGTGAGCTGTGGTATAGGTCACAGACACGGCTTGGATCCTGTGTTGCTGTGGCTGTGGTGTAGGCTGGCAGCTGTAGCTCCAATTAGAGTCCTAGCCTGGGAACTTCCACATGCCGTGGTTGAGACCCTAAAAAGCAAAAAAAAAAAAAAAACCAAAACAAAACAAAAAAACTTCCTTCATCTGCTCATTCCTTCAAAAATCAGAAAATGTTTCCAGAGCACCTACTCTACACCAGTCAGTCAAAATGCTTAAATTAAAAAAAAAGATGCCCTCCTTCCCTTGAAAAATATAATAATTATAATTATTCTAACATCTGGTCAGAGAAGACAAAGGAACTAACTCTGTCCAGAGAATTAGGGAAGGTTTGGCAAAGAAGATAGTATCTGACCTAGAATTCAATTTTACTGAATCAACTTCTCTAGCGGGCTCAAGAAAAAGATCCTCAGAAGGCCATTCTGGCCCCCCTACTGGGCAAAGGAACCATTTCCCCAAATTCTAACATTATGGCTTGGTTTTACCTTTTTCAACAGCATGAAGAATTCTGTGTCTGGCTCCTTTTATCAACATTATATTTTGGGGATGCATTCACGCTGCTGTGCGTACTATAGTTTATTCACTTTCATTACTGTGCAGTAATTGATAAACCTATGGCTGTTTCTACTGTGGGGCTATTATGAATATTTCTGTATATATTATTTGATACATATGAGTATAAAATTCTGTTAGGTACAGAACTGAGCTATTATAGTGAGGTAACATGGATCAGAACTGAGCTATTATAGTGAGGTAACATGGATGATTAAAAGATAGATACATACAAAAACAGAGTGAGGGGGAGTGAGAGCTGTACTACTTTAGATAACATAATCAAAGAAAGTCTTTCTAAGGAGGTGACATTTGAGCAGAGACCTGACTGAAGAGAAGAGTTAACTCAGGGAAGAAGAACTCAGTCATAGCCTCATAGTCACCTTAAATTGAGGAGGACAAAGAACTAAGAGTTCAGGGAGTTCACAGGGCACCCCCTGCAGGAAGCAGGAAGAGTTCGCAGGGCAGAGAACCTCAGGGGAGAGAAATGTACAGAGAGAACTCTGGAGATCTGCAGAAGGTCCCCTTTGAGTACTCAGATGAGTACTGTTCCACACATGTGGGGAAGCTACCTCAGGCTGGAAAAAAGACAAGGTGAAAAGATGAAAAGAAACAGTGCCCAGCAGTCACACAGGGTTGGAAATAATGCCTACTCTTATCAGTCAGACTTGAAACTCATAATTCAAGGGGCACTGAGTAGAGTGCACAAAAGGATCTTATCTCAGTAGTGGTGAATAATTAGCACTAGACTGAACACCATTCCAATCCTACCTAACAAGTCCTAAAAGCCATATCTGAAAAGATTAAACTGTTTCCACTTAAACGTATCCCAGAACATACATCAAGAATAGTTATATGAATACAAAAATATCTAGCACTCAACATGATAATATTCACACTGTCTGGCATCCAATCAAAAATTACCAGGCTCTCCAATGACCAGGAAAATATGACATGTAATGAGGGGGAAAAAAATCATGTAACTGAAACCAACCAAGAAGATTTAAATACATGTTAAAACTGGCAGGAAAGGTCATTATAGCAATAATTATAACTACCACATAGAATAAGGACATGTTACATAAGGAAACTAAGAGAGTAAATGAAACCCTAAGCAAATAAAATAAGAAAATCAATGACACAGAAAACAGGAATAGAGAGAAATCCATGAGAACAAAAGCTGAATCTTTGAGAAGATCAATAAAATCAATACATCTATAACCAGACTAATCAGACACAAATTACCAATATTAGAAATGAGAAAAGAGACATTTTCCAGTTTTTACAGATAATGAAAAAGTAAGAAGTAACTTTATGCTAAAAAGTCCTTTAAGGACAAAAATTACCAAAGCTCACTCAAGATACAAGGAAGTTGAAATTACTTATTAATCAAGTTGAATTTGTAGTTAAAAGGTAGGAAATTCTTCCCAACTCATTCTATGAAGCCAGCATTATCCTGATCCAAAACCAGATGAACGTATGACAAGAATAAAGAAACAACCAGTTATCACTCATGAATGCACATGGAAAAAGTCTACAACAAAATTTTAGCAAATTGGATTCAATGATATATATAATCACTAGGACAAAATGAAATTTATCCCATTAAGATTGTATTAACCTTAGAAAGTCAATGTAATCCACTATTTCAAAACCAAAAAAAGAAAAGCCATATAACCATTTCAATAGATGCAGAAAAAGGGTCTAACAAAATTCAACACCCATCCCTAATTTAAAAAACTCTCAGAGTTCCCACTATGGCTCAGCAGGTTAAGAACCTGACCTAGTATCTGTGAGGATGAGGGTTTGATCCCTGGCCTTACTCAGTGCGTTAAGGATCTGGTGTTGCTGCAAGCTGTAGCTTAGGTCACAGATGCAGCTCGGATCTGGTGTTACTATGGCTGTGGTGTAGGCCTGCAGCTGCAGCTCTGATCTGACCCCTCGCCCAGGGAACTTTCATATGCCACAGGTGTAGCCTTAAAAAAAAGAAGAAAAATAAAAACTCTCAGCAAACTAGGAATAGAAGGGAATTTACTCACCTGATAAAGGTTAATGTATTAAAAAACAATCCAACAGTCAATAATTATTATATTTAATGTTGAAAGATTGTTTTCCCCATAAGTTCAGCAAGACAAACATGTCTGCTCTCACTACTTCTATTTAACATTGTACTGAAGCTTCTAACCAGTGCAATAAAGAAAAATAAAAGGCAACCAGATTTTAAAAGAAAAGTAAAACTGTCTTTTTTTCCAGAAGACAGGATTGTGTATGTAAAAAGTCCAATGAAGTCTATAAAAAACCTACTGGAACTAACAAGTGAGCTTGGCAAGTTTGAAAGATACGAGATCAATATACAAAGTCATTTGTTTTTCTATATGGTCGGATAATCAATTAAAATTTTAAAAAGCGTTAAATCCCACATACAATACTGTGAAAAATACAAAATACTTAGGGATAAATCTGACAGAAAACACCCAAGTCCTGTACCCAAGAAAAAAATGCATGGTAATTAAGACATTTATTGTAATCATGAGTTGGAAGACCCAATATTGTTAAGATGTTAATTCTCTTCAAATTGATCTACGGGTTCAATGTAATCAAAATCACAGGCCTTTTAAAAATATAAACTGAAAAATTTATTCTAAAATTTATATAGATCTGATTATAAGATTTCTGTAGAAAAGCAAAGCAGTTAGAATAGCCAAAATTTTATTAAAAATTTTAAGACTTGTAAAACTATGATAATCAAGACAATGTGGTATTGGTTTCAAAGCACAGAGATGAATAGGAGCAGACAGAATATCCAGAGATAGACTCACATGTATATGGACAGCTAATTTTCACCTAAGGTACAAAGACAATAGAGTGGAGTAAAGATAGAATTTTTAACAAATGGTGCTTGAACAACTGTATATCCTTATGTAAAAAAGAACTTCAGGGGTTCCCTGGTGACTCAATGGGTTAAGGATCCAGTGCTGTCACTGCTGTGGCTTAGGTTGTAGCTATGGTATAGGTTTGATCCCTGGCCCAGGAACTTCTATATGCTGTGGGTGCATCTGAAAAAAAAAAAAAAAAAAAAAAAAAGGAACTTCAAACATACCTTATATCATGTACAAAAAGTAACTCAAAACAAGTCACAGATCTAAATGTAAACATAATTCCTTAAAAATTCTAGAAGACAACAAAAGGGAAAACTTTTGCGATTTGGATTACACTAGAAGCAATACCCATAAAGGAACAAATTAATAAACTGGACTTTATCAAAATAAAAATTATATGTTCTTTAAAAGGCCCTGTGAGGAGAGTGAAAAGGTAAGCCATGGACTAGGAGAAGATATGTGCAAAGCACATACATGTATAAAGGAGGTATATCCAGACTCTATAGAGAATTTTCAAAACTCAAAAAAACCACAAACACCCAAGGAAAAAAATGGGAGAAAGTTAAACAGACTTGAATTATATCAAAGAAGATAAATGGATGCCAAATAAGACATAAAAAGATGCACACCTTATTCACTAGGCTAATGACATTTAAAAACATAATGCTTGGTAGAATTTGCCTGTGAAGCCATCAGGTCCTGGACTTTTGTTTGCTGGGAATTTTAAAATTACTGACTCAATTTCAGAACTGGTAATTGGTCCATCCATATTTTCTATTTCTTCCTGGTTCAGTCTTGGGAGATTGTACCTTTCTAAGAATTTGTCAATTTCTTCTAGGTTGTTCATTTTACTGGCATATAATAGTTCACAGTAGCCTCTTAAGATCCTTTGTATTTCTGTGGTGTTGGTTGTACCTTGTTTTTCATTTCTGCTTTTATTTATTTGGGTCCTCTCTCTTTTTCTTGATAGGGCTGGCTAAAGGCTTATCGATTTTATCTTTTCAAAGAACCAGCTTTTAGTTTCACTGATATTTTCTACTGTTTTTCTAGTTTCTATTTCACTTATTTTTGCTCTGATCTTTATGATTTCTTTACTTTTACTAACTTCTGGGCTTTGATTTTTCTTTCTCTAGTTGCTTTAGTTGTAAGGTTAGGTTGTTTCATAACAGAAATATCACTACATACCTAGGACAAAATTTAAAAGACTGGCTATTCCAAGTGTTGGCAAAAATATTTAAGAACTGAAAATCTCTTATACTATAGGTGGGAATGTAAAATGGCACAGTTATTTTTGAAAGTTGGGCAGTTTGTTAAAAAATCAAACATATACATACTGTATGACACTCCACTCCTAGGTATTTATCCAAGGAAATTTAAGTCTAGCACCTTTAAAAGACAGTCTACATACAGTCAGACTGGTTTTATCTGCAATAAAGACAAAAACCAGAACCAACACAAATGTCTATTAACAAGTGAATGGGAACAACCTGTAGTATATCCATACAATGGAATTCTACATATCAATAAAAAAATGGACTACTGCCTGATGGGAGGGGGAGGGAGTGGGAAGGATCGGGAGCTTGGGTTTATCAGACACAACTTAGAATAGATTTACAAGGAGATCCTGCTGAATAGCATTGAGAACTTTGTCTAGATACTCATGTTGCAACAGAAGAAAGGGTAGGGGAAAAATGTAATTGTAATGTATACATGTAAGGATAACCTGACCCCCTTGCTGTACAGTGGGAAAATAAAAAAAATTATATATAAAAAAAGGACTACTGATATACACTATATTCTGATATACACTCCAAATCCCCATGCTGAGTGAAAGAAGCCAGAGCAAAACAATATACACTGTTCGAACTGATATACACTCCAAATCCCCATGCTGAGTGAAAGAAGCCAGAGCAAAACAATATACACTGTTCGAATCTATTCATATAAAACTCAAGAAGACATAAGTTAATCAACTGTGAGAGAACACAGATCAGTGGCTGCCTGAAGATAAGGATGAGGAACAGGAAGGATGGATTTTCAAGGGGTACAAGGAAATTTTCAAGGGGTACAACTCATGTTGCAACAGAAGAAAGGGTAGGGGAAAAATGTAATTGTAATGTATACATGTAAGGATAACCTGACCCCCTTGCTGTACAGTGGGAAAATAAAAAAAAATTATATATAAAAAAAGGACTACTGATATACACTATATTCTGATATACACTCCAAATCCCCATGCTGAGTGAAAGAAGCCAGAAGATAAGGATGAGGAACAGGAAGGATGGATTTTCAAGGGGTACAAGGAAATTTTATGTGATGGATATGTTTACTATCTTAATTGTAGTGATGGTTTCAGAGGTATGTTATGTTTGTGTGTATATACCTATATATGCCAAAACTTTTCAAATTATGTATATCCTTAATATATTACAATTTACCTTATATCAATGTAGAAATGGAGGTAAAAGCCTAACTGGTGTGGGTTATAAGAGAATAGAAAGAAGTGGAGAAAGTGACTATAGACATCTCTTTCAAAGAATTTTTCTCTAAAGATAAGCAGAAAAGTAGCAGAGAAACTGGAGAATGAAAATAAAATGTTATACGAAAGAAATACACCACAGAAGAAAATACACAGCATCCTTCCATTTACACAAAGTTAAAGAAGAGGTACAAAGCTTGACAATATACTATATGGGGATTCATTTTCATATATTAAAATCATAATGGTGAAAATGAATGATAAATACAAAATTAAAAATAGAGGCTAACCTTGGAAAAGGAGGAGCATATATTGGAAAGGACCATACAGGGGCTTCAAAATTTCTGATAATGTTATTTTTGTAAGCTAATGATATTTATTTACACTGATGTGCAAGGTCAAAATATGGAAGCTTTCTAGTCAATTTTAAGAAATGACCCTCTAACCTTAGTTGAAGCAAAAGGAAGAAAACTTAAGCAGAAAGGTACCGTATGGAGGCAGGCGGCCTTAACATTTCCTTGTGGATCCTGAATCATACCCCTTAACTTAGGCAACACCATCTTTATTCAATGAGCCATGGCTATTCTTGCCTACAGGCCAAATTGGGCCTGGGATTTTCTACATCCTGTCATTCCGAATATATACAGGCGCGCGCGTGTGCGCGCGCGCGCGCACACACACACACACACACACACACACTTTTTTTTTTTTTTTTTGCTCTTTTAGGGCCACACTTGCGGCATTTGGAAGTTCCCAGGCTAGGAGTCAAATTGGAGCTATAGCTGCTGGCCTATACCACAGCCACAGCAACGCAGGATCTGAGCTGCATCTTGGACCTACACCACAGCTCATGGCAACACAGGATCCCTGATCCAATAAGTGAGGCCAGGGAATGAACCCGCATACAGATTCGTTTCTGCTATTCCATAATGGGAATACCCCCCCCAATGCAAATTTTACTCTTCCCTAAATCAAATCCCTTTATAAAGTCTTTCCTGACATTCCCCTTTTTACCAATGACCTTCCATAATATTTGACATTTCTAAATCACACATTTTCTAAGTGCATTCTTCTGTTGTTAACTCATCATATGTGTTCAGTTTTCTCTTCTATCTAGCGGTTCTAAATTGGTACCTAAGCAGTTCTAAATACAGACTAGTTGTTTTGAGTCTTCACACATAAAGAAGTTTGAAAGAGAAAAGATAAAAAGAAAATGGTAAAAAGAATACTGAGTCATCTGCATCACACTTAAAAGGAAACACTTTAGGGTAGCTTGTAGGGGTCCAGTTTCTCTCAGGACCAGGAGATGTTCTAGAGATGCAAGCACCACAAATATCTGTATTTGGTTACCCAACAGGATGGAAACATTTAAGGAAACAATTATTTAGGAAAATGATAGTAATCTGTCAAGTGAGATTTTTGAGGAAAAAAAAATCTCAGTTATTGATTAAGTTAAATTTATCTTGAGTCAAGTGTTTATCAGTGATGAACTATGAAAAACCACAATATAAGCCAGTTAAATCTGTTAAGAGAATGAGTGACAAGCTACAGACTGGGAGAAGATAACTGCAAATCACATGTTTGATGAAAAACATGTACTCAGAGTATATAAAGACCTTTCAAAAACCAATAATAAAACCCCAATCAAATCTGTTTAAAAATTTGCAAAAGATTGGAATGCACATCACCAAAGAAGATACAGCTAACTCTTGAACAACATGGGTTTAAATTGTGTGGGTCCACTTAAACATGAATTTTTTTCAGTAATAAGTACCACAATATTATAGGATCTGAAGTTGGTTAAATCCACAAATGCAGAATCACAGATATGGAAGAACTCCAAATATGGTGGACTGACTGTAAGCTATAGGCAGATTTTGGGCTGCACCAAGGGTCCTGCATTGACCCCTACATTGTTTAAGGTTCAAATGTATATATGGCTGGCAAATAAGCACATGAAAAGGTTCAACATTAACAGTAATTAGAGAAATGCAAATTAAAACCATGAGATATTACCAATTTGTTAGAATGTCTCAAAGAAAAAAAAAACTGACTAAACTCATGAAATACAAAATAGCACAGCCATATTGCAAAACAGTTTTGCAGTTTTGTATATAAAGTTAAACATACACTTATCACATAACCCAGTGAATGTCTTACGTATTTACCCAAGTGAAATGCAACTGCGGTCTCAGGAAACCCCATACAAGAATGTTTGCAGCAGTCCATATCATTTCATTTATATGACATTCTAGAAAAGGTAAAATAAAGGCACACAAAACAGAGCATTGTTTCCAGGGGCCGGGTGTCTCCCAGAGAGGAAAGTTTCATTTCAAAGGGACACTGGGGACATTCTGGGGGTGAAAGAACTGTTCTAAACCTTGATTATAGTGGTAGCTATATTTGTATGTATGCATTTGTCAAAATTCACAGCAATATGCACTAAAAAGGGTGAATTTTTCTGTATGTAAGTTACAGTTTAATAAAACAAACAAAAGCCAAGCAAATAGTACCACAGCGTTAAAGCACAGTCCTGGAGCCCTCTGCCCTGTTAGCCATCAGCCTTTTAGTTGCTGGATTATGGGGAGATCTTAGGGAAAAGGCAGACACAGCAGTGGGGGACCTCAGGGGCTTTTAGTCCAATAGCTATTCACAAACTTGTGTAGATACACTTCAGTACTGTCAATAATTTAACAGCTAGTATGAGTGTACTAGTGCAAACCAGCTGCACACTGGCCTGTCAACTGGTGTGAGAAGTTACATGAACTTTTTCTCAATATTTTTCAATTTGCTGCTTTGCTTTTATCTCTTTTACTTTTGAAACCTCTGTTGACCCTACATGATCACATAAGCATAAGAGTCTATAGCAGGGCAACTGTGACTCTGCATGAATATTTCTATGGGTTAGAAAGATATTACCCTTATGATCCATTTTGTGAAGATGAGGAAAAAAATTTAAATTTTACTTTGTAGTTATTGTCTGGTTCTTAATATGGAAAAAATTAAGATGAGGGGATCATATCCAAAATGCTATTATGCAGTATGGCCACTAAGTCTGGAAACACAAACAAATCATTCTTTTGATGATATACAATAATACACAGGGTGATGATTAAATTTTTGTATCAACTTGGCTAGGCTATGGCACCCAGATATTTGGTCAAACACCAGTCCACATGTTTATGTGAGGTATTTTCCTTTTTTAGATGAGATTAACATTTAAATCAGTAGACTTTGAAGACAGCTGATTACCCTCTATAATGTTGAGAACACACCTCATATAATCAGTTGAAGGCCTTTAAGAAAGAAACACTGAGGTCCCCCAAGGAAAAATTCAGACTTCCTTACACTCAAGCTGCCACATCAGCTCTTACTTGGGTCTCTAGTATGCTCTGCAGATTTCAGACCTGCTGTCTCTAGCCTGCTCTGCAGATTTCAGACCTGCAGGCCTCCACAATCACATGAGCCAATTTCTTAAAATAAATCAAACTTC
This sequence comes from Sus scrofa, assembly GCF_054392235.1. Classification (NCBI taxonomy): domain Eukaryota; kingdom Metazoa; phylum Chordata; class Mammalia; order Artiodactyla; family Suidae; genus Sus; species Sus scrofa. Next base: position 147,469,241 of record NC_139383.1, on the reverse strand, counting down.
CCCCTCTTCTTGACACCCACTACCCCTCCCCCCCCAAACCTACTGGTTCTGTTGCTATGGAGAAGTCTGACTAATACTCATGGTAAACAATATTGTTTGTTTCCAAACTTTATAGTCACACTTTAGTATCAAAATCCTGAGCAAACCATAAAACAAGAAAAATACAGGGGGAAAAGCAAGTCATTCATGACTATTTACTTCATACTGTTACTGCCTCAGCAGCTGCTCACAATTTTCAATGAAGTCTACAATTTTTGATGTCCAAAAAATTTAACAATATAGAATAACAAATAAATGTTTAAAAAATTGAAAGCCAGGAGTTCCCATTGTGGCGCAGGGGTTAATGAATCCAACTAGGAACCATGAGGTTGTGGGTTTGATCCCTGGCCTTGCTCATTGGGTTAAGGATCTGGCATTGCTCCATGAGGTTGCGGGTTTGATCCCTGGCCTTGCTCATTGGGTTAAGGATCCGGCATTGCTCCATGAGGTTGCGGGTTTGATCCCTGGCCTTGCTCAGTGGGTTAAGGATCTGGCGTTGCCATGAGATGTGGTATAGGTCGAAGACACAGCTCAGATCCCACCTTGCTGTGGCTCTGGCGTAGGCCAGCGGCTACAGCTCTGATTAGACCCCTAGCCTGGGAATCTTCATATGCTGCAGGAAGCGGCCCTAGAAAAGGCAAAACGACAAAAAACAAAAACAAAAAAACGAACTGAAAGCCAGATTTTTAACCTGCTGCATCACAAGGGAACTACCTGCATTTTCAAACTTCCCATTCCACCTACCAAAGTGTTAAAAGCAAAGAATTCATTAAATTCCTTTACCAGAAGACCTCAAATAACAATCTTTTTATACTTCAGGAAATACAATGTCATCCATATGCTCAGTATTGTGGGAACTGCTATCAAACTTTTTTAACAAAAGTTTTTCTCAGCTTAAAATAAGAGGAAAAGGAAAGGGGAGACGTAGATATGGAAAAGGACAGAAATTACGCCACCCAGACAGAAGCAGCCCTGGTTTGGATAAAGCGTCTGTCATCCTGGCAGAGCCTCCTTTAAGGATTAGTTTGGTTCCATTTGAGAATGCATTTATTTTACTTTCATTCTTGATGAGTATTTTCGCTGGTGCTAGGCTGATTGTTTTTTTCATTGGCACTTTAAAAATATCATTCCACTGTTTTCTAGTCTTCAAAATTTCTGATGAGAAGGCAGTGGCCTTTTGAATTACTCCTTTGTCTGTAGTTTGTCATTTTTCTCTGGTTGCTTTCAAGATCTTCTTTTTATCTTTGGTTTTCAGCGGCTTTGCCTGGGTAAAGATTTCATTATAATCTATACTGGTTAGGGTTTACTGAGTTTCCTGAAAATGCAAATTTAGGTCTTTCATTATATTTGGGAAATTTCTGGACATTATTTATTCAAACAATGTTGTTGCTTCCGCCCTATTCTCTATTCTCCTTCTGGGATGCCAATTATACATGTATAAGGCCTTTGTATATTGTCTGGAAGGTCTCTGATGATACTGATGTTCATTCTTGTTTTCAATATTTTTTTGCTGTTCGTCAGACTAAATCATTTCTATCCAGCTACCTCCAAGTTCACTGACTTTTCCTCTCTTAAACCATTCTATCATTAAGTCTACTGAGTAAAATTTTTATTTCAGATATTGTATTTTTCAACTCTAGAATTTCCATTCTGTTTCTTTCTTACAGTTTCTATTTTTTATGGGCTTTCCATCCAGTGAAAACTTATTTTTCTTTACTTCATTAAGAACAGGTGCTTTAAAAATCCTTGTTTGTCAATTCCAACATTTTGGGTGACATCAGGTTGGTTTCTGATTATCTTTTTCCTTGCCACTAGGTCATATTTTCTTTATTCTTCAAATATTATGTAATTTCAGGTTGTATCCTGGACATTTTGAAAGTTATATTGTGGATACTCTAGATTCTGCCATATTCTTCTAAAACTTAAAAGGAGTATTTAATATTTTTATTTTAATAAGCAATTAATTACTGCACTAGAATCAAACTACAAACTCTGCCTCTTGAGTGACAGCTCAAATCACACTTCAGTTTTTTCATCAGCAGCTAGGCTAATTTGTGCCTGCCCCATGAAGGAGTGCTTCAGGTATCTAATATTGGTTGATTTGAGTGTGTAGGCAGCCCACACACAAAAATGGACAGTGATCCAAAGGATAATTTTTAGTTTACTGATTTAACTCAGAACTCAGAATGCATTTCTCTTTTTTTTAATAATGATTTTTATTTTTCCCATTACAGCTGGTTTACAGTGTTCTGTCAATTTTCTACTGTACAGTAAGGTGACCCAGTCACAAATACATGTAATACATTATTTTTTCTCAATTTACTGTGCTCCATCATAAGTGACTAGATATAGATCCCAGTACTATACAACAGGATCTCATTGCTTATTCATTCCAAAGGCAACAGTTTGCATCTATTAACCCCAAATTCCCAATCCATACCTCTGTCTCCCCCCCACCTCTTGGCAATCACAGTCTATTCTTCACGTCCATGATTTTCTTCTCTGTGGAAAGGTTCATTTGTGCATATATTAGATTCCAGATATAAGTGATATCATATGGTATTTGTCTTTCTGACTTACTTCACTCAGTTTTAGAGTCTATAGTTCCATTCATGTTGCTGCAAATGGCATAATTTTGTTCTTTTTATGGCCCAGTAGTATTCCATTGTGTTCTTAATCCAGTAATCAATCTGTCAATGGACATTTGGGTTGTTTCCATGTCTTGGCTATTGTGAATAGTGCTGCAATGAACATACAGGAAAGTTCTTTATGGTATAGCCTGAAGTCAAGGAAAGTTTTGTCCAGATATTTGCCCAAGAGTGGGATTTCTGGGTCATATGGTAGTTCTATATATAGTTTTCTAAGGTACCTCCATACTATTTTCCATAGTGGTTGTACCAATTTACATTCCCACCAACAGTGTAGGAGGGTTCCCTTTTCTCCACACCCTCTCTAGCATTTGTTATTTGTGGACTTCTTCATGATGGCCATTCTGACTGGTGGGACGTGGTACCTCATGATTTGCACTTCTCTAATAATCAGGGATGTTGAGCCTATTTTCATGTGCTTGTTGGCCAGCTGTACATCTTCTTTGGAGAAATGTCTATTTAAGCCTTTTGCCCATTTTTCAATTGGGATGTTGGCTTTTTTTGCTGTTGAGTTGTATAAGTTGTTTGCATATTTTAGAGATTAAGGGTTTCCAGGCTAGGGGTCTAATCGGAGCTGTAGCCACTGGCCTATGCCAGAGCCACAGCAACGTGGGATCCGAGCTGTGTCTGCAACCTAAACCACAGCTCACAGCAACGCCAGCTCTTTAACTGACTGAGCAACGGCAGGGACTGAACCCATGACCTCGTGGTTCCTAGTCGGATTCGTTAACCTCTGCGCCACAACGGGAACTCCAGCATATAAGTCCTTTACCTCCTTGGTCAGGTTTATTCTCAGGTATTTGATTTTTTTGGGTGCAATTTTAAAAGGTATTGTATTTTCATATTCTTTTCCTAATATTTCATTGTTAGTATACAGAACTGCAACTTATTTGTGAATGTTAATCTTATATCCTGCTACTTTGCTGAATTTGTTGATCAGTTTGAGTAGTTTTTGGGTTGAGTCCTTAGGGTTTTCAATATATAGTATCATGTCACCTGCATACAATGACAGTTTTACCTCTTCTCTTCCTATTTGGATGCCTTTTATTTCGTTTGTTCATCCGATTGCTGTGGCAAAGAGTTCCAATACTATAACAGTGGTGAGAGTGAGCATCCTTGTCTTGTTTCAGATTTTAGTGGGAAGGCTTTCAGCTTTTCTCCATTGAGTATTTTATTTGCTGTGGGTTTGTCCTGAATGGCTTTGATTATTTTAAGGCATGTTCCCTCTATACCCACTTTGGTAAGAGTTTTGATCATGAATGGATGTTGGACTTTGTCAAATGCTTTTTCTGCATCAATTGAGATGATCATGTGGTTTTCGACTTTTCTTTTGTTCATGTGGCATATGACGTTGATTGATTTGCGTATGTTGAACCATCTTTGTGAACCTGGGATGAATCCCACTTGGTTGTGTTGTATGATCTTTTTTATATGTTGTTGGACTCGGCTAAAATTTTGTTGAGAATTTTTGCATCTATATTCATCAGTGTTCTTTTCTGGTGGTATCTTTGCTGGTTTTGGTATTAGGGTGTTGGGGCACCAAAGAATGTCTTTGGGAGTGTTCCTTCTTCTTCAACCTTTTGGAAAAGTTTAAGGAGGATGGATATAAGTCCCTCTTTGTATGTTTAGTAGAATTCACCTGTGAAGCCATCTGGTCCTGGACTTTAATTGGTAGGGAGTGTTTTATGACATATTCAATTTCATTTCTAATGATTGGTCCGTTCAGTTGATCTATTTCTTCTTGATTAAGTTTTTTTTTTCTTTTCTATGGCCAAACTCACAGCATATGGAGGTTCCCAGGCTAGGGGTCTAATCGGAGCCGTAGCCGCCAGCCTACACCAGAGGCACAGCAACACAGGATCCAAGCCGCATCTTCGACCTACACCACAGTTCAAGGCAACAATGGATCCTTAAACTACTGAGCAAGGCCAAGGATTGAACCTGCAACCTCATGGTTCCCAGTCAGATTCGTTAACCACTGAGCCACGAGAGAACTCCTCTTCTTGATTAAGTTTTGGCAGTCTGTTAAGTCTCTAGGAAGTTGTCCTTTTCTCCTAGGTTCTCAAATTTGTTGGCATACAATTGTTCATAGTATTCTTATTGTTTTCTGTATTTCTGCAGTATCTGTTATGATGTCTCCTTTTTCATTTACTTTGTTTATTTTGGTTTTTTTCTCTCTTCTTGATGAGTCTAGCCAGAGATTTGTCCAATATTTGTTTACCTTTTCAAAGAACCAGCTCTTGGTTTTATTGACTTTTTCTATTGTTTTTTGAATCTCTATTTTAATAATTTCCTCTCTAATCTTTATGATTTCCTTCCTTAACTGCTGACTTTCGGTTTTGTCCCTCTAATTCATTTAGGTGGTGGGTTAAGTTGTTGATTTGAAATTTTTCTTGTTCTTCTTTTTTTTTTGTCTTTTTGCCTGTTCTAGGTTCCCAGGCTAGGGGTCTAATTGAAGCTGTAGCTGCCAGCCTACTCCAGAGCCACAGCAATGTGGGACCTGAGCCGCGTCTGCGACCTACACCACAGCTCATAGCAATGCCGGATCCCTAACCCACTGGGCAGGGCCAGGGATCAAACCTGCAACCTCATGGTTCCTAGTCGGATTCGCCAACCACTGTGCCATGATGGGAACACCAAGATTTTTCTTCTTTTTTTGAGGAAGCACTGTATCACTATGAATTTCCCTCCAGGCACTGCCTTTGTGGCATCTCATAGATTTTGAGTGGTCGTATCTTCATTATCATTTATCTCAGGGTATTTTTTTTTTTTGTCTTTTTTGTCTTTTCCAGGGCCGCACCCATAGCATATAGAGGTTCCCAGGCTAGGGGTCTAATTGGAGCTGTAGCCGCCAGTCTATGCCAGAGCCACAGCAAGGCCAGATCTGAGCCGTGTCTGAGACCTACACCACGGCTCATGGCAACGGAGGATCCTTAACCCACTGAGTAAGGTCAGGGATCGAACCCACAACCTCATGGTTCCTAGGCGGATTTGTTAACCACTGAGCCATGAAGGGAACTCCTGAAGGTATTTTTTAATTTCCTTTTTGATTTCCTCATTGACCCACTGGCTTTTTAGTAGCATGTTGTTTAGTCTCCATGTAGTTAGTTTTTTCTCTTTTCCTGTGGTTGATTTCTACTTTCATGCCACTGTGGTCAGAGAAGATACTTGAAATAATTTTTTATACCCTTAAATTTGTTGAGGTTAGCTTTGTGCCCCAGGATGTGATAGATCCTTGATAATGTTCCACGTTCACTTGAGAAAAATGTATATTCTTATTTTTTTTGGATATAATGTCCTGAAAATGTCAATTAAGTCTAACTTTTCTATTGTGTCATTTAGGATTTCTGTTGCCTTATTGGTTTTCTGTGTAGAGGATCTGTCCATTGATGTGAGTGGGGTGTTAAAGTCTCCTACTATGATTGTATTCCCATTAACTTTTCCTTTTATGTCTGTTACTATCTGTTGGAGGTAACTAGGTGCTCCTACTATATATTAGGAGCATCAGATTAATTATTGTAATATCCTATTCTTGCATGGATCCTTTAACCATTAAATAGTGTCCTTCTTTGTCTTTCTTTATGGCCTTCGTTTTAAAGTCTATTTTGTCTGATGTGAGTATTGCAACTCCTGCTTTCCTGTCTTGTTCATTGGCATGAAATATCTTTTCCCATCCCCTCACTCTCAATCTGTATGTCCTTTGCCCTAAGGTGAGTCTCTTGTAGACAGCAGTTTGTAGATTTTTGCTTTTTTATCCAATCTGCCACTCTTGTCTTTGGATTGGAGCATTCAGTACATTGACATTTAAGGTAATTATTGATAGATATGTATTTACTGCCATTTTAAACTTTGTTTTCCAGTTGATTCCATGTTTCTCCTTTCTTCCTTTCTTTTTTTGGTTGCATGACTTCCATTTATTTTATGCTTGAGTACTTTTCTTTTTAGTTTTTATTAATGTAATGTTTGGTTTTGATTTGTGGTTGCCCTGTTTTTAAGTATGTTAACCCTTCCTGTATCTGCTTGCCTTAGCCTGACAGTCATAGGCTCAAACACATTAAAAAAAAAAAAAAAAAAAAAGAATCTATGTTTTCTTACTTTCCTTCCCCCATTGTATGATTTTGAAGTCCTTTCTTTTAACATCTTAATGTTCAACATTTTGCTGTACCTTGTGCTTATCATTGCTTTTATAGTAGTTTTTTTTTTTTTTTTTCCTCCTCTTTTAGATCTATATGCTGGCTTAAGTGATTACTTTCCAGTTGTGGTTTCCTCCATTATATTTACTTCTTTTTTTTTTTTTTTAATTTAGAGAAGCCCTTGCAGTATTTCTTTTAGAATGGGTTTAGTATTGCTATACTCTTTTAACTTTTGTTTGTTGGAGAAATTCTTCATTTCCCCTTCCATTTTAAATTATATTATTCCTGGATAGAGTATTCTAGGCTGCAAATTTTTTCCTTTCAGAACTTTAAACATATCTTGCCACTCCCTTCTGGCCTGTAGTATTTCTGAAGAGAAACTGGCTGATAGCCTTATGGGGCTGCCCTTACAATTAACACCTTCTCTCTTGCTACTTTTAGAATCCTCTATCTTTAACTTTTGCCATTTTTATTATAATATGTCTTGGTGTGGGCCTATTTGGGTTAAACTTGTTTGGGGTCCTCTGTGCTTCCTGTATCTTGACATCAGTTTCCTTTAGATTTGGAAAGTTTTCAGACAATTTCTTCAAATACATTTTCAATCCCCTTTTCTTTTTCTTCTCCTTCTGGAATTCCTATTATGTGTAGATTGGCCTGCTTTATATTATCCCATAGATCTCTTATATTGTTTTTGTGTTTTTTCATTTGTTTTTCCTGTCTGCTGTCCTGATTGGGTGATTTCCATTATTCTATCTTTGAAGTCACTAATTCATTCCTCTACATTATTCATTCTGCTCTTTAGTGCCATTAGCTCAGTTTGCATCTCTGAAAATGAATTTTCTAATTTTTCTATGTTTCTCTTATATTTTCTAGTTCCTTTCTAAAGGAATCTGCATTACTGTTCATATCTGCTCTTAATTCCTTGATATTCAGGCTTAATTCCTACAGTATTTTCACTACCTCCCTTATGAACTCAATGTCTGTCAGATTGCAGAAGTCGGTTTCATTATTTGCTGCTTCATGTGAATTCTGTTCCTTTAACTGCAAATGGTTTCTGAGTTCCTTCATCTTGCTTATGTTTTTCTTTTTCTGTGAGTTTAGGGAAGCTAAACTATAGTCCTGAAGGGCTACTTCTGTGCAAGAGCACCCCTTTGTATTTTGTGGAGGGTTAGTATTTATTTTTGGTGTGGGAGTTTGAATATTTGCTGTCTCTTTCTTTAGTGTGAGCAGGCTGTTATCCCCAGGGTGCTGAGTGCGTTTACAGGGAGAAAGAGGCAATGGGTAGGTGAGTAGTCAGTGCCTGGTTTCTGGGCTCTCTGTAACAGCAGGGACCTGCAGGAAGGTGGTGCAGGCTACTCCTAGTTGCAGGGCCCTGGGAAGTGGCAATGAGCCTTAGGCAAATATACAAGGAGCCCAGAGCATTTGGCAGTGGCAGCAGCCGGGTGTATCAATTCCTAGGGGGAGTGAGAGCAACAACAGGTGATGTTTGATAGCAATGCCCTCCTCTGAGGTGATTGGAACAACAAGTGGTGCCTGTTCAGAGAACCCTAGTGGTAGTGGGCCACGCTCACCTCTGGAGTCAGTGATAACTGTGGTGGTTTACCCCTGCCACCTGCAGACCATGCAAGAAGCACTCTATCTCACTTAGGCCACACAGAAGGTGCTGTATAGGCTGCTCCTAGTTGCAGGATCCTGGGAAGTGACAGAGATCAAGCATGTGGGCACTGCCTGGAGCATTCAGCAGTGGCAGCATCAAGGCTGGTGTGCTCCCACGGGTGCAAGATCAACAACAGGTGGTGTTCTGTCACAATTTCCTCCTCTCTGGTGCCTTTGAGGTGATTGGGGCTACAAGAGGTACCTGTTCACAGACCCCTAGTGGTGATGGGCCATGCCCACCTGGAGTCAGAGTTAACTTCAGTGGTTTGTCCCCACCACCTGTAGACCATGCAAGAAGCACCTCATCCCCTAACCCCCAGAGGAGGTGCTGCTCCTAGTTGTAGGTTTCTGGGAAGGGACAGTGATCAAGCATCTGGGCACTGCCCAGAGCATTTGGCAGTAGTACTAGAAGGGCGGATGTGCTCCCATGGGAGCGAGAGCAACAACCAGTGGTGTTCTGTCACAATGTCCTCCTCTGTGGTGCCCTCTGAGGTGGTTGGGACTGCAAGTGGTTCTTGTTCTGGGATCCCCAGTGGTGGTGGGCCATGCCCACCTCTGGAGTCAGAGATAACTGAGGTGGTTTGCCCCCACCACCTGCAGACCATGCAAGAAGCACCCCATCCCACTTAGCCCACACAAGAGGTGCTATACCAGCTGCTCCTAGTTGTAGGGTCTTGGGAAGGGACAGTGATCAAGCATCTGGGCGCTGCCTAGAGTGTTTGGCAGTGGCAGCTGCAAGGCGGGTGTGTTCCCAGGGGGATGAGAGCAATAATGTGTGGTGCTTGGTTGCAGTGCTTTTTTTCTTTTTTTTTTTTTTTTCCTGCCTACCCCTGAGGTGACTGGGGCCACAGGTGAGGTTCACAGGCCCCCAGTGGTGGCAGGCCATGGCTCCCTCTGGCCTCTGAGACTACTACCACGGTCCGTTCTTGCCGCCTGTAGATCACATAAGAGACAGCACATCTCAGCCCCCTGCTGCCCTTAGCCCATACTAGAGGTGCTTGGCCACCCGTAGCCTGCACAAGAAGCGCCCAGTCTCCTATAGCCCAAGCAAATGGCTTCTTGCCACCCATAGCCTGCACCAGAGGCGACCTGCCCTCTGAGTGCCCATGCACACATGTGCACACACGCAGGGAGATTCCTATGGTGGTCCGCCCCCCCTCCTCTTGCTCTCCCCAACAATGGCGCCTTGCTGCTCCTGAGGGCCCAGACCTTCTTCTGGGTTCCCTCTGCCATGGACTTCCACTACAGAGCCCGTAGCACACCACTCCCCTGCCCATGGCACAGTGCACCTTAGCCCCTTAGGCTGTCTGCACACACCCAACCCTAGCCCCCTGGAAACTGAGCATCCAGTCCCTGCCCAAGCACTTCAGGCTGTGGTACCCGGGGCGGTGGTGCAGATGATCTGTGCAGCTCTCACTCTACTTTGCCCTCCTCAGTCCAGCTGCTGTGCTTTTCTCTGCGACTCTGAGGTCCCTCCATCAAGGCTGATCTTTCTGACAGTTGGTTTCCCAGGGTTCCTTTTCTCCTTCACAGCTCCCTCTCAGGAATGCTAGTCCCATTCTAATTACTTCTCTCTTTCTTTTGTTCTACCCAGTTATGTCAAGAGTTTCTTGCCCTTTTTGGAGGTTTAAGTTCTTCTGCCAGCATTCAATAGATGTTCTATGTGAGTCGTTTTACATGTAGATGTGTTTTTTCGATGTGTTTGTAGGAGAAGGTGAGTGCGATGTCTTACTCCTTCACCATCTTGATCCGCCCCCCCCCCACCGAATGCATTCCTTATATAAACAACTCTGTTACCCTGAGTGGTTATATTAAACCACTTAACCAGTTTATATACAGTCCAGCTTTAACTGTTTTTTTTTTTTTTTTTTTTTTCCCTTTGTGTTTTTAGGGCCACATCTGCAGCATATGGAAGTTTTCAGACTAGGGGTTGAATCGGAGCTGTAGCTGCCACCCTATGCCACAGATTAGAAACACCTTTTGGGAATTTCCTTGTAATGCAGCAGGTTAAGGATCTGGCATTGTCACTGCAGTGGCTCAGGTTGCTGCTGTGACGCAGGTTTGATCCCTGGCCTGGGCGTGGCCAAAAAAAAAAAAAAAAAAACCCACCACGTTTTGGGTCATAATTCATTTGTATGTGGGAATGCCTATACTCCAAACATTACTAATATTAGAAAACTGACTGTTTTCTAACGGTCCCTTTAATAATTTTATACATCCTACTACTATTAAAAGAAGGTGCTAAAAATAATAAACAGTGAAGATTATCTGCTAATAATTTGTATTTTTTGTCTTATTTATTTTCTCAAAGATTTGGAACTCTCATTAAATTTACTACCTCTGCTACCAGATACCAAGTCAACAATTAAAAACATATCTATCTCTCTACTCTGCACAAATAGCACTTTCTGGCAGTCAATAACATTTGTATCTAAATGCCAAAGTAGAAGGCTGCTTATCTCAAGTAAAAGCTATTCCTTAATTATAGTATAGACTTAAATCGCATTTTAGTGCAATTTCTGAAGGCTTTGGTACAGGAAAACAGCCTTCAGCCTTGGAGCCTGCTTGCATTATTCCATGTATCTTCCTGATTGAGGGCATTTTACTCCCTACTTGGAAAAATTAGGCTATGTTATAGACCATTTAAGAACGCATTAGGATTAATGAGTGAGTCATATCACAGCTGTCACATAATCAGCTGTAGGAAAATCACTAAGCTAAAAACTCTACCACATATTCTATTATCTATGCTTCACAGAAGGTTCTGGAATATATCTCTGTGCTGTATTTCATCAGTCTATAGATGCAATGAATTCACCTACGGTTCTTCCAAGATAACAACTGTACATTTCTTCCTAGGGGAAGGCTGCCAGGATTACTCTCCCTGGAGCAATCAATGCTCATTGCCCATCCCCTGGAGCCATGCTGACAGGGGAATGGCTGTCTCCATATGCAAGCTTACTGTCATCCCTCTTCTTGTCAGAACTACATACAGTATGAACCAGGTTATGAGGGATGTTTGAAACGGCAAGAAGAGAGTCAATATGCTAACCAAATAGCCTCAAAGGTATTCTAAGTATCCTTTGGCTGTTTATGTGAGGAACGTGAGGCCAGTCAGAAGCAGGTTCTGGCAGCTGGGCTGTCCTATAATAAGCCCATACTGCACTGGGAACCTCATTAGGGGGTCCTGCTCACTGTCATAGAAGAAGACACTGAAGCCATCTTTCTAAAAGCCTGAATGAGAAGGCCTGATCACTGCTCTGAAAATAAAAGCCTATCATTTCCTTTTAACTGAAACAGCTGTTTTGGTTGCTTAGCACCGTGACTTGTATTGAGGGACTATTTCAGATGCTGAGTTCTAAATATTTCCAACTGGTAAAGTCCTAGATACTAGGGCTGATAGTGTAGGAAAAGTGTCACTGCAATGGGGTGCAGAGAAAGAAAAGCTTTTACATTAATGCTGATTCTTCCAGTTTCTATGACTGATACTACTGACTTTGTAATGGTATGTATGGATTAATTTTTTTTAACTGGAAAGTAACAAACTTACTGACTGAACTTATAGCTTACTAATGGAACTTGAGGTATAGTATTCTAAATTGCTTGCTCAATATTCTTAGCTTCTAAGGGTATTTGGTTTTGCACATTAAGCCCAAAGACAAACTTGAATGGGACTATAAAAAACAATTCATCCACTTTCGAGTTTTATCAGGAGCAAATACTGACATAGAAACAAAGCTGACAAAAGAGTTGAGTGATAGTATAAAAATGTGAAAACAGCCTTACCCACTGCACCCGATGACTTTGTTGTACAGATAGGATGGCAAGCCTTTTAGGTGAATGTTGTTATCCACGTACACATATTGTAGTTCTCGAGATCGACCTAAATCTGCATTAGAAACAAAAGTGCTATAATTCTTGTAAATATACACCAAAATAATGTGAAACATAAAATGTAATACGTAAGATTAGAATAATTCGAAATTTCTACTTTGGAAGAAAAAATGTTGTAGATTTAACTTGAAGTGTTTAAATTATATCAGCTGCAATATTAGATTCTACATGAGAAAACATGACTATTAAAAAATTACTCAACCCACCTGAACCTTGATTATTTATTTATTTATTTATTTATTTATTTTTGTCTTTTTGCTATTTCTTGGGCCGCTCCCGCGGCATATGGAGGTTCCCAGGCGAGGGGTCAAATCGGAGCTGCAGCCACCGGCCTACGCCAGAGTCACAGCAACGCGGGATCTGAGCCGCGTCTGCAGCCCACACCACAGCTCAGGGCAACGCCGGATCGTTAACCCACTGAGAAAGGGCAGGGACCGAACCCGCAACCTCATGATTCCTAGTCGGATTCGTTAACCACTGCGCCACGATGGGAACTCCATGCCTTGATTATTTAAATGTAAAATGATCACTGGGAGTGGAATATTATTAAATTTCCTTCCCACATAAAAATTCTGACTCCTAATAAACAATTTCTATTGAAAAATAAAGTTTACTATAGGTCATTTATTTAGTTTCATTTTTCTCCATAGGAAAAAATGTTACACAAACTAAGTGGGCAGGTCAGCCTAAAAAAGCCTAGCTCTGCCCTATATCAAGATCCACTCTATCTCACCTCCCCTGAGCAGAAAGATGGGAGGAAGGCTGAGGGAGGGCTAGACAGCAAGCACGGGGGATGTGGGAATGGATGGAAGAGGAAGAAGCAAAGGGAACCCCAAACCCCAGTCTCCAGTGAGGTATGACGATGAGCAGAGATGGACAAGACACTGGAGGCCAGGAAGCTGGGACTGGAATGGAGTACCAGGAATGGGAAAAGGAGAGAAAAGAAGCCCCCAAGAAGAGTATGCAATAGGAACCAGTATGCCAGAAAGAGGCAGACTCCAGATGTTTCCCAGAAGGAGCCAGGCAAGGCGCGCAAAGACTGGAGGTGGATTCAGTGGGGAAACAAGGCACAGAACACTGAAGGGTTAGCAGTCTCTGGGTAATATGGCAGCAGAACCACTTCCAGGGATCATGGCCATCCCTTCCCCTCTGCTGTATGCCCAGGAACATTCCACCAGCTTTCCTTTACACTCCGACCACTCACAGGTAGAGCTATTTGTCTTCACTGCCACAGAGGCACAGAACAGAGTCCTCTGTCTCCAAAGCAAGAACAAAATCTTTGAAAAGTTTTCCATAGTCCTGCTTGTGAAAATAGGAAATAGGGAGTTCCCGTCGTGGCGCAGTGGTTAACGAATCCGACTAGGAACCATGAGGTTGCGGGTTCGGTCCCTGCCCTTGCTCAGTGGGTTAACGATCCGGCATTGCCCTGAGCTGTGGTGTGGGCTGCAGACGCGGCTCGGATCCCGCGTTGCTGTGGCTCTGGCGTAGGCCGGTGGCTATAGCTCCGATTCAACCCCTAGCCTGGGAACCTCCATATGCCGCGGGAGCGGCCCAAGAAATAGCAACAACAACAACAACAAAAGACAAAAAGACAAAAAAAAAAAAAAAAAAAAAAAAAAAAGAAAATAGGAAATAGGCCAATAGGTTGATAGAGCTCTCTGCTCCCCAACTTTCTTCAGTTTAGGAAAGACAAAGGCCCAGAGAGCTAAATTAGAAGGTTCTTCAGCACATTTACATTTCAAAAGAAAACACATTTACCCATTAAGGACATTTTAGGCACTAGGGTAAGGCCTTGGGGATGTAGATACAAATACAATATTGAGGACAGAGAGGAAAATGATAACTATAGTTCAATATGATTCTTGATATTAAAGAGGCTTGTATAGTCTCATGGTTTCACAGACGGGCTCTGGACAATTGGGTACATTAAGTTGGAGGGGCATGATAAGGAAGGTTTGTTATGGAAGAGGGTAGGAAAGGGTTAACATTACCTTCTCCTTTCCAATGCAGGTCCTATCACAATAATCTTGTCCAGGACTAGCACTAGAGCAAATCACAAAAAGAGGAACCAAAATTGGAAGCACTGAGAACAGGCAACAAAAGGGTAAGTAGCAACTCTCAGGAAGAAAAAATTATGGGGCTACTGGCTAGAGATGCCCTTTCTCAGTGTGGTTGTTTTAAGCTCTCTAACAAACAGAATAGGCAGACGTGATGTGTGATTTCAGAGACTAAGTCACAAAAGGCATTGTGACTTCCTCTTTGTTCTCTCCCTTGGATCACTTGTTCCAGAAGACAATTCCCTTGTCATGAGCGCCCTCCAGCAGCTTTATTGGAGAGGAAAGGAGACCTCTAGCCAATAACCATGTGAGTGAACCATCTTGGAAGCAGCTCCTTCAAACCCCAAGTCAAATCTTCAGATTACTTTAGCCCCAAGACTACAAATACCCTGTTCCTTCTCAAAATTTGCCCATAAATTTTAGCATCCATCAACAATTATTTACATGGCATTTACGTAGTAGTGATGTTCTATTGCCATCTTTCCATCTACATTTATTTATTTATTGTTTTGTCTCTCTTTTTTTTTTTTTTTTTTTTTTTTTTTAAGGGCTGCACCTGCAGCATTTTAAGGTTTCCAACCTAGAGGTCGAATCAGAGCTGTAGCCACTGGCCTACACCATGGCCACAGCAATGCCATATCCGAGCCGCAACTGTGACCCAGACCAGCTCACAGCAACACCAGATCCTTAACCCACTGAGCAAGGCCAGGGATCAAACCTGTGTCCTCATGGATTCTAGTCAGATTCGTTTCTGATGAGCCATGATGGGAACTCCTTTCCATCTACATTTTTTAACTGGAATTCTTCTGGAAGGAAGAGCCATCCCTTCTTTCCCATTTATTTATTTGATTTTTACGTCAGTATAGGTTCACGGTTATTTTATGGTAAGGACTAAAAACCCAGTATCATTATTGTTTACTGTGTGTTAAAATGTTCCAGTTTTGGCAATTAGGAGCACCTAAGGTTGGTCTTTATGTACTTTCAATAAGTTTTCACCCTGTTTTGAGTATCTTTGTATTTTTCCGGCGCTACAAGTCATTCCAGCTTATATTTTCCTTGCTCTAGCCCTGCAATCAATTATTTTCCAAGGAGTTTTAATTCCTTTTAATGTGGTATGGTGTTTAGAAATCAAGTTCTGAGCACTAGGTTGCCAATGCTTCTAGGATTCCTTAGTAGATAGATTACAAAACATATGTATATATACTAACCCATGCATACACATACAATTATAGGCATTCCTGTCGTGGCTCAGCTGTAAGGTACCCGACTAGTATCCATGAGGATGTGGGTTCGATCCCTGGCCCCACACAGTGGCTTAAGGATCTGGCGTTGTTGTGAGCTGTGGTGTAGGTCACAGATGCAGCTCGGATCCCACGTTGCTGTGGCTGTAGCACAGGTCAGTAGCTGCAGCTCTGATTTGACCCCTAGCCTGGTTACTTCCATATGCTGCACCTGTGGTCCTAAAAAGCAAAAGCAAAAACAAAAACATATACAACTATATACAACTGGGAAGTGTACCTTCAGCATAGATTCCTAGAAGTGGATTTGCTGAGGCAAAAGGTAAATACAAGTGTAGATTCTTAGATATTTCCTTCCAGAAGAGCTACACCAATTTGCATTCCTTTCATCAATGTATGAGTGTTGGTTTACCCATTAACTTTTATTTATTTATTTACTGAAGTATAGCTGATTTACCGTGTTGTGCTAATTTCTGCTGTCACACACACACACATATTCTTTTAAAAAGTATTTTCCATCATGGTCTATCCCAGGAGACTGGATATCCTTTCCTGTGTTATTTGATAGGACCCTATTGTTTATTCTTTCTAAATGTAACTGTTTGCATCTACTAACCCCAGACTCCCAGTTCATTGTGTTGGACTTCAAGGCCCCTTCCAGGAGACAGAATTCAAAGCCTCTTGCCAAAACAAGAATTACCAGACCCTTATCATCACTCCACCCATTTCATTGTAATGCCATCTCCTCCCACTTTAAGCAACCTGGCCTACTCCTTCCTGTTCCCTACTAGGAGAGGTATATGGCCCATTCCTCACACTGCCCCTATAGGGGTAAGATATGCCCTCAGTCAACCAGCAAGTGTATCAGAAGACCCCATTTTTCCCCAACCACTGAGTAGGTCTGCAAGACCTCTCCTCTCTCTCTAGGCTATAAAAACAGACATGACCATGTGCCTGGGGTCAGCTCTCCCTGATCATCAGGAAGTTGTCCTATTGCACTAGCAGAATCTCTTATCTAAATAAACGCTTCTTTCTCTTCACCTTGCTAAGCTGGAAAATTCTTTTGCTGACCCACGTGCACAGACCATGAGACATCCCCCTCCCACTCTGACCCCAACTTGGCAACCACAAGTCAATCTCTATGTCTGAGTCTACTTCTGTTTTGTAGATAAGTTGATTGGTGCCATATTTTAGATTCCACATATAAGTGATATCATATGGTATTAGTCTTTCTCTTTCTAACTTCCTTAATATGATAATCCCTAGTTGCATCCATATTGCTGCGAATGGCATTATTTTGTTCGTTTTTATGGCTGAGTAGTAGTCCATTGTTTATAGGCACCACATCTTCTAATCCACTCATCTGTTGATATAGACATTTAGGTTATTTCCAAGTCTTGTTTGTTGTGAACCATGTTGCAATGAACACAGGGGTGCACGTGTCTTTTTGAACTGGGTATGTGGCCAGGGGTGGACTTGCTGGGTCATATCTCACAAACTTTTAAAACATACTGTCTCATTTAATACTTTTTATCATTCTGATAGATAATAAATGATATCACACTATTGCTTCAATTTGTACCTCTCTAATTATGAGTGTGAACATTTTTTATCATAGAGCTCCTATTGTGGCTCAGTAGGTTAAGGACCTGACATTACCTCTGTGAGGATGCAGGTTCAATCCTTGGCCTTGCTCAGTGGGTTAAGGATCCAGCATTGCTGAAAGCTGTGGTGTAGGTCAGAGATGTGGCTCAGATCCACTATTGCTGTAGTTGTGGTGTAGGCCGCAGGTACAGCTCCAATTCAATACCTGGTCTGGGGACTTCCATAAACCACAGGTGCAGCCATAAAAAGAAAAAAGAAAACAACACATTTTTTCATTATGTCTAAGGGCCGTTTTTAACATTTTTTTGTGAACTGTCTGTTCATATCTTATGTGTCTGTTCTTCACTTATTAGCCATGTGAGCAGAACCTCAGTTTGCATATATGTTAAATGGCATAATATAACTTAGACCCTCAACTTTACCAGGTTGTAACTGAATGTGAAAGTAATCTGTGAAATTTAAATCACTATACTGCTTTTTTAAGCATAAGAACATATAATTACCACAAAAATGTATACTACAACTTTAGTAAACATGTATAACATATCTACTGGTATAAAAGGCTACAGATTTATAAAACACAAATGGAAAAAACACAGATATAAATACCAGAATCTACCTGCAATGAAAAAGTCCTCAAATTACACCAAAAATTCCAATTCTATATTTCTTTGCTACTTCTCTGATATGTATACAAATCCTTTCCATCACATATAGAAATCTGCAGACTTGAAAGGTATACAGAAAAGTTTGGAATTTTTAAAAAATTGAAACTACACTGAAAGATATAAATGAGCTCTGGTCTTGAATTGCCTTTCAGAGCTGCAGGGTGCAGGATACCAATTAATGGAGCAGGAACACAATCTTGGAGTCAGATACCTTGGGTTTGAATCCTTGTTTTTTTATTTACTAAACATGTGTCCTCAGTTTCCTCATCTGCGTAAAGGGGGAAATAATGCTGTCTCTTAATTTTAGTGAGAACTACTAGCAAACTTTATAATAAGCCATCAAGCAGAATTCTTGGCATACACCCTTTTCCAGTATATGGCAATTATTATTATTCTCATTATTAAGGACATATTTGGAAGTGTGGCCTATAGTAGAAGGCCAATTAAGAGAGAATCCTCTTTGGCACGCAGCAAAATGTACTCTTTTCTACACTTTAATTGCACAGAAAAGAGTTGGAGGCAACAGCCTCTAGAGACCATGATTCATCTCCCTGAGCCAAGGACACAAAATGGGACATGACAGAGGAAACACCTCTCTCCTCTAATATATACAAAAGAGCTTGTGCAAATTAAATGAGGCTACATGCAAAGATCATAATACAAAGTTAAATAAAATTTGACACTTTCTACTTCTTATAAGGTTTAGTCTTCTTTCCTATTCTAGTTTTATAGGATAAGAAATGAGTTGATGATTTTAAAATGTTATTTGGTTTAGATCTTATCTCAGGTTTTTTAATATTCCAGAGATTTCTGTTTGATCAATTTGTGTGGGGAACACAACTTTTTATATATGCCCATAATGGAATGAACTATATTCTGCTGAAACTGAAAGAAAACACGAATCAGCTGTGTTCAAATCTATTATACATTAGCCAGTAATACTGCACAGACATGAATACTTAATACAGATATTCAAACTTTGCGAATAACATAATCTCATATGGAATAAGGAAAAGCAATACTTAAATTACATGATGTAGTGGGCTTTGAGTCAGAACTGAGTTTGAATTCTGGCTTTCCAAATTAAATGCTCCAAGCCTGTTACCTCCTCTGCGAAATGAACATAATAATAATACATCACAGGCTTGTTATGAAGACTCAACAATGCATATAATGCCAAGCTTGGTCCTTGCCTAATAATGGTATTCAATACACCTTAGTCTTTTACTTCCCTCTTGTAACATAAAGAGAACCAGGCAACTCTTGCTTTAGCTGATACGGCACAGCCTGCTGGGGAGGCTGAGACATCTAAACATCCAGCAAGGTCACAGGCTATACAGGGAGTGCCATGACAGCCTCTTGAGAGTATGCTCTCAGCCAAAACACCGTTAGCTGGCAAAACCCCAAGCACAGTGGAATGGCATTTTTATCATAATAGGGCTGAAATGTAAGTATTTTCTGCCTGAAAAAGCTTTCAGATATTTTCTCTACTCTTAAAACAGAAAATGTTCACTTAATAATTAACTTTGGAAGAGACCATTCATCTACCTAATGAGCTAGTTTGTTTTCGTCCTTCTATTTATTTTAATGTATCAATACTTTTCAATAAATGTATCATGAAGTAAGATTTTTAAAGTTCCTGTGCAAAAACTGCACAGCACTTGAACTTCATAAAGCAAGGAAGTTATCCATATGCATAGATGCTAAAGCAACAAAGACCTTTTTTATGTGGCTTTTAAAAGTGCTGTACTATGTCTAAAATGCTTCCCTTTTTCTTCCAGACTCTCAGATCAAAGTATTGTTACTTAAAAATTAGCAAAAGCTAGCAGTCCTGCACAAACTCCAATTCTTTTTTTTTAAACTTCAAGGACCTGGCATATGAGGACCGCAGGGCTGAAGATGGAACAAAAAGCCCCTGTGTGTCTAGGATACTGCTCTTCTAACCATACTGTGAAAGCAAGCAGAGAATGACAGCACGGCCAGACCAAATGGGATCTGCTCACTGCACAATGACCAGCATGAAACTCACTTATTTTATCAAAAGGTGAGTGATGTATTCTCTTCAGCTAAATGATGGGGCAATAGAAACCACAGCATGAAAGCTATAGATAAAAATAGGTTGTTTATAATGCTCTATCAATGTTATATCAGTTTTCATGGTTCAATAGACCAATATATTATTAGTTGTAATCACATTTTAAGTTATTATAAAATCTGAATTTCTTCATAATGAATTCAGAGTAATTTACAATCTATTCCAAAATTATCTTGAAAACTGATTAAGTCATCTACATGATATATTTTACAATGAAAACTTTTCAACTGCTTTTTCAGAAAAATGAATTTTTTAAAATGCTAGTTTCTCTAAATACACATACATACTTCATTAAATTTTTTACATAATCACATTCTTTCTGATCTATTCAACTTTTATCAAATAAAATTTCACAGTGAATTATGATTTAATGAGATACTTTACACACAGTAGACCAACAACTGTTAACTTAAAATAAATTGATTTTAATGAACTTGAATGACCGAGGGCTTCCTCTGCAGCTGGTTTAAATACTCAAACATCAGCATCTCTATTTGTGTTGCATAGTCAAATAACAAAGAAATCATTACTGGGATAGATGCTTAGGGTATAAAAGTAAAGACATACCCTATTCCAACACTTTCTTACAGTCTAGTGAGACAATAAAAGCAGTGTATATTTATTACGTGCTTCTATAATACTTACGAGTGATAGAAATATTTTAAATAGATCTTATTTAGTTCTCATAACAGTGCTATGAAGAATCTTAACCAGTTGCTGAGAAAAATAGACTTTCTAAGCCCAAGATCACATAGCTATTACATGTAGAGCTAAAATGTATGTATGTATGTATTTATCTTTTCCATGGCCACACCTGTGGCATAAGGAAGTTCCCAGGCTAGGGGTTGAATGACAGCTGCAGCTGAAGTCTATGCCACAGCCACAGCAACACCAGATCTGAGCTACATCTATGATCTACAACACAGCTTGGGGGAAACCCTGGATCCTTAACTCACTGAGCTACAATGGAATGCCCTAGAGCTAGAATTTAAAGCATGCCTGCACTTGACTGCAATGTTTGTTAGGCAGCCTCCCCTAGCAGATCACTGCCATATGAGCAGGGCACCCCCATCACCCAGCAGACATGGGCACAGTGGGTACATGAGGACGGGTGTGCCCCAGTATCCAGATGTGATGTCAGGAGACACTGCCATGGGGACAAATGATGAACAAAATATCCCTTTGCTTCTGGTGAAAGATCAGATAACTGGTAGAGTAGTTCTGACTTACAGGTTTAGGGCGGCAGTTTCAAGAAATACCAATAATTTCTTCAGAGAAGAGCCTAGAGAAGGAACTTGGGAATTACAGCAGCACCTCCTCCAATGCAGGGCAGCCAGTGGTGGAGGGCAAGACGTTTTTACTCTTCATTTTGTCTTCAACTCTTGCTCAGCTGGACTTGGACTTGTTCTCCTTCCCCCCAAATTTAAGAACTTTATTGAAAACTATGACTGAAACTCCAGATTCTCAACATTAAAGTCAGCAGACATCTTTCAGACTTTCCTTATAATGGAAACTCTTAGCATTATTTTAAAAACCAAATTAATGAAAACTGGCAAAGATTCTACTTATCTAGCCTTCACACTACTTATTTTTCTGTGTCTCACATCTGTACCTTTTTAAAGAATGAGCAGTAGTTCTTTTTTTAATTGATAATTGAGTAACACATGGTTCATTTTTTCATATTAATCACTCCCTACCCCAAAATCCTTAGAGAAAAATACACACTTGTCCATTTAAAGCTTACCTACTCTAGGCGAATTTTTCTGGTTTTATTTGGTCTTTTTTTTTTTTTTTTTTTTTTTTGCTTTTTTTAAAGGGCTACATGATGTGGAAGCTCCAAAGCTAGGGGTCCAAATGGAGCCTCAGCTGCCAGCCTACACCACAGCCACAGTAACATGGGATCCCAGCCGTGTCTCTGACCTACACCACAGCTCACAGCAATGCCAGATCCTTAACTCACTGGGTGAGGCCAGGGATCCAACCTGCATCAATAGGGCCATATTTGCAGCATAAGGAAGTTCCCAGTCTAGGGGCTGAATGCTACAACAACACAGGATCTGAGCTGCATCCCCAACCCACGCCACAGTTTGTGGCAATACCAGATCCTTAATCCACTGAGCGAGGCCAGAGAGTGAACCCACATCCTCATGGATGCTAGTTGGATTCTTAACCCACTGAGCCACAATGGGATCTCCCTAAGTGAAATTTTCTCTTTAAACATTAGCATAGTAAAGTCAATGTCTGCCCACCCATAATACAGAAGCCATATTAAATAATCCTGTTAATGCATCCATATTAAATACTTCTGTTAATACCCTAAGAAAATCTTAAGGCAAGAGTAAAAATAAAGAAAGCAGAGGTGATCATTATGACAGTGGGGAAAAAAAGTCAGATAAGAAAGCAGCACCAGGATGAAAAATTTTTGCTATAAGTACTAGCCAAAAAAAAGCTAAAAAAGGAGTACTGAATATCCATTTTCTGGAAAAAATACACATTCCAGAGTTATAACTTTGTTTCTGAAGGAGGGTCTATCTAAACGTTATTTAACAGAATAATACTTTAACATTTCTTCTCACTACTAGTTTTTGAACCTTGTTTTCAAGGCTTTTTTTTTTCTCTCCTTTTTCACTACTGCCTTTGATTAGAGACCTGTCGAACATTCCCTACAGAACGCAATTTTCGTGGCATATCTGGGGTGCCTCCTTGGAAAGCAGTTAAAATAAATTCCACTCACAGGACTGATTCTAACTCTGGGACTTCTGGTCTGAACTAGAAGAAACTTTTTAGCACTGAAATGTATTTAAGGCTACAAACCTTGCAAATTATCCCCATTAAACAATGACCTCAAGGCAGTACTTCTCCAAACTGCAGATCAAATACATTCCACGCTTCCATAAAGTACAGTTTACATTCATCTCTAAGACTGAGATTAAGGAATTACTAACTGGTTTCCATCTGGTTTCCATACTGGAGTTGAGTTCAAATAACTTCACTGTGTGGAGTTAAATATTTCCTCAAAACCAGTAAATAGTAATTCTTTTCCTGACTTTCTAAGCAGATACAGAGAAATCAGGGTCAAGAAGCAGTACAAAAAACAAGTGCAGCTAAAGATTTGTGACTTTTATATGCCATTTGCAACAAGAGAAGGGATTTCAGAATGGGTTTTGAAAATGCCTAAAATCTGGTTTCTAAAACTGCATAAACTTCACCCCCCCATACAAGGTATCTAATCCCTGCAAAGGAAAAATGATTAAAGCTACTACAAAAAGCTGGAGTGACCTCCTGTTATATGATAAAAATGCCAGTTTTGTTACCCTTAACAAAGTTACATCTTATAGGCCACGGCAATAAAGAAGCTGTCATTTCACTTATGCACAAGTCCTTGGCACACAGAATAACTCTGCTTGAGAAGATAAACTCTTCACTACTAGAATGTCCAAGGTACAACAATATCGGGACTGATTCAGAAACAAATAATTTTCCACTAGCAGTAAGCTATTTTCTTACTAATTTTTAGGTTTACTACACAGTAGTTTGCACACCAGGTTATTCTGTAAATCTCAATGTCATTTGCCAAATGCTTTTGGTTAAGAATTCATTCACTACTTTCTAAATTAACATTCAAAACCTCCACCTGCTAGCATGGATGCAACTTCTGTTTTCTTAAGCTACAGAAGTTACTCACTCTGAGTATAGCTGATATAGCACTTCTTGGGGGCTAAATAAAGAAGGCCAACTTGTACCTGGGCAACCTCCCAGTACTAATATCTCTTATTCAACAGTAAATAAGCTGTAAATATTACTGAATAATGGCTTATTAATTATGCAAGAGAAACCAGCACACCTAGTGAAAAAGACTTAAGTGGAAAAACCCTTTTCTTTGTGTTTTTCTAAATTTTCAGAAGCCCAATAGTAAGTCACAAGTTTATGAGGTATTTAGTAATAAAGCTATACTGAATCAACAACAAATATTCATGTTTCAAGGCCTCTACTGAATATCATAGCAAAAGGTTCAAGTAATTAATTTCCCCTGTTCACTGTCAGTCAACAGTGCAAACAAAGGTTCTCTGAGTAGACTAATCTGTCACTCAAATGACATGGTATAGTTATAATAGGAGCATCCTCTCTTCCTGATACAACTTCTCATCTTAAAAAGAATATATTTCAAGAGTGTTAATGACTTAGTATAATATGTGACTTATGTCATCCTTACTATAGCTTCTACAGTTGCTTTTTAAAGAGGCTGTAATCTGACATTCCTTTAAGAAGCCCCATAAAAACTGCTTTTCTTCTAAGTCAAACTTCTTTGGCAAGAAATGTATTCAGTAAGTAGCTCCCCAAAATAATATTCCTGCCTCCAATCACAGGCAGAGATATTAAAGCATTCATTTCATAAACTTTCAATCTCCTACATTATACTCGTAGAATCATGGTTAAATATAGGCACCTTTCATTTGAAGACTTCAGTTGTGTGTGCATGTGTATACACATGGTATTTCCTAGCCACTGTAAAGAGGCATCCCTATCTGCTCAGTTTCCAAGACAGGTCAGTTCTCTGAGCAAAGGCAGGGCTAGCAGTTACATGCTTCATTTGACTCCGACCCACATAGTTCTTAGCATTAGACGGCTTTGGTTCATCAGAAAGATGTTCAAGGAAAGGTTTCAAGTAAACAAACTCTATGGAAGGACAGCTATGGACTTAAAGACTTAGTTAAATTCCCTTTCCAAATCCATCTTCGGTGATATCAAAAATCAAAAACCAAGAAGAGACTGAGATGGCTGGTATTTCTGCCAGCTTCAATTACTTCATCTTCACCAATTATGATGTCTCTGATCTCCTAAAGCCCTCTTCAGGCAACCTGACACTGCAGCTCTCTGGTTGTCTCATCCTTTCTTTTTAAAACAAACAAACAAAACCAAAACAAAGATCGATACAACAATGTAGAAAAGCCACCAGTAGTTATCCTTGCTCTCTGGTCCTTCACTCCTGCTGTTCTCAAAGAACCCAGTCTGAGACCAGGGCAGAGCACTGCTTTAGGCAGCCTGGTTCTTTCTCACTGGATGATCTTTTTAAAGAATGTCTTTTTAAAGTAAAACCCACCCACAGGCCTGTGTCCTGCCAGGGCTGTGAGTCTTGTGAGCTGAGCTGGTACTCAGGGTAATAATGTGGAAGCTGATTCCATATCCTGGGCTGTCCACAGCTCCAGGCTTGATGGCTGTGGTTACCTTGAATGTTGTGAGAGACCCTGCTCAGAGCCCAGTGCAGACTCCCTCCTGCCTTTCATGTTCCTTGATAATACATTAAACACGTTCACAAAGGAGAACTTCTAACACAGAGGCAAGGCTTCAGGGGTGACAAGAAACTTGGAGATAGAAACTAACCTGTAAGTCTCTCCTCACCACTGAAAGCTGAGTGCTGAAGGAGAGATGCCCACTGCCTTAACCAGTTTTGAGCACAGCAACGCAGGACCTGAGCCACATCTATGACCTACACCAAAGCTCATGGTAATGCTGGATCCTTAGCCCACTAGCAAGGCCAGAGATTGAACTTGCATCCTCATGGACACTAGTTGGATTCATTTCCATTGCGCTACAACAGAACTACGTGGAAGAGTTTTTTAACTGAAAAGAATATGTGCACAGTATTATGTTGGAAAATATTTCCTTTTAGGGACTAGTAAATTATTAACTTCATTTTTCTCAGAGATAAAGCATTTAAAAATTCTTTATAAAAACACTTTTATGAACAAAATCATATGGTGCTTATTCTGAAAGTCAAGGTTCTATGAGGCTTCAAGTTTTAATTTTTTTAAAAATGGCAGTTTCAGTTCTTGCAAGTTAACAAAATAATTTAATTCTTAATTAAAATAAATGTTTATTTTATGAAAGGCCTATGTTCTTTAACATATATATCAAAATGGGCCAGCTACAGAAATTTATAGTGCATGATATGATATTTATTAGCCTGGGTGACATTTCCAGCTCAGCAGGAAGTTCAGCCTATTTTAAAGTCTAACATTTCCTAGTCTGGTTATCTGATAATACTAATAATCATTACGGCATCCAATAAAAAGTTTCTTTAGGAGTTCCCGTCATGGCTCAGCAAAAATGAATCTGACTAGTATCCATGAGGACGCAGGTTTGATCTCTGGCTTTGCTCAGTGGGTTAAGGATCCAGCATTGCCGTGAGCTGTGGTGTAGGTGGCACACATGGCTCAGATCCTGCACTGCTGTGGCTGTGGTGTAGGCTGGTGGCTACAGCTCCAATTTGACCCTTAGCATGGGAACTTCCATATGCCATGGCTGTAGTCTAAAAAGACAAAAAAAAATGTTTCTTCATAGAAATCAACATCTAAGCAGATACATTTGTATAGTAGCTATCCTTTCATATTGCTCAATATTCACTGTCAATTATAAATATGTAATATATAATATGTATTATATACAATATATACATATATATTTTAAATCCCTTTCTCTGAGTAAACTATCTCATATCTCATATATACAGTCTCTAAACAAACTTTTAGCACAGATTTTGTTTTTAAAATATGAAATTCCTTACTAAAATAAACTTCATTTGTTAATTAGGAATGATGCTTTATTCACAGCAAAAATGGATTTGGAAAAGAATCTTCAAGATAAACAGAATGACGGAAACTAACTAATCTTTCCTAGTCAAGGAAACAAAGGCTTTCCGTCTTGTTCTTTAGCTGTTTTGCTTTACCATATAAACAGAATCACTTACCAAGTGGCAAAAATGCAAGACGGTTTCCAGCCATGGAGAGCTCATTGAGGCTGGGCAGCTGGCAGAGATGGCGCGGAACACACCATAGACGATTTCGGTCCACAGTGAGGTACTGCAGAGAAAGGCACAGGTGAAGCCTCTCGGGTAAAGCTAGCAAACGATTGGTAGAAATGTCTAGTGTCTGCAGCTCCTTCAAATCGCCAACCTCTACAACCAAAATCAAAATTAAGATAAATTGCATCCTGATTAAATGAATTAATTCAATAAATAAAATGAATCAATACTGTAACAGTTCAACCAAATAAAATTAGTAGCTGCAACTATTTCCATAGAAATGAATGTGGAAGTTTACGATTTAGGTCTGGTATGCAAATAATCCATAGGTATCTTTAAATTAGCACACCAGAATTTTTTTAAAAAGAAAAAAGTGCCCAGCATTGAGAAGGAGAAACATGAAGTGGTGAATCTGAGCCAGAAGTGTCTTACTATGGCTTCTGCCTCTTGATGAATCAAAAGCTGTTGCAAAGGTGAAAAAGAACAATTACAGCCATGTCACAGGACCTGGTTTTTGCTACCTTTGTGGTTTTACCATCTAAGTAGAACAGTAGGGGACTAAAAAATATAAATTATGGTAACCCAGTAAGTGTACCTTGTCAATGTGAACTAAGCAGAAAGTTTCTGAACTAAGAATTAGGATGTCTTTTGAAATTTTCACCATGGTAAAGATTATAAAAATAAAATGAACCTATTGTAAGGTAATATTCTTAGATATTAAACCACATATCCAGGCATGTGGTTCCTTTTTAAAAACCCACTGAAAGATGTACATATCCTATGAAGATTTACCTTCATTCTACCCAAATGAAATCCTTCCACTTACTCCAATATTCCCTCATTATTAGTGTCTGTATTTTAAGTATATATGTATTTGATGGTGAGTATAATTATGTTCCTGTCATACACAAACTGCCAAGGTAGGGAAGTTCCTCATAAGGCACTCTGTACTCTGCAGGGAAAATTACCACAAAGCATTCTGAGCAGAGGGAGTTGTCCTAACCAATTTCCAGGGGAAGGACAGCACTCAGTCCAGCACAGCACACTGCACCTGACAAGTCGGCTTCTATCATATCACTTCCATGCAGAAGACCACTGAGGCCACCTCTCAGCCTTCTCTAACCTGACTGTGTTCCACAAGCCATTCCTCTCAGGTGAAGGTTTCTCATGCTCCTGCCACTCAATCACACCCCACTGGGTACATTCCAGTTTGTTCAGACTTGGATTAGTATGAGCAATGTCCTCTCTACTGGAGAGAAAATTTTCTGTCCTCTTGGATGTCCAATTACACATATTAGCTTTTCTTAGTGGCAAATGGCTTGCCAAACTATAAATTATAGCTCACAAGCAAAATCTGGTCCACTTTTGTACTGTCTACAAACTCAGATTGGTTTTTCTATTTTAAAAGGGTGGAAAACCCAACAACAATAATGACTGTATATATATATGATGGAGACAATATGTGACCTTAAAAGCCTAAAAACATTTAATATCCCAACACTGACAGAAAAATTTTTCCAGTCTTTACTACTTACTGCTACTTAATCTTTCTTTCTTTTTTTTTTTTTTGGTCTCTTTTGTTCCCAGACTAGGGGTCAAATCAGAGCTATAGCTGCTGGCCTACACCACAGCCACAGGAATGTCAGATCTGAAGCAGGTCTGTGATCTACACCACAGCTCACAGCAACACCGTATCCTTAACTCACTGAGGGAGGCCAGGGATCAAACCTGCATCCCATGGATACTAATCAGATTCGTTTCTGCTGAGCCACTATGGGAACTCCTATTCTTATTTACTCTTAACAGGAGCATTTTTAATAAAAGTAACACAAGCGCAAAAACACATTTAATTTCTAGGAAGAAATTTAATGTGCCAGGGAGTTCATGCTCTACTTTTTAATCTCCCCAATACTGCACAAACACACATTTGAAGACAGTAGATAGGATTCAGTGGACAGTCTGTGACTCTGAACGGGAGTCTTGTACTGTCTGCACCTAACTGATGCACATGGGAGCCAATTTCACTCCTGACTCTATCAGCACAGTATTCCATCTACCTAAGTTTGCCTGCCTATCTATTTCAGACAAAAACAAACAAACAAACAAAAACCCTCCTAATCTGCAGTATAAGGGGGTTAGGGAGGTGAGAGAAGAATTATCACCTTTTAGAATTAATGAAAACAAGAAGAAACAAGAAATCTTCATGACTTCACTTTATAAAGTTATTATGGGAGTGAAATGGGACAGAAGTGCAACCAATCAGCTTACAGACCATGGGCCAGGTACTGAGAGAAGAATGAGACAAGGTCTCTGCCAAAAGAATCACATTACATGTAAGAGACATTTTGTGACAGGAGCTTGGAAAAAGAAGAGTTAGATGAAGAGATGGAGACGTTTTTCCAAAATGTACTGCAAGAGATAAGAATTCAGATAGGTCAAAAGGAAGATGGATATAGCATTTCAAGCCAGGCATGGGATTGGGGTTGAAAGCATGAGGAAAGGCATGTAAGTGAAAAAATAAACACAACATGCACAGTGGACTACTTGAGACCCAACAAGTACCAAAGTTACCAATGGAAAAAAGTCAGGAAATAAGTTCAATACAGAGGGCTTGATGGAGACATGCATGATAATGAATACTGGGTAGAGAAATTTGGACTTGAGAATATAATACTTCTCAAAGATTCTCAAAGGATAAAAGGACTCTTGGAAATATTAGAAGGTAAATATGCCAAAAGCAATAAAAAGAAAAAGACAATAGACTGGGAAAACAAGTAGACATTTGACAAGAATAGAGGCAGTGTAACAGAGTTTGAAGACAAATCACATAGACATTGTAAAAAATGCTTGAATGGAAATGAAAAATGGTGAAACTGGAAAAAAAACAGATAATTTTAAAGTTTATAAGTATGGTGATGCCATTGCTAAAAGAAAAAGTTTAAATTTTATCAATACTTGTGAACTGTAGTATCTATAAGCTACTTATAAGCTTATTTAAAGGAATTTGGAAAATCCATTAAAAAGCCACATGGGAGTAGGTAAGCAAAATAAGTTATTTTCATCATTATTTCAGAAATGATTAAATTTGTAAAAAATGTTTTGCTATGATTGCAAAAATCACTAAGGCCTATTATCATCCATTTTAACTGAGTATTGCCTAACTGTACTATGAAATGGGAAAATAATATGTTATTACGAATTTAAATTTTCTATGATTTGGTAATTTACTTTTTAAGAGATCAACATTCACACTATGCTTTGACAGACATGCACATATTTTCAGATATTAAAATTAATAGCAGCTATAATGGAAAAAATAAAAATCATTTAAAAAAATTAGTAATACTTTGACAAAGAAAAGGAGAACGTAGGCTTGTTAGTACCAAAGAACAAAGTACTAAAGATGGGAAGAGGAAAGAGGAGCTGACACTTCTTATTTCCTGTACGTGATGAATAAAAAAACACTTAATTAAATCTGAAACATGCAGGACTGCATCTATTTAATGAACAAATGTAACAAAAGGGTATCTTTTCTAAGTAGCTTAATATATAGGCCTTTTCATTTGTTAGAAAAAAAAAAACCCTGAGCTAATTATTATTCCAATACTGAGTAGAATACTACATATAATACAGTTGGAAAATTAATAATTTTGTCATCCTATGATAGTATTTGGAAAGAGAGAAATAAAATTAAATAGGTTCTCAGGTAGAGTGAATTAAACATAATTTTCATGACCATTTTATAACCATATAAACCTATATATGGATCTTTATTCCAACAAAATTAAAAAGTACACCTGTTAATAAGCTCAGCTAAGTGAAAGCACACTTTTAGAAAACAAAAGAGTCAAAGAAACTTTAAGATTCTAACAACACAAAAGAAATAAACCTGGTGTGGTAATATATCATGAAGGAATAAAGAAACAGAGTACAAAGTGTGGGCTCAAGTTAAAAACTGGAAAACTATCAGCCAAATCTAAAACTAGAAATTTGGCCAGGTTTGGAACCTGCGCCGATGTGGGGACAACAGGATACTCTTACGGACTCTGCTGTTTTTCCTTCATTCCCTAAGGTCCATGTTTCCTGCTTGTATCACTTCCATCAGCCTGAAGAACTTTTATTTCTTTAAGAGTAGTTATGTAGGAAACAAATTCTCCCAGTTTCCCTTTATCTGGGAATGTCTGTATAACATTGTAATTTCCAGAGGTTCTTTTCATTAGACAGAGAATTCAGTGTTGCTCATTCTTTACTCTTGGTGCTTTAAAGACGTTTTTCCACTGTGTTCTAGCCTCCATGATGTCTAAGGAAAAATCCGCAGTTACTTGAATCATTATTTCTTTGGGCATTTTCAAGATTTGTCCTTTATCTTTAGTCATTAGTAGGTTGATTATAATGTATCTATAAATGGCTTTCTTTGAATTTATCCTTTCTGGGATCTGATGAGCTTTTAAAATTTGTAAACACATGTCTTTCACCAAATGTTTGAAGTTTTAGCTATTATATCTTCAAATTTAAGAGTTATTATATCTGGGTAAATATAATAAATTATCACTTTTCTCCCTTTAAGTTCTTTGTTATATATAATTGCTGAAAGCATTTCAATACATGAGCTACAACTTAAATAACACAAAGGTCAGTGGGGGAAAGTGAAAATAGTTCACAGCAGATTTTGAAAGATATGCATAATGTAATACCTAAAGCAGTAACTAAAATAAATTAAAAAAATAAACCCCAAAATACAATAAATGAAGACAGAATTCTAAAATATATTAATACCAAAAAAGGCAGGAAAGAGGGAACAAAGAAACAAAAAGATGTTACAGACACACAAAACAAAACCGTAGGCTTAAATCTAAAAAGATCAATAATAAATTAAAAGCAAACTGCTTGAGAACACCAAGTAAAGGAGATTATCAGACTGGATTTAAAAACAAGACCTTAGTACATTCTATTTAAAAGGAATCTGTTTTACATATAAATGTATAGGCAAGTTAAACATAAAATAACAGAAAACCTATGCCATGCAAATAATGCCCCCCCCCCACAAAAGCTGTAACTTTCAGTATGATGGAGTGAGGAGGATGCCAAATCCTCTCTGAAGAAGCAAATATAAAATTTTACAAAATTATCAAAAGCAACCATTTCAACACTCTGGAAATTGACTTAACAGTGTTCAAAAAATAGAGAAGAATTTATTCATGAAAAACTATTGTACTTCAGATAAGAAGAGAGAAATCAGTAGCATGCTTCCTTAGGGTGGCTCCCATTCCCTCATCTAGCTTGGTTAGGACAATAGTTCTAACATGGCAGGGCAGGCTGCAAAAAACCTGCAGCTTTACTGATGGAGTAGGCTGACTTGGAACAAAAGTCAGAGGGTTGATGTGGAATGAAAGGTGCAAAACCTATATCCAGTACTATTATAAGTAGCAATCTTGCCTTTTTTTTTTTTTTCTTTTTTTGGGTCTTTTTTAATGCCACACCCCCGGCATTTAGAGGTTCTTTAGGCTAAGGATCAAATGGAACTGTAGCTGCCAGCCTACATCACAGCCACAGCAATGCCATACACCCCAGCTAAGGGCAATGCCAGATCCTTAACCCAACTGAGCAAGGCCAGGGATCAAACCCACGTCCTCATGGATACTAGTCAGGTTTGTTAACTGCTGAGCCACGACAGGAACTCCATAAGCAGTAATCCTGGTCACAAGCAAACATGGGAGAGGCTGAGGGGTATTTCTGATTAGGGCAAGCAATGGAATAAGCAGATGAGCCAGGAATGTTAACAAGAAGGAATGGGGTTATAAAACAGTCAGAGAGACATTTGATAGTCTCTCCACATATCTGAGGCTGACAGGAGGTGGTGAGCAAACACCACAGAGGCTCAAGAGACCCCAGAGGGCTGAAGCTATTTCCAATCCCAGCTCTACAGAGAAGTTGCTCACATGCACAGAAGAGAAAAGAGAGGGTCCAACAGAAAATTATAGCTGGGGTAAACCTGCAAACTGTCTAAATGCTAAATGTGTTTCTGAAACCACATACACACAGATCCACTGACAGAGGACAGAAGCTTTATTGGCTTAAGGTGTTCAGCCACTAAGTTATACAGACACAGGGCAAAAATCACAGAAAGGTTTAAAAGTTAAAACAAAAATAATAATAATAAAGCCCCACCAAATAAAGATATCAACGGTCACACACTGTGGGGAAATGAATTTCATGTTTTAGTTCAAGCAAATTACTAAGAAAAACAAACAAATAAATAGCAACAATAGCAACAATCTTCATGTAGGAAAAAATAATCAGGATTCAGAGTTGCTACAATACAGTATTTAAAATGCAGGTTTTTTTTTTTTTAATTCTAAGATTTGCAATAAAACAGCAAAGTATAACCCATACTCACGAAAAA
This sequence comes from Sus scrofa, assembly GCF_054392235.1. NCBI lineage: Eukaryota > Metazoa > Chordata > Mammalia > Artiodactyla > Suidae > Sus > Sus scrofa. The sequence continues at coordinate 147,436,003 of NC_139383.1, read as the reverse complement.
AATGAGTAAATAAAAACTGATTCTAAGTGGATGCAGACGTTTGATTTAGAAGACAGCGTCAGCAGCTATAATAAAAAGCAGCTATACTAATTATGTTGAAAGAACGAGAAGAACAAGTTTAAAGAACTGGAAGAAACTATGACAATGACTTGAAAAACAGAAAACTTATTCTCAATAAAGAGAAGAAAACAAATTTTGGAGCTGAAAAATACAAGTGAAAAGGAAAATTCACTAGTCAGTCTCTACAGCAGATTTGAATAGGCGGACAAGCAATCAGTGATAAACAGATAACAAAAACTATCCAAATAGAAACAGGCAAAAAAGACTGAAGAAAGTGAATAAGGCCTTAGAAATCTGTAGGACAAAAACAACTGCACAAATATTTGTGTGATGGGATTCCCATTTAAAAAAAAAAAAAGGATAAAGGGGAGAAAAAAATATTTGAAAAAAATAGTTGCTGTAAATACCAATTTTGATGAAAAATATTATTCTAATGATCCAAGAAGACAAATAAATACAAAGTAGGATAAACACAAAGAGATCCACACTTACACATATCATAATCAAACTGTGGAAGACCAGAAAAATCTCAAAAGCAGCAAGAGAAAAATGATTTGTCATGTTTACAGGAAAAATAAACACACACTCACATGCAAAAGCCTAACTTCTCACCACAAACAATAGAAGCCAGAAGGCAGTAAAATAACATATTCAAAGTGCTAGAAAATAAAAGCTTTATAAATGAGAAATTCTATATTTACAAAAGCTATCCTCCTAAAATAAATGCAATATAAAGATAATCACAGTACAGATACCAGACACAGACACAGAAAGACAGAAAGATGCAGAAAGAAAGAGTACCAGAAATGGCAAAAATACGGGTAGACAGAAAATACCCTATAAATACATCATTTTCTCTTTTCTTAACTTCTTTAAAAGATACAAGATTATATGAAGCAATAATTGTAAAATTATATTACAGAGTCATAACATGTATTCATGTAATATATATGACAGTAATAGCAGAAAGGAAAGGAGAAGATGTGGGACAATATTGGATAAAGTTTCTAAAATTTACCAGAATTGTTAGTTTTAATCAGAAATAAATGGTAATTTATTAAATGCTTATCCCAATTCCCAGAACACAAATAAGCTCATTAAAAATACGTAGTTTAAAAAGCAGACAGAGGAGCTGAAATCATGCATTAAAAATATTAATTAACACAAAAGGAGGCAATAAAGGAGGTACAATTAACAAAGATATAAGATGTGTAGAACACAAATGGCAAAATGATGGATATAAATACAACCATATCAACAATTACATTAAATGTGAGTAAACAACCAATCTAATGAAAGTATGTCAGATTAAATAAAAAACAATGCACTGTCTATAAGAAACACACTTTAAATTCAACTGTACAAACAGCTGAAAGTAAAAGGATGGAAACAATATAGCATGCAAAAATAACCAGAAAAAATAGAGTGGCTATATTCATATCAGAAAAAAAAAAAGACATTAAGACACAAGATATTACAAGAGACAAACAGGAAAATTTTATTTAACAGTGAAGTGATCAATGCTTCAGGAAGACATAAGATTTATAACTATACACACTTAAAAACAGAACCCAAAATTACACAATGCAAAAGCTGACATAACGTAAAGGAAAAGTAGACATTTCAACAATAATAGATGGAGACATCAATGCCTCATTCTCAATAACTGACAGAACATCTAGACAGAAAATAGGCAGGAACATAGAAGACTTAAACTATACTATCAACCAAGATGACCTAATTTGACATTTGCAGAACACTACAGCAGAATACATATTCAACTGCACATAGTATATTCTCCAGTACAGACCATATCCCAGACCATAAAACAAGTCTCATATATAAAGGGATTGGGATTGAAATCATATAAAGTATGACCAAAATGGAATTAAACAGAAGTCAGTAACAGAAAGAAATCTGAGAAATCCCTAATATACTTCTAAACAACCTGTGAGTAAAATAAATCAAGAAGAAACTTATAAAATGTTTTTACCAAATGAAAACAATAATATAACATCAAAATTTATTGGCTATAGGTAGGAAGTAAATAATGCAAATTTAAAACTTTAAATATCTATATTAGGAAAGAAAATTCTCAAATTCCTTATCTAAGCTTCTACCTTAAGATGAAAAAAAGTAGTATAAAGTAAATCCAAGGCAAGGAGAAGAAAAGAAATAATAAAAATTATAGCAGAGATAAATGAAATAGAAAACAGGAAAAAATTAAATAAAACTTGGTTCTTTATAGAGATCAAGAATTCACAAAACTTAGCTAGACTGAGCTAAATACACACATGTATATATATATATATACACACACATTCATCTCTTCATTCATATACAAAAAGAGTGAAGACATAAATTATCAAAATTGGGAATAAAAGATGGGATATCACCATTGCTATAGAGAAATGCAAAAGATTATAAAGATTGTGAGGGTGTGCTATGAATAAATTTACTCCAACAAATTAGTAACTTAGATTAAATGAACATATTCCTAGAAAGACACAAAGTACCAAACTTAATTCACAAAGTCATTAAAAATCTGAGTAAATATATCACAACTAGAAAATTTAATTAGTAATTTAAAAGCTTCCCACAAAGAAAAGCCCAGGCCAATGGCTTTACTAGTAAAGTTTCATTGAATATTTAAAGAAAAAGATAATATCAGTTCTCCACAAAATCTTTTAGAAAACAGGAGGGGGAACTTCCTACTCATTCTCTGAGGCCAGTATTACCTTGATACTAAAGTGAGATAAAAACATCATAATATAAAGAAGACTATAGGCCAATATTCATCATAAACGTAAATGTAACAATTCTTAAGAAAATATTAGAACGCAAAAGCTAGCAACATATAAGAATGATTATATACCATGAAAACATGAGATTTATGCCAGGAATACAAGATTTGCTTAACATCTTAAAATTCAATGCAATATACATAGTTATAGAAGGACAAAAAGTACGTGGTCTTCTCAATAGATCAGAAAAAGCAATGCACAAAATCCAAAAACCCTCTAATGATAAAAACTTTCAACAAACTAGGAACAAAGTTCTTCAACCCAATAGTGGGTGTCTATAAAATAGCTAGAGCTGAGATCACATTCAGTAATGACTGACGCTTTCCCTCTTAGATCAGGAATATGGCAAGAAGGTCCATTCTTCTACTCAAGTTTCTAGCAAAGGCAGCAAGGCAAAACAAATAAACTAACAAAAAGTATCAAGATTAGAAAAGAAGTAAAACTTTCTTTATTCACAGATGACCTTACTAGAAAATACTAAGGAATCCACAACAACTATTAGAACTAATAAATATGTTTAACAAAGTTTAACAATATATTAAATATCAAGTATATTTCTATATACCAAATAATCCAAAAATTAAGTTTAGAAAATAATTCCATTCACAACATCATCAAAAAAGAAAGTACTTGGGAATATATTTAACAAAGTGCAAAACCCATCTGCTGAAAGCTACAAAATGTTGCTGAGAGAAGATAAAGAATATCTAAATAAATGGAGAGTCAGTTCATGTTTATGGACTTGAAGATGACATTGGTAACACAGCATGCTCTCCAAACTGATCTACCAATTCAAGACAATCCCTATCAAAATCCCATGAGGCTTCTTTTAGTAGAAATTGACAAGCTGATTTTAAAATTTATATTTGCAATGCCAAGGACCTAGAATAACCAACATGATTTGAAAAACGAAAATGCCCTTCATCCAATAAATAAACAAACTCTAGGATGTCCATATAATGAAATACTACTCAGTAACAAAAAAGGAATAAACTACATATACCCAGAACAATATGGCTGAATCTCAAATGCAGTAAGCTAAGTAAAAAGTCAGACTCAAAGGGTACTTACGTATGGTTCTATTTATACGATATTATGAAAATGGCAAAACTACAGAAATAAAAAGTAGAATAGTGGATTCAGACCCTGGAGGGGTATATGAAGGCTAGTATAGGGGCATAAAGGCATCATGGGGGTGCTGGAGCTCTTTAGTGGTTGTGGTTACATAACTCAAAAAGGTCCATTTTTCAGAGTTCCTGCTGTGGCTCAGTGGTAATGACCCAACTAGTATCTAGTTGAGGATGCGAGTTCGATCCCTGGCCTTGCTCAGTGGGTTAAGGATCCAGCGTTGCTGAGAGCTGTGGTGTAGGTCACAGATGTGGCTTGGATCCTGTGTTGCTGTGGCTGTGGCACAGGCTGGCAGATGTAGCTCCAATTCAGCCTCTAGCCTGGGAACTACCACAGGCCACACATGAGGTCCTAAAAACCAAAATGAAGCAAAAAAAAAAAAAAAAAAAAAAAAAAAACCCGTTATTTTTCCTGTGTTCAATAAAAATTAAAAACAGTAACAAAAATCATTTTCAAAAAATTCTTTCTAAAAGCTAAAAATAACATTTCTATTAAATATAACATAAATTAAACATGTAAATTAAAATTCCATATATTGATTATGTGAACATTATAAATCAGAACAATTATTCTTAGTATAAATTTATATAATTTACTCAGTTCTTAGTTAATTTCTAATAATGTGTTACTTGCATTTTTGAGGTCTTTTTTTCAATCTGTTATGTTTCTTTTCAATAAAACTGTTTATAATTAATTTTATTATTAATTTGTTTCTCGGTACCTTCAAAAATATTTATTGCTATAACACCTTGATATTAATGTAGAATTACTGATATAAAGTTACAACACAGTCTTTGGAATACCAGTAGACTCCTACTCTTTCCAGCTTGTCTCCAGGTCACCACACCACTTCCCAGTAAGTAAACATCAGTTTAGATACTTTATTTAGAATAATCCTAACTTGACAGTTATTTGCATTGTTTACTTTTATGCTAAATATATAGTACCTTAACTTTTCAGCTGAAAATGATTTCATTACTGCCACAAAGTAAATACTTAGATTAAGCACAAAAATAACATTAGAGAGCCAATTTCAAATGAAAAAGCAATAAGTCCCCTTTAAATCATCATTCTGGGCTGATGCATACTGACCTAACCTAAAATTTAAATGGGAATGGGAAGGAAGCCACCCACTCCATGCCAAGTCAGTGACCACAGAGAGTCAATAACAAGGCTTGATATTTTCAAGCACTGGCTCTTTCCGGCACCACTAAAAACAGCTCTAATTTGAGCTCCAAAGCACCCTGGGTTAGGGAAGAGCATACAAAGAAATAAAAGGCAATATTTCAATGCCAGCCAAATCCCATTCTATTTACAGTAAGCATCCCTTTCTATATTCATTCCTTCTCTTGATTGGGCTATGGAAGATACATACTCTGGTATGTATAAATAGGTTCAAACGATCAGCTGTGAAATTCTGAGTTATTTATTTATTTGTTGTCTTTTTAGGGCCACACCCACTACATATGGAGGTTCCCAGGCTAGGGGTCGAATTGCAGCTGTAGCTGCTAGCCTACGCCACAGCCACAGCAAAGCCAGTTCCTAGTCGGATTCATTTCCACTGTGCCACGATGGGAACTCCTAAGTATCTTTTTAATTTACGTAGTTTTTAACATAGAAACAATTAAGAACTCATTATGTATATGTCTAATTATGTACATTATGCCTAATAGAAAAAAAGTGCTCTTACAAGATGTCTTTCAGAAAATAGACAACACTGCCTTTCTCAGTCAAACAAAAAGTTGAAACCAACTCAGATTCAACTGCATCAGTCCATTTTGAAGAAGAACCAACAACAGCATCCAGATGTAACATACCCTTGAGCTAACTGTAATGATCAAACAATGTAACCTCTTAGACATTACTTTTGACAACTGGGATCAAATGCTAGGTCAAGTAATTAAAAAAATAGTTTAAAAAGGAAATGTGAAATCCAAGACTATAGAGGTTTGTTGCATATTAAATAGAATTTAAGTTTTTCCCAATCCTTGTAATTATTTCTGTAAACCTGATGGCAGTATCTTACGAGATAAGAGAGATTATAGACAGAAGACTGGCTGCCCATAAAATAAATAGCCCCAGAATGAAATTCATTTTCAAACTCTTGTGTATGATTTGCTATAATCAATACAAAAGACATGAATATAATGCACACAACTTACAAAGGATGACTAAAACAATGTACCTGAAATTTTAGCAAGAATTTAGAAGTTAGATATTCAAACATTATCCTTTAAGGTTGCCAGCCAGCAAAGCAAATCCAGTATGTTTTCCTTCCTGTCTTTTGGAATTCCAGTTTTGGAATGGCCTTAAGATCTTGATATAGAATTACTTCACGTATACTAGGAATCAAATCCACCCTAAAAAGGATAAGGATGTGGCATCACCAATTTTACTGAAAACAACATGCCTCAAACGTTGAAGGCAAGTCAAAAAGAAAAAATTTTTTAAAGGTTTAAACAAGATTGGCACCCTCAGAATAACGTATGTATAGCACAGGTTCAATGACAGTTCAGGGGCATTTATGTAATAATAATGCCTTCTTGGTTTTGGAATGATTTAGAAAGTCTAGGAGATAAACCAGTCTTACTGGAATAAGTGGGACTTTAAGATAATTAAATTTGAAGAAATTAACAATTATTTGACTCTGTGAATTCATTTATTTTTTTGACATCCATGGAATATGGAAGTTCCCAGGCCAGGGAATGAATCCAAGCTGTAGCTGTGACCTACACCACAACTGCTTTAGCAATGCTAGATCCTTTAACCCACTGCAATGCTCTGGGGATAGAACCTGCAATCCTGCAGTGACTCAAGACCCTGCAATTTGTTTCTTAACCTATTGTACCACAGTGGGAACCCCAACTTTGGGTTTTCTAATATAGGACAAAACTGTCCACAATCACGGGGCTTTCTATATATTCATATCTTTGAATGTATGGCAGGTTATGTTTAATAACAAATAATTGCAATGGATAATAAAATTGACAATACCAGAAAGCTCATTAAGAAATTCTATTAACTATGGATCTATTATAAGCAATGTACTAAAAGAAATAAGAACATAAAACTAGCAGTTAAGAAGTCCTCTTAATTATAAAAGATAATTCAATATTATTTGAGAGTTTTAAAACAAAATGCTCTGAAACACATGGCATCTGAGAGGTACAACAAAAACTGATTTGACTTAAAGTTTTTATGTCTGGGTATCAATCTTGCCAAATAACTTCCAATAGAGATTTTAAAATGTTAAAGACATTGCTTCAGAAAAGAAAATAATACTGTTTTGACATTTTACCTGGTGCTTTGTATATGATTAAATTATGCACTAGACTCTTATTGAAATGTTCCTCAAAATAAGTTAGTGACCAGGTATTTATTTAACCAAATAGTAAATATGACACTTGAAGTATCATACCTAACAAAGTATCTGAGAATACTGTGGAAGATAAGAAAAAGTACCTAAGAAAAGTATTTGTGCTAAATGGCAATTATAATTACTGCCAGAGAGAAATGACATGTGCCTCTTCTTCAGATATATTGTTTTAGAAATTTAAAAATCTTTATTCTAAAACTTTGTATCTTTATTATTGCTTTGTGTCAGTATGTGGATTACTACTTGGAATAATCCTTTACCTCCTCATTCTGTAAGATTTATGGAAACAACATATGCAGTTTTTATTTTATTTATATTTGAGTGATTGTCTATTTCACAAATTTCTTCTAAGGTAGGCTTTTTTTCTCTTTACTAAGGTAAAGAGAAATTTTTAGGCATTGATGTGAATGAGACCACCAGGTATCCTCTGTTGGTAAAAATTACTATAATCACTCCTCAAGAAATACCAAAGTATCATAGCCCAGAAGAAAAATTTATTATTTTATTTTACTACTTTGTAGAAATTAGCTATAAGCAACTAATATTTCACTATCTGAAAAGAATACTGTTATAATGATTGCTTTAATCTTTCTAAACTCAAAACAGGGAGAAACTTACAGATAATTTTTAGTGTAAATATATTTCAAATTGATCCTTTCTAGTTTATTTCCTCGAAATTCCCATAAGAAAAGTAATTACCTTAAAAATAGAAAGTGGTTGATAACAGACTGATTTCCACTGATGGAACACTTAGAAACCAATGGTAAAACCATGCTCAACATATGAACTATAGTTCAAAAATTTTTTCCATTAATTAAAAGAATTCCACATTAAATTCAAAATATAACTATGATTTCTAAATAAATACCCTTCCAAAGAAACCCATATTATCATTAACATGAGAAATTTTACCTTTTTTTTTTTTTTTTTTGTCTTTTTAGGGCCACACCCGTGGCACATGGAAGTTCCCAGGCTAGGGGTCAAATTGGAGCTGTAGTTGCTAGTGTACCCACACAGCCACAGCAACACCAGATCCGAGCCTCGTCTGTGACCTACACCACAGCTCAAGGCAACCGCCAGATCCTTAACCCACTGAGCAAGGCCAGGGATGGAATTGCAACCTCATTGTTCCTAGTTGGAATCGTTAACCACTGCGGCGTGACGGGAACTCCCGAGAAATTTTACTTTAAAGTGCTCTCTTTTTTTTTTTTTTGGCTGTGTCCACAGTACACAGAAGCTCCAGGGCCAGGGATCAAACCCATGCCACAGCAGTGACCTAAGCCACTGCAGTAACAACACCAGATCCTTAACTCGATGTTCCACCAGGGGAACTCTACATTAAAGAAATCTTAATTTGTCTATATCGATTGTTAATCTTTTTTTTTTTTTTGTCTTTTTGTCCTTTAGGGCTGCCCTGTGGCATATGGAGGCTCCCAGGCCAGGGGTCCAATTGGAACTGTAGCCGCAGGCCTACACCACAGCAACACAGGATCTGAGCCATGTCTGCGACCCACACCACAGCTCACCGCAACGCCAGAGCCTTAACCCACTGAGCGAGGCCAGGGATTGAACCCATGTCCTCACGTATGCTATTTGGGATCGCTAACTGCTGAGCCACGACGGGAACGCCTTGATTGTTAATCTTAATACAAAAGCAGCAAGTATCTAGATTACCTGCTACTGTTTAGAGTTATGGAGAAAACTACAAGAAAAATGAAAACAAAACTACTCAGTGGTAATTAATATCAAGGATAGGAATGAAACGGGCACAGAAAGATGTTAACTTTCCATTTTTAAACTTTCCTATACTGTTTAAATATTTATTTCTATGTTCATGTACTCCTTTTATAATAATACAAAGCTAAATTGATAAAATACTAATATGATATTTTATCACATACTTCGGGATTCCTTACAATAAGAGGTACAACAATTCTAGACACTTGTAACTCTGAGATTTTTTAAAAATGTTTTAGTTGTATTTATTTTGCCTAAGAATAATCACACAGCAATCTGTGATTAAATTCTAAATATGTGGATTTCCTAATGACATTTCAGTTTATTGAAATACAATGCCAAGAGAAAGCAAAAATTTCATAAATGTGTATACAGTGCTGCTATACAAATCTATGCAAATCTGCTTTGCTGAAGGTTTACAAGTTCTGTCATCATAAAATGAAAAAAATAAAAAATATCAGTTTCTGTCAAATGTATTACAGAAATTGAATGGAGATTCTAAAGAGAATACATGTGTTTCTTAAGATTTCTATTTGTTCCCCAACATTTGAAAAAATACTACAAAGTAGTACCACTGCTTTGCTCAACCCAGTCAATATACACTGGAGTTCAAAACATTTTCTTGTATTCTATAAACCTTCTGTTGGGTCTTGCATTTAACAAAGATTTCAAACACCTCTCAACAATAGGAAGTAACAGAAGAGTGCTACAAAAAGGACAATAAAAATTTGTAGGCATATAAATGCAGTTCCTTTCGAGGTACAGTGGAAACAAATGCAACTAGTATCCATGAGGATGAGGGTTTGATCCCTGGTCTTGCTCAGTGGGTCAGGGATCCAGTGTTGCCCTGAGCTGTGGTGTAGGTCGCAGACAAGGCTCGGATCTGGTGTTGCTGTGGCTGTGGTGTACACTAGCAGCTATAGCTCCGATTTGACCCCTAGTCTGGGAACTCCCATATGCCATGGGTGTGGCCCTAAAAAAGAGAAAAAAAAAAAAAAGCTATAAGCACACAGAGAATACTACTACACAGTTGACTGTGAACAGATGACTTGTGGTCCTATAACTTGCATTCCTTTAAAAAGTTCATTGTACATAAAATATCTTAGAATATTAACATTTTCCAAGTTAGTTTATGATATTATATATTCATCCTAAAATTTGATTTAGCAGTTTAGTACAAAATAAGAAATTATGTCAAAATAGTACCCAAAAAGCAACCTTTAAAAAAACCTAAGAAAAGCTCATATTCAATTTTAATATCAATTTTATCAAAAACAAGTATTTCCAGTAATAGTTGTGACAGAGCTTTGGAATACCACTTACCTAGAGTAGTATTTACTCCAACTACATTCACAGGAATGAATACCAGTTTAGAGAAATGTCCCTATGGTCAAGTAAGTTTAGGAAAAACGATATGCTATATTGCTTATCATGGTACACATTAGCTTACTAAAGAACAGATATCCAGTCAGTAAACACATTTAATTGTAATTCACCAACAGTTACACATTCATTTGGCCATGGTATACTTTTTTCACCAAGCATATAGATAAAGTTTGGAAAATGCTGATAATCAACATTTAGGGCATGTTTGCCCCTATGACTTCATAAGAAATGTCTAATAACTAAACAGTAGTAGCAATCTTTTTATTTTTTACTTTTATACAGGAGAAGCAAAAAAGAATTATGTTGAACTCTGCTCAAGAGAAAGAAAATTAAAATGTGATATTAAATTCTGGCTTTAATACTTGTGGTCATTGTAACACTTGTACATATGACATTTGTGAGACTGATTATCACAACCTTGGCCTGTCAGGTTAGAAAAGGCTTCCTTCAAGTCCATGGTCTTTTCAACGCAATTTTACAGATATTTCTGTTTTATTATGCAGCTCTTCTGAAGAATATTCATAGAAGTTTAAAATTAAATCTTGCCTAATCAATCTTTATAACCCTGTCCCATCACCCACCAACTTCACACTTTCTTCCTTCTAGGTAATGCCTTCTAGGAAAATAGGCATTCAGCCCCTTGTGGCCCATTAAAGCTTTTTATAACATATGGAAGAAGCCATATCCATAATCCCTTCAAATCCTCCACAAAGATATGACTTTCCTTATTCTCAGACAAATGGCTTCTACCACGGAAATTCTTTAGAAAAAAAAGTCCCACACAGAAAACTAATAAATGAAACTTAAAAAGAAAAAACGCCATCCCTGGTCTGAAATGACTCAATAATAATATGGGAGCAACTACTGTTCAAATAATTATTAGTATTTCTTTATATTATTTTCATTAACAGACAAAAAACAGTATATATGACAAATTATATTTTGTGAATGACTATACACAGTCACTCAGTAACTTCATAAAGGGCTTACAGGTTGAGTAAATACGGCATTAGAACTAATTATACCTATATGGTGTTAAAAATATTGAAGAAAGCATGAGCTCATTCCATTAATAGCACAAAAAAGTTGAAAACTGGATGATTTAATTTTTTTCAAGTGTAGTACTTTTGTTATAAATTTATACTCTAAAATAAAAGTTTCATGGATGAGAAACAGGTTACGAGGAGGCAAAGACAGTGTTTCTAATGCCTTAACTTAACTATGATCATTATCATAGTGCTTAGCCAAACTGGTGTCACAGTTTCAGAAAACTTCAAACCCTTCTTTTTTTTTGTCTTTTTGCCATTTCTTGGGCCGCTCCCACGGTATATGGAGGTTCCCAGGCTAGGGGTCTAATCGGAGTTTAGCTGCCAGCCTACGCCAGAGCCACAGCAACGCAGGATCCGAGCCGCATCTGCGACCTACACCACAGCTCATGGCAACGCCAGATCGTTAACCCACTGAGCAAGGGCAGGGATCAAACCCACAACCTCATGGTTCCTAGTCGGATTTGTTAACCACTGTGCCATGACGGGAACTCCCCCAAACCCTTCTTATGGCACCTTTCATTGCCCAAAAAGAAGAAAAAGCTAATTTTTGCAAAATTAGGTCATGGCTAGAAAAAATTTAAAAAAATATATTATTGAATCAAAGTATATGGACACACAACTGCATGGGAATCTACAACTGCTCAAAATTAAAAGTTTAATAAAAAAACAAACATATGGACTACGAATGGCAGTTCTGTTATCTTGAAACTGTTTCCTACTACAAAAATCTTAGGATAGTAGCAACTTTTCAGTGGAAGTTCGTTTTAAGCCTCTAATTAAGAAAGTAAGACGTTATTTTGGTTAGTGATTCAAAACACCAAGACACTCCTGGCATCATAAAAACAATTAAATATAGAAACACTAACACCTAAAACAGTAAAAGGAATGAATTTACTTTTCTTTTACAAAGATATTATTATCTGTTGATCTACTGCTGTTCTCAAAGTTTCATATTTTAAATAGTTAACATTGAAATTATACTGTGTTCTTCTGAGAATATTTACATGAATCCCATACTTATTATTTAAACACAGCTTATGATTTTAAAAAACCCTCAATTTTTCATTCTCTGAAGAGTTGAAAATCTACAAAAACTATTTTCTAGATTTTATTATTTTATTCCTTGGAATAAAGAAAATATAAACATGTTAAATAATGCTTTAATAAAATCCAAGGTCTAGCTACTACTTTCTGAGAAAACTACAAAGATTTACATTTGTCTTCAACTATAGTTTTAGACATAAATCTGCAAGAATGGAGGTAACTCTGTTGTCCCAAATGAGCACACTTCAGAAAAAGGATACCAAAAAGATTTGTGAAGCTATGCTTGAAGCAAGAATAATTAGCTCACAAATGACAAATTAAAGGCTTCCACCTTCTCTGCTGAAGAAAATGATGCTCAAACATCCTAGAGAGAAAGTAAAGCCCAGGTTAGGTGAGGTAGCTGAAAGATTTTCACACACTTCAAAGCCGTTTACAAATCCAGAAAAATAGCGTCCTGAGAAGCTGAAAGAAATATATTCTCAATATCAATGGACACAGGAGTTGCTAAATAACTTCAGAATATAAGTGCTAGAAAAGCAGGAATGGGAAGATATTGTCCAAAAATTGTGATAAAAACGGGGATTCTGAAGTTCCATGAGCCCCTTCAATATTTTAAATAGCTAACTAAATAAATGGCTTGAGAATATTTTAAGAGTGGGGACCTAGGTCACTATAAAGAGCTCAAAATCTCTCCAACCCAAAATAAGCTTAACACTGGACAAAACTGTAAAAAACAAACAACGACAACAAAAAAAACCCACACACACAACTATTTCAGGGCTCTAGAAATCAACCAAAGGCAGACAATAAATTTGGAAATATTTGTTCTTAAAAACCTGTTAAAGCTTCATTCAAAAATAGTGGGAGCTGGAGTTCCCTGATGGCCTAGTGTTAAGGATTCAGTACCGCCATTATTGTGGCTCAGGTTTGATCTCTGACCCAGGAACTTCCACCCACTAAGGGGTTGTCCAAAAACCAGTGGGAGTCTACAATCTTTTCTGACTTGAGGTGGTCTCTTTCTCCCATCAGGAATATCAAGAATGTTAGTTTACCAGAGTTCCTGTTGCAGCTCAGCAGGTTATAAACCCACTAGTCTCTGTGAGGATGAAGGTTTGATCCTTGGCCCTGCTCAGTGGGAGGATCTGGCATTGCCATAAGCTGCAGTGCAGTTTGCAGACGTGGATCAGATTTGGTGTTGCTGCTGCAGCAGCTCCAATATGACCCCTACCTGGGAACATCCATATGCCACAGGTGTGGTGGTCCTAGGGAAAAAAAAAAAAAGAATGTTAGTTTACGAGGGTGGACTGACTGTGAAAATGAGCAGTCTGGCATTCAGAGAGGGATCCTTGATTTGAGGCAAGAGACAAAATCCCACATCTTTTTTCGGCTAAAACTGACAAATTGTATAAGAGAAGAATGAAGAAAATACACAGCATCTTCTTTGCTAGCCTTGGATTGGAAATCCCAGTTGAATCCAGTTGGAATCAGAGGTTGAACAGTCAGAAATTGAACTGGGAGATTATGGAGATGAGAGAGCTAAACAAGTGCTTGCTTTCTCTAAGTCTTTGGACAACTAGGAAACTATGTGGATGTTCGGGGAAGACCCATGGGAGTCCACAAAAAGGAAAAGCCAGGGCAGATGTAGTAACTGACTGACTCTGAAATACAATGAAATACACTCCTCAATCCAAACACATTTCAAACAGCAGTAGATAGAATTTACAGGCTTGAAATGTTTGTTCAAAGCACATTTCGAATCAATGGCTACCCTAAGCTATTCAGACACAGTGACAAGCACTAGGAAACTAGATTAAAAAATAAAAATAAGAATAAAATCTGAGCAGAGCCATCAGAGACTATGTACCACAGCAGGAGAAGATTCTCAATTTTATACCCAGGAAAATAATAAATAAATAAATAAAAACAAGTTCTCAGAAAAATAAAACTCAAAAGTACCACAATATATTATATAAATTTCCAGTTTTCAGAAACAACAAAGATATAAGTCATGCAAATAAACAGAAACGTGTGATCCATAGCCAGGAGAGGGAGAAAAAAGCAGTCAACAGAAACTAACTCTGAATAGGTCCAGATGTTGAACTTGGCAAAAATTTCCAAGAAGCTTTTATAAATATGTTTAAAGAAACTAAGGAAATTACATCCAAAAATTAAACAAAAATATGATGACAATGACAATAAATAGAGAATCTAAATAGAAAATACAATCCATAAAAAGAACCAAAGAACAATTCTAAAGCAAAAGATACAATAATTGAAATGAAAATTTATTAGACGGTCTCAGAAGATTTTTTAGATGGTAGAGGGGAAAATCAGTATATTCCAAGACATACCAATAGAAATTATACATCTGAAGAATAGGGAGAAAAAAAATCTAGGGAAAATGAACACAGCCTCAGAACATGTGGGATACTATCATATGCACAACAGGAGTCCCAGAAGAAATGAGACAAAGTGGCTAAAAAGTGTAAGAAAATAGCTAATGATGTCCCATATATAATGAAAAACATTAATCTACAGATCCAAGAAGTTCAATGAATTCCAAGTTGTATAAATACAGAGATTAAGACCCATTGTATGTCTGGTTCTTAATCTCTGTATTTATACAACTTGCTGAAAGAAATACAAACAGAATATCCTGAAAGCCACGAGAGAAAAATGACTCATGCAAAGAAGAGAAAAATAATATAATTAAAAGCTAACTTATCAGAAACGACAGCAGTCAGAAGACACTGAAATGGCATATTTAGAATGCTAAAGGAAAAAATGTTCATCAAGAATTATACATAGAGCTAAAACTACCCTTCAGCAACAGTCATAATAAAGACATTCATATATGAACAAGAAATGAGAAAATCAGTTGCTAGCAGACCTACCCAATAAAGAATATTAAAGGAAATTTGTAAGGCTGAAAAGAAAGGATATCAGATGATAACTAAACCAGTGGGAAGGAAAGTTCTTTTATTTTTGGTTTTTTGTCTTTTTGCCTTTTCTAAGGCCACTCCCGTGACATATGGAGGTTCCCAGGCTAGGGGTCGAATCGGAGCTGTAGCAGCCGGCCTATGCCAGAGCCACAGCAATGCAGGATCTGAGCCACGTCTGCGACCTACACCACAGCTCACGGCAGTGCCAGATCCTCAACCCAATGAGAAAAACCAGGGATCAAACCCGCAACCTCATGGTTCCTAGTGGGATTCGTTAACTACTGAGCCACCACAGGAACTCCAGGAAAGTTCTTTTTTTTTATTTTTTGTTTTATTAATTTTTTTCCACTGTACAGCATGGGGACCAAGTTCCTCTTACATGTATACATTTTTCCCCCCACCCTTTGTTCTGTTGCAATACGAGTATCTAGACATAGTTCTCAATGCTACTCAGCAGGATCTCCTTGTAAATCTATTCTAAGTTGTATCCGATAACCCCAAGCTCCTGATCTCTCCCACTCCCTCTCTCCCCGGACAGCCGCAAGTCTATTCTCCAAGTCCATGATTTTCTTTTCTGTAGAAAGGTTCATTTGTGCTGGATATTAGATTCCAGTTATAAGTGATATCATATGGTATTTGTCTTTGTCTTTCTGACACATTTCACTCAGTATGAGAGTCTCTAGTTCGATCCATGTTGCTGCAAATGGCATTATGTCATTCTTTTTTTATGGCTGAGTAGTATTCCATTGTGTATATATACACCACATCTTCCGAATCCAATCATCTGTTGATGGACATTTGGGTTGTTTCCATGTCCTGGCTATTGTGAATAGGGCTGCAATGAACATGCAGGTGCATGTGACTCTTTTAAGTTGAGTTTTGTCCGGATAGATGCCCAAGAGTGGGATTGCAGGGTCATATGGAAGTTCTACGTATAAATTTCTAAGGTATCTCCAAACTATTCTCCATAGTGGCTGTACCAGTTTACATTCCCTTTTCTCCACATCCCCTCCAGCACTTGTTATTTGTGGACTTATTAATGATGGCCATTCTGACTCGTGTGAGGTGATAGCTCACAGTAGTTTTTGATTTGCATTTCTCTTATAATCAGTGATGTTGAGCATTTTTTCAGGTGTTTGCTGGCCATCTGCATATCTTCCTTGGAGGACAGTCTATTCAGGTCTTTTGCCCATTTTTCCATTGGGTGATTGGCTTTTTTGCTGTTGAGTTGTATAAGTTGTTTATATATTCTAGAGATTAAGCCCTTGTCCATTGCATCATTTGAAACTATTTTCTTCCATTCTGTAAGTTGTCTTTTTGGTTTCCTTTGCTGTGCAAAAGCTTGTCAGTTTTGATTAGGTCCCATTGGTTTATTTTTGCTCTTATTTCTGTTGCTTTGGGAGTCTGACCTGAGAAAATATTCATGAGGTTGATGTCAGAGAGTGTTTTGCCTATGTTCTCTTCTAGGAGTTTGATGGTGTCTTGTCTCATATTTGAGTCTTTCAGCCATTTTGAGTTTATTTTTGTGCATGGTGTGAGGGTGTGTTCTAATTTCATTGCTTTGCATGCAGCTGTCCAGGTTTCCCAGCAATGCTTGCTGAATAGAATTTCTTTTCAGGAAAGTTCTTTTAAATTGACTGAGTTTCCTTTTATGGGACAGCATTTGATCTATCCTGGAGAATATTCTATATGTGCTGGAAAAGAGTATGTATTCTGCTTTTAATAAGTAGAGAAATAAATATTTTCAGCTTTTCACCATTGACTATGATGCTAGCTGTGGGTTTGTCATATACGGCCTTTATTAGGTTAAGGTATTTTTCCCTTCATGCCCACTTTCTGGAGAGTTTTTGTCATAAATGAGTATAGAATTTTGTCAAAAACTTTTTCAACATCTATTGAGATAATCACATTTTTTTAATTTTTCAATTTGTTAATATGGTGTATCACATTGATTGATATGCATATATTGAAGAATCCCTGTATCCCTCAGGTAAATACCACTTGATCATGCTGTATGATCATTTTGATATATTGCTAGATTCACTTTCCTTGTATTTTGTTGAGGATTTTTGTGTCTATGTTCATCAGTGAACTAGCCTGTAATTTTCTTTTTTGGCGGTATCTTTGTTTTTGTTATCAGGGTGATGGTGGCCTCAAAGAATGAGTTTGAGAGTGTTCTTTCCTCTGTTTTAGTTCAAGTTGGTCAACAACATTGTACAAGTTTTCTATATCCTTAGTTGTTCTATCAGATGTAAAGAGAGGAATATTAAGATCTTCAACTATAATTGTTGAGTTGTTTCTTCCAATCTGTGCCATTCTTTATTTCCTTCATCAGTGTCTTATAGTTTTCATAGTGCAGGTCTTTTGCCTCTTTAGGTAGGTTTATTCCTAGGTACTTTATTCTCTTTGATATAGTAGTAGTAGGTTCTTGTTATCCATCTATCTTACATACAGTAGTGTGTATATGTCTATCTCAACCCCTAATTTATCCCCCACCCCATGTTTCCCCTTTGGTAACCATAAGTTTGGTTTCAAAATCTTTCTCTAAATGTTTGATAGATTTTGTCTGTAAAGCCATCTGGCCCTGGACTTTTGATTTTGGAATTTTTTCAATCACATTTTCAATTTCAGTACTTGTGACCAGCCTGTTCATATTTTCTATTTTGTCTGGTTCAGTCTTGGAGGGTTGTACCTTTCTAAGAATTTGTTCATTGTTTCTAGGTTATCCATTTTACTGGCATATAGTTGCTTGCAGCAGTCTCTTGTGATCTTTGTATTCTATGGTGTCAGTTGTAATTTCCCCTTTTTCATTTCTAATTCTATTGATTTGAGCCATTTCCCTTTTTTCTTGATGAGTCTGGCTAAAGGTTTATCAATTTTGTTTATCTTTCAAAGAACCAGCTTTTAATTTCAGTGATTTTTTTTAACTGGTTTCTTCATCTCTTTGTCATTTGTTTCTGCTCTGACCTTTATGATTTCTTTCCTTCTACTAACTTTAAGCTTCGTTTGTTCTTCTTTCTCTAGCTGCTTTAGGTGTAAGGTTGGGTTATTTATTTGGGATTTTCTTTTTTCCTGTAGTGAGACTGTACTGCTATAAACTTGCCCCTTAGAACTGCTTTTGCCATGTCCCATAGGTTTTGGGTTGTTGTATCATTGTCATTTTTCCCTAGGTTTTTTTGTTTTTTTTTGGTATGGGTTTTTTGTTTGTTTTGGTTTTTGTGTTTGTTTGTTTGGGTTTTTTTATGGCCATGCCCATGGCATGCAAGAGTTCCTGGATGTAGGAATAAACCTATGCCACAGCAGTGACAATGCCAGATCCTTAACCCACTGTGCCACCAGGGAACTCCTGTCTCTAGGTATTTTTTTATTTCCTCTTTGAATTCTTCAGTGAGTCATTGGTTTTGTAGTAGCATATTATTTAGCCTCCATGTACATGTCTGTGTTTTGCAGTTTTTTCCTTATGACTGATTTCTAGTCTCATAGTGTTGTGGTTAGATAAAATGCTTGATATGATTTCAATTTTCTTAAATTTACCAAGGCTTGATCTGTGGCCCAAGATGTGATCTATACCGGAGAAAGTTCCATGTGCACTTGAGAAGAATGTGTATACTTCCAGTTTTGGATGGAATGTTCTATAAATATCAGTGAAGCATATCTAGTGTAATGTGATATTTAAGGCCTGTGTTTATTGATTTTGTTTGGATGATCTGTCCACTGATATAAGTGGGGTGTTAAAGACCCCAACTATTATTGTGTTACTATTGATTTCTCCTTTTATGGCTGTTAGCGGTTGCCTTACATAATGTGGTGCTCCTGTGGTGGGTGCATATATAATTATGAGTTTTATATGTTCTTGAATTGATCCCCTGATCATTAGGTGTCTTCTCTGCCTCTTATAAGTCTTTATTTTAAAGTCTATTTTGGCTGATATGAGTATTGCTACTCCAGCTTTCTTTCAATTTCCATTTGCATGGAATATCTTCTTCCATCCCTCATTTTCAGTCTCTATGTGTCCCTCAATCTGAAGTGAGTCTCTTACACACAGCATATATATGGGTCTTATTTTTGTATCCATTCAGCCAGTCTATTTTTTTTGTTGTTGTTGGAGCATTTATTCATTCACATTCAAGGTAATTATCAATTTATATTTATTTACTAATGTTTAACTAATTGTTTTGGATTAGTTGATGTTAGACTTTTTCCTTTCCTTCCTCATTTCTTTTTTTGTGATTTGATGACTATCTTTAGTGTGTTGTATGTGAATGTTTTTTTTTTAATGTATGTGTCTGTTGTGCTTTTTTTTAAATTAAAGTTTTTTTATTTTATTTTATATGTATACATATTTATTTTTTCCATAATAGCTGGTTTACAGTGTTCTGTCAATTTTCTACTACACAGCAAGGTGACCCAGTCACACACACACACACATATATATACTTGGTTTGTAGGTCCCATGAGGTTTTGACATAGCATTCTGTGTATGTGCAAAACTGTTTTAAGTTGTTCATCTCTTCATTTCAAATGCATTTTCAATGTCCTGCATTTATACTCTCTTCTCACAAATAATGGTTTTGATATCATATTTGTGTTTGGATGATTCCCTACTTTACTGTATGTTTGTCCTTACTAGTGAGCTTTCCCATTCATAATTTTCTTGTTTCTAGTTGTGGCCTTTTCTTTTCAACTGAGAGAAGTTCCTTTAGCATTTGTTGTAAAGCTGCTTTGGTGGTGCTGAATTCTTTTAGCATTTGTTTGTCTGCAAAACTTTTGAATTCTCCACCCTGTGTGAATGAGGGCCTTGCTGGGTAGAGTATTCTTGGTTGTAGGTTCTTCCCCTTCATCACCATAAATATATCATACTACTCCCGTCTGGACTACAGAGTTTGTGTAGAAAAATTAGCTGATATCCTTATGGGGGATCCCTTGTATTTTGTTTGTTGCTTTTCCCTTGCTGCTTTTCAATATTTTTTTTGTATTTAGCTTTTTATCCAGTTTGATTAATGAGTGTCTCACTGTGTATCTCCTTGAGTTTATCCTGTATGGGGATCTCTGTGCTTCCTCAACAACTTCCCATATTAGGGAAGTTTTCAGCTATAGTCTCTTCAAGTATTTTCTCTGGCCCTTTCTCTCTCTTCTTCTTCCGGGACCCCTATGATGTAAATGTTGGTATGATTACTGTTGTCCCAGAGGTCTCTTGGATTGTTTCAATTATTTTCATCCTTTTTTCTTTATTCTTTTATGTGTCAGTGATTTCCATCATCTTCCAACTCACTTACTCGTTATTCTGCCTCAGTGTCCTGCAACTGATTCATTCTAGTGTATTTTTCATTTCAGTACTGTGTTATTCACCTTTGCTTGTTATTTAAAACTTCTAGCTTTTTTTCTTTTTCTTTCTTTTGGTCTTTTCTAGGGCCGCACCCATGGCATGTGGAGGTTCCCAGGCTAGGGGTCTAATCAGAGCTATAGCCACTGGCCTATGCCACAGCCACAGCAACGCAGGATACAAGCCACATCTGCAACCTACACCATAGCTCATGGCAATGCCGGATCCTTAACCCACTGAGCAAGGCCAGGGATTGAACCCACAATCTCATGGTTCCTAGTCGGATTCGTTTCCACTGTGCCACAAGGGGAACTCCCTCTAGCTCTTTTTTAAACATTAGTTGTAACTTCTTTATCTGTGCCTCCATCCTTTTTCTGAGATCTTGGATCATCTCTACCACCATCACTTTGAATTCTTTTTCAGGAATGCTGCCTATCTCCTTTTCATTTAGTTGCTTTTGTATGTTTGAATCTTGTCCCTTTGTCTGAATTATATTTCTTTATTATCTCATAGTGTCTAACTTTCCATTTCTGTGGTCCACTGGGACAGCATATGGGTAGATGTGATGGCTGGTACCCAGTCCTAGACTTCTCAGCGATGGTGGCAGCTCACATGCACCCAGAGCACATGATCAGAGCAGTGGTAGCTAGCTACCTCTCTTAGAGCCAAGTGGCTGCTATGGATGAGGTCTGCTATGGTTCACAGCCACTCCAGGTGGCTTGCACAACTGCCACTTACAGCTGCAAAGGTGGAGGCTCCTCCCATGACCTTTCCTACTTTTAAATGTAGGCATTTATTGCTATAAGCTTCTCTCTTAGAATTGCTTTTGTTGTATTTCATAAACTCTGGAATGTTGTGTTTCTATTTCCATTTATCTTAAGAAATTATTTGCCCTTTTTCTTTGAGTCATTAGTTGTTCAGGAAGGTGTTGTGTAATTTCCATTTGATCATGAATTTCAGTTTTCCTATTGTGATTGGTACCTAATTTCATAACATTGTGGTCACAGAAGATATGTGGTGTTGTTTCAGTCTATTTGTATTTGCTAAAACCTGTTTTGTGGGTAACATATGGCCTATTCTACAAAATGTTCCATGTGCCATTAAGGAGAATACATATTCTGCCATGGTTGGATAGAATGTTTTGTATATGTTTGCTAAGTCCATGTGGTCTACAGTATTATTCAAATCTGCTATTTAACATATGATTCTGTCTGGATGAACTACCCAGTGTTGAAAATGGTATAGTAAATTCCCAAGCTATTATTATATTCCTGTTCATTTCTCTCTATTTAAAAAAATCTTTAGGGTTACATCCACAAAATATATAAGTTCCCATGCTAGGGGTCAAATCAAGCCAGCCTACACCACAATGATGGGAATGCCAGATCTGAGCCATGTCTGTGACCTACACTACAGATGCAGCTCATGGTAACACCGGATCCTTAACCCACTGAGTGAGGCCACACATCAAACCCGCATGCTCATGGATACTAGTCCAATTTGTTTCTCCTGAGCCACACAGGGAACTCCTGTTCATTTCTCCTTTTAGTCCATTAGTTTTTTGCTTTATATATATTAAGGTATTCTGCCATTGAGTATATAAATACTTAAAACTGCTATACCTTTTTGATGGACTAACACCTTATCATTATATAATAACCTACTTTGATTCTTTAAAATGTAAGTAACCTTTAAGACGTAAAAAATCATTCACCTTGGAGATCATTAAGAGAAAAGTACATAGGCTAAAGTTTGCCTTTTGGCTGTAGTTTGCCAAAGCCTGAGTTAGACTATTAAAAACAAGTCTTATTAAATTCTTTAAAAGACCTGAATCATACAATATAAATTTTATTGTATAAACATACAATAAAATTCTCTGACCAAAACAAAATTATACTGGAAATCAACAATAAGAAAAATTTTAAAGTTCCCAAATATTTCCAAATTCAAAAACATAACACATGGGTCAAAGAAAAAATAATAAAGAAAATTAGAAAAGATCTTGAATCAAATGAAAACAAAAACCCAACATATCAAATTTTATAAGAAGTAGCTTAATGTAGTACTTTAACAGGGAAATAAATAATTTTAAATTCTTCACTAGCCAGAAAGATCTAAAAATATGTAATACAAGCCTCTACTTCAGGAAGTTAGAATGAACAAAATTAAGTAGAGGAAAAAAAAATAATAAAGCCCAGAAGAATGATCCATAAAACATAAATCAAACAAACAAACAAAACAGAGAAAAGCTAATGAATCCAAATGTTAGTACTTTGAAAAGATCAATAAAACTGGCAAACATTTAGCTAGACTAACTAAAAAAATGTGAGATTAAGAGAGATAGAGAGAAAGAGAACTCACATTACCAATACTAAGAATTATTCTTCAGAAATTAAAATTATAAGGGAACATTATGAATAATTTTATGCCAAAAACCAGACAATGTAGAAAAAAATGGACAAATGGATACTAGTTGGATTTGTTTCTTCTGTGCCACAACAGGAATTCCAAATCATAGGTATCTTTTACCAAATATTTTAAGATAAACAATGCCTACCCTAAAGCAAAATTATCCAATTTACAAGATAATCTTAATATTTATGTGGAAATGAAAGAATGCAAAAAAAGCAAAATTTTGCCAAGAAGAAGAAAGTTGGAGGACTTGATACTATTTTATTTCATGACTTATGAATACAGGTACCAAGGCAATGAGAAAGGGACAATCTTTTCAATAAATGGTGTCAGAATATTTGAATATTCATAGGCAAAAGCACATTTAGACCATAACCTCTTATTGCACATAAAAGTCATCTGAAATTTGAGAGTTCCCATTATGGCTCAGTGGTAATGAACCCAACTAGCATGCATGAGGATGCAGGTTTGATCTGTGGCCTCCCTCAGTGGGTTAAGGACCTGGTGCTGCAATGAGCTGTGGTGCAGGTCACAGACACAGCTCAGATACAGAATTCCCATGGCTGTAGCATAGGCTGGCAGCTGTAGCTCCAATTTGACCCCCCAGCCTGGGAACTTCCACATTTGGTGGGTTCAGCCCTAAAAAGTCAAAAATAAATAAATAATCATCTGAAATTTGGCCAGAATAAATATAAGACAAAAAATTATAAAACATCTATAACAGAATTTAGGGAAAATCTTACAAACTGGGCTTCACAAAAATTAAACACTTTGAGAGTTCCCACAGTGGTGCAGAGGGTCAAGGTGCAATAGCTCAGGTCACTGCAGAGGCAAGGGTTCAATCCCCAGTCCAGTACAGTGGGTTAAAAGGATACAGCATGGGTTGCAACTGCACCTCAGATTCAGTCCCTAGCCTGGGAACTTTTATATGTTCTGGGTGTGAACATAAAATTAAAAAAAAAATTAAACGCTTCTGCTCTTTGAAACACACCATTAAAACAATGAAGAAGGACTTTTACAGATGAGACTAAAATGGCAGAGTAGAAGGACTGGAGCTCACCTTCTCTCGTGAAAACAACAAAACTGCTGAACAACCATCAACAAAATAGACTGGAAACTACCAAAAAGATACTATACACCAAAAGACAAAGAAGAAGCCACATCAAGATGGTAGGAGGGGTGCCTATGAGATTTATAAGCAATCACATAGCAGCAGGGTGGGCAACCAGAGTGGAAAGGCTGACCTACAGGAGTGAGAGTTCTGAGCCCCGGGTCAGTTTCCCACACCTGGGGATATGGCTTTGGGTAGAGGAGCCCCTGGAGCATATGGCATTGAAGGCCAGCAAGGATTGTGTGCAGGAGCTCCACAGAGACTGGGGGAAACAGATTCCACTCCTGAAGGGCTTACACAGGTTTTCATGGGTACAAGGTACCAGGGAAGGGCAGAGACTTCAGAAGAATCTAGGTCAGATCTACCTGTGGATATTGGAGGATCTCCTGGGAAAATAGGGGGTGACTGTAGCTCATTCTGGGGGGAAGGACATTGGAGGCAAAGGTCTCAAGAACAATCATTTGTATGAATTTCCCTGGAGGTGGCCATTTGGGAAAAATCAGTCCCATCCATCAGGACTGAGAAGCCCCAGGAAAAACAACAAATTGGGTGGGAACACAGTCCCAGCCATTAGCAAAAAGGTTGCCTAGACACACAGCTACCTATAATCATACCCAGAGACAAAGCCCCACCCATCAGAGGGATAAGAATCAGCTCCACCAACCAGTGGACAGGCACCAGTCCCTCCGATCAGAAAGCCTGCAGCAACCTCCTGTATCAACTTGGCCGTAAGGGGGCACACCTCAGAAGCACGAGAGGCTACAGTGCTATTGCCTGCAATAAGGAGACCATACAAAAAAAATCTATATAAAAGGAAAAGTCAGAGAATTATAACCCAGATAAAGAAACAAGAAAAAAAAAAAAAAGAAAACTCAGAAAAACAGCTACATGCTCTGGAGATTAGCAACCTCATTGAAAAAGACTTTAATGATAGTAAAGATGATTCAAGATCTTGGAAATAAACTGGAGATAAAGACTGATAAATTACAAGAAACGCTGAACAAAGAAAGAGAAGAATTAAAGAGTAAGCAAGCAAAGATGCAAAATACAATAACTAAAATAAATAAAAAATTCACTAGAAGGGATCAACAGCAGAATATAGGAGGCAGAAGAATGAATAAGCTGAGGTGGAAGACAGATTGATGGAAATCCTTTAAATGGAACAGAAGGAGAAAGACTGAAAAGAAATAAAGAGAGTCTAAGAGAACTATGGGACAAATTTAAATGCACCAACACTCATAATATAGGGGTGCCAGAGGAGAAGAGAGAAAGGGCCAGAGAAAATATTTGAAGAGATAACAGCCAAAAACTTCCCTAACATAGGAAAGGAGTCACTTATTCAAATACAGGAAGCATAATGAATATGATATAAAATAAACCCAAGGAGAAACACCCTGAGATACATATTAATCAAAATGACCAAAATTAAAGACAAAGAGAAAATCTTGAAAGCAGCTAGGGAAAAGAAACAACACACAAGGGAACCCCAATAAGGTTATCAGCAGATTTTTCAGCAGAAACTGCAGGCCAGAAAGGAGTGGCATAGTATACTTAATGTGGTGAAAGGAAAAAACCTCCAACCAAGATTATTACTCTACCTAGCAAGGCCCTCATTCAGATCTGAAGTAGAAATCAAAAGCTTTACAGACAGGCAAAAGCTAAGAGAATTCAGCACCACTAACCCAGCCTTATAACAAATTCTAAAGGAACTTCTCTAGGTGGAAAAGAAAAGGCCACAATTAGAAACAAAAACATTACAAATGCAAGGCTTGCTGGTAAAGGCATACATATGTATAGGTAATGATCCACACACAAATATGCTAGCAAAATTAGAAATCATGAAAAGATTAGGGTACAAATGCAGGATACTGGAAATGCATTTGCAATCAAGAAACCAGCAACTTGGATATATAGAGACTCCTATATCAAAACTTCATGGTAACTGCAAAACAAAAATCTACAATAGATACACACACAAATAAGAAAAATCAATACAAACACAACACTAAAGATAGTCATCCAACCACAAGAGAATAGAATAACAGAAGAAGGGAAGAAAAAAGATCAACAAAAATAAATTCAAAACAATTAACAAAATGGCAGTAAGAGCATACCTAGCAATAATTACCTTAAATGTAAATGGACTAAATGCCACAACCAAAAGACACAAACTGGCTGAACTGATACAAAAATAAGACCCAAATATATGCTGTCTTTAAGAGACCCACTTCAGTTCTATGGACACACATAAACTGAGTGAGAGGAAGAAAATATTCCATGCAAATGGAAATCAAAAAAGGAAGCTGGAGTAGCAACACTCATATCAGGCAAAACAGACTTTAAAATAAAGATGGTTACAAGAGACAAGAAAGACATTATATAATGATCAAAGGATCAATCCAAGAAGATGTAAGTATATATCCACCAAACATAGGATCACCTCAATATATCAGTCAACTGCTAACAACCTTAAAAGGAGAAAAGGACAATAACACAATAATAGTGGAAGACTTTAACACCCCACTTACTGCTATGGACCTATCATCCAGATGGAAAATCAACAAAGAACCTCATGCCTTAAATGATGCATTAGATCAGAAGGATTTAATAGATATTTATAGAATATTCCAACCAAAGGCAGCAGAATACACATTCTTCTCAAGTGCACACAGAACATTATCTAGGAGAGATCACATTCTGGCCACAAATAAAGCCTCGGTAAATTTAAGATAACTGATAGTGTTTCTGACCAAACACTATACAACTGGAAATGAACAACAGGAAAAAATACTGCAAAAAACACAAACACATGGAGACTAAATGACATGCTACCAAACAACCAAGAGATCACTAAAGAAATCAAAGGGGAAATTAAAAAAAACTCAGAAGCAAAAGACAACAAAGACACAAAAATCCAAACCCATGGGATGCAGCAAAATTCTAAGAGGGAAGTTTAAAGCAATACAAGCCTATCTCAGGAAACCAGAAAAATATCAAATAAACAACCTAAACTTTACATATAAAACAATTAGAGAAAGAAGAGACAAAACCCAAAGTTATCAGAAGGAATCATAAAGATCAGAAATAAATGAAATGGAAATGAAGAAAATCACAGAAAGGGAACAATGAAACTAAAAGCTGGTTCTTTGAAAAGATCAACAAAATTGATAAGCTCTTAGATCCATCATGAAAAAAAGAGGACTCAAATCAATAAAATTAGAAATGAAAAAGGAGAAGCTACAATGGACATCACAGAAGTACAGAGTATCATAGACTGCTATAAGCAACCATATGCCAATAAAATGGACAACCTAGATGAAATGGATAAATTCTTAGAAATGTATAATCTCTCAAGACAAACCAAGATGAAACAGAATAGATGAATGGACCAATCACAAATATTGAAGTTGAAACTGTGATTAAAAAACAAACAAAAGTCCAGGACCAGATGGCTTCAGAGGTGAATTCCATCAAAAAACTTAGAGAAGAGTTAACACCTACTCTTCTGAAACTATTCTAAAAATCTGCAGAGGAAGGAACACTCCCAAACTCATTCTATGAGGCCACTATCACCCTCATACCAAAACCAAACAAAGACACCACAAAAACAGAAAATCACAGGCCAGTTATCACTGATGAACACAGATGTAAACATCCTTAACAAAATATTAGCAAATCAAACCCAGCAATACATTAAAAGGATTGTACACCATGATCAAGTGGAATTTATCACAGGGATGCAAGGACTTTTCAGTACATGCAAATCAATCAGTGTGATACATCACATTATCATACTGAAGAATAAAAACCAGATGATCCACTCAATAGATGGAGAAAAAGCTTCTGACAAAAATCCAACACCCATTTCTGATAAAAAACCTCCAGAAAGTGGGCATAAAGGGAACCTACCTCAACATAATAAAGGCCATATATGACAAACCCACAGCTAACATCATTCTCAATGGTGAAAAACTGAATGAATTCCCACTAAGATCAGGAACAAAACAAGGATGTCCATTCTTGCCATTACTATTCAACATAGTTCTGCAAGTCCTAGCCATAGAAGAAAAATCAGAGAAAGAAAAAGAAATAAAAGGAATACAAATTGCAAAGGAAGAAGTAAAACTATCATTATTTGCAGAGGACATGATATTATACCTAGAGAATCCTAAAGATGCTACCAGAAAACTGTTGGAGCTCATCAATAAATTTGGTAAAGTTTCAGAAAGGAAAATTAATACACAGAAATTAATTAAATTAACTTTTACTAACAAGGAAAGATCAGAAAGAGAAATTGGGGAAACAATCCCATTTACCACAGCATCAAAAATAAATAAATAAATAAAATACCTAGGAATAAACCTACTTAAAGAGATAAAAGATCTGTACTCTGAAAACTATAACACACTGATGAAAGAAACCAAAGATGACACCAACAGATAGAAATATATACCATGTCTTTGGATTGGAAGAATCAATACTGTCAAAATGACTCTACTGTCCAAGCCAATCTACAGATTCAATGCAATCCCTATCAAATTACCAAGAACATTTTTTACAGAACTAGAACAAAATATTTTAAAGTTTATTTGGAAGCACAAAAGACCCAGAATAGCCAAAGTAATCCTGAGAAAGAAAAACAGAGCTGGAGAAATCAGGCTCCTTGACTCCGGACTATACTACAAAGCTACAGTCATCAAAACAGTATGGAACAGACACAAAACCAGAAATATAGATCAGTGGAATAGATTAAAAAAACCCTGAGTTAAACCCACACACATATGGTCAACTAATCTATGACAAAGGACGTAAGAATATACAATGGAGAAAAGACAGGCTCCACAATAAGTGGTGCTGGGGAAAATGGACAACAGCTACATGTAAGAGAATGAAATTGGGAGTTCCCACTGTGGCTCAATGGACACGAATCTGACTAGTATCCATGAGGATGCAGGTTCGATTCCTGGTCTGGCTCAGTGGGTTAAGGATCTGGTGTTGCCGTGAGCTGTGCATAGGTCACAAATGCAGTTCAGTTCTGGCATTGCTATGACTGTGCATAGGCCAGCAGCTGCAGCTCTAATTCGACCCCTAGTCTGAGAACTTCTATACGCCACAGATGTGGCACTAAAAAGACAAAAAAAAAAAAAAAAAAAAAAAATGAAATTAGAACACTCTCTAACATCACACACAAAAATAAACTCAAAATAGATTAAAGACCTAAATATAAGACCGGATACTATAAAACTCTTAGAGGAAAACATAGGCCAAACACTCTCAGACATAAACCTCAGCAACTATTCTAAAGATTCTCAGATTCACCTCCTAGAGTAATGACAATAAAAATAAAGATAAACAAATAGGACCTAAATAAACTTAAAAAGTTTTTGCACAGTAAAGGAAACCCTATACAAAAAGAAAAGACAACCCACAGAATGGGAGAAAATATTTGCAAATGAAGCAACTGACAAGGGATAAATCTCCAAAATAAATAAACACCTACTGAGCTCAATACCAAAAAAATAGAAAGAAAAAAAAAAAGGAAAATAAATCTAGGAGAACCAAATGGTTGGAGTACATTTTAGGATATGAGAGCCTCTGTCACTCCACAAGCTGATACAGGCTTAGTATTGTCAGTCTTTAAGTGATTCTAGTTACTATTTAGTGTAACCATACTGGTTTTAATTTGCATGTCCTTGATGACTAATAAAGCTTATTAGTATATTAACATGTTTCCCAAACATTTGGATTTCCTCTTTAGGAAAGTGCCAGTTCAAGTCTCCTGCCAATATTTTAAGCTGGGTTGTTGGTATGTTTCATATTGATTTGCAGGAGTTCATTATGGATACAAGTCCTTTGTCAGTTAAATGAAATGACTGCAGATGTCGTCACCAAGCTAAGACATACCTTTTCAGTACTTGATGGTTTATATAAGTAACAGCAAACTATGGTCCACATGCCAATTCTGGCCCACCATCTATTTTTGTATATAGTTTCACTTATTATTTATTTCATATCTTTAAAATGTTGGTCTTTCTCCACTGTAATGCTACAAGGGCAGTGGTAAGTAGTTGGAATAAAGACAGTATTGCCAGAGTAACTTCACCTTTAGAGAAAAAAAGTTTGCCTCTCCCTGATCTAGGTAATGAAAATGTTTTCTAAATTTCTCATGTCAATTTTTATCAACCTTCCCTTTATACCTATGCATTTTGTGTATTGTTTAAAAAGTCCCTACCCTGAGTACATGAATAAATTCATCTGCATTATCTACGGGAATTACTAGTTATGTTATTGTATTGATTTCTACTTTAATTACACTGTGGTAAAAGAATAGTAAAGATTTCATTTCTTATTCAGGTTTTCTTTTTTTTTTTGGTCTTTTGTCTCTTTAGGGCTGCACCCACGGCATATGGAGGTTCCCAGGCTAGGAGTCTAATCGGACCTGTAGCTGCTGGCCTGCACCACAGCCACAGTAACACCAGATCTGAGCCTCATCTGTGACCTACACCACAGCTTGGCAACACGGGGTCCATAACCCAATGAGCAAGGCCAGGGATCGAACCTGCAACCTCATGGTTCCTAGTCAGATTTGTTTCCACTGAGCCATGATGGGAACTCTTCCTATTCAATTTTTGGAAATGTTCCATGTGCTTGAAAAGAATGTGTATTCTTCAGTTGTAGAGTATGTTATCCTATCAACTCCAATGGGTTCCCTTTACATTTGAAAAACAGGTTTTACAAATAATTTGAGACATACAGTAATGTGATCTTCTGCCTTTGAATATTTCTATTCACTTCTGTCAGGCACTTGGGGACATAAGCAACTACAATGAAATATCTAAAATTTTTATGTTTTTGGCTTGCCCAGATGATTGGAAGCTGGGCTTCAACCCATGCAAGGACTGCTTTATTTCACATTCACCTTATGAAGTATTTTACCTGCAAAAAAAATTCAGTATATATCCTAACAGATAAGGACTTTTTAAAACAAACCAACACCATTATTGTACCTAATAAAATCAAGAACTTTTAATACTGTGTAATACCCTATCCATGTTCAATTTTCCCTGATATTCACAAAAACTGTTTTTATAACCAGTTTATTTGAATTAAAAATCTAAACAAGGCCCAAACAAGTGCATTTGGCTGACATGATTCCTAAGCCTCTTAAAAATTTGTAATAATTTCTCCTTTTTTTTCATGGTTTCATTTTTAAAATATTTATTGTATAATTTTCAACATTCTAAATTGTCCTATTGTGTCTTCATGGTGTCATTTAAATATTTATTTATTTCTTATATTCTCTATAAATCGGTAGTTAGAAAAGCTTAAATAGATTCAGGTTCAGTTTTCTTTGGTAAGAGTTTATCTCCAGGATAGGGCTATATACTTCAGGTTGCATCACACTGGAAAGGATATAATGTCTGCTTGACCCACTTTTAGTGATGTTAAGATTAAGCAATGGATTATGGTGTCATCAGCCTGATCTATCCAGTGCAAAGTTCCCTATCAACTATTTACCTAATGACTGAGGAAGCTATGATCTTTGCTACAATCTTTTATTTCATTATATATTACAAAATGTTGATCTAACTGCATCATGCCTTCTATACTATTAGTTATAATTATTCCATATAGAAATACACTCCTTCATTCAAGTATTTACTCTGAGTAGTTATGTTGTGAGCCACACGGGAAGTCCCAAGTATTTACTCTGAAATATAACTGGTTTAGAAAAGGTGTAATAATGTTTGATTCTTTCCTTTTAAATTTTTCAAAGAAAAAGCTGGTTTACCAAAGTTTACCAATTAGTTTTTTTTAAGAGTATCATTATGAACTAATAGAAGTTTATATATCTGATATGTATTTCAATCATTTCAATTATTATTCTTTTTGCTGGCCAAAGTGTACAGTGCTGATTCCGCTATCATTTTCCCATGACCCCGGCAGTTTTTGACTGGTTCTCTGTTCTCTGGCACAAGATGTCCCAGGTGCATCTTCTACGTGCTATGCCTCAACCAAGCAATTCGGGTTCGTTTAAGTGGGAAAGGGTGTGTAACGACTGCAACCTCTTTGGCCTGGGAATTCTTCAGTATCTTATTAACTCATCAGTGCCTTCAAAACAGATTTTTTTTTTTCCTTCTAGTTTTTCTAACTGTCCTTAAAGGAGGGTTGGTTTGAATTATCTAGTCTGCCAATTTTGTAAGGAGATGTTCTAAAATAAGTAAAGCAGAAAGCACAAGGAAACAGATTAACAGAATAATTTATTAGTGGAAGACAGTGCCAAAAACAGCTTTTTAAAGACAGCTTCCCTTGGTTGTATGTCATAAAGTAGAAGACTAGCTCATAATAATCAACTAAACTGGTAGAATTCAGAAAAGCTACAGAACTGGAGATTCAGATCATGGTTCAGAGTGGTTTTGTTCCTGAACCCAGAAGTTGGTTCCAAAACTAATTTTCTTAATTCAGCAGCCAAAGAACCTACAAAATACCAAAGTGGCACTGGACTAGGAACAAAAGTAAAATGGAAAAATAACCATTAACAGGTCTAATTAGTGTGTTTACCAGTGGCAGTAAAAGAGGAGCCAGATTACATCCACCAACACACAGTCTGGACATCAAGATTCTTATAGAATGGAATGGATGAGTTTTTAACATTCCAAATGCTAAGCATATATATCTAAAGTTGAGGTAAAAAAAATCAAGGCTGCTACAGGGAAAAAATACAACGGCACCATTCTTTAACAGAATTCTTTCCTTTGGGCAGCAAAAATTTTTAGTCAAGAATTCCTTTTGTTAGATGGCTGACATCCTAAAACATATTGTCACTTTATTATATGACTTCAACCATTTTTTGTCCCAGTCTGATGCACAAGAAACAGTATTAAAAGATCTTGACAGTAACAAGCAGTCCAGTGTCAGATAAGACCACTACCCTTGGCCAACCTAACTTTGGCTATAGCCTTGTGAGACCCTAAGCAGATAATCTAGGAGTGCCTAGACTCTTGAGCCACACACTTGCGATAAGAAATGTGTGGGATGAAGTTCCTGTCACGGCACAGTGGAAAGGAATCTGACTAGCAGCCATGAGGATGCAGGTTCAATCCCAGGCCTCGCTCAGTGGGTTAAGGATCCGGTGTTGCCATGAACTGTGGTGCAGGTCGCAGATGCAGGTTGGATCCCACATTGCTGTGGCTGTGGTGTAGGCTGGGCAGCTGTAGCTCTGATTCAACGCCTAGCCTGGAAACCTCCATATGCCATGAGTTTAGCCCTAAAAAGCAAAAAAAATGAATGTGTTTCTTTAAGCTGCTACATTTGTGGTAATTTGTTATCCACCAATAGATTACTAATATAGTATCATAAGCTAGTACATGAATTTAATTTCCTCAGTCATATAAAATCTGTGAATTAGATTTTTTCAAAAAAGACTATGTATTTCTGGCAACAGCTTAGAAAAATCACCAGACTTAGAATCAAAAGATATGGTGTAAGTTGTGACTCTACCTTACTACGTAACTTTGTATAAGGTTCATAACCTCTCAGGCCTTAAGATTCCTTATTTTTAATCAGGGATAAAACTGGCCCTGAGGATAAAAAAAAAAAAAACAAAAAAAAATGAGAAGATAACACTGTGAGTTACAAAGCACTAAATAAACCAAAATCCAACTGCTTCTCATCAAAAGTTCTGCTACCATGCTAGTGTAAACCACCATCACCTCTTGCCTGGGTAACTTCAGTAGATTCCTGACTCATATCTCAGTTTTTGTCCTTGGCTCCTTCTTTACACAGTTGCCTAGGTGATCTTTTTATAGGAAAGCCAGATTATATCACTCTTTTGCTCAAAATCCTCCAGTGGTTGTCCGTCACATTCGGAATAAAGTCCAGAATGACCAAATCTTTAACAAGCATAGTCAGCCCTTGGTTTCAGGAACCCCACAGATACCAAAATCTTTGGATGCTCAAGTCCCTTATGTAAAATAGGGTAGTATTTGCGTATATCCTCCCATATATTTTAACTGGCCTCCAGATTACTATAATACTTAATACAATGTAAAAACTATGTAAATAGTTGACAGTACTGCAAATTCAAGTTTTGCCTTTTGAAACTTTCTGGGATTTTTTTCCCAAGTATCTTTAACTTTGAATCCACAGATGTGGAACTCACAGATAAAAAGGGCCAACCATATACAGTACAGATAGTCCCCAATTTACAATGGTTTGACTTATAATATTTCAGCTTAATGATGGTGCAAAAGCAATACACATTCTGTAGAAACTGTACTTCTAATTTTTAACTCTGAGCCTTTCTAAGACAACCTCTTGTGATGCTGGGCAGTGGCAGTGAGCCTTAGCTCCCAGGCAGCCTCATAATCATGAGTGAACAACCAATACACTTAACAACTATTCTCTATCCATATAGTCATTCTGCTTTTCACTTTTAGTATAGTATTCAATAAACTACTATTCAACGCTTTATTATAAAGTAGGCTTTGCGTTACATGATTTTGCCCAACTGGAGGCTAATGTGTTCTGAGCACATTTAAGGTAGGCTAGGCTAAATAAGCTATGATGTTCAGTAGGTTTGTGTGTATTGTATGAACTTTGGACTTAGAATGTTTTCAATTTACAACAGGTTTATTAGGACGTAACTCTATCAGAAAAATCTGTATACTGCACCTTAGCAAAAATCTCAATTGTGGTATCTTTAATTCACTTTTAAAACTGAATGGGTGATGGAAGGTATCCTCAGAAAAGCGGTGAGAGGGACTTGAAAGAAGCACAAGAAGGCTTCTGGGGCTCTGAATACAAAAGTGTTTTCATTTTGTGAAAATTCATTATTATTCCAAATCTCTGTGCTACATTTCCTTAATGTAGTAACTTTTAATTTTTAAAATTTTAATGATTTTTTTCCATTATAGCTGGTTTACAGTGTTCTGTCAATTTTCTACCGTACAGCAAGGTAACCCAGTCACAAACACATATATACATTCTTCTTTCTCACATTATACTTCCCAGTGCTACACAGCAGGATCTCATTGCTTATACATTCCAAGGGCAATAGTTTGCATCTATTAACCCCAAATTCCCAGTCCATCCCACTCCCTCCCCCTTCCTCTTGGCAACAACAAGTCTGTTCTCCAAGTCCATGATTTTCTTCTCTGTGGAAAGGTTCATTTGTGCCATATATTAGATTCCAGATATAAGTGATATCATATGATATTTGTCTATCTCTTTCTGACTTACTTCACTCAGTATGAGTCTATAGTTCCATTCACGTTGCTTCAAATGGCATTATTTTGTTCTTTTTCATGGCCCAGTAGTATTCCATTGTGTATATATACCACATGTTCTTAATCCAGTAATCTGTCAATGGACATTTGGGTTGTTTCCATGTCTTGGCTATTGTGAATAGTGCTGTAATGAACATACAGGAAAGTTCTTTATGGTATAGCCTGAAGTCAAGGAAAGTTTTGTCCAGATATTTGCCCAAGAGTGGGATTTCTGGGTCATATGGTAGTTCTATATATAGTTTTCTAAGGTACCTCCATACTATTTTCCATAGTGGTTGTACCAATTTACATTCCCACCAACAGTGTAGGAGGGTTCCCTTTTCTCCACACCCTCTCTAGCATTTGTTATTTGTGGACTTATTCATGATGGCCATTCTGACTGGTGGGACGTGGTACCTCATGATTTGCACTTCTCTAATAATCAGGGATGTTGAGCATATTTTCACGTGCTTGTTGGCCAGCTGTACATCTTTGGAGAAATGTCTGTTTAAGTCTTTTGCCCATTTTTCAATTGGGTTGTTGGCTTTTTTTGCTGTTGAGTTGTATAAGTTGTTTGCCTATTTTAGAGATTAAGCCCTTATCAGTTGCATCATTTGAAACTATTTTCTCCCATTCTGTAAGTTGTCTTTTTGTTTTTGTTTATGGTTTCCTTTGCTGTGCAAAAGCTTGTCACTGTGATTAGGTCCCATTGGTTTATTTTGTTTTTATTTCTGTTGCTTTGGGAGGGTGACCTGAGAAAACATTTGTAAGGTGGATGTCAGGGAATGTTTTGCCTATGTTCTCTTCTAGGAGTTTGATGGTGTCTTGTCTTATGTTTTAGTCTTTCAGCCATTTTGAGTTTATTTTTGTGCATGGTGTGATGGTGTGTTCCAGTTTCACTGATTTGCATGCAGCTCTCCAGTTTCCCCAGCACCACTTGCTGAAAAGACTGTCTTTTTCCTATTTTATATTCTTGCCTCCTTTTGACCATAGGTGTCTGAGTTTATTTCTAGGTTCTCTATTCTGTACCATTGGTCTGTATGTCTGTTTTGATACCAGTACCACACTGTCTTGATGACTGTGGCTTTGTAATATTGCCTGAAGTCTGGGAGAGTTACACCTCCTGCTTGGTTTTTGTTCCTCAGGATTGCTTTGGCAATTCTGGGTCTTCCGTGGTTCCATATAAATTTTTGGATGGTTTGTTCTAGTTCTGTGAAAAATGTCATGGATAATTTGATAGGGATTGCACTGAATGTGTAGACTGCTTTGGCTAGTATGACCATTTTTACAATATTAATTTTTCGAACCCAGGAGCATGGAATATCTTTCCATTTTTTTGAATCCTTTTTAACTTCCTTGATTAATTTTTATAGTTCGCAGCATATAAGTCTTTAACCTCCTTGGTCAGGGTTATTCACAAGTATGTGATTTTTTGGGGTGCAATTTTAAAAGGTACTGTATTTTCGTATTCCTTTTCTAATATTTCATTGTTAATATACAGAAATGCAACTGATATGTGAATGTCAATCTTGTATCTTGCTACTTTGCTGAATTTGTTGATCAGTTTGAATAGTTTTTGGGTTGAGTCCTTAGGGTTTTCTATATATGGTATCATGTCATCTGCATACAGTGACAATTTTACCTCTTCTCTTCCAATTTGGATATCTTTTATTTCTTTTATTTGTCTGATTGCTGTGGCTAGTACTTCCAATACTATGTTGAATAAAACTTTTATTTTTTTTGGCGTTCCCGTTGTGGCTCAGTGGTTAATGAACCCAACTGGCATCCATGAGGAAATGGATTCAATCCCTGGCCTCGCTCAGTGGGCTAAGGCTCCAGCGTTGCTGTGAGCTGTGGTGTAGGTTGCAGACGTGGCTCACATCCCAAGTTTCTGTGGCTCTGGCATAGGTTGGCAGTTACAGTTCCAATTCAACCCCTAGCCTGGGAACCTCCATGGGCTGCTGGTGAGGCCCTAAAAGACAATAAAGACAAAAAACAAAAAAAACAAATTTTTGCTTTTTTTTTATGGCCGTACCCACAGTACATGGACGTTCTCAGGTGAGGTACTTAATCTGACCCAGAGCTAAGGTCTACACCATAGCCAGTTGCAGCAATCCCGGATACATTAACCCACTGCTCCAGGCTGGGGATCGAACCCAGGCCTCCTCAGTGACCAGAGCACCTGCAGGCAGATTTTTCTACCCACTGTGCCATAGCAAGAACTCCAACTTTTACATTTTTAACACTTGAACGAACTGGATTAGGATCTTTGATCCCCCCACTTAATGGCTATGTAACCTCAGGGAGGATAGTTACTCTTTCCAAGCTTTAGGTTTCTCAACTTAAAAAAAAAAAACAGAAAAAAGAAAAACAGTAATATCTATTCCATCTGATAACTCTGACAACTAACAAAGAAAAAAAGTTATGCATTTAGCATGTCTGGCCTACTTTAATTAGTAAATGTACTGACAATAATAATAATCTCTTGATTATCTGGAGAGTTAACACTTTTTAGAGTAACTGTTAAGATTATTATTCTTAGCAATAACAATAGCATAAATACATTTATGAAATAAAAATTATTAAGACACAGCAAAAATATCTGCATACTAGATAATCACTATTGTTCAGAATTACATAGTAACCAAGAGAGGCCACTTTAAGTCTCTGACAACACAGACCTCCCCCTCCCCATCCCTTTGCCAGGGAAACCTTGTTGGAACAGGGCCTTCTCTCTCAGGAAGCAAAGCAAAGTCCAATAGCAGAGGAACTATGAGCCAGTCTCCACTGGATGTGGATTCTAAGAGCACAGGAAGGCAGAGAAGCGGTAAGGAAGGGAATCATGAGCTAAGACTGTGTATCTGCCTTACACAGAAATTCACCACAGTCAAGGAACAGATCATTTTAAAAACCATTTTTACAGATGAGGAAGCTTCAAAAAATGTCAAAAAATGTGTGATGTTTAGTATTCTTATATTTTTGGATTGCATTTATACAGTGGGAAATCATATTAATCCTAAAGTCAATGTAATTTGACTACTTAAGTTTATATTAAATCCACTTTGTTCTAATTGTGAATGAATACTGCTCCAAGGATTATTATAATGCACACTGTATCCTTCTCCATTCACCACCGATATTCTCCCATGTCCTGGAATTAACTGTTCATTCCTGTATGTCAAAAGTCTTGTGAGAGATCCTCATTTAGTCATATTTTCTCTCTCTCTTTCAACAAAATTACACTTCAGAATATGCTTCCAGTGTTTATAAATAGTCTAAAGGCAACAAAAAAACAAAAAAAGATCACCAGAGTGGACAGCTGGCCCTCATCTGTCAACGAAAGGCAAGAAGCTACAAGGAACACATAAAGGTTTGAAAGGGGAAAGAAGTGGGCTAATCCTTGGGCCTCAAATTCAGAGGCAATGGACCTTAAGAAGACAAGTTTGGGGAGTGAGGGGAAGAAAAAATCAGAAATATGCCAGATAAGAAGCAGCAGCAGAAAGGAAAAGTGTCAGCAGACAGGAGAGCAGCCTGTGTTCAAACATTCCAGGAAGCAACCCCTGCAAATCCACAGATCACAGTGAATGCCATATGAAGTGGAGCACTAACAATACCCATGGTGGTGGAGAAGACAGCAGCAATCAAGGCTGCCCAGCCAAGCAAGTGCCAGAGACAGTGTGTAAAACCAGGCTTTTCCTTTCTCAATTTATCTCTGTCAGAACTTACTTTCATTTTCTCATAGAGAAACACGCTACCTATACATATTATCAACTCTTCATATTATGCTATTTTGAAAGGTATTACAGATGCACAAAATAACGGAATAGATTTAACAACTAATTTTGATGCATTGTTTACTAAAAGAGAAAGTGCTTTTAAAAGTTTACAAAAATATGAAATTAAAAGCACTAAGATGAAGGGTAATTTTGGAAAAGGAAATAAAACTTCATTTAGTGTGTCTGTGTGTTTAAACAAAATTAAGTTTTATTTAGGTAGCAGTGGGTTAGCCAAGTTCCTTTAAATAGTTAGGGATTTGCAAAGTGCAAAGCTCATGTAACTTAATCTCTGTTTTCCGCAAATCCCCATAGGTCCATTTGCTTAAGAAACCCATGCTTCCTGGCTGGATGCCGGCATACCAAACCTGCCCAGTCGTGCATAGTTTTATTTCTGTTACTAAATTAGGAAACCAAAGTGGGCACTGTCTGGGCTAACAGCAGAGAGAAAAGGCTCAGCATCATTAGTGAGCGTGTATTCCTAAGAGCCAGATCATTATCAGATATTTAACTTTTAATTAGAGATAACCAAAATAATTTGATCTAATAAGGAGCAATACTAAGAAATAATTAAATGAAGACAAAGGGAGAAATACATTTAACAAAAGCATTCTTCTGAATAGGTTTAATTATTACATTGAAAGTAAATTAACTACTACCATCAAGGCTTAACATCTCAATGACTGATGGTAAAATACTGCCATCTTTTCCTAAGCAGTGAGGAGAAATGGGAAATTATTCACCACAATTTTTACAAATATTTACTAACACACTTTATGTAGAGCACTGTTTAGAGAAATGAAGTAGAGCATTCAGAGACTTAAATGGAGAAAGAAAAAGCAGGATTTGAAAAGAGAAAAGCCACTGTGTTTATTTTCAAAGTTATTTTAAAATGACATAAAAATACAAAAGGAAAAATACATTATTTTCCACTTTCCAAATTTTACTTGTCTCTAAGTAGCATATCAAAGGGGATTAAAAAGACAGTGGTTGTTAATTAACATTCTATAAAGCATTTTAAACATACTACCAATAGTTTGCCAAAAGCTAAAGCTTGAATCCTAAAGGTGTTGGGAGAATTTTAGTTCTAGCAATAGCTATACTTTTCTTATAAACGTTTTGTTAAATATTGATAAATTTCGAAGTAGTATTTATTTTACATTAATTTTATGAAAGAATTTTAAAATTATTTGCTACGAAATCTGTATTTCTATATGGATGGAAGCTTTTTAAATATCAGCATTTAGAAATTATAGAAAAATTAAATAACAAAATTTAAGTGTTATGATAGGCCCTGAATGGCTTATCAGATATGATAAAAAAAAGATGCTCACAATATTTAATCCCAACCTTCAGCAATACAGAAATCCATTCATATTTATTAAGAAAACATGGAAGAACTCTTATTACTATCCAAAAGTCTAGTTATTCTTTCATCTAATCTCTTTATATATTTTTTCATATCTCTATAGGACATCAAAATGCATTTTGGTGATCATGTGTCAGCCAAAACCCAGAGCCTTTATCTTCTTTTTGATCAACTCCCACCACCAAGATCTGGCCATCAGTGAAGAGAAGCAGATCCACAATGGAGTGGGGGGACAAACAGAAATAGCTTCCCTCAGTCAGTCTGTCTCTACTTCAACTATCCATCCTACTGGAGTCTCAATGCAGACCACAACATTTGGTCCACTTGTCTGGCCCTTCCCTGTAACTATTTTATTGATAAGGGGCACACTGTTGTGGAGGCACAATGAAATCAGAAAAACAAGCCTCAAGTCAAAAGTTACATAAATAAAAAGGAAAGCAACAAACAGATGAGTGATGAGAAATTATACTGAGTAGTGTAATGATCCCCATAGATTACTTTAATAAAAGGTCCTTCAGACCATCACTGTTATCTTCTTATTGTCACCCATATGGACATAAAAATATGTATTCAGATGAAACACCCAAAAAAGGGAGAAAATAAATTTTCTTTTGCTTTGAAGAAAAAAAAAACCATTGTAATTTAATTTTTTCAAAAGATATCTGAAAAAGAAAAAAGCTGGAGAACTTAACATGGCCTCATTTCAAAGCTTCTTATAAAGCTACAATATCAAGCCAATGTGGTATGGCCATGATGATAAACATAAAGACTAATGGAACAGAACTGAGTCTCCAGAAATAAACCCATATGTTTATGGTCAGCTGATTTGACAAAGGTACCAAGGAATTTCAAAAAGAAAGGACAGGAGTTCCCGTCGTGGTGCAGTGGTTAACTAATCTGACTAGGAACCATGAGGTTGAGGGTTCGATCCCTGCCCTTGCTCAGTGGGTTAACGATCCGGCATTGCTGTGAGCTGTGGTGTAGGCTGCAGACGTGGCTCGGATCCTGCGTTGCTGTGGCCCTGGTGTAGGCTGGCGGCTACAGTTCCGATTAGACCCCTAGCCTGGGAACCTCCATATGCCGTGGGAACGGCCCAAGAAATGACAAAAAAAAGATTAAAAAAAAAAAAAAAAAAAAAAAAGGACAGTCTTTTCAACAAATTGTGCTGGAACAAGTAACTATCCTACACGTAAAAATACCTCAACCCTTACCTCACACCACACACAATAATTACCTTGAACAGGATCACAGACATAAACATAGCAGATAAAAATTTATATAAAACTTATACAAGAAAGCATCAGAGAAAAATCTTTGTGACGCTAGGTTTGGCAAATAGTTCTTAAACATGATATTGATAGCATAATTCATAAAATATAAAAATGATAAACTAGGCTCCATTACAATGTAAAACTTTTGCTCTTCAAAAGACATCTTTAAGAAAATGAAAAGATAAACCATAAGACAGTAGAAAATATTTACAAAAAATATATCTGATAAAGGACTTGTATCCAGCCAAGAGGAAGGGCCTGCAAACTTGCTAAAAAAGGTCATTCAGTAAATATCTTAGGTTTTATGAGCCGTATAATATCTGGCACAAAAGCTGCCATAGACAATGTGCAAATAAATAGACATGCTGTCTTCCAATAAAACTTTATAAAATCAGGTAGAGGGTCAGATTTAACCCACAAGTCAAAGTTTGCTGAGCCCTGCTCTCTAGTCGACTCTCCCAGGTGATCTGATCCTCATCCTTTGAGAGCTATTTTACAACTCTGTAAAAGTTGTACACTATAATCTGATAGCAATGTAAAGTGATCCTTTCTTTTTTTTTTTTTTTTCTTTTTAGGGCCACACCTGCGGCATATGCGGCAGTTCCCAGGTTAGGGGTCAAATCAGAACTGCAGCTACTGGCCTATGCCACAGACATGGTAACTGTGATCTGACCCACATCTGTGATCTACCTTGCAGCCTGTGGCAACATCAGATCCTTAACCCACTGAGAGAGGCCAGGGATTGAACCTACATCCTCATGGATATAGTCGGGTTCTTAACCCACTGAGCCATGATGGGAATGCCATAATCCTTATTTCTAAACACACAAAAAAAATTGTCCTGTGGAGAGACAACCCTCTGCATCTGTGGGAAAAAGACCTGCTTTGATTACATCTGAATGTTCATTTCAATATTCTTAATCGATAAATGTGTCTGTTCTTTGGATTCTCCTTTTAACTGATTATATTACCTCACCAGTTTCCTCATTTATAGGTTAAATAAAAACTTTTAACACATTAAAAAAAATTTATATCTATTGGGAGTCATAATCTTCCCTTTTTATATGAAAATTATCCTTTAACATCAGAATGAAGAAGTCTTACAACTAAAAATATCACAAACAACTCAATCTAAAACTAGACAGATTTTTTAAAATAGATACTTCACCAAAGAAACAGCAAATAAGCACACAAAAAAGATGTTGCCTTAGTCTGCTCAGAATGCTGTAACAAAACTACTATAAACTGGGTGGCTTTAAGAGAAATTTATTTCTCACTGTTTTGGAGCCTAGGGAGTCCAAGAACAAAGTCCTCACTTTGTTTGCCCTCGCAGATTCACTTTCCAGAGAGGGCCCACTTTCTCACTGACAGCAGAATCTCACTGTAACCTTACCTAGTGGAAGGTGTGAGGGAGCTTATAAAGGGCTTCCTTTACCAGGACACTAGTCTAATTGATGAAGTCTCTGCCTTTATGATGTAATTACTTCCCAAAGGTCTCACTTCCTAATACCATCACTTTAGGGGTTAGGATTTTAAATTTGTTATGAGGGAAATGCAAAATAAAACCACAAAGAGCTAACTATACAGCCACTAGAATAGCCACAACAAAAAGACTAAAAATACCCAATGTTAGCAAGGATATGAAGGAACTGGAACTCTCACACATTGCTAGTGGGAATACAAATGGTGAGGCCACTGTGGAAAACAGTTTAGCAGTTTCTTTCAAATTTAAAAATATGGTTACCATACAATCCAGCAATTCAACTTGTAGGTATTTACCTAAAAGAAAGGAAAACATAAGCCCCCAAAAATGTTGTACACAAATGTTCACAGCAACATTATTCATAACAGCCCAAACTGAAAACAATTTTGCATTATTATCAAATGCCATTCCTACCAAATGGATGACCCAAAACTGGAAAATAATTTTATCACAGAGGTAACTACACTAAAGTGAAAGTTCTAAGCCCCATGATAGGCTTCCAGTCTGGAGGTCTGGCATCAGGAGGAGCCCTCAGAGCATCTGGCTTTGTTGGCCAGCAGGGCTTGAGGGCAGGAGATCCATGGGACTGGGGGA
Organism: Sus scrofa; assembly: GCF_054392235.1. NCBI lineage: Eukaryota > Metazoa > Chordata > Mammalia > Artiodactyla > Suidae > Sus > Sus scrofa. The sequence continues at coordinate 147,391,874 of NC_139383.1, read as the reverse complement.
AACAGACTCCACTCTTAGAGGGTGCCCACAAGGTCTCATATGCACTGGGTCGCAATACAAGCAGCAACTGCATGGAATAATGGACCAGACTTACCTGTGGTTCATATACAGTCTCCTGGGGAAGCAATGGTCACCTATGGCTTGCTGTGGGGGCAAAGACACTAGTGGCAGATCCTCAGTGAATAATCATCAATGTGACCTTTCCTGGAGGTTGCCATTTTGGCCCCACCCAGCAGATTGCAGGCTTCAGTATTGGAATGCCTCAAGCCAAACAACCAAGGGAGCAGGAACGTAGCCACACACATTGGCAGACAGCAAGACTTCAGGCCTACAGTCACCTCACCTCTAAACATACCACTTGACACAGCTCTGCACACAAGAACAGTAAGCTCCAGCTCCACACACCAGTGGGCAGGCACAATTTCCTCTCACCAGGAAACCTGCACAAGATCTTAGACCAACCTCATCCACCAGTGGAAAGACACCAGAAACAAGAAGAACTACAATCCTACACCCTGCAGAGTGGAGACCACAAAAAGAAATTCAGACAGAGTGAAACAGCAGAGATATATGTTCTAAATGAGAGAACAAGATAAAAACCCAGAAGAACAACTAACAGATATGGAGATAGACAATCTACTTGAAAAAGAATTCAGAATAATAACATAACTGTCAAGATCCAGGATCTCAAAAACAAATGGAGGCACAAACCAAGAAGAGTCAAAAACTGCTTAACAAAGAGCTAGAAGGTTTAAATAACAAACAGAAGTGAAAGATATACTAGAAGGAATCAACAGCAGAATAAATGAATAAATGAGACAGATAAATGAATAAATAAGCTGGAAGACAGACTGCTGGAAATCACTGCTATGGAACAGAGAAAGGGGAAAAAAATGAAAAAAATGATGACAGCCCAAGAGACCTTTGGAACAACATTAAACAACAACATTCATGTTATAGGGGTCCCAGAAGGAGAAGAGAGAATGGGTCTGAGAAAATATTTGAAGATATAGCTGAAAACACCCCTAACATGACAAAGGAAACATTCGAATCCAGGAAATGAAGAGTCCCATACCAGATAAACTCAAGATAAACATGCACAGACACATATTAATCAAATTGACAAAAACTAAAGAGAAAGATAAAATATTAAAAGCAACAAGGGAAAATCAACAAATAACATACAAGGCAATCCCCATAAGGTGATCAGCTGATTTTTCAACAGAAACCCTCGAGGTCAGAAAGGCATGGCATGATATATTTAAAGTGATGAAAGGGGAAAACCTACAACCAAGAATACCCTACCCAGTAAGGCTCTCATTCAGAATGAATGAAAAAATTAAAAGCTGTACAGACAAGCAAAAGCTAAGAAAATTCAGCACTACCCATCCAGCTTCACAACAAATGCTAAAGGAACTTCTCTAGGGGAAAAAGAAAAGGCCACAGCCAGAGACTAGAAAATTACAATGGGAAAGCTCACTGGCAAAGGCAAACATAGAGTAAAGGTAAGAAATCTCTATACACAAATACTATATCAAAACCATCAATTGTGAGGAGAGTATAAATGCAGGATATTGGAAATGCATTTGAATTTGAGAAACCAGCAACATAAAACAATGTAAATGGATTAAATGCTTCAAACAAAAGACATAGACTGGATGAATTGATATAAAAACAAGATCCATATATATGCTGTTTACAAGGGGACCCTTCAGATCTAGGGAAGCATAAAGACTGAAAGTGAGGGGATGGAAAAAGATATTCCATGCAAATGAGAATCAAAAGAAAGGTCGAGTAGCAATGCTTATACCAGACAAATTGGACTTGAAAATAAAGACTGTCATGAGAGACAAAAAAGGATACTACCTAATGATCAGGGGTTCAATCCAAGAAAAAGACATAACAATTGTTATATAATGTAAGTATATACATAGTGCAAATACATATGCACCCAATATGGGAGCACCTCAAACTAAAAGATGGCCATAAAAGGAGAAATTAACAGTAACACAATAATAGTGGGAGACTTTAAAGCCCATCCACATCAATGAACAGATCATCCAGACAGAAAATCAGTAAGGAGAAACAGGTCTTAAGTGACACATTAGACCAGATGAACTTAACTGATATTTATAGAACACTCCATCTGAAAGCAACAGAATACACATTCTTCTCAAGGGCACATAGAACATTCTCTAGGATAGATTACATGTTGGGCTACGAAGCAAGACTTGGTAAATTTAAGAAAAAATGAAATCATATTAGGCATCTTTTCTGGCCAAAACACTATGTGATTAGAAATCAACTACAAGAAAAAAAAAAACCCTGTAAATAAAACACAAACAACACAAACAAGTAGAGAATAAACAATGTTACTAAACAGCCAATGGATCACTGAAGAAATGAAAGGGGAAATTTAAAAAATACTTACAGACAAATGAAAATGAAAACACAACAATCTAAAACTTACATGATGCAACAAAAGTAGTTCTAAGAGGGAATTTTATAGCAAAAGAATCTTACCTCTGGAAACAAGAAAAACCTCAAATGAACAACCTAAACTTACACCTAAAGCAACTAAAGAAGAACAAGCAAAATTCAACTTAATAGAAGAAAAGAAATCAAAAAGATCAGAACAGAGATAAATGAAATAGAGATAAACAGTAGAAATGATCAGTGCATCTAAAAACTGGTTCTTTGAAAAGATAAACAAAGTTGATAAACCTTAAACCTGACTCATCAAGAAAAAAGGGCTCAAATCAATAAAATCAGAAATGAAAAAGGAGAAATTAAAACTTACTCCATAGAAATACAAAGTACCATAAGACACAACTATAAGCAAATAAAATGGACAACCTAGAAGAAATGGACAATTAATTGGAAAGGTAAAATACCTCAAATCTGGACCAGGAAGAAAAAGAAATTATGAACAGACCAATTACCAGTACTGAAATTGAAACACGAATTTTAAAGCTCCCAACAAAAGCCCAGGACCAGGTGGCTTCACAGACAAATTCTAACAAACATTAAGAGTTAACACTTATCTTCCTGAAAATATTCCAAATAATTGCAGGGCAAAAAACACTTCCAAACTCATTCTCTGAGGCCATCATCACCTTGATACCAAAACCAAAGATACCTCAAAAAATAAAGAAAGAAAGAAAAGAAATTACAGGCCAATATCGCTGATGAAAACAGAAGCAAAAGCCGTCAACAAAACACAAGCAAATCAAATTTAACAACACATTAAAAGGATCACATGTCATGAGCAAGTGGGATTTATCCCATGGATGTAAAGATTTTTCAATATCTGCAAATCAATCAGTATAAAACACCACATTAACAAACTGAAGAACAAAAACCATATGATCATCTCAATAGATGCAGAAAAAGCTTCTAAAGAAATTCAACAGCCATTTATGATAAAAACTCTCCAGAAAGTGGGCACAGAGGGAATCTACCTCAATATAATAAAGGCCATTATATGACAAACCAACAGCTAACATCATACTCAATGGGGAAAAGCTCAAAGTATTTCCTCTACGATCAGGAACAAAAGAGGATGTACACTCTCACCATTTTATTCAACATAGTTTTAGAAGTCCTAGCTGTAGCAATCAGAGAAAAAAAAATTTAAAAGAATCCAAATTGGAAAAGAAGTAAAACTGTCACTGTTTGCAGATGACATGACACCATACAGGAGGCAGGATCAAGATGGCAGAGGATTAAGATGTGGCACTCACCTTCTTTCACAAACACATTAAAAAAAAAAAAAAAAAAAAAAACAACTACATGAAGAACAACTGGCACAAAACATCTAATAAAGGCTAGAAAAAGACCTTAAAAATCTACAAAGGGCAAGAAACACTCCTCATAACTGGGTAGAACAGAAGGGAAAAAAAGAGAGAGAAGAGAAAGAAAGAGAAAAAGGATGAGATAAGCACTCCTGAGAGGGAACTGTGAAAGAGGTAAGGGACCTGCAACCTGGGAGGCAACTGTGCTAGAGGGAGAACTTCAAAGCCTCGGAAAACTACAGCAGCAGTACTGAGGAAGGCAAAAGAAAAAGAGAGCTGCACAGACCACTGGTACTACTACCCCCAGATAGGACAGCCTGAGACACTCAGTTGGGGGCTGGGAGCTGAGACTCAAGCTTCAGAGGTCAGATCCAGGTGGAGGATTAGTGTTGACCGTGTGGAGACAGCCTGAGGGGCTAGGGGGCTGTGTGCTATGGGCTGGGAAGTGGAGCACCACAGCCAAGGGAGCACAGGAGGAGGCTTGGGCCTGCATGGGAAGCAAGGCACCACTGTCGGGGAGGGCAAGAGGAGGAGTGGCAGGACCATAGGAACATCTTTGTACACACTTGGGCTCTCAGGTGGCATGGAACCTTTTGCATGGGCTCTCAGGTGGCAGAGCATCTCTTGTACAGGCTACATATTCACTTTATGAAGTATTCACCAACAAAAAAATTCAGTATATACCCTAAGAGATAAGGGGGCAAAGTCCCGCAGGCATCTCAAACTCCAGAGATGGACATGGCCATGGCCAACCACTACTAGGGGCCCATGAATAGGCACCAGCTATGGCCCCAGTCACCTCTGGGGTCACCAAAGAGGAGGGCACTGCAACCAAGCACCACTTATTGCCCTCACTCTCCTGAGAACGCACATGTCCTGCTCTTGCTGCTGCCAAAGGCTGTGGGCACTGCCTATACCTCCCTGAGGGTCATTGCCACTTCCCAGAGCTCTGCATCACTGATCATCCTGCACCACCTCCCCATAGGTCCTCGCCACTGTCAAGGGCCTAGCAATCAGGCATTGGCTATTAGACCTGCCCATTGCCTCCCTCTTCCTGGAAGGAAGCACAAGCTTTACACTGGAACACACCCTATCAAGGGGATAAGAGCTTGCACACACTCACGAAAGAGACAGCAAGCATCCAAACCAAAAGCAGCACCCCCCCACACACACACACAAAGTAAGCCTTCAAAAACTACCTGGAAAGTGCTCACATATAAATAGCCCCCCAAGACTATAACAGTTGTCATTCCCTAAACTCACAGAATAAGAAAAATATAAGCAAAGCAAAGAAGCTCAGGAACCATTCCCAGTCAAAAGAACAGGAGAACTCCCCTATTATAGGAGAAAACAATGAAACAGACACTGAGTTCAAAAAGGAGACAGTGAAAATTCTGAAGGAAGTAAGAGTGAATATGAAGGAATTAAGAGTGGATATGAACAGTGATGAAGATTTTTTTGGAAAGGAACTAGAAAAATATAAGGAGGAACATAGAAAAATTAGAAAATTTATTTGCAGAGACGCAAGCTGAGTTAACGGCACTGAAGAGTAGAATGAATATTGTAGAGGAATAAATAAGTGACTGGGAAGACAAAATAATGGAAATTACCCAATCAGGACAGCAGACAGAAAACCAAATGAAAAAACATGAAAGCAATATAAGACATTTACAGCATAATATAAAGTGGGCCAATCTATGCACAACAGGGATTCCACAAAATGGAGATAAAGCAAAGGGGATTGAAAATATGTATGAGGAAATTATAGCCAAAAACTTTCCAAAACTAAAGGAATCATATATCAAGATACAGGAAGCACAGAGGGCCCTGAAGAAGTTGAACCCAAACAGATCCACACCAAGACATATAATAATAAAAATTGCAAAAATTAAAGATTAGGAGAGGATTCTAAAAGCAGCAAGAGAAAAAGTTAATTATAAGGAACCCTTCATAAGGCTACCAGCTGATTTCTCCACAGAAACATTACAGGCCAGAAAAGAGTGGCCAGATATATTCAAAGCTCTAAAAGGGAAAAAATTTGCAGCCTAGAATACTCTACCCAGCAGGACTAACATTTAAAATAGAAGGAGAAATAAAGAATTTCTCCAACAAACAAAAACAAAAATAATTTCAGTTTAGGACGCTATTTAATGATAAAAAGATCAGTTCAAGAAGAGGATATTACACATATCAATACTGAACCCATTCTAAAAGAAACACTGAAAGGTCTCCTCTAAGTAGAAAATAAGTAAGAAGATGCAGGATAGAGGAAATCACAACTGGAAAGTAATCACTTAAATAAGCCAGTATATAGATCTAAAAGAAAAAAAAAAAAAAACTACTTGCAAAAACTAGCACAAGGAACAGCAAAAGGATGAACATGAAAATGTAAAAAAGGACATTAAAATCATAAAATGTGTGAAAGGAAAGTAAGAAAATATAGATTCATTTCTTTTTTAGAATGTGTTTGACCCTATACGACTATCAGGCTAAAACAAGCAGATAGAGGAAGGGGTTAACATACTTGAAAAACAGGGCAACCACAAATCAAAACCAAAAAATACATTAACAAAAACTAAAAAGAAGAATGACACAAGCATAAAATAAAAGAAAATCATCCAACCAAAAAAAGAAAGGAACAAAGGAGAAGCATAAAATCAACTAGAAAACAAGGTTTGAAATGGCAATAAATACTTATTTATCAATAATTACCTTAAATGTCAATGGACTGAATGCTCCAATCAAAAGACAGAGTGGCAGACTGGATAAAAAACAAGAGCCTATGTAATATGCTGCCTACAAGAAACTCACCCTATGGCAAAGGACATAATAAATTGAAAGTGAGGGGATGGAAAAAGATATTTCATGAGAATGGAAATAACTGGAAAGCAGGAGTTACAACAGTCATATCAGACAAAATGGGCTTTAAAATGAAGGCCATAAAGAAAGACAAAGAAGGACACTATTTAATGATAAAAGGATCAAGTCAAGAAGAGGATATTACACTTGTCAATACATACGCCCCTAATATAGAAGCACCCAAATACATATATAAATACTAACAGACATAAAAGGAGAAATTGATGTGAATACAATAATAGTAGGAGATTTTAACACCCCACTCACATCAATGGACAGATTCTCTAGTCAGAAAATCAATAAGGCAACAGAGATCCTAAATGACACAATAGAAGTGATAATTAATTGACATTTTCAGGACATTACATCCAAAAAGAAATCCAGAATATACATTCTTTTCAAGTGCACATGGAACATTCTCAAGGGTTGACCACATACAGGGGCACAAAACTAAGCTCAACAAATTTTTAAGAGTATAGAAATTATTTCAAGTATCTTCCCTGACCTTAATGGCATGAAACTAGAAATCAACCACAGGAAAAGAAATGAGAAAAAATTGACTACACGAATACTAAACAACACGCTACCAAAAAACCAATGGGTCAACAAGGAAATCAAAAGGGAAATTAAAAAATACTTTGAGACAAATGAGAATGAAAATATAATCATCTAAAATCTACTAGGTACCACAAAAGCAGTTCTTAGAGGGAAGTTCATAGGGATACAGGCCTTCTTCAAAAAAGAAAAATCTCAAATCAACAACTTAACCTACCACCTAATAGAATTAGAAAAAGAAGAAAAACAGCAACAACAAAAAACCTAAAGTTAGTAGAAGGAAGGAAATCATAAAGATCAGAGAGAAAATCAATTAAATAGAGATTCAAAAACAAGAGAAAAAAAATCAATAAAACCAAGAGCTGGTTCATTGAAATGGTAAACAAAATTGACAAACCTCTCGTCACCCTTACCAAGAAGAGAGAACCCAAATAAATAAGAACTGAAAAAAACTCAATAGATACTGCAGAAATGATACTGTACATAGAAAATCCTAAAGATACTATCAGAAAACTACCAGAGTTCATCAATGCTTTTGGTAAAGTTGCAGGATACAAAATTAATACACAGAAATCTCTTGCATTTCTATATAGTACCAATGAAAGGATCAGTAAGAAAAATTTTAGAAACAATCCCATTTACTATCACATCAAAAAGAATAAAACGCCTAGGAATAAACCTACCTAAAGTGGCAAAAGACCTGTACTCTGAAAACTGTAAGATGTTGATAAAAGAAATCAAAGATGATACAAACAAATGAAGAGATATACCATGTTCTTGGATTGGAAGATTTGATACTGTCAAAACGACAATACTTCCCAAGGCAATCTACAGATTCAACACAATCTCTATTAAGTTATCAATGGCATTTTTCATAGATTCATTTTTTTGTTATCAATTCATTTTTTTCATAGGACAAAAAAATTTTAATTTGTATGGAAACAGAAAAAAACCGTAAGAGCCAAAGCAATCTTTTTTTTTTCTTTTTTTTTTAGGGCCAAACCCTCAGTATACAGAAGGTCCCAGGCTAGGGGTCAAATTGGAGCTGCAGCTGCCAACCTATGCCACAGCCACAGCAACGCCAGATCCAAGCTGTGTCTGTAACCTATTCCACACCTCACAGCAATGCCAGACCCTTAACCCACTGAGCGGGGCTAGGGATCAAACCTGTAACCTCATGGATACCAGTTGGGTTCATTATCTCTTGAGCTGCAAGGGAACTTCCCAAAGAAATCTTGAGGAAGAAAAATGGAGCTGAAGAAATCAAGTTCCCTGACTTCAGACTATACAGTAAAGCTACAGTAAATAAAAAAGTATGGGACTGGCATAAAAACAGAAATATAGTTCAATGGCACAGGACAGGTAGCTTATAAATAAACCCACTTATCTAGGGTCAATCAGTATATGTCAGAAGAGGCAAGAATATATAATAGAGAAAAGGTAGTTTCTTCAATAACTGGTGCTGGGAAAACTGGACAGCTACATGTAAAAGAATGAAACTAGAACATTCTCTAACACTATACACAAGTATAAACTCAAGATGGATTAAAGACCAAATGCAAGAGTGGATATTATAAAGCTTTTAGAGGAAAACATAGGCAGAACACCCTGACATAAATCACAGCAATATCTTTTTGGATCCACCTCCCTGTGTAATGAAAATAAAACCAAAAATAAACAAATGGAATCTAATTAAACTTAAAAGCTTTTGCATAGCAAAGGAAACCATAAAATAACAACAACAACAAAGACAACCCACAGAATGAGAGAAAATATGTGTGAACAAAAAGACCAACAAGGGATTAATCTCCAAAATATACAAACAGCTCATGCAGTTCAGTATCTAAAAACAAACCCAATTAAAAAGTAGACAGAAGATTTAAACAGAAATTTCTCCAAAGAAGATATACAGATAGCAAAAAGCACATTAAAAGATGCTCAACACTAATTACTAGAGAAATGCAAATTGAAACTACAGTGATGAAAATTCAAACGACAATATTACCTCACACCATTATCAAAATGTCTACTAACAATAAATGCTGGAGAACGTGTGGAGAAAAGGGAGCCCCTCTGCACTGTTGGTGGGAATGTAAACTGGTACAACCACTATGGAAAACTTAAAAATCTAATATAGAACAACCATATGATTGAGCAATCCAACTCATGGGAATCTATCTGGAGAAAACCATAATTCAAAAAATACACATAGTGCAATGTTCTTTGCAACACCATTTACAACAGACAAGACACTGAAGGAACCTAAACTATCCATTAACAGAGGAATGGATGAAGAAGAGGTGGTACGTGTAGGCAATGGAATACTACTCAGCCACAAAAATGAATGAAATAATGCCATTTGCAGCAAACGGATGGACCTAGAGTTTACCATACTAAGTGAAGTAAGTCAAAGACAAATATCATATGATATTGCTTATTTGTGAAATATAAAGAAATGATACAAATGAACTTATTTACAAAAAAGAAACAGACTCACAGACTTTGAAAACAAATCTATGGTTATCAAAGGGGAAAGGGGGGGGACAGGTAAATTAGGTGTTTGGGATTAGCATATACACACAACTATATATAAAACGGATAATCAACAAGGACCTGCCATATAGCACAGGGAACTCTACTCAATGTTCTGTAATAACCTACATAGGAAAAGAATCTGAAAAGGAATGGATACAAGTATACTTAAAAGAAAGAAACCTGGGAACCCTAGTAGGAAAAGAAATGTAATTGATTTTATCTACTGTATATTTATAAAAGACCATCCATTTCTTTAGTAAAAACTTTTTTTTCCCCTGTACTGGTAGGTTTTTTTTTTTTTTTTTCCACCAACTAGGAAACTAAATAAAATAGAAAATCAATGAGAAAAAAAAAAAAAGAGTGTGTAAATGACTTTTCCCATCATAGCACATTTCTGTCTGTAAGCATATCTTGGAGATATTTTGGGTTCAGTTTCAGATCGTGGCAATAAAGTAAATGTTTCAATAAAAAAATACAATAGGAAGTAGTTTAAAGACATTATTAACTCATGCTAGAAACACAGTTACTGACATTGTCATAAGGTTTAAAAAGATTGTTGAGAAAACTTTTAAAAGGTGATATGGAGGGAAAATAGTTATGTATAGTTAGGTATACATCACACTTTGTTAAGTCAGTTCTAGATAATGCCTTTGAGATTAGGAATTTAAGCTCTACTTCTTGCTTTACCATTTATATGTCATAACTCTACAAGTGTTTCTGATTTGGAAGTAGAAATATTAGCTATGGATAGGAAATAAATAGACATAGAATGCAAATCTTCATCCCCTATCATGTCATTAGCAGCAGAAGGAAATTTTAAGGACTTTTTATAAAATCAAACCTGTTAGAGTCGGTATAAATTAAGCATGTTGGATATTTGTGAAAAAAGGTATATCAGAATCCATCAAGTTAAATCCTACCTACTATACGGATAAGAAAATGGAGAAGTAGCAATCATGTAACATTAATTTTACAGGCTTTTGTTTTATTAAAAGTCATAGTTTTATCAAAAGTTCCATGGAATTCAAGGCATAGGAAACTTAAATAGCTTTACCTATTAAGCTCAAAAGCAATTTCATAGGATATCATCGGCAAACCATGAACATTCAAATTATACATGGTGATTGGCACTTTAGAAAAAAAATTCTATGAAAGTACAGAATAGGTAAAATTATTACTAATTATTGATTGATGGATCTGATTTGATCCACTATATTAAGAACCTCAAAAGACAAAAGTATTAAACTTTCATTTTTCTTTAATTTTACATTAACAGTATTATATAGTCTATATTTAATATAACTTTCACTGAAAACAATATAAATGTTTGGTTCTTAAATTGCTAAATAATTTAGACATTTGATATGTGTACAATACATATTCAATTATGCCACTGGTCCATTTCACTTTAAGTGAAAGTCATGGAAATGTATCTCTGAAGACCCCTCTTGTCAGTATAAAAACAATATTCCATGTACACAACAGAATACTAGTGATTCTTCCTTCACTAGTTATGCACTAGTACAGAAAAACTCTCAGATTTTCAAGTGTATAGTATTCAGCCTCCTAGTGATACCAGGTATTAGAAGAACTGTACCATAAAATTCTTACCTTGGGTCTAGGGTATCTATAACAACATGCATAACTGTGTGTACTTTAAAAAATATCTTCCAATGTATATTTGCTCTGCTTTAAACATCTTTTTCAAATCATGTAAAGACGAAATCATAAGAATATTTCTTTGGGTACTCAACTGAAGGTTTATAATTAAAAATTTTAATCTCATTTTACTTGTAAGAAACTTGTACTTCCCTTCATAAAAAGTGTACATTTGTATCTTTAAAAGGGGTAAAAATGGATGAAGGAAAGAAAAATCCTGATTTCTACTACTCTAAACATCTATATATCTTTCAGCTATTTTTCCCAACAACTTTTGATAGTGACTATAAAATTATAACAAAAGCTATCCCATTTAAGGAAATTTGTTTTGTTTTGTTTTGTTTTTTTGTCTTTTTGCCTTTTCTAGGGCCGTTCCCACGACACATGGAGGTTCCCAGGCTAGGGGTCTAATCAGAGCTGTAGCCGCCAGCCTATGCCATAGCCACAATGCAGGATCCAAGCCACGTCTTTGACTTACACCACAGCTCACGGCAACGCCAGATCCTTAACCCACTGAGCAGACCAGGGATCAAACCTGCAATCTCATGGTTCCTAGTCGGATTCGTTAACCACTGAGCCACGACAGGAACTCCAAGGAAATTTGTTTTGTGTTAGCACCTAAAGTATGTGTAAATAAGATGACTTCTACAAAACCTACTGTTACACCTAAAAAAATAAATACTAAGACATTACTATTGGTGCTAGAAGTTCTAAAGTGATGAATACCAAACTTTTAAGAAAAAATTTTAAAAAGTCGTCAAAATACACCTGCCAGACTTTGATTCTCTTTCAGAAAAAGTCAAGAGCAGGTGTTTCAGCAGATCCCTCTAAGAGATAGGGGAGACATATAACCAATTAATGACATTTGCCACAAGCATTGAAGGGCATTCATCTGTTGAACCCTTTATCACTTCCAACAAAAACTCTGACTTCAAGTGTCCTCACCATCTTTTAAGTAAATACCCAATGAAAACTAAAACAGATTGCTTAAAAACTCAATGTATCTGCTTAAAATGTTGATTTTTCAAATGAAGTAGATTAAACAAAGAACTGATGCCAATTGCATATGGGGGCAGTAGGGAGTTTGGTAACAAACTAAATTTTGTTTATTTACTTCTCATTATATCAACCCTTGGCAAATAAAGCTTTTCATTCAGGAAAACAATCATTAATTTCAAAATTACTCATAAAATAGACAATCTAATTTAAAGTAAAACCTTTAACAAGATAAACATAATTTACAGATAAACACAAGCATGTTCAATAACATACGAAAAAATAAAACATTGAAGTTATTACTTTTTAAGAAATACCTAGTTTAGCACATCACCTACATTCTGCCAGTTAATTTTTATCCTTAATTATATTGACATGAAACCATAATTTTCCGTCTATGTCACAAAAAACAATATACTGAAATCAAAGTGGAAAATCAATTAAAGACTTTCCTAAGACCTTTCCTAAGACTGCTTACTAAATGCAATATGGCAAATCACTCATTAATATAATAAAGACACACTTAATATTTGAAAGCTCTTTAGTAAAGATGAACTATGAACCAAAGTTTTCCCAAGATATCAAAAGATATGACAGCAATTACTCCATGCCACCTCCAAAGTACTGCAAGTTGATTTAAATAACAATAACAATTCAATCTCTGAAATCCATTAATAGGTTGTGTCTAAGAAAACAAATTTTAAGAGTTCCTGTCGTGGCTCAGCAGTTAACGATTCTGACTAGCATCCATGAGGACGCAGGTTCAATCCCTGGCCTTGCTCAGTGGGTTATAGATCCAGCGTTGCTGTGAGCCATGATGTAGGCTGGCCTTGCTCAGTGGGTTACGGATCTAGTGTTTCTGTGAGCTGTGATGTAGGTTGCAGAAACGGCTTGAATCCTGAGTTGCTGTGGCTGTGGCAGAGGCTGGCAGCTAGAGCTCCAATCTGAACCTAGCCTGGGAATCTCCATATGCTGCAGGTGAGGCCCTAAAAAAGCAAAAAAAAAAAAAAAAAAAAAGAAAAAAAGAAACAAAATAGATTCTGTAACTTCCCAAGAAAGTTTATTCCAGAGTTCCTGTTGTGGCTCAGTGGTTAATGACGCCAACAATTATCCACGAAGGATGCGGGTTTGATCCCTGGCCCGGCTCAGTGGGTTAAGGATCCGGCATTACTATGAACTGTGGGGTAGGTCACAGATGCTGCTCAGATCTGGTGTGGCTGGCAGCTGCAGGTCTGATTCAACCCTAGCCTTGGAATGTCCATATGCTGCGGGTGTGGCCCTAAAAAAGTCAAAAAAAAGAGAAAGTTTATTCCAAAAGATTAAAAACACTTCTATGTTCATCAGTTTTTTTTCCTTTTCCTAATTCCTGGTATTCATAATAAACAAATGGTTATGAACCCAATATGAGTTTCTATTCCAGCAACCACATGCTTTTGGCAAATTATTTCAATGAAAGGTTTTGTCCGGGGAAGTAATTTACCATATTTGTATTTTAGAAAGATAATCTTGGTAGCAACGTATAAAATAGACTATGAGATAGATCCATTTCAAATACAAAATGATAGAAAATATCCAACTCCAAGTCATTTGCTCCCAGATCATGTAAACATCAATTCAGTCCTTTGCACCACGCCTAACTTTTCCTTACGTTCTCTTCACTAATCTCAGTACTGTCTTTAAGGTTTCCACACAGCATCATGCCTGTAATAGACTATGGCGTAGAAATGAGCTGTGTACAGAAAGAGAAAAGCAGCAGCACTGCTTGTGAAGTGGATTTGGAAGTATTCCCCTTAAAAGATTTCAAATTAGATCACTGCTGTCATGATGTTAGCTGCTTTGAAATATTTTCACAGAAGAATTGTCCATGGAAAGGAATTCAACATGTCTTAGCCAGCAGTATGATTGATGGGAGAGGCTTTCTAAGTCTAAGGGACCGACTTTTCTCCTTTTGCCTTTTTTAAAAAAGTATCATCACAATGAACTTCTGTGTTACTGACATTTGGCAAGTTTTCCACCACTTCTCTTCACGCCTTTCCTAAAAAGGAGTACTTTTTGTATTTATTTGCACTGAGAAGGATACACGGTCCAGAAAACATTGTTTTTCTTTTAGAAGAATTTTAATGGTCATTTTTATTCTAAAACTTTTGCCCAATTCTCAAAACTTGTAGAAGCTTTTAAATACAATTTTAAAGTTTTAATTCTATTTGTAACCACATTTTACAATACGTAATAGTATTGATATTTTTTTCCTGAGGAATCTGTGTTTTATCTCTAGTATACCAAAAGTTTTATGTAAAAAATCTAAATAAAAAATCTATATGTTAATAAAAAGTTACTAATATGTATTTAACTACATAGTATACGGTTACTTTAAAGTTCTATATGTGCTACATAAAAAGACACTGAAAGAATAAATTCTCAACGTGAGTTTAGGACTCGGTCGACAATTTATTCAGTGGTCATCCAACAAGCTGAGGATAGGTAAATTGTTAATTTTTATCCCTCTATCCATTCGTTGTCAAATTGGGTATCTTTAAACACTTGGCACTATACCAAGATAATGGCCATCTATTAACACTCAATATTTCTTTCTCTCTCTTCTCTCTTCTTTGGAAATGCAGTTTAAGCTGCTAGATAATAAAATATTATAAGCTCCTTTAAAAAGCCTGGCTCTAGATTTTGTACATCTTCATCACTCCTATTTCCTCTAGTACACAGCATGATGTTTTGAACCATGCTCTTGAACTCAACATTAGACCAATGAGCACAGAGATTTCAGAATAATTTAGGTGGCAACAGGATAGATCTAAAAAGAGAAACTAAATTTCATTTCAATAAAGCAACAGAGGCTCAACTAGAGGAAAAATAAATTTGAAGAAAAAAATAATAAACCTGACCATAACTGAAGCCTGAGTTTTAGAGTAATTCATGCTAGTTATATGCAGTATATATTTCTTTGTGCATGCTTTTATCTATTAAAGTACAACAGAGATTGCTGTAATGTTTTCAATTTGGGCTAAAAATTCTTCCTTTTTTGGTATCCAAAACAACTTTTCAAGGATAAAAGTATTTCAAAAAAAACAAGCTGATTTATATGCCATATGCCAGATGTAAGCAACATCTTTTCTGACTCCTAGTTACATTTTGCTGTTGTTTGTTACCATAACCTTCTCTCATGGGAGTTCACAGAGTTTACGGTGAATCACAAAAGCATCAGGATTCTCTTAACAAGGGTTAGCTGGTTTTTCTGATTCTTCTAATATCCATTGGCCTCTGTTGTCTTTACCAAGGGTGAACACAAAGTATTTGGCAAGCAGCTCTGCACTGATGGAAATTTTTCTCCAGTAATCCTTTATTTGTAAGTGCATGGTATTTCTATTTAAAACAGGTCACATAATTTTACTTTTCTCTGGAAGAAAATTAAACTTACTCTAAAACAAATAATGTTATAGTTTTGATACTGGACCTAGGAGAAGGCAACATATAAATGTTTCAGTGGTATACAAGTCATACACACACACACACATATATAAAAGAATGCAGGTAAGCAATCAGATGAGAAATCAAAGAACATCTAACAGCACTTCCACTTCTAGATACGACAGGGTCACTGGATACCAGACTTGCCTCCTACCAAAATATAGCAATAAAAGTAGTCAAAAATATATGAGGCAACTGTTTTCAAGAAACAGACAAGAAACAAAGGACTTTAGTCACTGCAATAAGGGAAACACTCCTTATGTCCAAGTTGGACAAGACTTTCTGGGCCATACGAAAGGGAAGTGGAACCCAAGCAGAAACCTACAGTCTTACAGTGTTAAAAAGAATCAGGGATCACAGTTGGAGCGGCTGGAGCAGCTGGAAAATGCAGGACAGGGTACCAAAGAGGAAAAAGCTGTGAGAGGGTGAAAAGAGGTTTAATAAATAACATACTGGAGAGCAAAAAGTTGCTGGAGTAGAAGACAGATAAATAGGTATCATTTGACCTTTAGATTAGGAGAAAAAAATAATTTTTTAAAAAAGGACAAAGTCTAAGTGACCTGTGAAACATTATCAAATAATCTAATGTGTGTAACTGGAGTTCTTGAAAGAAAAAAAAAAGTGAGGCAGAAAAATATATAAAGGAAAAAATAACAAGAGTTCCCATTGTGGCACAGCAGAAACGAATCCAACTAGTATCCATGAGGATTCAGGTTCAATTCCTGGCCTTGTTCAGTGGGTCTAGGATCTGGTGTTGCTGTGAGCTGTGGTGTAGGTCACAGAAGTGGCCTGGATCCTACATTACTGTGGCTGTGGTGTAGGCCAGCAGCTGTAGCTCCGATTCAACCCCTAGCCTGGGACAGCCGTGGGTGCAACCCTAAAAAGCCAAAAAAAAAAAAAAAAGCCAACAGAAAACTTTCCAATTTAGGAATCAAGAAAAGCCCATGCAGGAAAAATATTTTAAAAATCCTACATCATGGCACATCATAGACAAACTGCTAACACCAAAGGTAAAGAGAAAATTTTTAATGTAGTTATATAGAAAAAGACATATACAAGGTAACAATGATACAATGATTGCAAATGACTTCTCATTACAAATGGAAGGTCACCTTTAAAAGCACTTTAAAAATAATCCTGTCAACCCAGAATCCTATATCCCGAGAAAATATCTTTCAAAGTTAAAGGTGAAAAAAGGATATTTTCACATAAAGAGAAACTAACATAGTTCACTGCCAGTAGACCTGCACTATAAGAAATATTAAAGAAAGTGCTTTAGGCTGAAGAGAAATGATACCAAATAAAAAAGAGATCTAAAGTAAGGAATGAAGAGTACAGGAAATGGTAAATATATGGGCCACACCTGCAGCATATGGAAGTTCCCAGCTAAGGGTTGAATCAGAGCTGCAGCTGCAGCTGCCAGCCTAGGCCACAGCCACAGCAACATGGGATCTGAGCCACGTCTGGGACCTACACCACTGCGCACAGCAACACTGGATCCTTAACCCAGTGAGAGAGGCCAGGGATAGATCCCACATCTTCATAGATACTAGCTGGGTTTGTTTCCACTGAACCGCAATAGGAATCCCAAAGAATATCTCTTTTAAAAAGTTATTGTTATTTCCTTTAAAGAAAACTTACTGTTGCAAAATAAACATTATATTGTAGGGTTTATAATGTATGTAAAAATAAAATATGTAATACAAAAACACAAAAGAAGGAGGGTAAATGGAAGTTCACTATTGGAAGGTTCTTATAATTTATATTAAGTGGTATAATATCATAAGTAAATTATAATAAGTTTAGGGTGCATATTATAAACTCTAAAGAAAAGCCAATAGAGCAAATAATGGAACACTAAAACATATTAAAATAATCCAAAAGAAGACAGAAGGAGGTAGAAAAAGAAAGGTGGAATAACAAAACCAATTGTGGTAGACTATGAGGAGGAGAACTTACTTCCAATAATAAAACAGAAAGTCAAAAAGATTTCTCACTTAAACCCTAACTATTAAAAGAAGTTGGGTAAGCTATGCAATCATAGTTTTTAAAATCTGTCAGGCTAAGGACACCAAAAAATCTGAATCAACTCCAAGAAGTGATAAGCATATTTTATAAGAGAAGAGATGCCCAGCGCCTATCACCCTTGACTGAAACAGGAGGACGAGGAATCTACCACAGATAAGGGTTAAAGAGAAACCAGTCTAACTTTGAAGGGCTATGTGTGGACTGGCATACTAGCACAAAATTCAGAGGAGCCCCCAACACAGCAATTGTATGAACTACCAGGCCCCAAATACATACACATACACACACACACACACACACTTTCCCACTAGTCTTCGCCAAAAATGGGGGCAAGAGAAGAGTGCTGAGATAGTCTCCCCAAAGTCCTCTAGACTTTGACCTAAGGAAGACTTGAGGATTGGGAGATAACAGGAAAACTAAGAAAAACTTCACAGAGGCAAGACCCACCTTTGCAGAGTACAGGGCAGCCATACCATAGGCCAACACAGCAACAGGGCTAGAAGAACTCTCGAGGCACAGAAAGAAAGGAGCAGAACTAGAGAGCAAAGAGAATCTTCAGCAACCTAAAGCTGGCCTCTGGTTTGTAAAGAGGGAAGATATCTTCTATGATTCAAAAAGATTTGGAATAGTCCATGAATACATCAGAAGGTGCTCAACACCATTAGTCAAGAGGGGAAGACAAATTCAATGAAATACAAATTAAAACAATGCAATACAATTTCCCAAGCATTAGTACAAAGCCAAAAACAGACAATACCAAATAGGAGCAAAGATGCAAAGCAACTAGAATTCTCATATTATTTCTGAGAGAAGTGTAAAATGATATAACCACTTTAAAAACTGCTGGGCAATTTGTTACGAAGTTAAAGATATACCTTACATTATGAATCACACACACATTTCCACTCCTAGGTATTTACCCAAGAGAAATGAAAACACATATCCATAGAGTCTTATACAAGAATGTTTATACTGGTTTTATTGATAATAGCCCAAAGCTAGAAAAAATTGACATGTCCATCGAGAGAAATAAACTATAAACTATATACTTATACAATGGTATTCTACACTGCAATAAAAAAGAATTAACTACTGATACATACAACAACATGGATGCACCTCAAAACCATTTTTTTTTTCTCTTTTTATGGCCGCACCTGTGGCAAATGGAAGTTCCCAGCTAGGGATTAAATGAGAGCTACAGCTGAGGCCTATGCCACAGCCATGGCCAACACTGGATTTGAGCCGCATCTGCGACCTACACCACAGCTTACAGCAAAACCAGATCCTTGACCCACTGAGCTAGGCCAGGGATCATACCTACATTCTCAGAGACAACATTGGGCCCTTAACTGGCTGAGCCACAACAGGAACTCCTTGAAACCATTACCTTGAGTGCAAGAGGTCAGACATAGAGAACATACTATATGGTCTCATTTATGTTATTTTCACCAACAATTGAAATTAATCTACGGTGAGAGAAACCAAAAGACAGTTTGCTTAAAGCAGACAGACTGATTGACTGGGATCAATCAATTGGCATAAGAGAATTTTCTGGGCTTATGGAAATAGTCTATATCTTAAATAACATGGGTATATACATTTGTCAAAACTTAGAATTATATCCTTATGCATTTCACTGTCTGTAAATTTTAATTGTATACTTATGCATCTCACTGTCTGTACTTCCATTTAAAAAACCTTCAAGGGGGGACAAAAATAAGAAGAACAAAATTAAAAGAAAATCACATGAGAGGAGAAAGGCATAATAATTGTTATAGTTAGGTACTGGGTATATGAGGGCTTATTATTCTATTCTGTTGACTTTTGTGTTTAAAATTTATAGTAATAAAAGGGGTTTTAAAAAGAAAGGCAACTGGAATAATAACATATTGTATATTTGAAATTTGCCCAGAGAGTAGATTTCAAATCTTCTTACATACATGCGACACACACAGGCAAGGTGACTGGAGGTGATAAATATGTTAATTCGTTTGTAGTAACCATTTTACAATATATACATATGTCAAAATATCACATTGTATACTTTAAATATAATTTTTACATGTGAAAAATGAAAATTAAAAATAAGATTTTAAATATCAGTTTTTTAGAAAAGCCAAAATATTCATTTAACCTTTTCTGTGTGATATTTTAATATAAACACAGAGCATTCACTGCCAAATAAAATACAAAGTTACCGGAAAAGGGGAGAGGGGCTAGATCTGCTCAGAAAAATAGTACTTCAAGGTTCTATCTTTCTTACACTATAGACTACTATTTCAGTAACTTTAGCCAGAAGATTTTTTCGGTGGCAGCGGTGGGGTGATTATTTATTCATCTTAGAACCAAGCTAAACCCAAATTATTAAATTAGTCTTATCTTTCAGGTTGGGGTGTATAAGCCAAGTCAGAAGATTTTTTTTTTTTTTTTTTTTTTTTTTTTTGTCTTTTTGCCATTTCTTGGGCTGCTCCCGCAGCACATGGAGGTTCCCAGGCTAGGGGTCCAACCAGAGCTGTAGCCACCAGCCTATGCCAGAGTCACAGCAACGCGGGATCCCGAGCCGCGTCTGCAACCCACACCACAGCTCACGGCAACGCCGGATCCTCAACCCACTGAGCAAGGCCAGGGATCAAACCCACAACCTCACTGTTCCTAGTCGGATTCGTCAACTAGTGCGCCACAACGGGAACTCCCCAAGTCAGATTTTTAAAGCAGATGTACAAAGCCCCTTTCTCCACCCATGGCCCATGATGTCTGGAGCTTGTCAGAGCTATCACCGAGGTATACCACTTCAGTGTTCTTGGCCCAGTATCCCTATCATTGTGGCTGAGGCCTTGTCATAAAGTGCAAAAGGCTGCTGCTCTGCTTGCGTATACACAGGTGCAGCATTCCAGAAGTCAGAGAATTAATACCCACCCTTTCACCCAAGCAACTCTCAACCAATCATTTCTGGAAGCTGAGGTTTAAATACTCTAGCTCTTTCAGCATTTGAGTGGGATGATTCTGAGGGATGTGCAAGTTGCACACTGTGGTAACTGATGTAGGAGTGTAGAGTATGCCACCCCAAAATATGCCATTCTGGCATACTGATTATTTTAAGTTAAAGGCATGAAAAACTGCAGATGAAAGAAAGGCACTCTAACCTTCCTTCCTCCTAAAAGGAGGAGATAAAATTCTCATACGAAAGGTGCCACCCCCAAGCTGGGAGGAAGGAAGACATTCTTATCACCAGACACAAGCAGCTGAGGCCAAGGGGAATCTGCACAAACTTCATTAAACCAAACCTTATCTTCTAAGTCACTTTCCACAACTAACTGCCCTCACCCAAATTCCTTTGTCTTACACATTTTCACAATTTAATATGCTTTGTCCAATCTAGTATGTAAGTGTTTTGGTCTAACTGCTTCTTCGTGTCTTCATTTCTTATGAAGGCTCCTGTGTACATGTAAAAATTACTAAACAAAATTTGTATATTTTCTCCTGTTAATCTGTCTTCGGTTAATTCAGGCCAGCTAAGGAGCCTAAGTGGCTTAATTACATTCTTTAAAGGCTGACTCACATTTCTATACCCCGTCACCACTTCACATCAATGTTCTCTGTACCTCCCCCAAATTACTTGTACAAAAGAAGACATCTAATAGAAAGGGTGCAAAGTACACTCTAAAAAGGAAAAAAATAGGTGACAGAATGAATCATTTCACAGACATACTCCTGGTCATGCTGTTACTAAACCTTGACTTCCCACTATCATAAGAGCTTTTGCAATTTTTTCTTTTTTTTTTTGCTATTTCTTGGGCCGCTCCCGCGGCACATGGAGGTTCCCAGGCTAGGGGTCAAATTGGAGCTGTAGCCACCGGCCTACGCCAGAGCCACAGCAACGCGGGATCCAAGCCGCGTCTGCAACCTATACCACAGCTCACGGCAATGCCGAATCGTTAACCCACTGAGCAAGCACTGAGCAAGGGCAGGGATCGAACCCGCAACCTCATGGTTCCTAGTCGGAGTCGTTAACCACTGCGCCATGACGGGAACTCCCCGAGCTTTTGCAATTTCAAAGCAGAACAGTCATATACACAGGAAAGTTCAATATACAATTAATCCTATATCGCCAGGCTGATTTAAGCCTTCGGAACAGCTGTGTTACATGGAGATCTTTTAGTGACAATTCATAGAAGCCAACTAGAGCTAGCTTAAGCACAAAGTCTACGGGCCTTAAGAATAGAATCCGTGATTGGGAAATTAAAAAAAACTTAGGAAGTCTCTGCCTCCGTTTTTCTAATCATCTGCTTCATCTCTCTTTCCTTGATTCCCAGTTCACATGGCTACTACCTGACCTACAAGATTACACAGTGTTGTGCAGAAGCCCAGGAAGAAAGAGAGCCTGATTTTCTTTTTTGGCCTCCTCTGAGCTCTCTTGCTCCTTTCCTTCTCCCTGACCAGTCTTTCAAAATTCCCAGGGAAAGAACTGGTCCTGCTTGGGTCAGGTACCTACCTACACAAGGACCAATTATGGAGAGAAAGCAATGTCACAAGATAAAAAAATGACAGTACTCCGCAATCCAACATAATGGAGGAAAGGGACAGTCCCAAAGAATGGATATCGGTAAACAACCAAGAGAATCAACCATGAGTCATTATGGATCTGTTTGAGAAACTGTTAAAAACACTGAAAGTTCTTCACAGCAATATGTACAATTTGTAGAGACAAACTGTCTGTACAATTCAAGGGCATTCATGAAACCCCTATAATCAATTCTTAGATCCTAATTTTAAAACTCTCAATTATTCATCTAGGTATTTTGAGTGTTTCAAATTTTTCAAATATTGCTCTTAAAATTTCAAACCTTAAATACTGGCTGAAATTATATTCAAAGGTTTTTCAACCACAAAAAAATACATATAATAAAATGTTAACACTTTCATAGGAATGTAATATGTAAGAAGTCTATACCCATAGCATGGACTAGGTAGAAGAAGCTAACAATCAGACACCAACTGGGGCCTGCCGTCATCAAATAGAGACTACGTGGCAGTCCCTCCCATTTTTCACTACAGTTAGAATACTTTTCCATGGTATGTCCCCAAACACACTTAGGGAGATGTGTACCTAGACCTCATCTCATTAAATCATAAACCTGAAATTACCTCATAAAGAGATATATAAAGTGAATCAAAAAATTAGTAAGCTCTAGCCCACTGCTATTCATGATGGCCTAGAAAAAAAAATACATGTAGCTTAATCAAGAGTCTACTCAAAATACATAGCTATTACTGTATGTAACTTTACTCAAAACAAGCAAAATCAAACACAATCAACAGAAATAAGCTAGGGAAATAAAATCAGAAGCAAATGCCTCAAGTCTATTATGAAACAAATCAGATATAAATTAAAAGTTATATTAGTCAGGAAACCTATATCCTTCACTGGTTTTTAGGAAGCAGTCAATGACATTAGTAGGACATCCTTAACCTCTGAGAGTATATAATGGAAGGAAATGGCCACAAAATTACCACAAAATGCTCTTACATGACAGGAAAAGACAGAAGAATGGAACACAAAAAACAATACTTTACCAGAGTTGTATTACTCATACATTCTTTAAACGTATAGAAAACGGAGCCTTATGAATATTATATTCATGCATTTTGATTCTATAATATAGCATATTTTATAATACAAAAATACTGTGAAAATCTCATGCATTATCTTTGCTGATCCACTTTCTACACTATCTCCAAAAGAGAATCTAGTTTCCTGAGTATGTGAGTACATAAATTGGATGAAAGCTAGAATGATGAAACACCACTGAGCTTGATTACATACAATAAAATTTAAAGGAAAGATCATAATCCTACAGCATGTTGACATTTTTTGTATCAAGTATAGTTGGAAAAAGTAAGAAACTCATAATATGAGGTTAAGAAAGTTTTTTAAGAAGAGTCAATTGTTACTATCATTTTTGTAAACAATTTGAATCTATCAGCACATAAAACCTAAATATTAATCAGCTACTATATTTCATTTAGAAATTTCTGCACCAGAAAAATGTTGGAGAAAGTATTTTTTTTTAATTATAAATTCATTCATGAATTTAACATGAGTAGTGTTTAACAATTTCAGGTGACACTGAAGTTCTATGACAGATAGCAATTTGTAATTTTGGTTGAGTTACATATTTCACTTGGATACACTAAAAGGTGATATTCCTGAGTTACTTGGTAGAAATAATCCCAGCCAATATGAGTGACATTTATATTTTTTTCTGCTCACTTTTGGGTTTGTTTATTTGTTTGTTGTTGGCCATAGCTGTGGCATGTGGAAGTTCCTAGGCCAAAGTGTGAACCCGTGCCACAGTAGTGACCTGAGCCACTACAGTGACAATGCTAGATCCTTAACTCAATATGCCACATAGGGACTCCATTTTTTGGCTTATTTTTGAATGCAGAGTAACTTTCATGTAATACCTGAAGCAGAAGTGTTTTTTTTTTTTTTTAATCAATTTCCTTTTTTTTTTTTCCCCAAAACATGGCAAATGATATAGGACAGTGGAATCTGCAAATATGAGGGTTCACAAAGGAAGGTCTCTGAATGCCCCTGGAAAAAAAGTCAAAGGGTTTAATGGTAGCTCAGGAGAATGTAAGATTTCGGTACTGTTTATAGGCACATCACAATCTAATAGGATGATTGGTATGCAGAATTGACAATTAATTCTAGGACTCAAACTTAAATTCTGCTACTAAATTTTAGTATGATTTCATGTTAAATCAAAGTTAATGTTCATCTTTTACTTCACTACAGAATAAGAAAAAATACTGCATGTTCTGCCTTTTGGATACTAAAATGTAGCATGCAAAGCTCATAAAAATTGTCTAACATGAAATTCATAACCGAAGTAGCTTTTGGTACAAATATTTCACCAGGGCAATGATTTGAAAGGGCACCTCTTGCAATGCAGAACTGTCGTAATTGTAGCTCAAAAACATAAATGACACCTTCCTATGTTTGCATCAGGAAAAGACTCTTAGTCACATTTCATCGACTTTCCAGTGTCATCCCCAAACAAATGGACAATTAAATACTTACATACATATGCAAAGCCCACTGCCTACACACAAAGAGAAATACTAATAAAAACAGATTTGTAATAGACAAGAAACGTGTGTGCTTATAGATTATGATTACCTGGAGGTAGGAATTGCAGTTGGTTATTAGCTAGTCGAAGATGACGTAAAGCTCTCAGACGACCAATTTCTGGGCAAACAATTTCTAAGGCATTGTCACTAAGATCCAAACACTGTAGCTTTATAAGGGACCCAATTGCTTCAAGAGAAAAGAATGGTAAAAGCAAATTAATTTGACACAAGTGTTAAGGCAAACCCTTAATGCAAGTACTTCAAGTTTAAATATTTTACTACTTAATATCCCTGTCTCCGGAGCTGACATAGTAGTAAAAACATATTATCAAATTAAATTTTATGAAGTGAAAACACTTCTGTCTCAAAATAATATGTAATAAATTTTTAAAAAGGCACAAATAAAAATGTTAAAACAGTGTAAAAAATTGCTTGAATTAATAATTCATGAAATGATACCTAATGTCTTTTATCTAACCAAAATGCTTAACTGGATTCATTAAGCTTGAAGTTATCAGTTTATTATCTACCTAATGACAGTTTATCTGATAATAATTTCCCTAACCATTATAACCATTTCAGACTTGTTACTAAATTTAATCATAACTGTTAACTGAACTTACTAATTAGAGGGAAAAAATTTTTTGAAACTAATAATGATGCTTCGTAATTAAAATTCCCTATTATGCCAACCAAAATATTTAAAGAAACAATCTGTTCTATTATTATAAAGCACAGCTTAACCTATAGCATCTCCCAACTAAAAACTGGAAGAGCACTCACCTTCCGGAACCACAACTATGTTATTTGAGTGCAGATACCTAGAGGAAAAAAGGAAAAAAAAAAAAATCTGTTATCATTCAGTATTTCTGCTAAACAATCACTTTGTAAAATGTGCACTTAGAGATTTATCAAATATAAAGGAATGAGACTTACTTTCATACACTGCTCTAAATGCATATCACAAAATGGTCATCACAGATAATACTATTGAGAATAACACTATATGTTAGAATTGCAAATATTAAAACTATCTGCTGATTTAGTTGCTTTTAAAAATAAAAGTATGTACAATAAATATTTTTCAACCTCATAAAACAAATTACCAGTTTCCCTAGTTTATTTTAAATTATCCAAGTTTTCAGAAAAGCACTGATTATATAAAGAAAAAACCAACACCTATTGGGTAAAAGAAAATGCAAACTTTTAGTTTCTAAAGGGTAACTTCATAAAATAATCAAATCAAAGATATTTCAAGCCAGCATGGAGAACCAAGAATGGAAAGAGAGACTATGCATCATTTATGGTTATCTGTAGAAATACCCAACTGTCAAGGTACAGAATTTACTTCACAGCAAAAGAAATTTTGAAAATAAGAAATCAAATTCTTGTCTTAAAAAAAAAAGTCTATCCAACTGACAAGCCCAGGCAAGCCTAAGTGAATAACACTTTTCCCAATGAAGCATCTTTAGCACTCTCTGGTGGAGACTTCATGCAATCAGCAGCAGCAAACTATTCAGAGCAAAAAACTACAGTGACCAATGAAAATCATATAGGAAAAATTTAAAAAAATAAACTTACATCATTATTTTTAAGACCATATAACTAGATTTTGACAAATTATTTTCAAACCTGTCTTATTTACTATACCTCATAATTAATCTGCATATAGTATTTTTTAAATAGAATTAAAATTTTTCTTCTATATCTGTAAGCCTAATATCTAATGTGAAAATGTCAATTCTAGGAGTTCCATGGTGACTCAGAGGATTAAGGATGCAGTGTTGTCACGGCTATGGCTCAGGTCACTGCTATGGCTGACCTGGGAACTTTCACCTGCATTGGGAAAAGCCAAAAAAATTAAAAATAAAAAAATTGAACCAAATTGGAGTTCCCTTGCAGTGCTATGGGTTAAGGATATGGTGATGTCACTGCAGAGGTGCAGGTTGCTGCTGCATAGGTTTGATCTCTGGCCCAGGAACTTCTACATGTTGCAGGTAGGGCCAAAAAAACAATAATAATGTCAGTGACACAGAATAAGAAAGATACAAAATTTAATGAATTTAAGACCTTCATATGCTAGATTAAATCAATTCTGTGTAGGTATTAACTTGCTAAGCCTAATACAATTTAGACAATTACACCATATATTTTATTCCTTGCTTTGGGTATATGAAATGCTTCCATATTTTAAAATCAATATTCTTTAAACATTACTTTTAGGAAGGAATACCTAACTACTTTATCATATTACTCTAAATATTATTTATGCCAAAATGCTATATGTCTATATATAAATAAGTGTATACATACACAAACATACACACACACACACACACACACACACTTGCATTTATTACACTAAAGGCAGGGTGCCCAGACACCAAAATAAAAAATTTTTTGGTTATCCACACAATATCTGCCTCAATTCAAATTCTACCTATAAAAAAGGCCAAATCAAAATATGAATTATGGAGTTCCCACTGGGGATCAGCAGGTTAAGAATCTGACATAGTGTCCTTGAGGATGGGGGTTTAATCTTTGGCCTCTCTCAGTGGGGTAAGGATCCAGCATTGCCACAAGCTGTGCTGTAGGTTACAGATGTGGCTTGGATCCAGTATTGCTGTGGCTGTAGTGTAGGCCTGTGTCAGTTTCTTAGTTTTGACAAATGTTCCATGGAATTGTAAGATGTTAACAACAAGAACTAGGCAAACTAGAACACTGTACTATCTTTACAACTTTTCTGTAGATACAAAATTGTTCCAAAGTAAAATGGTAATTTAATTTTTTTTTTTTAAATGAAAACAACAGGACTTTTACTTCCAGCCATGATGGACAGGGACCAGATTTCCACAACTGCTATAAGCAACAAGAAGACTAGATGGAATTCATGAAACAATTATTTTCAGATATTGACAAGTGGCAACTAGTACCATGTTCCCTGAGAGAGAAGAAACAAGTGAGGTGATACACAATGTCCACAGCTTTATGCCTGGAGGCAAACTGTGGACTCTGGCACAGGAATGGGATCCCAAACAAAAAATGAAAGTCTCACTGAGTTATGAAGACACATATCAGGATTCAGGAAACCTGAGGCAGCTTGAAGTTGTAGGGTACAGTTCTGGAGAAGAGAGCACTACTGGGGAAGAAAAAAAAGAAAACTTCATGAGATCCTTTGACTCTTATCTGATTTCTAAAAGGCACTCCAGGTCATAACTAAAAATCTATCAACTGAACAGTCCACAGAGCTCATACAGGTCTAGAAAGCATTCAGGTTCTGAGCAGCAAGTGTACCAAATTCTTGTTAATTACCTGGTGCATTAAATGAGATCCTAGAAAGGATAACAGGCTAACAAGGCTAAACTACCCCTACAGAAGAGGTTACTTGAGATCTGTTGTAACAAAGAAAAAAGACAATCATGAAAGGATCAAACTAAGCTGCAAATAATCACAACCAAAACAAAGAACCATAGAAAGGAAGGCAAAAAAATGTAGACACTGAATAATGTAACATTTATAAGATCCAGTATCCAATCAAAAAGTATTAGACATGCTAAGAATCAGGAAAATGTGACCCATAGCCAGGATAAAAACTATGTAATACAAACAGACCTGATATGACAGAGATGCTAGAATTAGCAAATAAGAACTTTAAAACAACTATAGTAAATATATTCATGTAGTCAAAGAAAAATACAAACATTGTTATAGAAATGTTAACATATAAAGAAGAACCAAATAGAACTTCTAGAGATCAAAAATATAACAAACTGAAAACACTGCTAGGTGGGATTAACAACAGATTAGATACTGAAGAAGAAAATATTACTGACCCCTAAGACAGAAATACAACGTGTCCTAAATGAAGTACATTTAAAAAAAAAAAATTTGAAAAGAACTGAATAGAGTGTCAGTGATTATGGGACAATATTAAACCAACAAAACACATAAAAGAGTCTCAGAAGCAGGGGTCAGAGATAAGAGTACAGAAATAACGTTTTAAAGTTCCAGGAGTTCCCATTGTGGCTCAGTGGATTAAGAACCTGACATAGTGTCCATGAGGATGCAGGTTCAATTCTTGGCCGTGCTCAGTGGGTTAAGGATCTGGTATTGCCACAAGCTGCAGCATAGGCTGCAGATGTGGATTGGATCTGACATTGCTATGGCTGTGGCACAAGCTAGCAGCTGCAACTGATTCACACCCTAGCCTGGGAACTTCCATATGCTGCACGTGTGGCCATAAAAAGAAAAAAAAAAAAAGAAAAAAAAATTGGTGAAAATTCTAAGGACACAAGCCCAAGAAACTCAGTAAATATCAAATATAAAGAAAAAGTAGGAGAGAGGACAAGATGGCGGAGGAGTAGGGGGACACGCTCGCCCTCTCCCACAAACACAACAAAAAAAGCACATCTACAGAATAAATGACTCGCACAGAACACCAACCAATCGCTGGCAGAGGAACCTAAACTCCAATAACGGCAAGAAGTTCGTGACATTACTGGGCAGAACGGGAGAAAGGAGGAGAGTGAGAGAAGGTGAATCCGAGCGGGACGGGCGCTCCCGAAAGGGAACTGCAGAGGAGAAAGGGATCCCGCACCCTGGAAAGTCACCCACATGGGGGAAAGATCAAACGAACCGGAGGAATCTCCAGATGCAGAGAAGAGTGTAGCAGTAAGTTGAAGTACAGAAAAGCCAATCAAGAACAGAACGGACCATCTGAACTACGGGCACAGTCACCAAAAATTGAGACGCCTGGGTGGGGGCTGGGCACCGAGACCTCAGCTCCAGAGGTTAGTCCCCGAGAAAGGGCCGGGGGACGCTGGATGGGGGCTGGGCACCGAGACCTCGGCTCCAGAGGTTAGTCCCACAGAAAAGGCTGGGGGGGCGGGGCGGAGCGGAAACTGCTTGGGAGGTCTAGAAACCATTTGATGGGGCAGAGACTGCCTGGGAGACTAGAAAACAAAGCTGTCGCAGAGAAAGGGAGCAATACTCTAGGGGCGGGGAAGTGGAAAGCCGCATCAGAGGGAACCTGGGAGAAGAGCCTGGTCTGCGCCCGTGCTGGGGAGGGGAGAGAAGAAGGGGTGGGTCCCCATAGAATACCCCCCATGCCACAGCAAGCTTACAGGCCCGCTAGCTAGCTGAAAGCTGTGTTTCCCAGTGCATCCCCTCCCCCCACCCCCACCACCCCCTACGCTCTCGCAGAACCTGGGGCTGCCTGCCATCCAGGAGGGCTGGCCTCAACAACTGCCTGAAGCCTACCACCGCAGGGGCTGTCCCTGCACAGGCCTGCTTGCCCTTTGGAGGGGCTACACTTCCGCAGAGCAGCACCAAATACCACCAGCCCCCGAGAAAAGGCCTGCAGCCCAGAAAAGCTAGAACAAGCCTAGCCAGGCCGTGAATAGATCTGCCTAATTCTCGGACGGTTTTTCTGAGTTGGGCTGCCCTGGGGAGGAGCCTCTTGGGTTTCCAACGGCCCTGCTACCCGCCAAAGCCCCCAGGGGGTGCCCCACTCCCGTGGAATAGCTGCTGAGCACCACCAGCCCCCTGGAGGACCCCGTGCAGCCCAGAAAAGCTGCAACAAGCTTGGCCAGACTGTGAAAAGATCCGCCTACATTCGCAGGCCGTCCTTCTGAGTTGGGCTGCCCTAGGGAAGAGCCTCTTAGGTTCTCAGTGACCCAGATAGCTGCTCCAGTCCCCAGGGGGTGATGCACTCCTGAGGAACAGATGCCCAACACTGCAAACCCCTGCAAGAACCCCACAGCCTAAAAACACCCGAGCAAGCTCTGCATGACCAAGTGAAATCTGCTACCATCGTGGTGTGGACCTCCCAGTCCTGTCTGCCCTTAGGAAGTCCTCCTTTGCTTCAAAAAACACTGTTAGCCCCATCAACGCTTCAG
Source organism: Sus scrofa (assembly GCF_054392235.1). Taxonomy (NCBI): domain Eukaryota; kingdom Metazoa; phylum Chordata; class Mammalia; order Artiodactyla; family Suidae; genus Sus; species Sus scrofa. The sequence continues at coordinate 147,360,934 of NC_139383.1, read as the reverse complement.
AAAAGCCACACTGCCTCAAAAAAGATTGACCAACAATGCCAACCCTCAGGAAATATTCCACAGCAGTGACAAGGCAAACACTGCCCCATCACGGAGAGTACAACTCCCTCAGGAGAAAGAAAACAACAAGCAAGATGAAGAAGCTGAGAAACCACCCCCAGTCAAACCAACAGGAGAACTCACCTAAAACAGTCAACAATGAAATAGATCTCTGCAGTCTGAGAGACCTGGAGTTCAAAAGAGAAATAGTGAAAATACTGAAGGAATTAAGAGAAATGAACAGTAATGCAGATACCCTCAGAAAGGAACTAGAAAATATAAGGAGGAGCCAAGAAAAACTAGAACATTCATTTGCAGAGATGCAAACTGAACTAAGGGCAGTAAAAACCAGAATGGATAATGCCGAAGAACGAATCAGTGATATGGAAGATAGAATAATGGAAATCACTCAATCTGGTCAACAGACAGAAAACCGAATCAAAAAACTGGAAAGCAATATAAGAGACCTATGGGATAATATAAAACGGGCCAATCTACGCATAATAGGAATTCCAGAAGGAGTAGAAAAAGATAAGGGAATGGAAAATATATTTGAAGAAATTATCGCTGGAAACTTCCCAAATCTAAAGGATACTGGATTCAAGATACAAGAAGCACAGAGGGCCCCAAACAAACTGAACCCAAATAGACCCACACCAAGACACATCATAACAAAAATGGCAAAAGTTAGTGATAAAGAGAGGATCCTAAAGGCAGCAAGAGAAAAACAGAATGTTACCTACAAGGGAACCCCCATAAGAATATCAGCTGATTTCGCTACAGAAACACTACAGGCCAAGAGGGAATGGCAAGAGATATTTAAAGTGCTCAAAGGAAAAAATATGCAACCTAGAATACTCTATCCAGCAAGAATATCATTTAAAATAGAAGGGGAAATAAAAATTTTTTCCAAAAAACAAAAACTTAAAGAATACAGCAACACAAAACCCAGGTTAAAGGAAATATTGAAAGGGCTTCTCTAAACCAAAAAGAAAGGAAGGAAAGGGAAGAAAAAAGAAAAGAAAAAAAAAAAAAAAGAAGAAGACGAAGAGGAAGAACTAGGATTGAGGAAACTGAAATCAGAGAGCAGTCACTCAAATAAGCCAGCATACAGATTTAATCATGAACATGCTTCAAACAAAATAAAATTAAAAAGAAAAAAATAAAAAAGTCATCAAAACCATAAAATGTGGGCAAGGGATGTTAGGAAGTAAATAACCCTTTTTCTTTGTTTGTATGTTTCTCTTCTTAATTTTAATATAGTAATGAAGTGTTTGAACTTACAGGACCATCAGGCTAAAACACACAATTATGGGAAGGGGTTAGCATACTTAAAAAACAGGGCAACCACAAGCCAGAACCAAATATTGCATTTGCAAAAAATGAAAAAAAAATACACTCAAACAGATAATAACAGGAGACCATCCAACCAAAAAAAAAAAAAAAAAAGAAAGGAAAAATGGAGAACCATAGAATCAACTGGAACATGAGGTTCAAATGGCAATAAATAATCATCTATCAATTATCACCTTAAATGTCAATGGACTGAATGCCCCAATCAAAAGACACAGAGTGGCTGAGTGGATAAAAAGGCAAAAACCTTCAATATGCTGCCTACAAGAAACTCACCTTAGGACAAAAGATACATATAGATTGAAAGTGAAAGGGCGGGGAAAAATATTTCACGCCAATAGACATGACAGAAAAGCAGGAGTCGAAATGCTCATATCAGACAAAATAGACTTTAAAACAAAAGACATAAAGAAAGACAAAGAAGGATACTACTTAATGATTAAGGGATCCATCCAAGGAGAGGATGTTACTATCATCAACATATACGCCCCAAATACAGGAGCACCCAGATACATACAACAAATATTAACAGACATAAAGGGAGATATTGATGAGAATACAATCATAGTAGGAGACCTTAATATCCCCCTCACATCAATGGACAGATCCTCTAGACAGAAAACCAATAAAGCAACAGAGATCCTAAAGGAAACAATAGAAAAGTTAGACTTAATTGATATCTTCAGGACACTACATCCAAAAAAAGCAGAATACACATTCTTCTCTAATGCTCATGGAACATCCTCAAGAATCGACCACATATTGGGACACAAAGCGAATCTTAATAAATTTAGGAGCATAGAAATTATCTCAAGTATCTTCTCTGACCACAATGCCATGAAATTAGAAATCAACCATGGGAAAAGCAAAGAGAAAAAACCTACTACATGGAGACTCAACAACATGCTACTAAAAAACCAATGGGTCAATGAGGAAATCAAGAAGGAAATTAAAAACTACCTTGAAACAAATGATAATGAAGGCACAACCTCTCAAAATCTATGGGATGCTGCGAAAGCAGTGCTCAGAGGGAAATTTATAGCAATACAGGCCTTTCTCAAAAAAGGAAGAAAGATCCCAAATTGACAACTTAACCCTCCACCTAAATGAATTAGAAAAAGAAGAACAAAAAAGTCCTAAAGTCAGCAGAAGGAAGGAAATTATAAAGATCAAAGAAGAAACCAATAAAATAGAGACTCAAAAAACAATAGAGAAAATTAATAAAACCAAGAGCTGGTTCTTTGAAAAGGTCAACAAAATTGACAAACCCCTGGCCAGACTCACTAAAAAGAGGAGAGAAAGAACCCAAATAACCAAAATTATAAATGAAAAAGGAGAAATCACAACGGATACAGCAGAAATACAAAAAACCATAAGAGAATACTATGAACAACTATACGGCAACAAGTTTGACAATCTGGAAGAAATGGACAATTTTCTAGAATCTTACAGCCTGCCAAAACTGAATCAAGTAGAAACAGACCAACTGAACAGACCCATCACTAGAAATGAAATTGAAGAGGTCATAAAATCACTCCCTACAAATAAAAGTCCAGGACCAGATGGCATCACAGGTGAATTCTATCAACCATATAAAGAGGAATTGGTGCCCATCCTCCTTAAACTCTTTCAAAAGGTGGAAGAAGAAGGAATACTTCCAAAGACATTCTATGAGGCCACCATCACCCTCATTCCAAAACCAGACAGAGAGACCACCAAAAAAGAAAACTATCGCCCAATATCATTGATGAATATAGATGCAAAAATTCTCAACAAAACCTTAGCTAACCGAATCCAACAACATACCAAAAAAATTATACACCATGACCAGGTTGGGTTCATCCCAGGTTCACAAGGATGGTTCAACATACGCAAATCAATCAGCATCATACACCACATTAACAAAAAAAAAAGTCAAAAATCATATGATCATCTCAATAGATGCAGAAAAAGCATTTGACAAAGTCCAACATCCATTCATGATCAAGACCCTCGCCAAAGTGGGTATAGAGGGAACATTCCTGAATATAATCAAAGCCATTTATGATAAACCCACAGCAAATATAATCCTCAATGGGGAAAAACTGAAAGCCTTCTCACTCAAATCTGGAACAAGACAGGGATGCCCACTTTCACCACTGCTCTTCAACATAGTTTTGGAAGTCCTAGCCACAGCAGTTCGACAAACAAAAGAAATAAAAGGCATCCATATAGGAAGAGACGAGATAAAACTGTCACTGTATGCAGATGACATGATACTATACCTAGAAAACCCTAAGGACTCAACCCCAAAACTACTTGAACTGATTCATAAATTCAGCAAAGTACCAGGATATAAGATTAACATTCAGAAGTCAGTTGCATTTCTGTATACCAGCGATGAAATATTAGAAAAGGAATACAAAAATATGACACCTTTTAAAATTGCACCTCAAAAAATCAAATACCTCGGAATACACCTGACCAAAGAGGTAAAGGACCTATATGCCGAGAACTATAAAACTTTAATCAAAGAAATCAAAGAAGATGGAAAGAAATGGAAAGATATTCCATGTTCCCGGATTGGGAAAATCAATATTGCAAAAATGGCCATACTACCCAAAGCAATCTACACATTCAATGCAATCCCTATCAAATTACCCATGACAGTTTTCACAGAACTAGAACAAACAATCCAAACATTTATATGGAACAACAAAAGACCCAGAATCGCCAAAGCAATCCTGAGAAACAAAAACCAAGCAGGAGGCATAACTCTCCCAGACTTCAAGAAATACTGCAAAGCCACAGTCATCAAAACAGTGTGGTACTGGTATCAAAACAGACAGACAGACCAATGGAACAGAATAGAGAATCCGGAAATAAACCCTGACACCTATGGTCAATTCATCTTTGACAAGGGAGGCAAGAACATAAAATGGGAAAAAGAAAGTCTATTCAGCAAGCATTGCTGGGAAACCTGGACAGCTGCATGCAAAGCAATGAAACTAGAACACACCCTCACACCATGCACAAAAATAAACTCCAAATGGCTGAAAGACTTAAATATACGACAGGACACCATCAAACTCCTAGAAGAGAACATAGGCAAAACACTCTCTGACATCAACATCACGAATATTTTCTCAGGTCAGTCTCCCAAAGCAATAGAAATTAGAGCAAAAATAAACCCATGGGACCTCATCAAACTGAAAAGCTTTTGCACAGCAAAGGAAACCCAAAAGAAAACAAAAAGACAACTTACAGAATGGGAGAAAACAGTTTCAAATGATGCAACGGACAAGGGCTTAATCTCTAGAGTATATAAACAACTTATACAACCCAACAGCAAAAAAACCAATCAATCAATGGAAAAATGGGCAAAAGACCTGAATAGACATTTCTCCAAAGAAGATATACAGATGGCCAACAAACACATGAGAAAATGCTCAACATCGCTGAGTATAAGAGAAATGCAAATCAAAACTACCATGACATAGCACCTCACACCAGTCAGAATGGCCATCATTAATAAGTCCACAAATATCAAGTGCTGGAGGGGCTGTGGAGAAAAGGGAACCCTCCTGCACTGCTGGTGGGAATGTAAACTGGTACAGCCACCATGGAGAACAGTTTGGAGATACCTTAGAAATCTATACATAGAACTTCCATATGACCCCGCAATCCCACTCTTGGGCATCTATCCGGACAAAACTCTACTTAAAAGAGACACGTGCACCCACATGTTCATTGCAGCACTATTCACAATAGCCAGGACATGGAAACAATCCAAATGTCCATCGACAGATGATTGGATTCGGAAGATGTGGTATATATACACAATGGAATACTACTCAGCCATAAAAAGAATGACATAATGCCATTTGCAGCAACATGGATGGAGCTAGAGAATCTCATACTGAATGAAATGAGCCAGAAAGACAAAGACAAATACCATATGATATCACTTATAACTGGAATCTAATATCCAGCACAAATGAACATCTCCTCAGAAAAGAAAACATGGACTTGGAGAAGAGACTTGTGGCTGCCTGATGGGAGGGGGAGGGAGTGGGAGGGATCGGGAGCTTGGGCTTATCAGACACAACTTAGAATAGATTTACAAGGAGATCCTGCTGAATAGCATTGAGAACTATGTCTAGATACTCATGTTGCAACAGAAGAAAGGGTGGGGGAAAAAATGTAATTGTAATGTATACATGTAGGATAACCTGACCCCCTTGCTGTACAGTGGGAAAATAAGAAAAATTATAAAAAAAAAAAAAAAAAGAAAAAGTAAACCTCAGCAAGGTACATCAAAATCAAATCCCAGAAAACTAATATAAAGGAAACTCTTCAAAGTATCCCAAGGAAGAAAAACACATTAGATACTAAAGACGAAATATAAGAATGATGGCAGATATCTCTTCAGAAACTATGTAAGCCAAGCGATAATGAACACCATGAAAATGCTAAAAGGAAAGAAAAATAAAAACTAGCAACCAAGAACCTTAATTTCAAAAAACAATACACATACACACACATTTCAAAATTATGAAGATGAATATAAAACAAAAAAATAGAACATCTTCAGGGCCTAGTGCTAGTAAATTCTTACACTTTATACTAAAAACATGATACATAAAAGCAAAACCTGATAAAGCAGACCTCATCAAAATGTAAAACCATTGGTCTGCAGAAGAACACAAAAAGACAAACTATATATTGGGAGAAAATATTTGTAAGCAGCATATACAACTAGTTTTTAGAATATGTAAAGATTTCTTAAAACTCAAGACTAACAACAACTATATATATATATATATATATATATATATATACACACACACACACACACGCATCCAAATAGAAAATGAGCAATGGACATGAACAGACTGAAGAAAAGATAAAGATGACAAATACTTGAAAAGATGTTAAATATCATTAGCATTAGAGTAATACAAATTAAAACCACAATTGGAGAAAACCTCACATCTATCAAAATGACAAAAATTAAAAATAATGACAACAAAATAATGCTAGTGAGATGTGGAGAAACTGGATCAATTATACATTACTGGGGAAGAATGTAAAATGGTAGTGCCAACCTGGAAAATTATTTGGTGGTTTATTTATGAAATTATAAATTCAGAGCAAAAGTGACAGAGAGTAAGGACTTCCAAAAATTCTCTTTTCCATAAAACCAATACTGGCAAAAATTATCAGAATCTATATTTACAGAACTTTGGAAATTAACCAAAGACCTGCGGTAAGACATGGAGGGTTTATTTAAGAAAAAATGGGTAAAATCTCAGTCAGAAGGCTAAGCTGTAAACTCTAGAGCATTTTCACTTCCTCTAGTCCTATCCCCTACCCTCCAGTTCTGCAGAAGCCTGGAAAATCTCTTTGACTACTTTTCATAATCATAGTGAAAAGCAGCAGCCTCGCTAACACCTGAATGGGCAGAAAGCTGGAGTTCATTCCCAGAGAACTGTCATTTGACTGCCTCATAGTCCTCTGAAAGACCCCACTGGCAAGGCTGTTTTTAATTTGAACTGACTAGAAACTTAGCCCTACAAAAACCCTTTCGCCAGTTGAGATAAACTACAGGCAATGGTTTAACCTCATTGCTGCCTGAGATAACAGCTGCTGCAAACAAAAGATTGCCAAAACCCTTAAGTGAACGAGTCTGGGAAGGAGACATCCACATGAGCTTTGAAAAACTCTGGCACATTTCTGGAAATCTAGAAGGCCACATGCATACCCAGAGCTTGAATATGCTCTGCAAAGACCTGAGAAGACCCTAAGCTCTCACCCCTCTGCTGAAGTTGAGGCTCTACATAATCCAGAAGTGATGTGGAAGGCACAGTTGTCAACTGCCTAGCTGAGAGGGGAAGGCATGCTGCAATACATATACAGAGACCAAAGTCAGCAAAAACTGGGAGACTTACTGAATTCAGACTAGATTCAGATAGTTAAGGAAATCTCTGCTTATTAGCTGACACTAATAAAGTAACTGAGCAGATATCTAAAAAAATCATGGAATGGGGATTTCCCATTGTGGCTCAGTGGGAACGAACCCAACTAGTATCCATGAGGATGCAGGTTCAATCCCCAGCCTTGCTCAGTGGGTTAAGGATCTGGTGTTGCCGTGAATGTAGTGTAGGTTGCAGACTTGGCTTGAATCTGGAGTTGCTGTGGCTGTGGTGTAGGCCAGCAGCCAACCACTGGGGCCCTATATGCCCCAACCAACCATCAAGTGTAGCATAAGATCCCTGTTTCCCCGTCCAATCAGCAGGTCAGCTGGTGTATCATGAGAACTCGCCTCTCTCCCTGGGTTATATAAATAGATATGACCGCACACTCCTTATTGGCTCTCCCTGATGGTCAGGAAGTCATCCAGCTGCACCAGCAGTGTCTTCCATCTCATTAAACTTTTCTCTTCACCTTGCCATGCTGGAAAATTCTTTCTGACCCACATGCACAGGCTACTATAAAATTAAGAAAACAATTCTATGTACAATAGCATCAAAAAGAATAAATTTAACAAAAGAGATTCAGTATTTTTACACTGAACAGTGTTCAGTGTTCAAATTAAGAAACTGCTGAAGAAAACTGAAGACGTTAATAAATAGAAAGATATCACACATTCATGGATTAGAAGACATAATACTATTAAAATGGCAATAATCTACAAATTGATCTAAAGATTCAATATAATCTTTACCAATGATCATGGTTGGCTTGTGTTTTTTTTTTTCACAAATTGACAAGCAGATCTTAAAATTCACATGGAAATGCAAGGGATTTAGAATAACTAAAACCATTTTGAAAAATAAGAATAATGTTGGAGGATCCAGACTTCTCAATTTCAAACTTACTACAGAACTACAGTAATCACGTCTGCATGGATGGTACTGGCAAAAAAGATACATATCAATGGAATAGAACTAAGAATCCAGACATATGCCCATGGTCTACAGTCAACTGATTTTTAACAAATATGCCAAGACAATTCAATGGTGAAAAAGGAGAATATTCAATAAATGGTGGTGAGATAACTGGATATCCCACGCAAAAACAGAAGTTAGACCTCTACATCACATCACATGCAAAAATTAAAACTCAACATGGATCAAAGACCTAAATGTAAGAGCTAAAATTCTACAAAAAAGAAAAGAGGGGTAAATCTTTATAAGACTGAAGATTAGACATAGTTTTACAGTATGACAGATAACAAAACACAAGCAACCAAATAAAAACTTACCAAGTAAAAGATAAACCACAGAATGGGAGAAAACATTTGTACTAGATCTAGTAAGGATAAGGATCTAGTATCTCAAATATGTAACACTCTCAGAACTCAATAAAAAGATAAATGCCAAAATTTTTAAATGAACAATAGATTTGAATAGACATTTCCCCAAAGAAAATATACAAATGGCCAATAAGCACAAGAAAAGATACCATTAATCATTAGAAAAATACAAATCAGCAAAGATATCAATTCACAACTACAAATGGCCAACTACTAGACTATAATGAAAAGGACAGAAAACAACAATGTCACATTCTTGACAATGTGAAGAATCCTCACATATTGTTGATAACAGTGTAAAATAGTGCAGCCTCTTTGGAAAACAGTTTGGTAGTTCCTCAAAAGGTTAAACATAAGAAATTACCACTGCAATTCCACTCCTAGGTAGAAACCTGAGAACTGAAAATATATGTTCACACACAAACTTCTATATAAATGTTAACATTTGCATTATTCACCATAGTCAAAATGTGGAGATAACCTAAATGTCCATCGATTGAAAATGGGTAAACAAAATGTGGTATATACAATGGATTTTTATTCAGCCATAAAAAGGAATAAATTCTGGAACACGCTACAACACAAATGACACAAAGCAGCCAGACATAAATAGTCACATATTGTATGACTCCATTTATATGAAATGTGCAGAACAGGCATATCCAGAGAAATATAAAGTAGATTACTGGTCACCAGGGAGTTTCTAGAGATTAGGGAAGAGGAATGACTGCTGATGGATTTCTTTTAGGGTTATGAAAATGTTCTGGACTAGACAGTGGTAATGGTGGCTCACTCTCATGAATATACCAAAACCACTGTATCATATATTTAAAAAGGGTGAATTTTATGGCATGTAAATTATATCTCAGGTAAATGAAACATGAGATTACCATAACATGACTTGGCAATTATAAACTTAGGCATTTATGTCAGAGAAATAAAAACCTACCCACACGCACACAGACACACCAAAACCCATGTACACAAATGTTCACAGCAGCTTTACTCATGACAGCTAAAAACTAGAAACAATGATTACGTCCTTCAATGGGTGAATGGATGAACAAAACTCATTACATCTATGCTGTGAAATACAACTCAGCAACAAAAAGGGATTATTGGTACATGCAACAAGTTAAACAGATATAGAAGGAATTATGCTGAATGAAAAAAAAAAAAAAGCCAGTCCTGAAAAGTTTCATACATGATTTCTATAACAAATTAAAATGACAAAATTATAGTGATGGAGAAAAGAGTAGTAGTTGCCAGGGTTTGAGGAATAGAGTGTGATTATAAAAGAGTAGAAAACGATGCAAATGGAAATAAAATCAGTGGAATGTAGCAATGTCAATTTCCTAGTGGTGATCTTATATAGTTGTGCAAGACATAAACCCTGGTGGAAACTAAAAGGGTACACAAGGATGTTTCTGCATTATTTATGTTATGTGTGAGTCTACCATTACCTCAAAGTAAATAGTTTAATTTTTTAAAAGGGAGAAATAAAGACCTTTCTTCAGGCAAATCAAATCTGAGAGAATAACATAAGAATTAATATAAAAGACATTTTTTTCATTTTAAAAGTTCTTTAAATTAACAACTTAAATTCAAAATTATAATAATGTATTTTGCCAGTTATCAGTTTTGTCCCCCATCTCAAAATCTATGCCATACCCTATCAAAATTGCATCTTTGCCATATGATCTAATGTTAGGCCTAATGATGCTAGAAACCTGGCCTCTGTGCACTGACACCCAGTCAAATTTTGGAAACAGAGTTTTAGGTGAAGTAGAAAAGAATAGCTTTATTGTTTGCCAGGCAAAGGGGAACACAGCAGGCTTATGCCCTCAAAACTATGTGTCCTTTCCTACCTCTGGGAGGTTTGTAAGGATTTTTACAGTCAAGGGTTTCAAGGGGTTGCTGATAAAGATCAGGGTGTGCGCAAAGTGTGGACTGCTTCAGTCTAGAGATGGCCTCAGACAGTCTGATGTGCTTCTGTGTGTCTCTAGGTTATCAAACTGTGATCTTCTGTCTGGAATGCTTCATCAAGTAGTTAATGTTCTCCATTTGTTGGCGGCTTTAGTTCTGCAGAAGAGGAACCAGGACCCTGCCCCAAAAGAGCACTTCTGCTTCTTGATTTCTCCTTCCTTGTCTCCTCAACCCCCCTTCCCTGATCAGCAACTGCCTGAACCTGTCCTTTGGAACTCAGGGAAGGTCAAGGAGGCGAGAATACACAGAAAGGTTTTTGTGCCCAGGAGCCCCACGGGGTCCTGCTTGGTTTCACTAATGTTATAAAAAGAGGATACTGGAGTGACTCTGCAAGATGATAGTATCAGAAAAGCACTTTCCAGGTTCAGTTCGCTTTCAACTTTGTATTCAACACAGAGCCAAGGCCCAATGGCTTCAGTTGTCTTCCCGGACAACTTTAAGCCACATTCTCAAACTATGAAGTCTCCACACAGAAGTCACTTTTGTGGCAGCTCTTGTTGTTACTCTCAGACCATACTCTGTAGATAAGACAATGCACTTTTTTTTTTTTTTTAGGGCCACACCCACAGCATATACAAGTTCCCAGGCTAGGACTCCAAACTGAGCTGAAACCGAGCCTATGCCACAGCCAGAACAACACCAGAGCCAAGCCAAATCTATGCTGCAGCTTGCGGCAACACTGGATCCTGAACCCACTGATCGAGGCTAAGCATTGAACCCACATCCTCATGGATACCAGTTGGGTTCTTAACCTGCTGAGCCACAATGAGAACTCCCAATAATGAACTTCTAGAGACAACTTCAATTGGTCTCAAGCAACTGCCTTCCCACCCTGTGGCCACCTCTGCATTAGATGTGCCATATTCTTGAGGCAGAATATTAACTCTGGTGGTCAGTGTAGGAGCATGGCTTTGATGCATTCTTTGATATAGCCACTGATTAACATTTGCGGCTTAAGGGCTCCAGGGAGTAACATCCCCACAGGCCTTGTTTACTATAGGGAGTATACCTACGCCCAGATGGACAATAATCCCTAATCCCCTGTGACTCAGTTTACAGGAAGAAAAGGACAAAGAAACCATGAGACTTATAGGACATTTCCAACCCTAAGACCCTATTGGACAAAGACTGATATTGGTAATTGAACAAGGCCAATGGAAGGAAGCCACATCTTTCTGGACCTCATGCTGGTACACCCCCCATCTTTAAGGAATAAAAACCCCTACAGGACAATAGAGAAAGGGGGGGGGGCTCTTCTCCCCCATCCCAGCAGCCCTGGGAGCTGTTTTCCTTTAATGAAGACTTTGCTTGCTTGCTGCCTGTGTGTTCACGGAGTTCATTCTTTGACTGCTGTAAACAAGAACCTGGATTCTGGTATCATCTTTCCAGTATCATTCTCAGGCAACTGCCCTCCCATCAGTCAGGCTGCTTCTAATAGATTAGTTCTAGATTATCAACACCCTCTTGCAACAATGAGCAGGTACTACAGCTCTGTTCCAGCCTAAATTAGGTATGGCAAGGCTCTTTGCCACCAGTACATGTGTTTTGCGGCAGCCATACCTTCTTTGAAGAGGTCTAATCTCAACCAAGGATTTGGGGCTTTCCTAAGTCTTCAGTTCCTTCATTGTCTACTTTCTCTTGGCCCAGATCTACTTTTTCACACTTACTAATACTGAATACCATGGAGTCTTCTGTAACCTCTTTTAGTAGTTATAACATTTTACTAGTTAATAATTCTTAATTCCCCCTGCTTAAATTAGGGATATGGTTTCTATCTCCTAACCAGACCCTGACTGATATTACATGGTTTATACATACAAAGATCTACTTCTCTCACAACACTCACACACTCATAAAACACAGGACAATAGCACAAGGGATAGGATGAATGAACTGAAAGTATTAATCTAAGGTTCCTACATTAAATGTGAAGTGGTATACTATGTGACTGTAAAGTATAGTAGGTTAAAGAAACATAGTATAAACCTTACAACACTGAAATGAAGTAAATGAAATAAGCCAACAATGGTAGTAAACCATAATCCTAAATAATCCTAAAATAATTTAAAAGAAGGAAAGTAAAGAGGGAAAAAATAACAAAACACCTGGGACAAATAGAAAACAAACTGTAAGATGGTGAACTTAATCAGGGAAGTTTTCTTGTGGCACAGTAGGTTGAGAATTCATTGTTGTTACTGCAGCAGTTAAAGTTGATCACTGGCCCAGGAATGTCCACATGCTGTTGGCATGGCCAAAAACAAAAACCAAAACAAATAAAAAAACCTTCAATCAGGAGTTCCCGTCGTGGCTCAGTGGTTAATGAATCTGACTAGGAACCATGAGGTTGAGGGTTCAATCCCTGGCCTTGCTCAGTGGGTTAAGGATCCGGCATTGCCATGAGCTGTGGTGTAGGTTGCAGTCGCGGCTCAGATCCCACGTTGCTGTGGCTCTGGTGTAGGCCGGTGACTATAGCTCTGATTTGACCCCTAGCCTGGGAACCTCTATATGCTGCAGGAGCAGCCCAAGAAATGGCAAAAAGACAAAAAAAAAAAAAAAAACAAACCTCAATCATATCAGCAACTATATTAAATATAAATGGTCTAGACACTCCATTTAAACTACCCATATTGTTGGACTGGTCAAAATCAAAAGAATCAACTTCAGGAGTTCCCGTTGTGGCGCAGTAGTTAACGAATCCGAGTAGGAACCATGAGGTTGCGGGTTCGGTCCCTGCCCTTGCTCAGTGGGTTAAGGAACCGGCGTTGCCGTGAGCTGTGGTGTAGGTTGCAGACGCGGCTCGGATCCCGCGTTGCTGTGGCTCTGGCGTAGGCCTGTGGCTACAGCTCCGATTGGACCCCTAGCCTGGGAACCTCCATATGCCCTGGGAACGGCCCAAAGAAATAGCAAAAAGACAAAAAAAAAAAAAAAAAAAAAAATCAACTTCACAAAACTCACTTGTGTTGTAACAGCACAAACAGATTAAAATTAAAGAATGCAAGTTCCAATTTTGGTACAGAAGAATGGAGTGATCCTCTGGCAACTAAAACACTGGAGAACACACACAGACAAAACTAACCCAAGGCATTGTGGAGTAAACAAAAAAATAACCCAAATCTGGAGGAGAGTCAAAACTTAGAAGAAAGATAGGTGTCTGAATTTCCTTTTTTAAAAATATTAACAGCAATTAGTCTAAGAAGGGTACAGACAGTTACCACAAAAAGTGGCTAAAATTCCAAAAGAGAACTGCAGTCTTACTAGCCTAAAGGAGGACAGAGTTCAGGGCAATCATGGCCCCTGACAAGCAAAGGGATAATTAAAAAAAAAATTTTTTTAAAAGAACAAGGGAGAGGAAATTCCAAATTCTACCTATAAACTTTGCCTAAATCAGTGCTGACTCCAGAACCATTTATATATGGGAAAAATACAGCTAAACATAAAATAACTGGACTGAGATCAGCTGCCTTCCAAGAGGAGGTTTATTTTTTGAGTCACACCAGGTAAATTAATTGCTAAAATAAAAACATTGACACTTTTTAAGAAATATAACATATTCTAGTCCCCAAAACATACATCCCCAAATGTCAGATAATAACCTAAAATTACTCAACAGATGAAAACTCAGGAAAGTGTCAATGACAACAACAAACAGTGGATAGCAACCTCAGATAACCCTGATGTTGGAATTAACAATTTTTTTTAGTTATCTTAACTATGCATAGTAACCTAAAGTAATATACACCTTAATGAAAAGACAAGAAATCTCAGAAAAGAAATAGAAACTAAATAAAAAAAAGAAAATTCTAGAACTGAAAAATTTACTGGACAAAGGTGAATAACAGAATTAACAAAACAGGCTGTTTTGATTATTATAGCTTTGTAGTACTGTCTGAGGTCTGGACAGGTTATATCCCTTGCTTTGTTCTTTTTGCTCTGGATTGCTTTGGCAATTCTGGGTCTTTCGAGTTCTATATAAATTTTAGGATTATTTGCTCTAGTTTGGTGAATAATGTTATGGGTAATTTGATAGGCATTGCATTAAATTTGTAGATTGCTTTGGGTATTATGGCCTTTTTAACTATATTAATTCTTCCAATCCAACTTTAAGATGGATCAATATAAATGATTCAATCTAAGTGCAGAGAGAAAAAAGACTGAGGAAACATGAAGTGCCTCATAGGTATGCAGGACAATATCAACAAGTACATCAATATACATGTAAATGTAGTCCAAGAAGGAGAGAGGAAATGGTGAATAAAAACATTTTAAGAAGTAATGGTTAAAAATGTCCCAAATTTGGTAAAAGACATAAATTCACAGATTCAAATGCCCAGCAAACTCCAAGACAAACACAAAAGAAAATTATACCAGGGCACATCATAGTTAAATTGCTAAAAACCAAAGATCAAAAGAAAATCATGAAAGAAGCCAGAGAAAAATGATATGTAACATACATGTGAGAAATGGTAAACATTCCACTGACTTCTTATGAGAACTTATAAAGACCAGAAGACAGTTAAATACTTTTAAAGGACTCAAAGAAATAACTGTCAAGCCAGATTTCGATAGCCATTGCATAGATAATTCAGTTTAGAACCTATGTTGCAGTCTCCCTCTTTATGATTGTTTCACTTCCTTGCCCGAAGGCCCCAAGGATTTTTTTCCTTTAAAGTCTGAAAAGGCCATTGAAAAAATTTCACACCCATTACTACTAACAATTTTTGAAAAAACAGGAATTAATAGTGCAGTAGGTATCCCTTAACATGGTCCCCATTGATCTCTGCTATCTGGCATTCATGTAACAGCTACCCTTCAAGTGGTAGCTAGATCTAGTGGTATACTTGTAACAGACAAAATTTAGCAAAAGTGACAGGATGCCACTTCCACAATTAGATTAGAGAGAGACTATAGCCCTGCCTTACATACCCTCTCTTGATCTTCTGCTTGCTCACTCTGATAGAAGTTAGCTGTCATGTTGTGAGCTACATAACAGTGGCTAAGTGGCAAGGGACTAACGAGTCCTCTGGCCAATAGCCAGTTAGGAACTAAGGGCCTTGGTCCAACATCCTGCAGGGAATTAATTGAATCCTGCCAACAACCACATGAGTGAAAATAGAGGAGGATCCTTCTGATCCTTCTTCAGCTGAGCTTAAGTCAGCAGCCCAGGGCAGTAACCTTGATTCAAGTCTTAAGAGAAACACTAAAGTAAAGGCACCCAGCTAAGTCAAGCCCAGATTCTGGACCTTCATAAAATGAGGGAATAAGTGTTTATTCTTGTAAATACCCCTACATTTTAAGCAACTATATTTTGGGGCAATCTTCTAAACAGCAACAGATAATTAACAAAAATGGATATTTACTTAACACAATAGAATTGTGCTAACTGTAAAGCAAGCACCTTTCTTAGTGGAAAAGACATGGAGGCATTCCCACTAAAGTCAGAAAGAAGACAAGGTTGCCCACTACTTCGAGTACAATTTTACACTACTCTGTAAAGTGACTAGCCAATGCAATCACATTAGAGAGAATAATTAAAGATTTGGAAAAGAAGAAATAACACTATCTGCATTTCAGACTTGACAGTACACATGGAAAACTCTGGAGAATCAAGAATAAAACTAACTAAACTAAAAGATTTCAGGAAAGCAGCAAGATACAAAGTTGCACAAATGAATAATGCTCCTATATATAAAAAATAGTAAGAAGATATAACAGATAAGAAAAATCATTTACATAGCAAAAATATTAATCACTTAAGAATAAACTATTAGAAATGTTCAAAATTTATATGAAGAAAACTATAAAGCACCTATTAAGCCTATTAAGGACACAAAAGTAAAAACTATTTAGACATCCTTGTTCTAGGAAATAGACACTGACGTATTTAGAAGTAAAAGGCCATGATGTATTTAACTTACTCTCAAAAGCTTCACAAAAAATACACATATAACATAAAGAGAATGAAAGCAAAAATTTGATAAAGCAAATGAGGTAGAACATCACCAAAGATGTTTGAATTAAACCTAATCCAGAGAAACAATCAAACAAATCCAGCCATCTACTTCAAAAAGATATTTTGGGAGGAAATTAGGATAATTTAAATATGAACTATATATTAAATTAACATTACTTTTCTTATGCCTAAAAATAATATAATTATATGCAAGAATGTCTTTATTCTTAGGAGATCATGCTGATGTATTTAGGGTAAAGTACAATGTGTGAGCAAGAAGAAAGCAAAGGAAGGAAGATGAAAGGGAAAGTAGAGAGAAAGGGTAGAAAAGAAGAGAGAAAGCAAATGTGGCAAAATGCTAAGTGATTAAATTTAGGTGAAGACTGAACAGCTGATCCTTTTTTCTTTTTTTTTTTTTTTTTTTTTTTTTGTCTTTTTGCCTTTTCTAGAGCTGCCCCGCGGCTTATGGAAGTTCCCAGGCTAGGGGTCCAATCTAAGCCGTAGCTGCTGGCCTGCTGGTCTACGCCGGAGCCACAGCAAAGTGGGATCCGAGCCGCGTCTACAACCTACATCACAGCTCACAGCAACGCTGGATCCTTAACCCACTAAACAAGGCCAGGGATTGAACCCGCAACCTCATGGTTCCTAGTTGGATTCATTAACCACTGAGCCACGATGGGAACTCAAGAGCGGATCCTTGAACAACATCTGTTTGAACTGCACAGGTCCACTTACACTGACTTTTTTCAACAAATACCTACTACAGTCTACACCATCTGAAGTTGGTTGAGTCTACAGATGTGGATCTGTGGGTATGGAGGGCCAACTATTAAGTTATACATGTATTTTGTAAGCAGGTGACACCTCTAACCCCCACATTGTTCAAGGGTCAACTTGCACATGAATGGTCAACTTGAATGGATGGTCCCTGTACTGTTTTCAACTTTTTTGTTGGTTTGAAATTTTTCAAAATAAAAGGATGGGTAAAAAAGAAAGTAACAGAGACTCTCAGCTTGAAAATGAAGGTGTAAAGTCAGCTTTCTTTACTTTACCTTCCGAAAATTATACCAAATAATAAAAAGAACAAGAAAAAGCATCACAAATTCCTCCTTCAACAAAAGTAGAAGAGGAGTTCCCGTCGTGGCACAGTGGTTAACGAATCTGACCAGGAACCATGAGCTGTGGGTTTGATCCCTGGCCTCACTCAGTGGGTTAAGGATCTGGCATTGCTGTGAGCTGCGGTGTAGGTCACAGATGCGGCTCGGATCCCGTACTGCTGTGGCTCTGGTGTAGGCTGGTGTTTACAGTTCTGATTAGACCCCTAGCCTGGGAACCTCCATGTGCCCCAGGAGTGGCCCAAGAAATGGCAAAAAAGACAAAAAAAAAAAAAAAAAAAAAAGTAGAAGAAAGCTAGAAAGAAAGGGAAGTATAAGATATTGAAATCTCTTTTCCTTAATCAATAGACACTTAAAACTGATACACTAAAAAACAAAGGTGTAAACATTATTTAGCATTATGGAGGCAATCATGAAAATAACTAAAACAAATGAAATGTGCAGGATGTAGGGAAGGAGGCTTTTACTTATATTTTAAAACTTTTATACTGTCAGATTATTTCTATCAGTATCACATGTAGTAGTAATAGTAATAATAACACTAATATTCCAATTTCATGGACTATCCAGGATCCTGTGAAAAAGATGCTGCATCCAGAAAAAAATGTATCTTTCATCATCTTCATTACCCTGAGGTGATATTTAAAACACAAATTTAAATGGTAAAATACCTTAAAATACTATTGGGTTTAGCAGAACTACATGTCTACCTACATGAACACCATGATCATGATACCAAAAAATAGCCTGATACATCAAAATTATATTTCCTATTATTCAAATAACTTAAAATTATTTTCATTCTTGTTTTTTAAAAAAATTTAAATAAACAGACTCACAGTTCCACAAGGTTTGGAAGCTTCTGAGCAAGGTTTTCTGGCTGAAAATTAAAAACTCAGAATTAAATTTTATTTTTGAAAGACGTATAAACATTTCTAAATAGCTTAAACACAAAGTACTACCTTTCAAAAGGGTGTAAATTTTGAGAAAATGTGAAAATAATAAATCAGCAGGTCTGGGTTTATGCTTACATAGACCATACTACAATTTAAATTGATAAATTGGTACACTTAAAATCAATGTCCCTTGGAGAAACCAGATCTCATATTCCACAGTCATGGAGGAAATGAAAATGCTTTTAACAGACATAGGCAGAGGGAATAATACCATGTGACACCAGAGCCAGAGATTGGAGTGATGCAGCTACAAAGCCAAGGAACACACCACTGGCAACCCCCAGAAGCTTGGAGAAAGGAACAGATTCTCCCTCAGAGCCACGAGATGCAAGCAACCCAGCCCATACCTTGATTTTGAACTCCTGGACTCGAGAACTGTAAGAGAATAAACTTCTGTTGTTTCAAGCCACCTGGCCTGTGGAATCTGCTATAATAGCCTGGAAAACTAATACCTACCCCCACCCCATCGCACCAAAAGCCCAAACTTTACTCCTCAGGAGAGAGTACTCAGAATCCTAGAGGGCCAGAAACCAAGACCTAACTAAACAGGATAAACAGAATAAGATGGAGCTTCAGGTGATCCAAGGGAGTGTCACATTTGGCCCAGGGGCTACATTTGGAGTAGGAGTGTGCTGTGCAGGGACAGGAAACTGGCCTTTGGGAGAAGAAAGGAGATGGGTCTAGATCTCCTACACAGAGTCATAGCCCTTCAAGAACTGGCTAATCCATAAAAAGAATCCTAGAAAAATTCCACTCACAGATAGAAAACAGACTTCTTTCTGCTGGGGGCGCTGGGTAGGAGGAAAACCTCCTGTAAACAACTGAAAGTCAGCCTGCATCTCTCACACATGCACATGCACACACACACTGGGTTCAAATTTATACAAACAGAGACAGAAATTGTTAAAACTAAAGGAGCACACTGAGCCAGTAGTAGTACTGTTTTTATTCTACATTAAAATATACTGCAAAAGTAAGCTAGATATCAGTAACAAAGAATCAGAATGGCTTTTTAAAAGAAATTAGGTCTAACTTGAGTCCTGAAAGACAAATACAAATGATCAGAGGCTGCGATAGAGTGGGGAGGAAGATGGCTCCAGTTAGCTTTCTAGGCAACAGAAGCAACATATGAAAAGGCAAAAAAGAGAAGTACGTTTATGAAATCACAAATACAATCATTCCTGCTGTAGTTTCCCAACAGGATTCATGACAAAATCTTTTATTTTCAAAAATCCTGTTGTAAAAACAACCGTGTCAATAAAAAAAAGTTTGGGGAACTATAAAGTTTTAGATTTGTGACAAGTAATTTTTCTTACAGAACTTAAAAGAGTGATCACCATTAAGAAAAGGACTAGTGTTGCTCTTCTCCATCTACTTTTGTATCATTTGAATTTTTAACAATATCATCTATAATTTTAAAAATTAAAATTACACTTGAAAATGTGGTATGCACAGTATAAACTGCTACATAATTGAGTAATCAATCATGATATGTGCAATTTGGTTCTAAACACTCAATAAGAGAAATGCCATGAGTTTGGTATTTCTAGGGCATAGGGTATGAAGGTATATGGTTTTGCAGAGAGTAGCAAGGAAAAGATCACTAAGGGCTTATATTTTATACTGAGGGAAAACTTAAAAAAAAAAAAACCTTGAACATGATTTATTTTTCTAGTTAATTTTAAATAAGAAAATAAAGTTATTAATTTCATATTGGCATACTGATATATTTAAATACTCAGCAACAGTATTCAAGGCCTTTTGCAATAACCAAATACTACTGAATACGAATATTGTCATGAAATCAACAAAGTATTTATTGAGTTCCCACTTTTGATAAAACCCCTTTAATTTTCAAATGCAAAAAACTGTGTTTCCTTTTCTCCCATTTTTTGACAATATTTTCAATGAGGTCCTTCATGACAAGTTTTTCCTCAAATGTTGCTCTTGAATCTGTCCAAATCCCCAAAATGTTCCCTTTAGTAGTGGTATCTCCCCTTGTAAGAGGAATATACTCTTCCACTTATGGGCATACTTACAAGCATCCTAAGCAAACTAAAGCACTCCCTGAGTGGGGGTTGGGTGAGAGGTAAAAGGTTGTTCTTCTAAAAAAGGAAAGACCCGTCCAGAAAAGAAATGCTATTAGACCCTCATCTAGTTTTATCCGTTACAATATCAATATTCTATCTTGCTAACTAGAGGGCTCATGGTCATTCTTTCCAGATGTTTACTAGGCTCCATCACACAGTACTGTAATTTTTCCATGACAAGCTTATTAGTTCTTTTGAGCTATTTGTCTATGCACACAATTAAGCACTGAATGATGTTTCTCCTGCTATTAGTGCCTCACTCTTTATTAGTGAGTATGTACATCATGTTTATATTTAAAAATAAGCATACTAACCTAGATAAAATTGCAGTTCATTAGAATACTGGGTTTAAAAAAAAAAAAAAAAAAAAAACTCTTCTTTGAACCTGCCCCCAAAGCCTAGTAAATAATCACCCTACTGCACAGACTGTGGCTGACACCTACTGATATTGTATAATATCATTCTCTCCTTTCTAGTAGCACATTTTAGCAATGTAACTAAATAGTATAAGAGAAATACTACACATTTTGATTTTTCTATTTCCATAGTTCATGTGAAGTAAGTAACAGATTAGACAACACTATGTTAACATCAACATTTTTGTTATTCTGTGGGTAACTAAACTCTAATGCTGGATTACAGATGCCACATAAACTAGTTTATTTTGACTCATAAGATTTAATCTATTAAGTCTTAAAATGTTTTTAAATTTTAAAATCTTGATAGATAAAAGCAATAATTTTAAAGTGCCTTATAAAACTACTATTACAATTATCTCCTTCTTTTTCACACTTTTGACATAGAAAAGTTTTAATATAACCAAAAAAAACCCACAAAAAAACAACAACAACAAAAAAGGAGTTCTCTGATGGCTAGGCTGGTTAAGGATCTGGCATTTTCAATGCTGTGGCTCAGGTTCAATTCCTGGCCTGAGACCTTCCACATGCTGTGGGTGCAGTGAAAAAAAAAATAATAATAAAATAATAATGAACAACCTGTACCCAAATTCCTTGAATATGAATACTTCCTAGTAAACTAATCAAAAATTGTTTTATAAATTAAGCCAAATTTCTCTTCATTAAATTTCATATCTCATACTATCACTTAACTGAATAATTTTTCTTCACAAACAACATAGAAGTAAATTTAGCAGGCACAGTTATTATAAAATTTACCTCAAATTTTGAAACTTTGATTCTTCACCATATCCTTTTACAGAAAACTTTCAATCATCTTAAACAGGAATGTTCTAAAATTGTGTATCTTGCAACAAATATTTCAAATATGTTGTAAACAACATGTTCGGTCATGTTCTCTTGTAGTCACTGTGTACCACTTACTCTTTTCTTCTCCTTCTGGGACCCTGGTAGGACTGCACTTCTCTCTTCAAGCTGGACATGGCTAAACGACTTGCTTTGGCCAGCGAAATTACATCAAAGTGGAGGCCTTGGA
This sequence comes from Sus scrofa, assembly GCF_054392235.1. NCBI lineage: Eukaryota > Metazoa > Chordata > Mammalia > Artiodactyla > Suidae > Sus > Sus scrofa. The sequence continues at coordinate 147,338,696 of NC_139383.1, read as the reverse complement.
GAACTTGAGCAGGAAAGGTCCATGGTGACCTTTGTCAGCCTTCGTCTCTGGTAAAGCTACCAGGAACCAAAGTCCCCAAGAGATCTGAGAGAGTAGTGCAGTGTGAACTACAAACCACTGTGCTGTTACAAACCACTAGGATTTAAGAGTTCAACAAAACTTGCTCCATTCTACCTCTAAGAACACATTTGAAAAAAAGTCATAAGGATAAACAATGAGATCCCACTGTATAGCACAGAGAACTATATCCAATCACTGTGACAGAACATAATAGAAGATAATATGAGAAAAAGAATATGTATATGCATGACCGAGTCAGTTTGCTGTACAGGAGAAATTGACAGAACATTGTAAATGAACTATAATAAAAACATTTTCTAAAAGGTAGTTAGTAATTGGCAAATAGGTGTAATCAAGAAGTTAACACTCCTTCCACTGTATATCAGTAATTTTTGAGAGATTAATGCAAGTGATTTCAAATTTTATACATAATTTAATCACATTTTTCTTACATTCTAGTAATAAAGAGAAGAAACATTTTCAATTAAATAGATGATATGAATTTCTACCTTTCTGATTCACATGCTATTTGGGATAGGCCTCAGCTAGACAGACAACATTTCAAAGACAGCTCCTACTCTACCATATTCTGTGCCTCATGCTTTATTCTGCTTTTGTTTTTGTTCTGTTTGCAAACAATAAAGAAAGAAGGTCAAGAACCTGAGGTAAAAAAAAAAAGGTCATGAATTAAATGCATAGTTTTTAAAAGTAGTTATAAAAAGTAGAATGAAGTCAGATTCTACTCACATCATATACAGAAGTTATTTAAAAATTAACTAAAAATGGATTAATGACTTAAAATCATAAAACTCACAGAAGAAAACATATGGGTAAATTTTCATGATCATGGATTTGACAATGTAGTCATAGATATGAAAACAAAAGCAGGAGAAACAATAGGAAAAATACATAAACTAGACTTCATCAAAATTTAAAAATTTTATGCATAAAAGAACATTTTAAGAAAGTGAGAGAGTTCCCGTCGTGGCGCAGTAGTTAACGAATCCGACTAGGAACCATGAGGTTGCGGGTTCGGTCCCTGCCCTTGCTCAGTGGGTTAAGGATCTGGCGTTGCCGTGAGCTGTGGTGTAGGTTGCAGACACAGCTCGGATCCCGCGTTGCTGTGGCTCTGGTGTAGGCCGGTGGCTACAGCTCCAATTGGACCCCTAGCCTGGGAACCTCCATATGCCGCGGGAGTGGCCCAAGAAATAGCAACAACAACAACAACAACAAAAAGACAAAAGACAAAGAAAAAAAAAAAAGAAAAAGAAAGTGAAAAGGCAACATATAGAATTGAAGGAAATATTTTCACATCTTATCTGATAAGGGTCTAGAAACAATTCAACCCCCCCCCAAAAAAAAACCCCAAGTGAAAAATGGGCAAAGGATTTGAAACGACACTTTTTAAAGAAGATATGCAAATGCCCAATAAGCACATGAGAAGACACTCAACTTCATTAGCATTAGGGAAATGCAAACCAAAATCATGAGGTACCACTTCAAAAACACTAGGATGGTCATAAATTTTTTCTTAATGTAAAATAACAAGTGTGGACTAGGATATGAAGACATTGGAACCCTTGTACATTGCTGGCAGTAATGTAATATGGTTCAGCCACTGTAGAAAATAATTTGGCTGTTCCTCAAAAAGTTAAATATAGAATTGCCTTAAGATCCCACAATTCCACTCATATATATATTATATATATACCCCAAATAATTAAACACGTCCCACCTGTCTCACTGTAATTGTTACTATGTTCCTAGGGACCTCCCCACCCCAACAACGTGGTCTACTCCTTCCTTCCCCCTACTGGGAAAGGTATGTGGCCCACTCCTTACCCCACCCCTATAGGGATAATAATAATAATAATAACACCCCCAAACAACCAGCAAGTGTATCCCAAGATCCCATCCTTCCCCAACCAACCAGCAATTGTTATCAGAAGATTCCATTTTCCCTAGCCAATCAGCAGGTCAACAGGTCTATGGTAAGACCACTCCTTGCACTCTGTTGTCTTTGGGCTATAAAAACAGACACAACCATGAGCCCAGGGTCCTCTCTCCCTGATTATCAGGAAGTCGGCCCACTGTGTTAACAGTGTCTCTTGTCTCAATAAACTCGTCTTTTCTACACCCTGCTTTGAATCCAGAAAATTCTTTTTCCAGCTACATGCAGAGACCACAACACAAACAGTCCAAATGTCCATCCATGGATGAACAGATAAACTGTGGTATATACACACAGTGGAATCTTATTAAGTCATACAAATGAATGAAGAAATGATATACACTACCACTTGGATGAATTTGGAGAACATTTTGCTCAGTGAAAAGAAGTGGATACAAAAGGTGACATGCTGAATGATCCCATTTATATGAAATATCCAAAAGTGATAAATCCACAAAGACAGAACACAGATTGGTGGCTGGAGGGCTGGGGTGTGGAGGGGGATGGGGAGAAATTGCTCCCCATTAGGAAAAGGAGTTTTACTTTGGAGTGATGGATATGTTTGGAACTAAAGTGAGGTGGTTATCGCACAACACTGTGAATATACTAAATGCTACTGAATTTTTCATATTAAAATGGTTAATTTTACACTATGTGAACTTCACCTCAGTAAGTTATTTTCAACTTTAATAAAGTTAATTAAGTTTTAGTACTGAAGGCAAAAAGCACTTCATTCAAAAATCACCATACTCTCTTGTTGGATCAATCAGTCAATAATTTGGTGTCACTGCTTCTGAGCAAGGATACTACAAGAGTTAAATACCATGCAGCTACAAAACAACCACGGTAAAACCTCTTTTACTGTCAGGAATATTAGCCCATTCCTTCTCCAGTATTTCTCTTCCTTTACATACATTATAAAGCAGTATTTCGCAACAGAAAAATCAAAAACCCTACCAGGCTAATGCGAACAGAGAGATAAGTAGCCCCACCTTTCGTTTCCCACAGAAGCAGAAAGGCTCTCCAGAGTACTAGTCACCAGTTGTTCCCCAGCATTCCTTAACATTGACTCTCTTGTCTCTTAACTCACTTTCCAATAACTACTTATTTTCCCCTTTAAAATTTCTCTCCAAATAAACTCTAAGCAGACAAAAGAGTATGAGCCTTGCCTTAACACTTGTCATATTTCCTAGAGACAGAAAAACACAGCGGATTGTCAATACCTGCATCTACTAAGATCAAAATCACTAACAGTTAAGTTCATTTCTTCTGAAATGAGTGACACAAAGGAATGTTATTAAATACGGTTTTCATTTAAATTATCCTAGAGGAGTTCCCGTCGTGGCGCAGTGGTTAACGAATCCGACTAGGAACCATGAGGTTGCGGGTTCGGTCCCTGCCCTTGCTCAGTGGGTTAAGGATCCGGCGTTGCCGTGAGCTGTGGTGTAGGTTGCAGACACAGCTCGGATCCCGCCTTGCTGTGGCTCTGGCGTAGGCCGGTGGCTACAGCTCCGATTGGACCCCTAGCCTGGGAACCTCCATATGCCGCGGGGAGCAGCCCAAGAAATAGCAACAACAACAACAACAACAAAAAAGACAAAAAGACCCCCAAAAAAAAAAAAAATTATCCTAGAAAGCCTGACACACATTTCACAGGGACAGGAGCATGGGGAGAAGGGGCAATAAGAAATAGGTTTAAAAGCATTAATAGCTCACTAACCCCTCTTGCTAAGAGAAGACTACTTCTAGCAAGGACTGTGCAATCACTGATAGGTCAAGTATCACCAGAAGTTACCAGTGACATCCTGTTTCCCAGCAAAATGTAATGACTACACTGTGCAAATAACAGGTAATCTATTAATAAGCAATACAAAAAGATAATCTCAAACATATATCAGTGTTTTATGGAAAAATGTAAATTTTAATTATTTGAACATGCAAGCATAACAGCTTTAGGTTTGGGGGGACTGTTTTCTTAAAAAAAAAAAAAAAATGAAAAGCCATGGCAAATACCCAAATATCTTGGAATGCAGCCACCAAAATAATGACAGGTATTTTATTTTGCTCATTAAAACAAAAATTTCAATGGAAATTCATTGAATACGAGCATTACAAACATTAAAATAAAGTCATTTCAACAGGGAAGGAAAGGGGGGAAAAGTGAGCGAAGGAAAAATTTTAAAAATATAGACAACTTTTGTTTCTAAAGTTGTCTTTGAGGTGCCTCTTTTGGGGGCAATAATTTTCTTTACCAGTCTGTTGCATAAACATAGAATGGCAGGTTGACTTTTATGATAAAAATGAGTCAGTATTATGATTTTAATGTATACTTCTTTTTGTTTTTTTCAGTCACACACACGGCAGGTCCAACAGAACTTTCTATGATGATGAAATAGTCTCTATCTACACATCCAGTATGGTGGCTACTAGCTACATATGCCTATTAAGCACTTCAATTGTGGTTTCTGTGACTAAGGAATTGAATTTTCAGTACATTTCATTATAACTTAAACTTTAGTACCACATATAACTAGTAGTTATCATATGAGACAGTGCAGAATTCATATCACAATACCAATTTTTCACTTAAACTCGTTCTTTTAGATCTAAAACATAAAAGTACCTAAGTAACTATATGAATGAAAATTTTTATAGATTATTTTCCTTAGAAACAATGAAGTATCTGACATTTATACAGGCTAAAATTTTCATCCTAAAAACATAAATAAATATTAAGTTTCTGCAAACCTGCAAGTGTTTTATTGCCACATACATACGCAAAGACATATTTTTTACTTAGCAAAAACTCTTAAAGAAAATATGCTCAAAATAAAAAAAGACTGTACAACTGATGTATTTGCAAAACTGAAATATGCAAAATTGGGCCTCTGTGTGCCCCGGTTCTGCATGCTTGGATTCAACTAACCTCAGATAAAAATATTCAGGGGAAAAAAATTCCAGAAAGTTCTAAAAAACAAAACTTGAATTTGCTACACCAGGAATTATTATATAGATTTACACTGTATTCACAACTACTTGTACAGCATTTACATTGTATTAGGTTATAATAGGTAATCTACAGATGATTAAACTATATGAGAGGATGTGCATATGCAAATACCAAGCCATTTCATATAAGGGACATAACATCCTGATTTTGGCATCAGAGCAGGTAGTGGAACCAATCCCCCACAGATACCAAGGCATGACTGTATCTGAATTATGATAAAATCCTGATTACTCAGAAAATATTTTTCAAGAGAAAGCAAACATTAAAAATTATTTAATTTCTTGAAGTATTAATATTAGAAATACTTGTTTTAAAATGAAAGCTGTAAAAGATAATAGCTGAAAACGGCTCTAACATGGGAAAGGAACCACTCACTCAAATCTAGGAAGCACAACGAGTACCATATAAAATAAACCGAAGGAGGAACACCCTGAGACACATATTAATCAAACTGACCAAAATTAAAAACAAAGAGAAAATATTGAAAGCAGCTAGGGAAAACAAACAAATAATATACAAGGAAACACCAATAAGGTTATCGGCAGATTTTTCAGCTAAACTCTACAGGTCAGAAGGGATGGAATGATACACTTAACATGATGAAAGGAAAAAAACCTCCAACCAAGATTACTTTACCCAGCAAGGTTTGAAGAGATTTGTTTTTTGTTTTGGAGATTTGAAGGACAAAGCAAAAGCTTTACAGATAAGCAAAAGCTAAGAGAATTCAGCAACACTAAACCAGCTGTACACCAAATACTAAAGGAACATCTACAGACAGAAAAGAAAAGGCCACAACCAGAAACAAAAATACCACAAATGACAAGGCTCACCAGTAAAGTCATATATACAGTCATCTACTCAAAATTACACTACAAAAATCAGAAATTGTGAGAAGTGGAGGGTACAAATGCAGGACACTGGAGATGCACTTGCAATTAAGAGACCAACAACTTAAAACAATCTCATATATATATATAGATTCTTATATCAAAACTTCAGAATAACTGCAAACCAGAGACAGGATTAAGATGGTGGAATAGAAGGACTGGAGCTCAACTTCTCTCCTAAAAACAACAAAATTCACAACTAAAGACTGAGCACACTTCACCAAAATGGACCAGAAACCTTAAAAAAGATACCCTACTCCAGAAGAAAAAGAGGAGGCCACATCAAGAGGTAGGAGGGGTGATTTCACCATATAAACAACCCCATACCTCCTGGGTGGGAAGCTCACAGACTGGAAACGAACTGGTTCTCAGATACTCACCTACAGGAGTGAGACTTCTGAGTCCCACATCAAAATCTCATGTGTGGGGTTCTGGCACAGGGAGAAAGAGCCCTGGAGCATCTGGCATTGAAGGCCAGTGGAGCTTATGCACAAGAGCTCCACAGGACTGGGGGAAACGGAGACCCCATTCTTAAAAGGCACACACAGACTTTCATGTGCACTGAGTCCCAGGGCAAAGCAAAGTCTCCAAGGGAATCTGGGGCAAACATGACCGCAGTTCTTGGAGGACATCCTGGGAAAACAGGGGGGAATGTGGCTTGTTGTGAGGGAAGGACATTGAAAGCAAAGCTCTCGGGAATATTCAGTAGCAGTGCCTTTCTCTGGAGGTGGCCATTTTGGGAAAATCTGGCCCCACCCCTCAGCCAGCTGCTGAGAAGCCCCAGGGCAAACAACAACCCAGGTGGGATCACAGCCCCACCCCTCAGTAAACAGGCTACCTAAAGACCCCTCAGGCACACAGCTGCCTCTAATCCCATCTAGAGACTAAGCCCCACCCACCAGAGGGAGTAGAATTGGCCCCTCCTACCAGGGGGCAGGCATCAGCCCCTCCCAGCAGGAAGCCTACACCAAGCCCCCATACTGACTTCAGCCACAGGGGGGCAGACATCAGAAGTAAGAGAGGCTACAACTCTATTATCTGTAAGAAGGTCACCACACCAAAAACCTATCAAAATGAAAAGACAGAGAACTATAACTCAGATGAGGGAGAAAGGAAAAACCCCAGAAAAACAGCTAAGCAAGGAGGAGATTCTCAGCCTCCAGGAAAAAGACTTTAGACTGTTGATGCTGAAGATGATGTAAGGCATTGGAAATCAACTGGAGGCAAAGATGGATAACTTACAGGAAACACTGACCAAAGAGATACAAGATACTAAACTTAAACAAGAAGAGATGCAAAATACAATAACTGAAATAAAAAATTCACTAGAAGCAGCCAACAGCAGAATACAGGAGGCAGAAGAACGAATAAGTGAGGTGGAGGACAGATTAGTGGAAATTATGGATGCAGAACAGAAAAGAGAAAAGAAATTGAAAACAAATGAAGAGAGTCTCAGAGAACGCTGGGACAACGTTAAACGCACCAACATCCGTATTATACGGGTGCCAAAAGTAGAAGAGAGAGAGAAGGGGACAGGAAAAATATTCCAAGAAATAATAGCCAAAAACTTCCCTAACATGGGGAAGGAATCACTCATTCAAATTCAGGAAGCACAACGAGTACCATACAAATTAAACCCAAGGAGGAACACCCCGAGACACATACTAATCAAACTGACCAAAATTAAAGACCATGAGAAAATCTTGAAAGCAGCTAGGGAAAAGAAACAAATAACATACAAGGGAACCCCGATAAGGCTACCAGCAGATTTTTCAACAGAAACTCTGCAGGCCAGAAGGGAATGGCATGATATACTCAACGTGATGAAAGGAAAAAAACCTCCAACCATGATTACTCTACCCAGCAAGGCTCTCGTTCAGATTTGAAGGAGAAATCAAAACATTCACAGATAAGCAAAAGCTGAGAGAATTCAGCAACACTAAACCAGCCTTACAACAAATACTAAAGGAACTTCTATAGGCAGAAAAGAACAAGAGAAGAAGGAAAGGAAAAAGAGCAGTAATATGGAGAAAATTATACAAACATCACAAACAATGCTTCTGATAAGGAAGCACAAAAGATACATGAGAAAATAAGAATTTAATATCAGAAGAGGAACCCTGACATTGCAAAGACAGCAGAACAGATGAAAAAGATGTGATGCCTGGAAGCTTGGAGCTTCATGTGGCTTCATGGTCTGGAGAAGCTGACAGATCCATCCCAAGGGCTTCTGAAAAGACTGGACTGATTGGACTCATGTTGATATGGATGAGTTGTTTAAAAGATGCTATTTCCATATTATTTACTATAATAATGATGGTTTATAGTTTTAACTTATTTGTAAGATATGTTGAGTGGAAGCACTGAATATTCTAAGTGCAACTTATAATATGAATTTGTTGCAAGATTGAGAATATAAAGCTATGCTGTTGAAGGAGCATGAATGAAACTCATAAGATGTGCTAAGTAAACATAAGTTGCTAGCAATTAGAGCTTGTGCATGTTAAATGTAGACGGAAAAGAATGGACATGCCATAAGAATCCTAACATTCATGAAGTGATAAATATACATGAGACATATGAAGTAAACCCAAATACTCACGATACCCAAAATATGCATGAGTGCTCATCAATGTTCATAAGAGTGTAATTTGGCCAACCATTGGTGTCAAAAGTCATGACTTTCCATTCACTCTACAAATAAAACTCATGGTTGTTCAATAAAAAAAAAAAAAAAAAAAGAATAACTGCAAACCAAAAATCTACAATTGATACGCAAACAAATAAGAAAAATCAACTCAAATACAACACTAAAGATAGTCATCAAACCAAAAGAGGAGAAAACAAGAGAAGAAGGGAAGGAAAAAGAACAGCAAAAACAAATCCAAAGCAATCAATAAAATGGCAATAAGACCATACATATTAATAATTACCTTAAATGTTAATGGACTAAACACCCCAACCAAAAGACATAGACTGGCTGAATGGATACAAAAACAAGACCCATATATATGCTGGCCTCAAGAGACTCACTTCACTTCTAGGGACACATACAAATTCAAAGTGAGAGGATGGAAGAAAATATTCCATGCAAACAGGAATCAAAAGAAAACTGGAGTAGCAATATTCATATCAGACAAAATAGACTTTAAAATGAAGACTATTTTCAGGGACAAGGAAGGACACTACATAATGATCAAGTGATCAATCCAAGAAGAAGATAAAACAATTTTAAATATTTACACACCCAACATAGGATCACCACAATATAGAAGGAAACTGTTAGCAACCTTAAAAGGAGAAATCGACAATAACACAATAATAGTGGGGGACTTTAACACCACTTACAGCAATGAAGAAATCATCCAGACAGAAAATCAATAAGGAAACACAGGCCCTGAATGAAGCATTAAACCAGATGGACTTAATTGATATTTACTGGACATTCCATCCAAAAACAACAGAATAAACATTCTTCTCAAATGCACATGGAACACTCTCTAAGACTGATCACATCCTGGGCTACAACTCCAACCTCGGTAACTTTAAGAAAATTGAAATCGTATCAAGCATTTTTCCAACCACAACGCTATAAAACTGGAAATCAACAACAGGAAAAACTGCAAAAAACACAAACACGTGTAAAGACTAAACAACATGCTACTAAACAACCAATGGATCACTGAAGAAATCAAAGAAGAAATTAAAAAATACCTAGCAGCAAATGACAACGAAGATACGACACTCCAAAACCCATGAGATGGAGCAAAAGCCATTCTAAGAGGAAAGTTTACAGCAAGACAAGCCCACCTCAGGAAACAAGAAAAAGCTCAAATAAACAACCTAACTTTACATCTAAAGCAGCTTGAGAGAGAAGAACAGACAAGACCTAAAGTTAGTAGAAGGAAAGAAATCATAAAGATCAGAGCAGAGATCAATGAACTAGAAATAAACAAAACCATAGAAAAGATCAACAAAACAAAAAGCTGGTTGTTTGAAAAGATGAACAAAATTGATAAACCCTTAGCCAGACTTATCAAGCAAAAAAGAGAGAAGACTCAAATCAATAAAATTAGAAATGAAAAAGGAGAAGTAACAACGGACCCCACAGAAATACAAAGGATCATAAGAGACTACTACATGCAACTATATGCCAATAAAACAGAAAACCTAAAAGAAATGGACAAATTCTTAGAAAAGTACAATCTTCCAAGACTAAACCAAGATGAAATAGAAAAGATGAAGGGACCAATCACAAGAACTGAAATTGAAAATGTGATTAAAAAACTTCCAACAAACAAAAGTCCAGGACCAGATGGCTTCACAGGCGAATTCTATCAAACATTTAGAGAAGAGCTAACACCTCTCCTTCTGAAACTATTCCAAAAAATTGCAGAGGAAGGGATACTCCCAAACTCATTCTATGAAGCCACCATCACCCTCATACCAAAACCAGACAAAGGTACCACAAAAAAAGAAAATTACAGGCCAATTATCACTGATGAACACAGATGCAAAAATCCTCAACAAAATACTAGTAAATCGCATCCAACAATACATTAAAAGGATTGTGCATCATAATGAAGTGGGATTTATCCCAGGGATGCAAGGGTTCTTCAATATCTGCAAGTCAATCAGTGTGATACACCACATTAAGAAACTGAAAAATAAAAACCACATGATCCTCTCAATAGATACAGAAAAAGCCTTTGACAAAATCCAATACCCATTTCTGATAAAAACCCTTCAGAAAGTGGGCATAACAGGAACCTACCTCAACATGATAAAGGCCATATATGACAAACCCACAGCTAACATCATTCTCAATGGCGAAAAGCTGAAAGAATTCCCACTGAGATCAGGAACAAGACAAGGATGTCTGCTCTCGCCACTACTCTTCAACATAGTTTTAGAAGTCCTAGCCACAGCAATCAGAGAAGTAAAAGAGAAAAAAGGAATCCAAATTGGAAAAGAAGAAGTAAAACTATCACTATTTGTGGATGACATGATACTATACCTAGAGGATCCTAAAGACTCTACCAGAAACTGTTAGAGTTCATCCATGAACTTGGCAAAGTCGCAGGATACAAAATCAATACACAGAAATTGACAGCATTTCTATATACTAACAATGAAAGATCAGAAAGAGAAATTAGGGAAGCAATCCCATTTACCATCGCATCCAAAAGAATAAAATACTTAGGAATAAACCTACCTAAAGAGACAAAAGACCTGTACTCTGAAAACTATAAGACGCTGATGAAAGAAATCAAAGATGACACAAATAGATGGAAAGACACACCATGCTCTTGGACTGGAAGAGTCAATATTATCAAAATAACTATACCACCCAAGGCAATCTACAGATTCAATACAATCCCTATCAAATTACCAAGGACATTTGTCACAGAACTTGAACAAAATATTTTAAAGTTTGTTTGGAAGCACAAAAGACCCAGAATAGCCAAAGACATCCTGAAAAAGAAAAATGGAGCTGGAGGAATCAGGCTCCTGGACTTCAGACGATACTACAAAGCAACGGTCATCAAAACCGTATGGTACCGGCACAGACAGAAATACGAATCAGTGGAACAGGATAGAAGGCCCAGAATTAAACCCATGCACTTACAGCCAACTCATCTATGACAAAGGAGGCAAGAAGATACAATGGAGAAAATACAGCCTGTTCAATAAGTGGTGCTGGGAAAACTGGACAGCCACATGGAAAAGAATGAAATTAGAACACTCCCTAACACCATACACAAAAATAAACTCAAAATGGATTAAAGACCTAGATATAAGACCAGATACTATAAAACTCTTAGAGGAGAACATAGGCCAAACCCTCTCTGACATAAACAATCGCAACATCTTCTCATCCACCTCTTAGAGTAATGACAGCAAAAACAAAAATAAACAAATGGGACCTAATTAAACTTCAAAGTTTCTGCACAGCAAAGGAAACCCTAAACAACACAAAAAGACAACCCACAGAATGGGAGAAAATCTTTGCAAGTGAATCAACTGACAAGGGATTAATCTCCAAAATTTATTAACACCTTCTGCAGCTCCATACCAAAAAAACAAACAACCCCATCCAAAAATGGGCAGAAGATCTAAACAGACAATTCTCCAAAGAAGACATACAGATGGCCAAAAAACACATGAAAAGATGTTCAACATCACTCATTATTAGAGAAATGCAAATCAAAACCACTATGAGGTACCACCTTACACCAGCCAGAATGGCCATCATCCAAAAGTCTATAAACAATAAGTGCTGGAGACGGTGTGGAGAAAAAGGAACCCTAGTACACTGTTGGTGGGATTGTAAATTGGTGCAACCACTGTGGAAAACAGTATGGAGATCCCTCAGAAAACTAAAAATAGAACTACCATTTGATCCAGCAATCCCACTCCTGGGCATCTATCCAGAGAAAACCATGACTCGAAAAGACACATGTACTCCGATGTTCACTGCAGCACTCTTTTCAATAGCCAAGACATGGAAACATCCTAAATCCCCATGGACAGAGGAGTGGATCAAGAAGATGTACATATACACAATGGAATATTACTCAACCCATTGAAAGGAAAGAAATAACAGCATTTTGAGCAACATGGATGGACTTAGAAATTATCATGCTAAGTGAAGTCAGTCAGACAATGAGACACCAACATCAAATACTATTCCTATTACATGTGGAATTTAAAAAAAGGACACAATGAACTTCTTTGCAGAACAGATACTGACTCACAGACTGAAAAACGTATGGTTTCCAAATGAGACAGGTTGTGGGGTGAGGGGATGCACTGACAGTTTTGGATAGAAATGCCTTAAAATTTGTTTGTGATGATTGTTGTACGTGTATAAATGTAATAAAATTCACTAATTAAAAAAATAAAGTTTTTGGATAAATACTGACTCTATATCTAAGCTCCAATCACTCCTCTTAAAACACTCTCTCCTCCTCTGTCCTCCATAATATCAATCTCCTGGTTTTCCTTCTGCCTTTCTGACAGCTGCTCCTCACCTTACACCCAACTTTTAAGTGCAGAAATTTAAAGGAATTTCTTTCTCAATTTTTAAGTCATGTCACTCTTGCTCTTGGCTTCAATTATCATCAATATGACACAAATTCCCATATTTATATGTATCTATTCAGAACTCTCAAGGGTCCTGAGAATACTTTTACTCTCCCAAACTTGCTGCACCTCTAATATTCCTTAACTCAGGAAACCACAGCTATTTAAACTTAAAATGTAGAAGCCATATTATTAATAAGGAATTCTTTAGTTTCAAAGAAAAAGAAAATATAAAACTTGAGTTTCATCAAAAAGGAGGAATAAGAGGAAAAGGAGGAGAAAAAGACAGTATTAACTCAAGTAACTATCATATAATAGACATTCCATAAATGTGTTCAATGAATAAAAAAAGGTATTGGAAAAAAAACCCAGGGATAAATCTAATTCCAGGGATGCTGGATGCAGGTATTCAAATGATGTCATCAAGAAGCTTTCTCTCTTTACCACCCAGCTCTCCTTCTCACCTCTGCTTCATTCTCAGGTAGTAGCCAAGACAGTCACCAGCAGCTTCAGCTTTAGTTTTCTGTTTAGCAATCAATGGAGTGTGTCTTTTCTGCAAAAGTCCCAGTTAAAGACTCCAGGGTGAGCCAATTACTGTGGCCAGGGGAGTGGAATACTTGAAATGACCAAGTCCAGCTTATTTTGTACCACCTGAAGTCTTCTCCCCAGCTCTAAAGCCACCACACTTTCTACCCCTACATGAGTGTCTTGGCTAAGAAACTGTCCCCAAATTACGATTCCGAACATGCTCAAGATTTTGAATGGTCTGGCTCCTACAGCCTCTTTAGCTGTCCTTTCACTCTCTGTGTGCCAGCTACCATCAGATGATCTTCATTTCTTTGATCTTGCCTGCTGCCTCCAATATCAGGGCCTCAGACCATGCTTTTCCATTTGTAAACTTCTCCATCAATGCCTATGTTATCTCTCCTGTCTCAGCCTACTATCACTTCCTCAGAGTGATCCCTAGTGTAGGTTAAACAAACCATATTGTAGACCAAACCAGCACTCTGTACGCATGAGGAATCTAGAGAAATTACTATTTAACATCTATCTTCCTTGCAAGAGCAGAGGCTACATGAGGACAGTGCCTACATCTGTCTCATTTAACACCCTGGACTCTGGCATAGCAACCAGTACACGAAGATACCTTAAATATGTGACATAATTGAAGGAATATCATGTAATGGAAGAAATTTTCACATACTGAGGTATGGAAAGTTATTCTAGCTTATACATGACTTGACCTGAACTTTTTGCCAACTAGAATAGCTTGTCTTATGGCCTGCCAAACAGGCATTGTGTATCTGCTTTAACCATTAAAAAATGTATTTAAAAATCTAAATGGAGTCACTGTGATTCAAGCACTCAAAATGGAGCTGAGAGGCCACTGCGGATGTGGTTTCAGACATATTTCTGCATCACGAAGAACTTGCAATTTCTGAACTATATCAAACTCAAGGACACCACCAGCTACTCTCAGAACAATATCTGCTAGCAGCTACTAGCTGCATCCTTATGGTCTCAAGGTCTTCCCTTTTAACCATGCAACCACTTCACACCCCAAACAATCCTTACCTAACAAACACCCTCACTTCTTGCCAGTTCCAAATGTAAGTCTTAACAAACAACTTAGGTAACTTTGAAATTTTGCCTAAATAAGCCTATTTTGTGGTCCGGCATAACATGCAGAACAATTCAAGTGCTTCTTGAATCTATGTCTCCCAGGCTATAGTCCTCAGTTTTGTTTGAATAAAACTCTCTTCTGTTCCTATTATAGACTGTTTATTAATTATTTGTTTCCATGGCCACATGCTATAGCAGTCAGTTTAAAATTCATCTACTTGATTTTGTTTAAAACAATCAAGAGAAAGTGACATAGTCAATGAAATAAACTTAATAAATTTACAAAACTCTTACCCAGAAAAGATTCCAAAGAATAATATCTAAAAGTTGTAACTTTATTAGTTCCATGTTCAAAAAATATTCAGTGGCTCTACACTGCCAAGAGAATATAGTTCTAACTTCTAGGGGACTAAGGCATTTAAGATTCAACATAACCTGGCCCAAGGCAGAATTCTCATCTCAGTTTTATCTCCTGCTTTTTCCCTAACAAACTCTGTTTCTACTCCATCCTGTGCTCTCCTAAACAGTCCATACAGTTCCTTGGAAAGGAAGTAGATGCAGATTAAGCAAGACTCCTGCCTACCCACTCCCCTAAATAAGAATAGCTTTGGTTGTACCTATTTTACACATTTAACTTTTTGAATAAATGGTTCAATAAAATAGATGCCTAGACTTGTCCCTTGAACTAACTATCTGCCATGGAATCTCAGTTTACATTTTTTTCTTCAGCTTGAGATACCAAGGAACAAAAATTCCACGAAAGGATTTGTTCCATGATGTATCTATTGTCCGTGCCTTGAAGAATACTTGGGTACAGAGTAAATACTTAACAAATACATGGTAAATGAATCAATGATAGTTTTCCTTCTAAGTTCCTGTTGAAGCCATTCTTCAGGGCCCAAGCCAATAGTGCCTTCTTTTAAAAATCTTTTATAATCCTGCTACAAAAAATTAAGATTATGAGTCCTACAAATTAGGCAGTAGGCCAGGCACTGGGGGAACAAAATTTAAGACAGAGTCCCTGCCCTCAGAGGCACTCAGTCTGGAACTCTTATACCTGTATTACAGGTATGCTAATCTACTTTAAAATCATTTCTTTACTCATTCAACGACTATGTGAATACCATCATATGGCAAACACAGAACCTATATCTCCTATTCTCTTATTTATCTTCAAACTACCTCAAAGATCAGACACTTAATAATTCTTCACTTAATCTTGGCCAAAAGGCTGAGAAGCGATACACTTAATAATTCTTGAACTGCATTTAAAATAATTATAGAAGAATTCTTTAAAACATATTCTAAGATAAGAGCTCCCGTCATGGCGCAGTGGTTAACGAATCTGACTAGGAACCATGAGGTTGCGGGTTCGATCCCTAGCCTTGCTCAGTGGGTTAAGGATCCGGCATTGCCATGAGCTATGGTGTAGCTTGCAGACAAGGCTCGGATCCTGCGTTGCTGTGGCTCTAGCATAGGCCGGTGGCTATAGCTCCGATTAGACCCCTAGCCTGGGAACCTCCATATGCTGTGGGAGCAGCCCTAGAAAAGGCAAAAAGACAAAAAAACAACAATAACAACAACAACCAAAAAAAAAACATATTCTAAGATAAATGTTAGGGACCAAATAATAATATTTCCTAATTACTTCTTATTTACCTACTAATTACGTAAATGGATTCCTATATTAATCGACTCATTTTTTAATTTTTTTCGTCTTTTTTTTTTGCTATTTCTTTGGGCCGTTCCCGTGGCATATGGAGGTTCCCAGGCGAGGGGTTGAATTGGAGCTGTAGCCACCGGCCTACGCCAGAGCCACAGCAACGCGGGATCCGAGCCGCGTCTGCAACCTACACCACAGCTCACGGCAACGCCGGATCATTAACCCACTGAGCAAGGGCAGGGACCGAACCCGCAACCTCATGGTTCCTAGTCGGATTCGTTAACCACTGCGCCACGACGGGAACTCCATCGACTCATTTTTTAAAACTTTAAGATTTCTCTGTTATACAAATACATGGCGATAACGCATAATGAAACACTACTAAGAAGTACTTTAAAATGCGCCTACCCTTTGACTTAGCAATCCAATATTTGAGACTTGATCCTAAATATGAGGATGCATGTATATTTCTTGGCCTAGAAATTAGTGGAAGAAGAATGAAGTGAAGAGAGAAATCTGAAGAGAAATATGTAAAGCATAAAACTCTTTTATTGGAAAAAAAAAAAAAAAGTGGAAGGACACAACCAAACCATTAACACCAGTTATTCCAAAGCACAGAACTGGATGAACAGACAGCGAGATTACTACTTTCCAATATTCCTCTCTTATTTCAGATGACGGCATATATCATTTTTGTACATAAAATATGAGAAGTATATTCTTTTTAGTATTAAAAAAAAGGCTTTTCCCTGTGCTTTAATTTTAACATGGGCATTCCCTAAGTTCTAAGTACTTGACATACATCATCCTACAGATACAAACCACTGTGCAATACCAAGCAACTTGGGGGTAAAAGGAAGGAGAGAAATCAGGCATCATTGACTTCTCTTCTCACCAAGAGCCTTCAGAGGATGAGGGCCAGGGGAAGGGGAATGTTGAAGAAAGGGCACTTACATAAAATAAAACAATGCTTTGTTTGATTAGTTGGATAGTTGGTTGGTTTTAGGGCCACAGTTATGGCATGTGGAAGTTCCCAGACTAGGATTTGAATCAGAGCTGCAGCTGCCAGCCTACACCACAGCCACAGCAACACGGGATCCAAGCCACATCTGCAATCTACACCAGAGCCTGCAGTAATCCTGGATCCTTAACCCACTGAGTGAGGCCAGGGATCGAACCCTTATCCTCATGGATACTAGTCGGGTTCATTAATGCTGAGTCACAACAAGAACTCCAAAATAAAACAATGTTAATAAGAAATAATAAAAACAATGTGCAAATAGAAATGACCTGTAGGTTCTCAAGCTCCTTTTTTATTTTTTTTAGAAAAAGGCCAATTAACCCATAATGTGTTTTTTGAGATAATATATGCTTCCAATAATGTGGTTTTTCCCCCCTGTGGGGAGTACTGCAGTATTAAGTCAAATTTCACATACTAAATCTCTATATTTCTACAGGAAATATACTTTGTCAATAACACCAGCAAATATTCTAAAAGCCTGAAGTCACTAGTGTAGAGCAAGGACCATTTCACCAGCTTTCAAAATCTGTGCAGTAAGCCATTCCCAGACTACAGCGGATATAAGTTAGCTCTCTTACACTCAGTATAGTCTTGGTAGGGGATGGATGCTACCATTCCCACTATCCCCATATATGATGTATGGCACTTTATAGTTTAAAAAGCTCTTAAGGAGTTCCGGTCATTGCGCGATGGAAACAAATCCGACTAGGAACCATGAGGTTGCAGGTTCGATCCCTGGCCTCGCTCAGTGGGTTATAGGATCCAGTGTTGCCATGATCTGTGTCGCAGACGCAGCTCGGATCTGGTGTTGCTGCGGCTGTGGCATAGGCCAACAGCTGTAGCTCTGATTGGACCCCTAGCCTGGGAACCTCCATATGCCACAGGTGTGGCCCCAAAAAGCAAAAAGTATAAAAAAATAAAATAAAAAGCTCTTTGAGGAGTTCCCTGGTGGCTCAGTGGGTTAAGGACCTAGTGTCGCCACTGCTGTGTTGCAGGTTTGATCCCTAGCCTGAGAACTTCCACATGCTGTGGGAGTAGCAAAAAAAAAAGCTCTTCAATACACATGAATCAAATGTTCCAGTTAAGAGAAAGCATTAAAATAAAATACATATACCAATCATTATAAATATATGCAACAATTTAATCTTCAATGAATATGAAGGTAGCAAAGCATGAACTTGAAATGCATGCTTGGGAGCCAATATATCTTTAAATTGTATAGTAGATACTTAAATATTTCCATAAATAGAAAACTGCAGCTGATAAACTGCCACTAAACCAAAAGTTTATTGTAGTTTTTATAAACAAAGGTCAATCTCTTTGAACAAAGTCTACCCTGATGGACTATGATGAATAGTTAAAAAGTAATCCACTCACAATTTTTTCTTTGTACATCAACAACAAACATGAGAAAATCTGGGCTATAATCCTTGACAGATTATTTCTTATAGCACTTCTTCTCCAAAAGGTAAATACAGTTTCACTTCATGTAATGATGATTTTGCAAAAAGGATTAATATAGAGATTACTAAAGTTAAAAAAGTGAAAAGTCTAATTAAAAAAATCTAACTAAGCATGCAAAATAACATCTATACTAATATGCCAAACACTAAAAATGAAAGATCTATTTCTACCTACTTTCAGACACAGTAAAGATAAACAAATTATATATTGTTTTCTACCCATTTTAGGTAATTTACACAGATCAAATAAAAGCTTTTCCAGGAAAACACTCCATATATATGAAGCCTGTAAGGTATACTTTCAGATATTTAGCAAAGACTACTATAGAGAAGGGAATGAAGAATGGGTCTGCTCACAAAGGAACAAGAAGATATCATAAATCATCAAAAATGATTAAGAACTAGAATTCAAGTGTAAGATTCAAATGAAGTTAAGTGAAATCAGAAAAGCCACATAAAGCAACCTGTTTAAAACAAAGACCAAATTTCATAATGAATAGTGGGAATAAAAGTTTGATAGAACTTGCATTCTCTTGAAAAATATTATAGTTTTTTTAACATTATAGGTAATAAAATTTAGGGTATAATGATTACCATGTGCTTATTTCTAGAACACAAAAAGAGTGAATCAAATATTGGCTTTTGTGACAAAGATTTTTCCAAAAAACTGGATGACAGCTCATGTCAAAGCCATTAGATTTCACAGTGCAATCATAAAGTTTTTTTACTTTTGGGGTTTTGGGTTTTTTCCAAACACTCGAAGGCTACATCAAGCTTCCTAATGCCTATCTTAACCTTTTAATCTTCAAAACATTCTTTTTTTGTCTTTTTTGTTTTTGTTGTTGTTGTTGTTGTTGTTGCTATTTCTTGGGCCGCTCCCCGCGGCATATGGAGGTTCCCAGGCTAGGGGGTCGAATCGGAGCTGTAGCCACCAGCCCACGCCAGAGCCACAGCAACACAGGATCCGAGCCGCATCTGCAACCTACACCACAGCTCACGGCAACACCGGCTCGTCAACCCACTGAGCAAGGGCAGGGACCGAACCCGCAACCTCATGGTTCCTAGTCGGATTCGTTAACCACTGCGCCACGACGGGAACTCCAAAACATTCTTTTTTTAAAATACTTCTAAATCAAAGTCATCCTTGTTGATCTTTATCTTCTTTACTTTTTTTTTTTTTTGGTCTTTTTGTCTTTGCCTTTTCTAGGGCCGAACCCTGCGACATACGGAAGTTCCCAGGCTAGGGGTCTAATCGGAGCCGTAGCCACCGGCCTACACCAGAGGCACAGCAACGCAGGATCCAAGCCGCATCTGTGACCTACACCACAGCTCATGGCAACAAGAGATCCTTAACCCACTGAGCAAGGCCAGGGATCAAACCTGCAACCTCATGGTTCCTAGTAGGATTCGTTAACCACTGAGCCACAACGGGAACTCCTATCTTCTTTACCTTTTAACTGGTCAGGTGGGTACTGTAACATCCATAAATCACCCAGCAATCTTTTTTTCTTTTTTTTTTTTGTCTTTTGTCTTTTTAGGGCCTCACCCACAGCATGTGGAAGTTCCCAGGCTAGTGGCTGAATCAGAGCTGTAGCTGCCGGGCTACACCACAGCTACAGCAGTGTGAAATCTGAGCCAAGTTTTCGACCTACACCACAGCTCATGGCAATGCCAGATCCTTAACCCACTGAGCAGGGCCAGGGATGGAACCTGCATCCTCATGGATACTAGTCAGGTTCGTTAACCACAACAGGAACTCCTTATCTAGCAATCTTAACACACAAAGAAAGCACAAGCCCAGACAGGCTAAATAAAGAGGGGTTTCTGAAGGGGACTAATTTTATAAGTGGTACATTAGTGAATGCTTTCCTACACAACTCCTGTAACCTCATAACTACAGGAACTTGGATTGGGAATTCTTACCTAATGAGAATCCCTTGTGTGTATATTTTTATTACCTGTTTATATAACAAGAGAGGATATACACTTTGGTCTGGATATCTTAGGATACGTAAAATACATCTTGATCAGGACCACGTTATAAGTGACTTTTTAAAAAAATGCAATATAATACTGTACCAAGGTTGTAAGGGAGTTCCTTTTCATATAAAGTCTCTCCAAGTACTGTAGTCCCTCATCTTTCAGTAACTCCAACGGGAAATGCTGCAGATTCCTATAATTTAAGAACAAATTCTTGTGCTTTTCCAGCCTTGCCACAGAGATCGTCTTACAAAGTTCGGATGCCATGACTGAATGTATTCCATCAGGCACACTGCAGCACTACATCTTGTCAAAATTGGTCCATTTCTAAAGAGAACAAAAAAACTGAAATTTATAATACTGCTAACAAGCACTGTCAAATAAGGCAGTTGACATATACAGCTATTTGCAGACATTAAAAAGAGAGTTACGTATCAATTCCTGTATTTTTCTTTCACAACAACTAAATGTTCACAGATCTTTAAAAGATTAAAATAACTATTTAATAAAAATATGCTATTTAAGCAATATTTACTACTTAGTAGAAATAGTCCTACCTGAAAAATAATTCTTGAACTTGAGATAGGAATCTCTATCTAAGAGAAGAGAGACTAGTTTCATAATATGCAACCAAAGAAAAAGCTTAAAAATCAAACACAGCAAACCCATTTCCTTTGTGAACTATGTCATTTTGTCTCAACTTAAGATACCTCAAAAAAATTTAAATTCATATAAAATATACTAGATCATTTACAGCTTCAGTCTCTTCACTTCTTACTATCTAAATATTGTCCTATATTCTAATATTTTCTTCCTTTTATCTCTTTATTTTCTATTCTTTCTTGCTTAGCTTTGCAGATCAGAAGTAGCAAAGAAATAGGCCTGGGAACTTAGAGTTTTACTTCATTATTTCAATGAAAGAAGAAATACTGCACTAGGAAATAGGAATTCTGTACTTTTCTATTATAATCTCTCTGGGCCTCAGTAGCCTAACATAAAATGGAGACAGCAATTTATTGGTAAGGGCCAGAACCCAGAACAGATAGAATTCCCTTCCAGCTCTGACCCGAAAAGGGTAGGAAAAGAAATAACATCTCATTGCCATCTTATCAACTAGGCACAGATCAGAAACAAACTTCACAATCACTTACCAGGAGAAGAAACAAACTCAGAGCTTCAATACTTTGTCCAAGGTCAAACAGCTCATAAAGGAACAGGGATCTTTTTTTCTTGAGGTGGGAAAGGATGAGCAGGGGATTTTAAAGCCTGAGGTCTTTACGTACATAGACGGACAGGATTCCACAGGATACTCAGACAGTAAATACTCAGACAGTAAAAAGATGAGCTTTGTTCAAAGATTCTACTCTGGTTTACTGGGCACCCTTTGTCAAACTCTCCAACGGAAAGTATCTTTCAAATAAAGTGTTTTTTCTTAAGAAAAACTATTTTCACTGGGAATTAATACCAAGTTAAGTACAAAATGTAGTAACATAAGCTTTCAATAAGCAGAGTTTTCTAACTTTTTTGTTATTTTCTATTATTTGCAAACTCTAACTCCTAATAAGTACTTGCCGTTTTACATAAAAGGGCAGAGAATATGGAATATTCAATAATACCCCCAATAGAATATGAGTCCAATACCTTCCCATATTCTACCTACTCACCTATTTTTATGAGACATATTATGTGACTTTGAACAAGATAATCTTTCCACATCTTAATTCTCTCCCTGGGGAACTAACTAGACTAGCAATAACATCCGTGATTCCGTGTGGGAAGAGAAGACTTCTGGGTAATTATTTGCAGGTGGAGTAAACTGTAGATAGTCTAGATTCTCAGGAGCATCTCAAACTTACATTCAAAAAAGAGCTTTCCATTTTCATTACCAACCCAAATCTTCCCCAGTCGTTCCCACCACCTGCAAAGCTGGAAGTCTTGAATGATTCCACCTGGTCATTTATCCAGCATCTCCAATCTATCACAAGGCCTATGGTTTCCAACTCCAAGGTACACCTCAAACCTATCCACATCTCTCCATCCACCGCAAAGGAAAGCCACTGTCATTTCCTGCCTGTCCATCTATGTTACTGGTCTCCCTGTGTCTACTCTAATTACTCTGCAATACATTAATCACTTAGCAGGGAGCCTTTTAAAAAGTAAGTTCAATTGTATCTCCCTCTCTTAAGTAAACTCACTCCCTACTCAAATACATCTTAAATAAACCCTTCAAAGGTTCATTTAGAAAATCAAACTTACCAGGTAGTAAGGGCTCTTCACAATCTGGCCCTACCCACTTCTCCAGGCTGGCAGCACCCTCCTTGGCTTCTCACCAAACTCCAGGGCTTTTCTAGTACTCGAAAGCACCAAAGTCTTAACACCACTTGCTGCTCCCCTCTTAACCCTGAAAGCTCTGTCCCAATACCCTTCAGGTTTCAGTGTAAAAATCACTTGCCCATCCCAAACAAAAGTATTCTCTCTTACTCTTTCTTTGTAAGACTCCTCACAATTTGTAATCTATTTATTTATTGGTATTATCTGTATATTGTCAATCTAGCCAAGAGACTCTATTGTAAGCTTCTTAGGGGCAGAGATCTTGCTTTCTTTAATTTTGAAAACCTGCCTCTAGCACAAAGCAGGCCCTAAAAAGCTGATGAGTGGTTGAAAGTAGGACATGTAATACTAAAAGGGAAATTTTTTTTTCATCTCTGATCCAAGGTCGGCTTGTAGGGACTATATGCTGACTGCTAACTAGGTGCCATAAAGATCTCTAATCCTTAAAACTCTGCATTGCAATTAACATTATTTAGCTCATTTTAAACCTACGGAAACCGAGTTTCTCAGAGCATAACTTGTAGAATTCCAACACAAGTGGAAGACGCCAAAGCCCGTGAGCTGCTCTAAAATGCAGCTTTTCATGAATTTCAGGGGGCCTGTGCTTCTTCATATTATTATTCAAGTGGTAGGCAAAGCTTACACAAATCTAAGACTACAAAGCAAAACCCACCCTCACTGAGGGAAGTTCCAATAAGAAAAGAGGGTAACCTGATGGCTTGCCTTCTAATCCTGCTGAATCCTGATGGGTGGGACTGGCTGTCTTCAAAAGGTTAATTACACCGTTAAAATGCACCATGCTAGAAAGAGAGTTTGGGAGATGAAAGCTACACAAATGAAATCTGAAAGGTGCCAGTAATAAATAACGGTAAAGGTTTTCCAATATGCATTCACTGCAGTCCTTGGCAAGATGGCCTTTACCGGGATAATTTTCTTACACATATTTCCTTTGCTACCTCTTATCTATAAAAAGCAAATGGTAGGCTGAACACTAGCAGTATGTAACTGCACCTCCACATCAGTTTTCTGACAGCTAAACACCAGTCTACTTTATTATTACCTAAAGCAAACAAACCTGTCCATCTTAAGAAAATTCCACACATTTTTTTAAGGAAAGGAGTCCCTTAGACTGACTTCCATAGTTAATTCGGTAAAATATTTCAGTTTCCTAATATTGGAGACTAGAGAATTTTAAAACGTGTATTAAAAGCATTTTTAAAGGTTATTTTCTCAGTACTGAGAAGGCTGACAGAAGTTTAGGCAAAACACATGCCATTTGGCCCGAGTTAACCAAACACTGAGGTGGTCACCGTTGGGGAGTAGCGAGCCCAGTAGCAGGAATTTTAGAGCCGGTACCGAGCCAAGGAGAGCGAGAAGGGCCGGGAGCCGTGCTGACCCGAGGCCCTCACGGGCCCGCTTGGGCCCAGGTCCACTCGCCGCGGCCCGGACGCTTCTGCCTGACCCAGGTCAGGGCCAATGGCCCGGCTAGAGGGCTTTGCTACAAAAGACACCGAAGCGACGAAGCGCCACACTCACCTCGGCGCCAGAGGAGCCAGCGCTCCCGGGCGCAGGAGCGCCGGACCGCAGGCCGAGGCCGGGCGGGCGGGGCCGGGCGCAACGCGGGAGGGGATGGGGCGGGGCGCAGGCGCAGAGGGGCGGGGCGGGGCGAAACTCGCACTTTGGAGCTTGGGGGGAAGGCAGAGCGGAGCAGAGAAGAACGGAACCTCGCGATATTACGCCTCTGCTCTTACGGTTTTGCAATAGGTGGGATAAGATGCCCGTTTTCCAAGAGACATGCCTATTCGCTGAAAAAAGGGCCTTCTCCAAGCCTGCCCCGCGCCCCACTCGGCCTTTGCTTCCGGCTCCGGTGTTAGGGGTTGCTCTCGCATTTGGCTTTTGGCTTAGGGTTTTGTGGGGGTGATTTGGCCGGCTCCAACCTCGGGAACCGCCAGTAACTGATCTCTTCTTTCATTCGTACTGTCACTGACTCACTAGTCCTCTAATGTAATTCTGTGCATTACAGCAACTTTAACACCCAGTCGTTTACTGTGTACCAGGCAGCGTTCTAAGAGCTGCGCTAGATTATTTCACTTAACTCTCAAAGCTGTCCTATGACACACGTACTATTGAAAAGAGGGTAACCTCTTTGGAAAGCCTAACGTTGATTATCTAGCGGTTCATTGTCAAACAGCTTTGACTTTATAGATTTACGTTGGTTTATATAATTTCCGTTAGAGATTAAGTAGCCTGAAAAGCAGTTATATTAAATAAAAATAACACCTATCCCAAAAAAGGTATGAGTTATAATGCAATACTAGCAATTATCTATTTAGTAAACTAGTCTTCAGAGTTTTCTAAAGTATATGCATGGTGTATGTCATGTACTTCTAAGACCTTTTATACAGATTTGTAAATACTTAAGAACTTGTACTTGAACTTTTTACTAGACTTAAAATGAGAAAACCTACAGTTTGTGTAAAAACAAAAATCTTTAGGATGTTTAAGATCAACCCAAATAATATGATTTGCTCCTAATATTGAAGAGTCATACAGACAAAAAAGATTAACTATAGCTAGACCAATTTTTTAAAAGCAGTGTTAGCCTCTTAGTTTGCCTTTCTCTAAAAATGAAATATTTAAGTACATTAACTTATATTTGATCATGAAAAAATGAATTATCTTGAAATAACTTCTGCCCTTTGAAATAGACACAAAAGTAGCCATGTGATTCTCTTAAAATTCTCTAAATTTGTCAAGTGCCAAGTTTACACTTTGCCTAACTCAAAACGGAGGAAAAATTCTCTAATTTAGAATTAGTGATTTGGCAATCTTTGGCAGACTTCAACAGGAGGGGATACCACTTTAAGAAAATTCCAAGGAAAGGACAACCCTATTTTAAAATTCCCACCTCTGGCTCCCAAGGATTGGGTAGTAAACTTAGACAAAATACTTTTCTCCACTTCCTATTGGTGCGTGCTCTGTCATTCATTCTTCTTGGAATTTTGTGAGATACCAGATTGCTTTACGGGAAAAGACTGTTCCAATTTAGTCTGGAACTGCCCTATTTTTAGACTCTTTCATAGTTATCAATCCTTACAAAAAATCACCAAACCGATACAGCGTGGACCAATCTGGAAAATCAGGCTGCCGAGTCAACAGTGTAATTCAATGGAAAAAGAAACGGACAACCTCTCAAGGCACACAGGGTAACTGACAAAGGATTCTACAGAGTTAAATAAACTATTCTGATTTTTTTTTTTTTTTTTTGCTAGTTTTAAAGGAGACTGTCAAAGGAAAAGCAGATAAAATACAGCCATAATGTCAGAGTGGCAGGGAGAAAGATTTTCAGAGGCTATTTTTCTCTTTAGAGAAAATGTTATCCTGGGATTAGCAGTGGATTTTTGAATGATAAAAGGACCAAGGTAATACGGTTAATTATAGATTATTTTATACTCCAAGAAGCTGTATTTTGTTGTTGCTTTAATATGGATTTAATGTCTTAATGTTATTGTAATTATCAAGCAAAATGGATATTTTTGTTTAAAACCTAGCATAATAGACAATCCATCTGTTAAAGGATATGACAAAATTATCATCTTTGGAATTGGGTTTTGTTTACATTTGTAGCAGGGTCAGATCGGCTAATGACCAAGGAAAATATAATATTGGTATATGAAACAGAATCAATAGGTAGTGGATGTAAGGATAAATTCTCAAAAGTGAAATCTAGCATTTATATTTTCAAAAATGATATTTTTACTAAAGCTAAAATATAAATGTTCAGGAAAATATTGATAAATGAGAATAATGTATATTAAAATATATATTTGAAATAGCAACTTTTTAAAGAATCCAGCCAATATGTAATTCCAAAATATAACATCTTGAAGATTCTTCAAGATTCAGCTAGTAAATATAATACCTGGTGGCACATCTTTACCTTTATAAGGCCCAACTCAGGTATGCAGTAAATATTTCTTAAGGGTCCTCTGTTAATCTATATATGGGGCTATTAAATAAAATATATTCTTAAGGAGCTCATACTCTAGAAAGAGACTCAAAAAAGATTTAAATGAAAACTTTTGTATAGTTCTTGATGCATAGATGGCTGTTACAGACCATAGCTGCTTCAGGTGCTCAGATCAGTGTGAGCAGAAATATTCAGGGAGAGTTTCAAAGTAGGGTTAAGACCCATTTGGAGCTTGAGCAATGGGCAAAATTTCAATAGATGGAAGAGGAAAGAAATGGCATCCCAGGTAGTGGGGGATTTGTTAGCAAATATGTCCAGCTAAAGAATAATTATCCCTGACACAGCAGAATGTTCATTTGGGGACTTTAGATTTAAAAAAAAAAAAAAAAAGGTTAAGAAGTTACATGAAGAGTCAAAATTGCAAGAATTAAGGAGTCAAGTCCTGGGTCATTGTTTTTTGTTTTTGTTTTTGTTTTTGTTTTGTTTTTTGTCTTTTTAGGGCCATACCCACAGCATATGGAGGTTCCCAGGGTAGGGGTCAAATCAGAGCTGTAGCTGCTGACCTTACACCACAACCACAGCAACACAGGATCTGAGCCACATCTGCAACCTATACCACAGCTCACAGCAATGCTGAATCCTTAACCCACTGAGCAGGGCAAGGGATCCAACCTGCGTCCTCATGGATGCTATTCAGATTCGTTTCTGCTGAGCTGCAACAGGAACTCCGGGTCCTGGGTTTTAAAGGTCATATTTGAGAATGATAAAACTGACATTGCAGGGTTCTCTGCTGGCTCAGTGGCTTAAGGGTTGTTGTGGTTCAGGTTGCTGCTGTGGTGCAGGTTTCATCCCTGGCCTGAGAATTTCCACATGCCATGAGCATAGCCAAAAACATAAAAAGAAAAAAAGATCTGACATTGCAGCTTAAGATGATTCCAGCAACAGAGACTGGAAGCTAAGGGACTAAATACTATAAATGATGGAGCGCAAATTGGTAGCAGTCTCTTGAGACTTTTTTTCCATATACTTTCACATGACTGAATAGGATAAATCTTGATGCATTTCTTTCTATTCTTCTGAAGCAGTGAGCTTATTGTTTTTGTATAGCACTACAGATACAATTTTTATTATATGTGGCGTTCGTCATGGTGCAGTAAAGCAATAAAAGTGATTGTTCACATTGCATTGGTTCTTGCTCCTGTTCCCTCAGAATTTGTAGTGTTTCTTGGTTCTGTTTAATGAAATTGGAGGAATTTCAACCAAAAACCAAAAACTTGTGACTGAAGAACACCATGGGAAGATGGGAGGTGTTCTTACTCAGACTGTAGGCTTTCACCTGACCTGTGTCTTTGAGACACAACTGGCCACTCAGTGAGCTTCTACCATGTATCAGAAGGTAGCTTCAGTGTTGAGCAAACAAAGGTTAATCAGGGGTCATCTCCTCCCCAAAAAGCAAAGTGCTTCAGGGATACCAAGCAGGGTATTTGCCTCCTACCTCAAAACTTGCTTGAAAGAATCTGAAGTTCCTAAATTCCTGATCAGTGGTCCTTAATCAAATAGATGGAGAAGGAGGTTGTCTCTAGCCCTTGTAAAAGAATCCTAAGACAGGCCCCTTAATGATAAATGTGGCAGATTGCAATGCTCATCAAATATTTCATTCACTCCCCTGAATATCCCCCTCTTTGTGGTTAGAGAGCGAGTGAAATGTTAGCAGAAGGGAGGTGTGTCATTTACCGGCAGTGGTGGTGAAAAGCCTGCCCACGATTTTTCAGTCTCTGCTAGTCTACCATGACTCCTGTTGGTGTACAGTTAAACCTTGGTCAGCCTGGGTCTCAGAGATTTCAGACATTTCCACTCCCCACCCCCATCTCTACCTCCTCCTCTTAAGCCAATGGTTCTATAGCCTGTAAGAGTGACTTACCTCATTATAAGTCTAACCGATCCTGACTACTTCAACTGTTAACAGCTTTTCCCCTGGGGAATATTGCCATGTCATTAATTTGAGATTGCTTAAGTTTAAAAAAAAAAAAATGCCCTAATCAACTGAGTTTCATGTATTAGGTAAATGAGATGTTTGGTGTAAAATCACACTGTAAAGATGGTTTAATTTATTGAGGCCTCTTAGGTGCCAGGCACTAATGCCATGTGACCCATCTATTGGTAGAGCCAGAATATTAAGATTGGTTTACAACTTTGGGGGGGCCTCTGCCACATCATCTTTGGGCATCAGGCTGCCCAAAGTCTTTTATACAAGGTGTATAAAAGACAAAATTACATATAAAACCACAGGGTGGTTTCATAGCTGTTTTTCAACAACTTTAGTAAGGTATAATTTACACTGTAAAATTTACTCATTTTAATGTCATTAGTCAGTGATTTTTTTAGAAAATTTACAGTTATATATCACCACGTTCCGATTTTGGAAAATTTCCATCACTGTGAAAGGATACCTTGAGCCCATTTGCAAACACTCCCCATTCCTACCCCCAGCCTGGGCAACCAATAATAAATTTTCTATATATATTTGCCTTTTCTGGATATTTAAGATAAGTGGAGTCATATGTGGTATTTTGCATATGTATGGGTTTTTCCACTTGTAATGCTTTTGAGGTTTATGCATGTTGTAGTATGTGTCAATACTTCATTCCTTTTCTTTTTTTATTGAAATATCATTGATTTAGAATATTAATTATTGTGTTTCATAGTCTTTAGAATTTAAGTATTTTATCTCCTTGGTTAAGTTTATTCCTAGGTATTTTATTCTTTTTGATGCAATTTTTTGTTTCGTTTTGTCTTTTTAGGGCTGCACCTGAGGCATATGGAGGTTCCCAGGCTAGGGATCTAATCGAAGCTGTAGCTACCGGCCTACGCCACAACCACAGCAACACCAGATCCAAGCCACGTCTGCAATCTACACCATAGCTCATAGCAACGCCAGATCCTTAACCCACTTAGTGAGGCCAGGGATGGAACCCGCAACCTCATGGTTCCTGGTCTGATTCATTTCCGATGCGCCACGACGGGAACTCCTGATGCAATTTTATTTTATTTTATTTTATTTTTTGTCTTTTTGCCTTTTCTAGGGCCACTTCCACGGCATATAGAGATTCCCAGGCTAGGGGTCTAATCGGAGCCGTAGCCACCAGTCTATGCCAGAGCCACAGCAACGTGGGATCCCAAGCCGCGTCTGCAACCTACACCACAGCTCATGGCAACGCAGGATCCTTACCCCACTGAGCAAGGCCAGGGATCGAACCTGCGACCTCATGGTTCCTAGTTGGATTCATTGACCACTGCGCCACGATGGGAACTCCTCCTGCTGCAATTTTAAATGGGATTTTTTTTTTTTTTTTTTTTTTGCTTTCTCTTTCTCGTAGTTCATTATTAGTATATAAAAACACAGATTTCTGTATATTAATCTTGTATCTGGCAATTTTGATGAATTAATTTATTACTTCTCAGTTTTTTGGTGAAGACTTTAGAGTTTTCTATGTATAGTATCATGTCATCCACAAATGGTAACAGTTTTGGTTCTTCCTTTCGAATTTAGATGCTGTTCATTTCTTTTTTCTCTCTGATTGCCATGCCTAGGGCTTCCAATCGATGTTAAATAGAAGCAATCAGAGTGGATGTCTTTGTCTTGTTTCTGATTTTAGAGGAAAGTCTTTCAGCTTTTTACCAATGAGTATATTAGCTATGTGTTTGTCATAAATGGCATTTGTCATATTGAGATATGTCCCCTGAACAACAGCATCAATGAGAGTTTTTGTCATGAATTGATGTTAAATTTTGCAAATGCTTTTTCTGTGTCTATTGAGATGACCCTGTGATTTTAATCCTTTTATTAATGTGGTGTGTCAGATTGATTGATGTGTAAATATTGCACCATCCTTACATACCTGGAATAATCACACTTGATCATGGTAGATGATCCTTTTTATATTTATTTAATTCAGTTTGCTAATATTTTCTTGAGGATTTTCGTGTTTATATTCCTCAGCGATATTTGCCTATAATTTTCTCTTTTTTTTTTTTTTTTTTTTTTGTACTGTCTTTGTCTGGT
This sequence comes from Sus scrofa, assembly GCF_054392235.1. NCBI lineage: Eukaryota > Metazoa > Chordata > Mammalia > Artiodactyla > Suidae > Sus > Sus scrofa. The sequence continues at coordinate 147,307,588 of NC_139383.1, read as the reverse complement.
TTTGGTATCAAGGTAGTGGAAGCCTCAAGAAATGAATTTGAGAGTGTTCTTTTCTCTTCAATTATTGGGAATAGTTCATGAAGGATGGGTGATAGTTCTTCTTAATATATTTAGTAGAATTTCCCCCATGAAGCTGTCCAGCCCTGGACTTTTATTTGCTGGAAGCTTTTTTTTTTTTTAATTATTACAAATTCAATTTCAGTACTGGTAATAGTTCTGTTCAGATTGTCTGTTTCTTCCTGATTCATTCTTAGCAGGTAGTGTTTCTAGAAATTTGTCTATTTCTTCTAGGTTGTCTAGTTTGTTGGCATATAGCTGTTTGTAGAAGTCTTATAATTTTTTGGTATCGCTGTGATATCAGTTATTTTCTTTCATTTCTTATTTATTTGTGTTTTCTGTCCTATTGATGACTATCACTATCAGTTTTGTCTATCTTTTTAAAAAACAGCTCTTGATTTCATTGATCTTTTCTATTTTTTTGTCTCATTTATTTCCTCTTTGATCTTTATTAATTCATTCTTCAAGCTGACTCCATTCTTTTTCTAATTCATTTAGATGGAAAATTAGATTGAAATTTTTCTTGTTTCTTAAGGTAGGCCTGTTTCAGTAATATACTTCCTTCTAAGAACTGCTTTTGATGTATCCCATAAATGTTGGTAAGTTTTAAGTCCATTTTCATTTGTCTCATGTATTTTCTGATTTCCTTTTTTATTTCTTCATTGATCAATGAGATTTTTAGTAATGTGTTGTTTAATCTCTACCTGCTTGTGCTTTTCTCATTGTTCTTCGTATAATTGATTTATAGTTTCATACCGTTTTGATCAGGAAAAATACTTGATATATATGATATATATTTTTATCCTCTTAAATTTGTTGAAACTTGTTCTGGCCTACTATATGATTTATCCTAGAGAACATTTCATGCACAGTTGAAAAGAATGTGTATTCTGCTGTTTGGAGATGGAATGTCCTGTAGATATCTCTAAAAACCAACTGGTCTATTGTGTCATTTAAGACCACTATTGCTGGGAGTTCCCATTGTAGCTCAACTGTAACAAACCTAACTAGTATCCATGAGAACATAGGTTCAATCCCTGGCCCTGCTCAGTGGGCTAAGGGTCCAGCATTGCTGTGAGCTGTGATGTAGTTTGCAGACACGGCTCGGATCTGGCATTGCTGTGGCTTAGGCTGCAAGCTGCAAGCTCAACTCCTAGCCTGGGAACTTACATATGCCACAGGTACAGCCCTAAAAAGAAAAAAAACAAAACAACAGCAACAACAAAAAAAACACTATTGCCTTATTTATTTTCTGTGTGGATGATCTGTCCATTGATGTAAGTGGTGTATTAAAGTCACCTACTATTATTATATTATTGTATTTCTCCCTTTATGTCTGTTAATATTTTATATTTAGCTGCTCCTGTATTGGGTACATATATGTTAACAAGTGTAATCTCCTTGTAATATTCCCTTTATCATTATATTATGCCCTTCTTTGTCTCTTGTTATAGACCTTGTTTTAAAATCTATTTTGTCTGATGTGAGTTTTGCTATCTCCACTTTCTTGCCATTTCCATTTACATGAGATGTCTTTTTCAACACTCACTTTCAGTCTGTTTGTATCTATAGCTCTGAAGTGAGTCTCTTGTAGGCAGCACACAGATGGGATCATGATTTATTACCATCAGCCACCCCATGTCTTTCGATTGGAGCATTTAGTCCATTGACCTTTAAAGTAATCATTGATAGATATGCACTTGTTTCCATTTTATTATTTGTTTTCTAGTTGCTTTTGTAGTTCTGGTTTTTTTTGTTTCTTCCCTTGTGGTTTGATTATTTTTCTTTAGTGATGTGTTTGTATTCCTTTCTCTCTAGTTTTTGTGTATCTTTTATAGGTTTTTGTATATCTTTTATAGGCTGATTTGTGGTTACCATGAGATTCATATTTGTTAACCTATAGCTGTATCTATTTGTTTTAAATAGGTAGTCCTTTAAGTTCAAATTCATTCTACAGCATCTATATTTTTAACTCTCCCCCTACCACAACATTTTGGGGTATCTTATTTTAGGCTTCGCCTGTGGCATATGGACGTTCTCAGGCCAGAGGTTGAACCCATACCACAGCAGTAACCCAAGCTACTGCAGTGACAATGCTGGATCCTCAACCCACTGTGCTACAAGGGAACTCCAACATTTTGGGTTTTGATGGAATTTTTTTTTTTTATTTTTCCACTGTACAGCAAGGGGGTCAGGTTATCCTTACATGTATACATTACAATTACATTTTTTCCCCACCCTTTCTTCTGTTGCAACATGAGTATCTAGACATAGTTCTCAATGCTATTCAGCAGGATCTCCTTGTAAATCTATTCTAAGTTGTGTCTGATAAGCCCAAGCTCCCGATCCCTCCCACGCCCTCCCCCTCCCATCAGGCAGCCACAAGTCTCTTCTCCAAGTCCATGTTTTCTTTTCTGAGGAGATGTTCATTTGTGCTGGATATTAGATTCCAGTTATAAGTGATATCATATGGTATTTGTCTTTGTCTTTCTGGCTCATGTCACTCAGTATGAGATTCTCTAGTTCCATCCATGTTGCTGCAAATGGCATTATGTCATTCTTTTTTATGGCTGAGTAGTATTCCAGTAGTATTCCATTGTGTGTATATACCACATCTTCCGAATCCAATCATCTGTCGATGGACATTTGGGTTGTTTCCATGTCCTGGCTATTGTGAATAGTGCTGCAATGAACAAGCGGGTGCACGTGTCTCTTTTAAGTAGAGTTTTGTCCGGATAGATGCCCAAGAGTGGGATTGCGGGGTCATATGGAAGTTCTATGTATAGATTTCTAAGGTATCTCCAAACTGTTCTCCATAGTGGCTGTACCGGTTTACATTCCCACCAACAGTGCAGGAGGGTTCCCTTTTCTCCACAGCCCCTCCAGCACTTGATATTTGTGGACTTATTAATGATGGCCATTCTGACTGGTGTGAGGTGGTATGTCATGGTAGTTTTGATTTGCATTTCTCTTATACTCAGCGATGTTGAGCATTTTCTCATGTGTTTGTTGGCCATCTGTATATCTTCTTTGGAGAAATGTCTATTCAGGTCTTTTGCCCATTTTTCCATTGATTGATTGGTTTTTTTGCTGTTGGGTTGTATAAGTTGTTTATATACTCTAGAGATTAAGCCCTTGTCCGTTGCATCATTTGAAACTGTTTTCTCCCATTCTGTAAGTTGTCTTTTTGTTTTCTTTTGGGTTTCCTTTGCTGTGCAAAAGCTTTTCAGTTTGATGAGGTCCCATGGGTTTATTTTTGCTCTAATTTCTATTGCTTTGGGAGACTGACCTGAGAAAATATTCGTGATGTTGATGTCAGAGAGTGTTTTGCCTATGTTCTCTTCTAGGAGTTTGATGGTGTCCTG